>NC_138126.1:6900581-7500581 GCF_964188305.1 Podarcis bocagei
TACATTCCTGGCCTATGAAAACCCTTTGGGGAGCCTACTGGCTTCCATTGCTATATCCTTGTCTTTAATCACAGGATTCATTTTAGGAATCTTCATTAAATATAAAGAAACTCCAATAGTCAAAGCCAACAACAGGGACCTCTCATACATCCTCCTCATCTTCCTCCTGATTTCCTTTTCCTCCTCCCTCCTCTTCATTGGCGAGCCAGGGAAAGAGAACTGCCTTCTCCGGCAAATGGTCTTCAGCATCATCTTCTCAGCTGCTGTCTCTTCTGTTTTGGCAAAAACCATCACTGTGGTGCTGGCCTTCCTGGCCACTAAGCCAGGGAACAGGGTCAGGAAATGGCTGGGGAAGAGTCTGGCCAACTCCATTGTCATTTCCTGCTCCGGTGTCCAAGTTGTCATCTGCACCATCTGGCTGGGCATCTCTCCCCCATTCCCAGACTCTGACATGCGCTCTCAGCCTAAAGAGATCATCCTGCAGTGCAACGAAGGATCTGTTGCCATGTTTTATTGTGCCCTTGGCTACATGGGCTTCCTGGCTGCCATCTGCTTCATAGTGGCTTTCCTGGCCAGGAAGCTACCTGGGGCCTTCAATGAAGCCAAGCTGATCACCTTCAGCATGCTGGTCTTCTGCAGTGTTTGGGTGTCCTTTGTGCCCACCTACCTGAGCACCAAGGGGAAATACATGGTAGCCGTGCAGATCTTCTCTATCTTAGCCTCCAGTGCTGGACTTCTGGGCTGCATCTTCATCCCAAAGTGCTACATTATTATACTAAGGCCCGATTTGAATACAAAGGGACAACTGACAGCAAAAGCTAAAAATGGCATCTAATTATTCACATATTCAGTTTTGACACCCGTTTCCCACTACAGTTGTAATGAAAACCTAATAGTTGTTGTGGGAATATGTATACTTAAATATACATCTCTCTTTACCTTTTATTAGTCACAAACAATGAAAAAGAAGCCCTGGATCACATCCCTACACAGTTTCAGATCAGACTTTAAGGGATATTGCTGTCTGTGACCACACTAGGGGATTCTTCTCCCATGGGTGGGGAACACTGCCAGAGCAACTGCATCCTTCTCAGACACCCTCCAGGTGGATGGTGGCTAAGGGGGATGCAGTGGGCATAGGCCAGCCCCACACTGTTTTTTCTTAGAATTCCTGCTTCATGATTGCAGTCATGGGATTTTTGTCTTTCACATGACGGAATATGTTTTGACTCCACAGAGTGGGAAGTGACGGAGACAGGATGTTTGTGTTACTGTGTTCTGTGATGTGGGACTATTGCCCTTTGTTCTTTTTCTCTTTGCTGTCTGATGCTAGAGAGAGGGGGAGTCATATTGCAGTGCTCCGTGTGTGTTTACATGTAAATAAAGTAGATTAGCCAAAATGCTGAGTTGCTGAGGTCTGTCATGCGAAATGCGCAAACTCTGCAGATCCCTAAGTGTGCCGGTGTCGGTTGGCATCAGTTGCTGTGATGTTCAGGCTGAAGAAAGCTTATGAAGCTCCTGAACGATCGACCAGGAGGGAGGGAACATGCCAGTCAGGCATGTGTCTCTGCCAGGGTCCTACTCGAGTGTAGGCTGAATTCCTGGCACTTTTGTGGACAGTGATGACTGCAGGGCACCTCCAGCTTTACAGGTGCCCTCCAGCTTTACTCTGTTTGTGACCTGACCATATAACAACTAGATTTCTTGACTCCAGAGTGGCAGATTAAATTGGTAAACGATCTAGCTGTCCTCCGCAATGTTCCTGTTTATCAGTTACTCCAGGGATGAGTTTTAGTTCCATGCAAACACTTATGCACACATTTGCTTTATTTATGACACCTTGACATTTTGAAGAAAATGCTTGTTTCCCCAATTTTTTGTCATGTGGGCACAATAGTAATCCTAAGGAATAAATATTAAACTGTACATTTCAAAGGAAGCGTTTAATGTTCCTTTTCCATATGAGAATTCCCTCTGCCCTTTTACACAGGAATCAATGAGGTCCTAAATTTTATTTAAGGCATAGCCTTTTTTATGTGTAATTCAGCGTCCTCTTGCTCCAATGTTTTACACTACGATGTTCTCAATTGCAGTCTCCTAAGGGACCCCAGACTAAGGAAGGGTGAGAGATTGCTATTGTTTTGGACACATGATTGTTTTTAAGTGAAGAGCATAGCTCTCACAGACATAGACTCTTGATCCTGACTGAATCTTCAGTATAATGTATATTTGCTCCCATCCCTATTTTTTTGTGGGTCTTATATGCTCATGCCCTATATTTCTTGCCCTGAACGTGAGCTTCCCAGAGATTATTCACCACTGGGAGATACATGGGGCTGGACTAGATGGGACTTTGGTTTGATCCAGCTGCCAGGATCTTCTTAGGTTCCTGTGACCAAAATTCAGGACAAATCCCCGTCGCAACCACCCACCCTCATTGAGTCATGTCAGACTTTGGAGATGCATATTGCAAACATGTTTTTCTCCAGCTCTGCTTCTGCCATTGGAGTCTCAAGAAAGTTGTAGATGAGAAACCTGTAATTATCAAAATTACAGTGATGTATTTTTCTAAAAGCTCGAGATATTTTTGGAGGTTGCCTAAACACCGAGATCAACAACAGCGTAAGGCTATTAATTCTACTGTGCCTGAAAAATAAAGTGGATGCAGAGAACAATTCCTGTCCCTAAGACAGATTGAGTCAAGATTTAGTGCAGTTGAGAGGCAATGTGTGATTGCTGTGTGACTTTTAATATCTCTGAAGCCCTTGTTGAATACCACCCAGACTGGGAAAACCACTGTAACTTTGGTGTTGCAAGAGTTTTCGGCTTCTTTGAATTAGCTGGCCCTGGATGTGAGCAGAACCACTGACAAAGGAGGTGGTGGTGGCATCGACAGAGGGAGATTCCTTCTGTTTCTGCTGCTGCTTCTGTTGCTAATTATGCCCCATGGAGTCTGTGAGAACCTGAAGGCAACATGTCCCTTGAATCTGATTAGAGATCAAAATGAGGCACTCAGTTACTACCGGCCTGGAGACTTCCTCATTAGCGGGATCATATCTCCTAAATATATTATTGAACAGCTTCCATATGTATTTTCCCAGATCCCCTTCACCAGGATTAAGGAGTAAGTAGCAGGAAGTGGGATGCCATATTTCTCTGCCACCATTCCAATGGTTCCTATTTCATAAGGAAAGAGCCCCATCTCAGGACCAGGGAGCCTGTGGCCTTCCAGACATTGTTGGACTAAAGCTCCCACCATCCCTGGATGCTTTAGTTGAGATTCCTGCATTGTAGGGAGTTGAAATTGATGACTCTTGGGTTACCTTCCAACTCTACAGTCCTGTGATTCTATGACTGTCGTAGCTGGCTTGGGTAGATTGGAGTTGGAGTACAGGAAAAGATTCCCCAATGTCCTATTTCTTTGTTCCCTAGGTCTTCCCTGGTGTAGCTCACTCCTAGTTATGCTGCTCTGCTGCCTTTGGAAGATGGCAACAGAATAATGCAAATGAATCTGAGCAGGATTAAAAGCATGCATGGAATTGTCTCACCAGCAGGAGGGAGGTGAGGGTGGCACAGAACTCAGGCAATTTCCAAGCTGTCAATATTATATTTTTATTGGACAATTTATATATTGCCCAGTTACTATCATCTCTAAGAAATGCAACTGCAGCTCAACAGCAGACCATACAAAACTATTTCTTACCTGAATTTAAGCTTTCTGCCACCATCCCAAACTCTTTTCCTTTTGTGTTACGTATTTTTAAACTATATGCCTGTGAACAGAGACTGTCTTAAAAATGAAAATTTAGGGTGCTCTGGGTCACTTTTTTTGGCAGAAGAGCAGGGGGGAAATATGCTTTAAATAAAATGATACAGTCCAGGGACTCCCTCATCACTGAAGTCAGATCACCACAATATGAACAAGAACTATTCAGCTTTTTCACACACACCTGCGGCATGGTTCTATGCTTCTGCAATAGAGCATGCATCTCCATTTTTTTCTTGCATAATGGACATACAGACCACTATTTGCTTTCATTATTTGAAGTGGCAGTTAAGAGCTGGGATAGTGCAGTTGGTGGAGCATGAGACTCTTAATCTCAGGGTTGGGCAAAAGATCCATGCATTGCAGAGAGTTGGACCAGATGACCCTCGTGGTCCCTTGCAACTCTCAAATTCTAAGATTCTGTGACATCTCCTAACTGATCTATTTATTGCAGCACAAAAACATGGTACAACTGGCACGCCTTGTCCTTCATGTTCACCGTGCAAAAGGTCAACCAGCACCTCAAGCTCTTGCCCAACATCTCCTTGGCCTACAACCTCTATGAGAACTATTTCAATGCAAGGATGACTTCTGATGCCATGATAGACTTGCTTGCAGGTGGTGGAAGCAATATTCCAAACTATAGCTGTGGAAGATGGAATAACCTTCTGGCTGTTCTTGAACGGGCCAATTCTGTAATCTTGAAAGAGATTTCGGCCATGTCTGGCATCTACAAAATCCCACAGGTATGAAGAGGTGGCCTAGAGAGACAGTGCACATTGTCGGCTGCATAAAATCCCACTTTCTCTTTAGGGCAGTCCAGAAGAGACTTTACGAAGGGCAGGGGGATCCTGAGCTATAGATCATAGAATTGGAGAGTTGGAAGGGACCCTGAGGGTCATCTTGTATGTCTTTTCTTCTCCTGCCCCTCCCAAAAAAACCCCTCAGCCTTCACCAATGTGGCACCTACCAGATGTTTCAAACTAAAACTCCTATCAGTCCCAGCCGGCACATTTTTTGTCAGATATTTCTCAATTCTGGTAAGAAAATGCATTTTTTCTTTATACTGCAAGCAAAAGAAAGCACTTAATCTCTTCCTTTCCTCACTAGATCAGTTATGGCTTTATTGCTCAGGTTCTGGAGGATAAAACTGAGTTTCCCTTTCTCTACCGGGTGGTCCCCAAAGAAGAAACTCAGTACCTGGGGACTGTCAAGTTGCTGCTACATTTTGGATTGATGTGGATTGGCCTCATTGCTCCAAACAATGATGGTGGAGAACGGTTTGTGAGTGCCATGACATACCTTATGATCAAGAATGGAATTTGTGTTGCCTTATCAAAGAGACTAGCAGGAAATTATCCTCAGCAAATAATCAGCCTGAGTGAAGAATTTTACCTCTGGAGACAAGTTGGTGTATTTGTTTTCTATAAAAACACTCGCATGGGATGGTTTCAAATCATCTCATTTCAAAGCATATTTGAGAAAGAATTTGGTGCAAAAGTCTGGATATCAACAGCTTTTCAGGACATCAATTTGAATTGGTCTTTTTCTCCAGATTTCTTCAAGTACATCCATGGTTCTGTCTCCCTTGTGATGAAGAGCAATTTCAGAAGCACCCAGCGTGACTACTGTGAACCAGACCTCTCCCTTCTGAAGCATTTTTGGGAGAAAGTATTTCATTGTTCATATTCAAAACATGTGTTGGCTGTGAGAGGCTGGGCAAGGTGCAGAGAAGGGGACAAACTGCAGACTCTGCCCCAGGAGCCGCTGGAGGGAGCCCTGTCTCAAGACAGCTATGGCACTTATATTAATGTTCACGCTGTGGCTCAGGCCTTACATGCTGCATATTTATCTATATCAAAACAGATGTTGATAAGGGGTGGAGGAGACAGGCTGGAACTTCAAAGGCTACAGCCATGGCAGGTATTTCCTTTCCTTTTTTGCAAACCGCAATCCATTGCCCCTTTTCACAAATCAAATTTAATTGTGAGAATTGTTTTTTTCCATTTTAAGAGACAAATCTAATTAGTGATGCTCCTGGTGAAAGCCATCCTTTCTGCCCATGCTGATTATCTCAGAACACTCCCCACTCCAATATTGTGCTTCTTCCCTGGTGACCTTAGAAAGAAACAGATTTCTTAGCTGAGGTTGAATTCTCCTCCTCTCCTCCTCTGTCTCTGCTGGGCCTTGAAGTTGCCCATCAACAGTTGAACACAGACTGAGCAGGCATACAGACCTCCTGGTTACAGTCTTCTCCATTATGGTGAGATGTACTGTATTTTATTTTTCTATATTGGTTAGACTTAAAAACTTTTTTTGGGGGGGGAGGTACTTTGTATTGATCATTTTCTGTATTGCACCTTATTATTTTATATGAAATTGTATATAAATGTTCTAATAAAAACAGAATGCTTGAATAGGGCTGATAAGATGAGGTGTCCACCAACCCCAGTTGAGCAGGACTATGATATACACAATGTTTTCATGGTTTCTTAACACTGGTGTTTCCCCTGTCATTCCAGCTTCACCTTTTCTTAAAAGAGATCCGGTGTTTGAATACTTCCAGGGGTGGACTATGTTTGGATGAGAATGGGGAGCTGCCCGCTGTCTTTGATATTGAGAATTGGGTGATGTTTCCTAATCTGTCTCTTGTTCGAGTGAAAATCGGGAGTCTAGAGAGAGAAGCATCTACTGGGATAAAGTTTACTATTAATGCAGAGGTCATTGAGTGGCCCAAGCAGTTTAACAAGGTAGGCAAGGATGGAGCATCCTGTTTCGCCACTTAAGGTGAGACAGGAAGAGCCACTTTGTCCTGCTGCTGCCACTGCTCCTGCCACCAACTACCTGCTCCTCCTGCTGCTACACACACTGCCCATCATCTGCTGGCAGAAAGGCTGCCATTGGTGCCTATTTTAGGCAAGATCACACCAATTTAGGCTGATCTTGTCCCAAATGGCTGTGATCTTGCCCCAAAATCAGTGCTGATGGTGCCAGTGCTTCTCCACAACCTGCGCATGGGTGTGCCGCCAGGGGAGACCTTCTGAAACCTGAAGCAGCAACCACACCTGCTTCATAGCTTGGCTGACTCTGCTTCCATTCTTCCTTGTGCAACTGCTGCAAAATGGCCTTGTAAGTTTGACCAGTTGTGTCTTAACTACCGATTACAAGCTGCCACTGTTGGAAATTCACCCAGGAAGGCCACCAACTTCCCAAGACTCCGGGACGTCTCTCCGGTGGTCCTCCCTGGCTATAAATCTCCCTCAGTCCAGAGAGACCGCTAATAAGCGAGCCCTCCCTCCTGAGAGGAGCACACTCATTTTCTTGCATATCATAGCAGAAGAAAGAGTTAATCGTAGTTCTAAAACTACTTTATTTTACAGTCTATATACAGAGACTTCATCAGCATGTCTGTGCTCTCTGAGCACCAGTACAGAACAGCATCAGAAACGGAAGTGAAACTAACTTCCAACAGTACTCCAACAGTACTGAGACTTCCTGTCTCATGCTCTCAGACACTCACATGATATAAACAACATAGTGCTACTGCTGGAGCAGCACGGATGGATAGAAATCCTAACAGCCACTACCACTCCCTCTTACCACAGGCAGCACAGACATGAAAGGGATCTGGGATGGTCAAGGAAGTACTACAATTCTGGGATACTGAGATAGGACAACTATCCAGATTCAGTTTACTCGGGGAGTGAAGGCAACAGCACCCATCTCTTTCCAGGGCCTGCTTTTTTCTCACCTACAAATGTTATACTCTGTAGAATTCACCCAGCATAGCCATGTGAGAGATGACCCAAATCTTGAAGTGTGGCAAAACTCAGAGTAAGCAGATACACCAAAGAGGTTTCTCTGCCATACTGTTTTGCATCAAGAGTGTTTTCCTTGAAAGAAAAACGGATGGGGTTAGTGGGGCTAGAAATCTTTATGGTTCCTTTTCCAAATCTACGAATACAGTAGAGACAAATACTGCTAACACTTTCCCCTTAATGCACCTCATTCTCTTTATGGTTAGACTGTGCCTCGCTCCAGATGTACTGAAAGCTGTCGCCCTGGATATGCCAAGTTGGTTCTAGAAGGAGAGCCAGTTTGTTGCTATGCTTGTGATTCGTGTGTGGAAGGGACGATCTCCACCCAGGAAGGTGGGTGACTCCAGGGGAGAAGGCATGCCTTGGGAGAATCAAAGGAGGGTGGAGGGAGAGTTACCCAGAGACATTTTGTGTGAAGATTCTAAAGACACTTTTGAATCTAGGTCTTTTGTTGACTTCTCCATTGTTCAATGTCTTCAGATTGGGCCACAGTGATCCATGCGACGGTCACCTCCAGGCTTGATGATTGTAACTCGTTCTACGCGGGGCTGCCCTTGAAACTGACCCAGAAACTCCAGCGGGTGCAGAATGCCGCGGCGAGGCTCCTTACAGGGTCCTTACCGTGGGATCACATTCATCCAGTGCTTTAGCAACTGGCTCCTGGTGGAGTACAGGGTCAGGTTTAAGGTGATGGTTTTGACCTTTAAAGTCCTATGCGGCCTAGGACCCACAAACCTATGGGACCACCTCTCCTGGTATGCCCCGCGGTGGACCTTAAGGTCCACAAATGACAACATTTTGGAGGTCCCAAGTCGCAAGGTGGTTAGATTGGTCTCAGCTAGGGCCAGGGCCTTTTCAGTACTGGCCCCAACTTGGTGGAATGCTCTGTCACAAGAGACTAGGGCCCTGCGAGACTTGACATCTTTCCGCAGGGCCTGCAAGACAGAGCTGTTCCGCCTGGCCTTTGGTTTGGGCTCAGTCTGACCCTTATGTTTCCCTCCCCTTATGGTTTTCATCTATGGGCTACTTTTAAAATGAGGCTGCATTTTAAATTGTATTTTAACCTGTATTTTAAATTGGTCCCCCCCCCATTATGTTTTTATAGTAATTTTACTGGTGTTAGCCACCCTGAGCCCAGCTCTGGCCAGGGAGGGCAGGGTATAAATAAAATTTATTATTATTATTATTATTATTATTATTATTATTATTATTATTATTAAATCCAGGAATTGAGCTGGAGGAAATTATTTAAAAATAAGTATTACCTCTCAGCTTTATCCAACATCATAAGGTTGTTTTGGAAACCAGAATGAGAAATATCTCAAGCTCCAACTCCTTGCAGGAAAGGCAGGATAAATGTGCAGACCTTCAATAACTAACATTTTCATTGCTTTCCCTATTACACATTCTTATTTCCTTACCTCCCCAACATCAGCATCTGAGCCCAAATCAACTCTTTTTCTCCTCCTCAGATGCAGAACATTGCACCAAGTGTCCAGAAGATAAGTACTCAAACAATGACCGAGATAAATGTGTTCCCAAGATTATCATTTTCCTATCACATAAAGAACACTTGGGGATTCTCCTGGCTTGCTTTGCTCTATTCCTGTCGTTAGCCACGGTTATTGTGTTAGGAGTCTTCATTAAAAACAAGGACACTGCTATAGTCAAAGCCAACAACCAGGATCTCTCCTACATTCTCCTTGCCTCCCTCCTGCTTTCCTCTTTGTTCTCCTTCTTGTTCATTGGCCAGCCAAAGAAGGTGACCTGCCTTCTCCGACAAACAGCCTTCTGCATAATCTTCTCAGTTGTCGTCTCTTCTGTGTTAGCTAAAACCATCACTGTGGTGCTGGCCTTCCTGGCCACAAAACCAGGGAACAAGGTGAAAAGATGGCTGGGGAAGAGTTTGGCCAACTCCATTATCATTTCCTGCTCTAGTCTTCAAGTTGTCATCTGCACCATCTGGTTGGGAATTTCTCCTCCATTCCCAGATTCTGAAACGCATTCTCAGACTAGACAGATAGTCCTGCAATGCAATGAAGGGTCTGTTTCCATGTTCTATATTGCCCTTGGCTACATGGGCTTTGTGGCTGCCATCTGTTTCACAGTGGCTTTCCTAGCCAGGAAGCTTCCCGGGTCCTTCAATGAGGCCAAGCTGATCACCTTCAGCATGCTGGTCTTCTGCAGTGTTTTGGGTGTCCTTTGTGCCCACCTATGTGAGCACCAAGGGGAAATACATGGTAGCCGTGCAGGTCTTCTCTATCTTAGCCTCCAGTGCTGGGCTTCTGGGCTGTATCTTCATCCCCAAGTGCTACATTATTCTACACAGGCCTGATATGAATACAAAGGCATATTTAACAATAAAACCAAAGTAAAAATCTGATGCTGAAACAGTTTTTTTAAAGTCTTTAAACAAGTGCAAGGTTCCCTAGAATTCTCAACTATGTGAGATGGTTCCACAGGAGAAATTATATATCTGCCTATTGTCATTAACAGTTCTGCACACGGTATAAGAACTCCAGAGGAGTCGGGAAGCAGCCAACAAGAGAGAGGCTTGCATTCTTCCCAGACAGTAGTTTATCAATTCTCCATTGCTGTGAGAAGGACAGGAATGCAGTGTGTGCTAGAGAGAAACTGACTCCCTCAAGTGACACAGGCAATGTCAGAATGCGGGAGTGGGTAAAGCAGTTCCACACCGGAAGGAGAGTTAATTCATCCAAGGAGCAGACGTATGGGAAAGATCTTAGACAGAAAACAAACCTGGAAACGGAAAGGGCATATGTTCCAGATATTCTGCCATACCCGGAATCACTCCCCAGAAGGGTCATATGATTCATAAGTCAGATGTGTGGATAGGTGTCCGAGCCTGAGTGCTTGTATTGCAATAAATCTTCAAGCTTATTACAACTTGTGTGTTGTGTTATCAACATGGCAGCCTGGCTTCTGACACATATTTTCCTGGTACTGAATCTCAGATAATCTACTTTAAAAGTGTAGCCTGAAGTATTAAAAATTAAAAAATAAAAAGACATTGTTTAGGTAATTACTCTTTAGTAATGCACTAAAGCACGCATGTAACTGATCAGCAATAATGACTACACTCATGAAATGTACCTTACCCTTCCCTGATCATATGTGTATGTAACAATTATTAGGGAAGATGGAAGATAGCTGTATTCATAGGAAAAATGGATTCCTCCCAAGTGTGGAAAGTCGACTGCAATTCCAGCTGTAGCTTCCATGTGCTTTGAGTACCTAATCTGGATATATATTTAATGTCCTGTAGGTGAGGAGATGTGATTTGGGCTGGCCAAAACTGTTTTACTCAAAAATAGATAAACATCATTTAAATCTAATTCTGAAATATCTTTTGGTTGCATTTTATCCCCCCCCCCAAGAAACAGTCATTACCCTAGATCTCACATTTTCTATCCCCAGGAACCACCTGAAATGGCTGAACATTACTGGGGTCCACATTTGCAAATTGCTAAATTATTCATCCTGTGTTTTCCTTGTGACAAATGACACTGCTTTCTTCAATTATTTCCTGTCCTAACTCAAAATGCTGGCTTTGATCTATAAGGCTTTATAAGGGACATTCTATTTTACATCAGTATTACTGGGTGGGAGAGGAGGCGCTTTTTCGTAAGGGTATATTTTTCTTCAGTAATCTTCTGTCCACATTTGCTAATCTCCCCTGCCCACTGGATCATTGGAAAGTTTTGGCGGAAAGAGCCACACAAATAATTCATGGTTCATGGCAGAGCCAAGTCTTTCCCTTATCATTATGGAAATAATGGTGATTTGGCTCTCTAATTCTGCCAAAGCTCAAGGGATTTCTCTGCAGATCACATTTGATGAGACCAGTAACAGAAACAGCAGAATCAGGAATAACTGTACACAATTTTTTTTGCATCCTGCCTGAAAATATGTTGATTCTGCACTCTACTGAGAGCATGAACTGGGGTTTGAGGCAGGCAGGGATGCTGTGAGCTTGAAGCTTAATATCAACCGCATTGGATGAGAAGCCCTTAGATGAACTCCATCTGTATTAACAAAGTCCCTCTTGCAGCTTTGGTCTTGAAAGAGGGTTTTGGCGATTCTGAAGAGAAGAGCCACTAATAGACTGGGTGACAGCAGCACGTTTGCCCATCAAAATGTTGCTTCTGCTGCTGCTCAGTACAGCCTATGGGATGTTGAAGCGAAAATGCCCCTTGAATTTAGTGAGAGATAGATATGATCCCTGGGACTATTATAGAGCAGGAGACCATCTCATCGGTGGGATTATCCCCACACTAAGTGGAGCATCCTGGCGAGGCTCTTTCTCCCAGGATCCTTTTATCCACACATCTCCGTAAGTAAATTATGTGGGGATGGGTTTAATGGTACTCAAGCTGTAATCTAATGCTTTAAGACTCTTGAAAAGAGACAATGGGCATTCCTTGCATCAGCCCCTGCTAAATCCCAGATTCTTCGTATATCTCCATTTACAGTAGGGATGTGATTCTGGAATGGAGCAGTTTGAACACTCCAGCACCATGCAATGAGCCTAGTTTCACCAGCTGGTGAGGTTCAATTCAGACAATAATCTATGACCCATAAGAATTGTATGCTGATGTATGTGTGTGTGTGAATCCCCTCAATATCTGTTTTATTTGATTTTATATTGTTGTTCTTTCAGATTTAAGCTGTACTTTCATTTTAATGAATCTTGCTTTCATTTATTTTATTTATGTACTAGCACTTTGATGTACTTTCGAACTGCTAGGTTGGCAGGAACAGGGACTGAGCAATGGGAGCTCACCCCATCACGGAGATTCGAACCGCCGACCTTCTGATCGGCAAGTCCTAGGCTCCATGGTTTAAACCACCGTGCCACCCACATCCCTAACAAAACCCAATACATATCCATATAAAGAGATTTCTCTAAATCTCGAGACTTTCCCCCCCCCCCATCCCCTCCATGGGTTCTAATGTTGACGTTTTCAACTGCATATTATGCCATAGTCTGTCCATAGTATTTGTAACATTACAAGTGAGATTAAAATCCTGCTAATGTTTTCATCTGCTTACAGGGGTCTCCTAAATAGACTATAAATCCCCCCCATTCTTTTTTGAAGTTTTTGTCTTCTTGGTCCCTGAGCTTTCCAGTCAGTTTTGCCATTTCGGCATAGTCTAACAGCTTGATCTGCCATTCCTCTCTGATAGGAACTTTGTCTTCTTTCCATCTCTGGGCTAACGGCATCCGTGCTGCTGTTGTCGCATACATGTAGTCTTTTCTGTTCCTTTGGATCTTGCTTTTGAATTGTACACTGTGCACACCACTTAGAGGTTCTCACACACCTACACACATCTAAACACACACACACACACACACACACACACACACACACACACACACACACCTGCCTATTAAAGGTTATCTTCCTCCTTGGATTGCAGCCATTTAATAGGGGAAGGGGAAGTAACCTGCTACAGCCCACTTTGACAGGGAAACACTTCGAGAACACTGTCCAACCATCTCATCCTCTGTCGTCCCCTTCTCCTTGTGCCCTCCATCTTTCCCAACTTCAGGGTCTTTTCCAGGGAGTCTTCTCTTCTCATGAGGTGGCCAAAGTATTGGAGCCTCAGCTTCAGGATCTGTCCTTCCAGTAAGCAGTCAGGACTTATTTCCTTCAGAATGGATAGGTTTGATCTTCTTGCAGTTCATGGGACTCTCAAGACTCTCCTCCAGCACCATAATTCAAAAGCACTTCAGTACACTAGGTGGGTGTTATTTGCAGAAACACCCAGTGAGCCCCTCACCCTACTGCAGTAAATATTAAGGCTCTTCTCATCCTAATTCATTTCATAGAATCATAGTATTGCACAGCTGGAAGGGATCCTAAGGGTCATCTAGTCCAACTCTCTGCAATGCAGGAATCTCAGCTAAAGCATCCATGGCAGATGGCCATCGAACCTCTGCTTTAAAACTACCAGGGAAAGAGTCCAGAACCTCCCGAGGGAGACCAGAAAGTTCTTTCTGGTGTTTAATTGGAATCTCCTTCCTTGTAACTGGAAGGCATTGGTTCCGGTCCTACCCTCCGGAGCAGGAGAAAACAACCTTCCTCCATCTTCCATGTGGCAGTGAAGCTTTGCATCCATCTCATCTGCTTAATTTGCCCCAGATTGGACTAGATGCTGATATCAGTTTAGAGAATGCATTTACAACAGATCAATGATAGGTGGTTTCCCATTCTGAGAAAATAATGGGTCTCTGGTCTAATCTACAAGGACCCTTTTCTATGGGGCAGAAGGTAGAGCAGTTTTCTAGTAAAATGTGGAGTGATTGTGTATTTTCTTTGCCTGTTACTCAGTTCTGTGGCTTATTGACCTATCCCTAACACTTTTTATTTGATATTCATTCATTTTATGGTTAGACACTTCCACATTCAAGGTGCAGCAAAAGCTGCTCTTCTGGATACGTCAAAGTGATTCAAGAAGGAAAGCCGCTTTGCTGCTATGCGTGTGCTCAATGTCCCAATGGGACCATCTCCACCCAGGAAGGTAAGGCATTCCAGAGGGAAAGGAAGCCCTGTCAGAACCAGGCATGTCCCACCAACTAGAAGACAAACACAACCCCCTGTGTTGCAAAATGTAAGAATCAATGCAAATGCAACACGCTGGCTAATAACTGGTAGTGGATATATAATTAATTTCAATGTCACTACAAAATAATGTATCTATCATACAGTACATCTCACAAAATATACAAGTGACTTTAAGCTGTTGTATATATAAGAGTCAAATGAGGAGTCAAACAGGTCATTGAATAGTGAGGAACGCCAAGCTGTCTCTCAAAGGAAGACGTCCTATGAAAGTGTCAAAGGAAGACGTCTCTCAGAAGTCTTAAAAGGAAGTCTGAAGAGGACAGTGTATTCGGAACAGTTCACTGTTTCGGAATAAAGTCTTCATCAGCTGGAATTGATTACCACCAACTAGAAGAGGCTGACCCAAAAGGGTAGACAGAGTGAAGCCAGGAGTCTCAATAGCATGATTTAGGACATTCTAGGTCTCTGGTATAAGCTGCCACCCAATATATTATGGTATCTTGAAGAATCGAGACTAATACAAAGACCTGTATGATACATGGAACAAAAATCATAGGACAGCGAAGTAACTCTTTATCATTGCAGATGCAGACCATTGCAACAAATGTCCAGAAGATGAGCATCCAAGCAAGAACCATGATCAGTGTGTCCCCAAGATTATCAGCTTCCTAGAATATGAAGACAAGTTGGGGATCCTCTTGGTTTCCATTGCCCTCTTCTTATTTTTAATCACAAGCTTTGTATTAGGAATCTTCATTAGATTCCAGGAAACTCCCATTGTCAAAGCCAACAATCGTGACCTCTCCTACATCCTCCTCATCTCTCTCTTGCTCTCCTTTTTGTCCTCCTTCCTCTTCCTTGGCCGGCCAAGGAAATTGACCTGCCTTCTCCGACAAACGGCCTTCAGCATAATCTTCTCAGTTGCCGTGTCTTCTGTATTGGCTAAAACCATCACTGTGGTGCTGGCCTTCATGGCCACAAAACCTGGGAGCAAGGTGAGGAGATGGCTGGGGAAGAGTCTGGCCAACTCCATTATCATTTCCTGTTCTGGTGTTCAAGTTATCATCTGCAGTACCTGGCTGGGGGTGTCTCCCCCATTCCCAGAGTCTGACATGCAGTCTCAGCCTGGAGAGATCATCATGCAATGCAATGAAGGGTCTGTTGCCATGTTTTATGGTGCCCTCGGTTACATGGGCTCCTTGGCTGCTATCTGCTTCACGGTGGCTTTCTTGGCCAGGAAGCTTCCAGGGTCCTTCAATGAAGCCAAGCTGATCACCTTCAGCATGCTGGTCTTCTGCAGTGTTTGGGTGTCCTTTGTTCCCACCTACCTGAGCACCAAGGGGAAATACATGGTAGCCGTGCAGGTCTTCTCTATGTTGGCCTCCAGTGCTGGGCTTCTGGGCTGCATCTTCATTCCCAAGTGCTACATTATATTACTCAGGCCTGGTCTGAATACAAAGGAGCACCTGACAACAAAAACGTAAGATGGCATCTGACTTAAAATATGATTTTATAGTTGAACTGCAGTGCAGCAGTAATGGAACTGCAGTACTTCTCATTTAAATGTAGCTTCACACATGGTAAATCCCATTTATTTCTTTAATTAATTAATTTCATAAAATTTATGCTCCACTTCGTTGTAGGAAAAAACCCTCAAAGCAGTTTCCAAAAGGATAAAGCAATAAAATTATCCTTTTATTTAACATATGGCAAAACCACAATAGAATAAACTAAGACAAATTTAAACTCTTACAAGCTTTATAAACACCTGAGTAGGCCTGTCTAAATAAAAATGTTGGTAACAATAAAAATCAATGCATAATAACTCACCACTAGTCACAGACCTTTTGTACTTCATGTTTTGGAAGTGCTTGTTTATTGCAGTGTCATCCATCAAACTAGCCATTGGCAGCTGGTGGTCTTTCCTTCTTGGCATCACGGTTGTTTCTGTACAGGGCAGGCTCACCGAGTTGGGTCTAACTGGGGGGGGGGGGGGCTGTCGCACTGAAAGAAAGAAACCACCAACAATTCTCAAGCCTCTTACATGTGCATCACAAGATACTCCCAGTGGCAGCAGCTATTGGTCTGTCTCTCAACTCCGCTCCTAATTCACTTCTTATCAGATGTTCAGCCTGGCCATCTGAGTGCAAGGCCTGCCTGGGAACTGAGTGGCAAGTGCCAAAGGGGAGCCTTTCCCCCATGCAGGCCTTGCAGACCTCTCTTTGGGGCGTGGCGTTGCTCAGGGACCAGGGGTGGTGGCGACTGCTGCCCAGAAAGCTATAAAAGTGACTTGAAGGGCATACAGGTTGCCCAGCTTTTGGAGATATCCTCTGGGCCACTCTTGCTCCTGCTTGCATAAAACGGAATCCTTTCCACACATTGTTTATCTTCTTTTGGCTTTAAGAACCAGAGGAACTAAGACCTTTTACAGTGTTTGTAAAAAAAAGAAAAAAGAAGGTTCTGACCTCCCTTTGTCACCTCAGCCTGGTCCTTGGACCCTTGTCGGCATAAAAGAGTCCGCGAGGAGAGTATCCTTGCAGAGTACTTTCTGCTTTTATTCTTAAAAGTCTTTCTGCAAAAGCGACTGACCAACTGTACACACATCAACACTACCAGCTTTCACTAACTAACCAACCAACCAATCCAACACCAAACTAACATTTCTCACTCTATATAGACAGCCCGGTGCAGGCCGCTGACTCATGCTGACCCAGCTTTTTAAGCATTAAAGAAACAGCGGCTAATTTTTAGCCACCTCTTTGTAGGGTAACAATATGGAGGTGAGGTAACAAGGTTTAGTGAGCAGGAAGAGTCGGAGGCAGAGGACAGTTCAGACTCTGAGGTAGAAAGTGAGGTTGGAGAAGTGTGGAACTAGGAGACAGAGAGGTAGCCTGCTTCAAAAGCCATGGAGTCTCCTCCTCCCTCTGGCTGCACCCAGTTTCGATGTAGGAGTGCAAATATCCAGAGTGTAGGGTCAGTTGGGATTACTATGAGGAATTATAAAATATGCATCAAGCCATTGTGTCCACGATGAATGCATTGTCTTGACTGGGTTTGATATATTGGCAATAATTTCTGATCAAATCCCACAACCCTCTGCATCTCTGGCCATTTCCTCTACTGTCCATTTCTCTTGCTTCACAAGTCACATACACAGCCCAGTTGTCGCCAGGCAGGCATCTTGGGCCATAAAGATAGTGGGCAAGGTTCTTTGAAGGAGCCTTTCCAATATGTTAATCTCAGGATGTTAATCTTAGGGCCAGGAAACAGGGTTCACATTAAGGTGATAATGATCACTGTCCTCCTGGCCATCCTTATCATATGTATTGCTTGTTTATCGCCTCCGGGATTGCCAAATGTCCTCCTTTGTAGTTCTGTTATTTGTTTACCCCATAAATATGTGTGCTTAATTAGTTTAACTTTGTCCCCCACGTGGGTTTGTTGAAATGCACAGAAGAAATCTGATTGGTTCTTTCAAACACCCTGTAAAAGTTCTTTTGTGAATAAAACGACCTGGGCCGAGGGGGCTAGAGACACAGGCACAGAGAGACTATTATACGCACCCCTCCCAGAGTCTTGCTGGTTCAATCAGAGTTCAATCCTTCCTTTACTTTGAGAACGGCTCACTTCTCTCTCGCTTGGTCTCCAAGGACATGCAGAGAAATGAAGCAGGCTGAACAGAAATCAGTTGTGCAAAGGTGCAGATTGAAACTGCTTGGGATAGACCCCGGAGAGGAGTAGCATTAGTGGGCAGTGGGATGGTGGGGGCCTTCAGTCCTTACAACTACCCCATCAGGGCAAAAGCTGCAGAGAAGGGTTGCTGGGATCACTAGGCCAAACTACTTCTGTTTCACTTGGAATAAAGAGTTAACTTTACTGACTTCTCTGTTGTTTTAATTGCTGACCTATACCTTACCCAAGTCCTGACATAGCTGGACTTTGGGGAAGGAGTTGTCTGTATCATGAAAAGCTTTTCAAAAAATCTTAACAGGCACAAAAGCGCCTCCTCTCCCACCCAGTGATACTGATGTAAAATAGAATGTCCCTTATAAACCCTTATAGGTCAAAGCCAGCATATTGAATTAGGACAGGAAATGATTGAAGAAAGCAGAGTCATTTGTCACAAGGAAAGCACATGATGGATAATTTAGCAATCTGCAAACGTGGACCCCACGTTCTGTTTAAGAACTGTCCCATACGTCTGCTCCTTGGATGAATTAACTCTCCTTCCGGAACTGCTTCCCCCACTCCCGCCTTCTGACATTGCCTGTGTCACTTGAGAGAGTCAGTTTATCTCTAGCATACTCTGCATTCCTGCCCTTCTCACAGCAACGGGGAATTGATAAACTACTGTCTGGGAAGAATGCGAGCCTCTCTCTTGTTGGCTGCTTCCCGACTCCTCTGCAAATTTAAGATTGTTCTGTACAGTCATGTTGATCGTCTTTATTACCTGCTGCCAAAAACTTTTCAGTGGAGTGTAATCTCACGTGAAACTGACTTGATTAATTTGCTTTAAGGTACAAAGAAAGGTAGGTCAGCTTTGGTGACCCGTGACCAAGCATAAACCACTGCAACATTGTATTCATGAGACTTCCCTTGATGAATTTTCAGCTGGGGTCAAACAGGGTGGATGCCCTCTTGACCAGAGAAAGATTACCACCACCTCTTAAAGCAAAGAGCTGATTGGCGATTTTTTCTTTCTTTCTCCTGCTTCCCAGTTGGCACAAATATGCCGTTAGTTCTGATCCTAAGGCTGTTTGTGCACTTCCAGTGCATGCATCAACCCAATGCCTGCCGTTTCTCCATGACCTTGAGTTCCACAAGCTTTGGAGGTAATTTAGCCATGGAGTGCTTGAATGTTCTATCATGCTACTAATTTTTACTTCTCATTTACACAAATTATAAAGTATATACATATAGTTGTACGTAGGTTTTCGAACAGAATGCATTCCAGAAGTCCGTTCGACTTCTGAAACATTCGGAATCCAAGGAGTGGCTTGTGATTGGCTGCAGGAGTGTCCTGCAGCCAATCGGAAGCTGTGCCAGACATTCAGCTTCTGAGGCAAAGTTTGCAAACTGGAACACCTACTTCCGGGTTTGCGATGTTCAAGTTCCACATTGCTTGTGAACTAAGCTGTTCGAAAACCAAGGTACGACTGTATTCAGCAGTTTCAATCTGCGCCTTTGCACAACTGATTTCTGTTCAGCCTGCTTCGTTTTTCTGCATGTCCTTGGAGACCAAGCGAGAGCCAGAGGGAGGAGGAGACTCCATGGCTTTTGAAGCAGCCTATCTCTCTGTCTCCTAGTTCCACACTTCTCCAACCTCATTTTCTGCCTCAGAGTCTGAATTGCCCTCTGCCTCTGATTCTTCCTGCTCACTATACCTTGTTACCTCACCTGCATATTGTTACCCTACAAAGGGGGTCTTAGTTCCTCTGGTTCTTTAAACAAAAAGAACATAAACAGTGTGTGGAAAGGATTCCGATTTATGCAAGCTGGAACAAGAGTGGCCCAGAGGATATCTTCAAAAGCTGCTTCCAAAAGCTGTTTCTGTACAGTGGTACCTCGGGTTACAGACGCTTCAGGTTACAGACTCCGCTAACCCAGAAATAGTACCTCGGGTTAAGAACTTTCAGGACGAGAACAGAAATTGCGCAGCGGCAGCAGGACGCCCCATTAGCTAAAGTGGTACCTCAGGTTAAGAACAGTTTCAGGTTAAGAATGGACCTCCGGAACGAATTAAGTTCTTAACCCGAGGTACCACTGTATATGATTACCTTGTGCCCGATCTTTCCAAGCAATATACAGTGGTACCTCGGGTTAAGTACTTAATTCGTTCCGGAGGTCCATTCTTAACCTGAAACTGTTCTTAACCTGAAGCACCACTTTAGCTAATGGGGCCTCCTGCTGATGCCATGCTGCTGGAGCACGATTTCTGTTCTCATCCTGAAGCAAAGTTCTTAACCTGAAGCACTATTTCTGGGTTAACGGAGTCTGTAACCTGAAGCGTGTGTAACCTGAAGCATATGTAACCCAAGGTACCACTGTAATTGGATACCTGAGCACGTGGACAACTCATGATCCCCTCAAGTTCACATCTAATTGGTTACCTCATGATCCCCTCAAGTTCACATCTAATTGGTTACACCAGAGGTTTTCAATCTTTTTGAGTTCATAGCTCTCCAACTCCATTCTTTTTGCGGCTCCTCAGAAGCCCAGTCATGTCACCCCTCGCCTGCAGAGCTGGCAGCCCCTCACCCCTTTTGGAGCACTCTCCCTTGTGGAGTGTCCTTTCAGCCTTCCCCCTCGTCTCCTTGGGGGTCCTCTGGGCAGCAGTCGCCACCGCCCCTGGTCCCTGAGCAACACCATGCCCCAAAGAGAGGTTCTGCCAGGGTGGAAAGGCTATCCTTCAGCACCCAACACTCAGCTGCCAAGCAGGCCAGATGGCAAGGCTGAGTATCTGATCAGAGGTGAATTAGGAGGGGAGTTGAGAGACAGACCAACAGCTGCTGCCAGTGGGAGTATCTTGTGATTCACATGTAAGAGGCTTGAGAAATGTTGGTTGTTTCTTTCTTTCAGTGCGACAGCCCCCCCCCCCCATGTGAGACCCAACTTGGTGAGCCTGCCCTGTACAGAAACAACCGTAGCCAAGACGTAAAGACCAGCAGCTGCCAATGGCCAGTTTGATGGATGACACTGCAAAAAACAAGCACTTCCAAAACATGAAGTACAAAAGGTCTGTGACGAGTGGTGAGTTATTATGCATTGATTTTTATTGTTACCAACATTCTTATTTTGACAGGCCTACTCAGATGTTTATAAAGCTTTATGAGTTTTAATTTGTCTTAGTTTATTCTATTGTGGTTTTGCCATTTGTTAAATAAAAGGATAATTTTATTGCTTTATCCTTTGGGAAACTGTTTGGAGGGTTTTTTCCTACCATGAAGTGGAGCGTAAATTTTATGAAATTAATGAATTAATTAAATGTGATTTGCCATGTGTGAAGCTACATTTAAATGAGAAGTACTGCAGTTCCATTACTGCTGCACTGCAGTTGAACTATAAAATCATATTTTAAGTCAGATGCCATCTTTAGTTTTTGTTGTCAGGTGCTCCTTTGTATTCAGACCAGGCCTGAGTAATATAATGTAGCACTTGGGAATGAAGATGCAGCCCAGAAGCCCAGCACTGGAGGCCAACATAGAGAAGACCTGCACGGCTACCATGTCTTTCCCCTTGGTGCTCAGGTAAGTGGGTACAAAGGACACCCAAACACTGCAGAAGACCAGCATGCTGAAGGTGATCAGCTTGGCTTCATTGAAGGACCCTGGAAGCTTCCTGGCCAGGAAAGCCAGTGTGAAGCAGATGGCAGCCAGGAAGCCCATGTAGCCGAGGGCACCATAAAACATGGCAACAGACCCTTCGTTGCATTGCAGGATGATCTCTCCAGGCTGGGAGCGCATGTCAGAGTGTGGGAATGGGGGAGACACCCCCAGCCAGGTGCTGCAGATGATAACTTGAACACCAGAACAGGAAATGATAATGGAGTTGGCCAGACTCTTCCCCAGCCATCTCCTCACCTTGCTCCCGGGTTTTGTGGCCATGAAGGCCAGCACCACAGTGATGGTTTTAGCCAATACAGAAGACACAGCAACTGAGAAGATTATGCTGAAGGCCGTTTGTCGGAGAAGGCAGGTCAATTTCCTTGGCCGGCCAAGGAAGAGGAAGGAGGACAAAAAGGAGATCAAGAGAGAGTTGAGGAGGATGTAGGAGACGTCACAATTGTTGGCTTTGACAATGGGAGTTTCCTGGAATCTAATGAAGATTCCTAACACAAAGCTTGTGATTAAAAATAAGAAGAGGGCAATGGAAACCAAGAGGATCCCCAACTTGTCTTCATATTCTAGGAAGCTGATAATCTTGGGGACACACTGATCTTGGTTCTTGCTTGGATGCTCATCTTCTGGACATTTGTTGCAATGGTCTGCATCTGCAATGATAAAGAGTTACTTCACTGTCCTATGATTTTTGTTCCATGTATCATACAGGTCTTTGTATTAGTCTCAATTCTTCAAGATGCCATAATAAATTGGGTGGCAGCTTATACCAGAGACCTAGAATGTCTTAAATCATCCTATTGAGACTCCTGGCTTCACTCTGTCTACCCTTTTGGGTCAGCCTCTTCTAGTTGGTGGTAATCAACACTAGTATGAATATCTCATTGATAATTATTCGGTATGTACAGTACCTCTTTATATATTTTATTTTACTGTATAACATTCATGCAGGTTGCTCAATTTTGTTGTCATTCATTGCTAGCAATGCCTTCTATTCCATATATACATTATTTTGAAGTGGCGTATTAGCATATTTTGAGTGACATTGTAATTAATTATATATCCACTACCAGTTATTAGCCAGCGTGTTGCATTTGCATTGATTGTTACATTTTGCAACACAGGGGGTTGTGTTTGTCTTCTAGTTGGTGGGACATACCTTGTTCTGAAAGGGCTTCCTTTCCCTCTGGAATTCCTTACCTTCCTGGGTGGAGATGGTCCCATAGGGACATTGAGCACACGCATAGCAGCAAAGCGGCTTCCCTACTTCAATCACTTTGACGTATCCAGAAGAGCAGCTTTTGCTGCACCTTGAATGTGGAAGTGTCTAACCATAAGATGAATGAATATCAAATAAAAAGTGTTAGGGATGGGTCAATAAGCCACAGAACTGAGTAATAGGCAAAGAAAATACACAATCACTCCTCATTTTACTAGAAAACTGCTCTACCTTCTGCCCCACAGAAAAGGGTCCTTGTAGATTAGACCAGAGACCCATTACAGTGGTGCCTCGCAAGACGAAATTAATTCGTTCCGCAATTCTCTTCGTCTTGCGGGTTTTTCGTCTTGCGATGCACGGTTTCCCATAGGAATGCATTGAAAATCAATTAATGCGTTCCTAGGGAAACCGCCTTCAGACCAGGTCCGGGGACAGTCTGTCCCCGGACCTCTTCTGAAGGCTGGGGGGGGGGACAAGGGCTTTTCTTCCCACCCCCAGCATTTTTAAAAACCCTGGGACAGCGGAGGACTTCTCCGCTGTCCGGGCGATCTTAAAATGCTGGCGGGCGGCATTTTAAAATCGCCCCGGACAGCGGAGGACTTCTCCGCTGTCCGGGGCGATTTAAAAGCCCCTGGGAAGGCAGGCAGGGGGGAGCAAAGACTTTCGCCCCCTGCCCGCCTTCAGAAGGTGTTCCCACCCCCCCGCCCGGCTTCGCAGCAGCGCTACGAAGCCCGGCAGCTGGGGCAGCTGTTCCCGCCCCCCTCCCCCCTTCGGAACATCGTTCCGAAGTGGGGCGGCTGGGGCAGCTGTTCCCGCCCCACCTCCCCACTTCGGAACAGCGTTCGGAAGTGGGGCGGATGGGGCAGCTGTTCCCGCCCCACCTCCCCCCTTCGGAACATCGTTCCGAAGTGGGGCGGCTGGGGCAGCTGTTCCCGCCCCACCTCCCCCCTTCGGAACATCGTTCCGAAGTGGGGCGGACGGGGCAGATGTTCCCGCCCCCCCTCCCCCCTTCGGAACATCGTTCCGAAGTGGGGCGGCTGGGGCAGCTGTTCCCGCCCCACCTCCCCCCTTCGGAACATCGTTCCGAAGTGGGGCGGCTGGGGCAGCTGTTCCCGCCCCACCTCCCCCCTTCGGAACAGCGTTCCGAAGTGGGGCGGCTGGGGCAGATGTTCCCGCCCCACGTCCCCCCTTCGGAACATCGTTCCGAAGTGGGGCGGCTGGGGCAGCTGTTCCCGCCCCACCTCCCCCCTTCGGAACAGCGTTCCGAAGTGGGGCGGATGGGGCAGCTGTTCCCGCCCCCCTCCCCCCTTCGGAACATCGTTCCGAAGTGGGGCGGATGGGGCAGCTGTTCCCGCCCCCCCTCCCCCCTTCGGAACATCGTTCCGAAGTGGGGCGGATGGGGCAGCTGTTCCCGCCCCCCCTCCCCCCTTCGGAACATCGTTCCGAAGTGGGGCGGCTGGGGCAGCTGTTCCCGCCCCACCTCCCCCCTTCGGAACATCGTTCCGAAGTGGGGCGGCTGGGGCAGCTGTTCCCGCCCCACCTCCCCCCTTCGGAACATCGTTCCGAAGTGGGGCGGCTGGGGCAGCTGTTCCCGCCCCACCTCCCCACTTCGGAACAGCGTTCCGAAGTGGGGCGGATGGGGCAGCTGTTCCCGCCCCACCTCCCCCCTTCGGAACATCGTTCCGAAGTGGGGCGGATGGGGCAGCTGTTCCCGCCCCCCCTCCCCCCTTCGGAACATCGTTCCGAAGTGGGGCGGCTGGGGCAGATGTTCCCGCCCCACCTCCCCCCTTCGGAACATCGTTCCGAAGTGGGGCGGATGGGGCAGCTGTTCCCGCCCCCCCTCCCCCCCTTCGGAACATCGTTCCGAAGTGGGGCGGCTGGGGCAGATGTTCCCGCCCCACCTCCCCACTTCGGAACATCGTTTTAAAATGCTGGGGGTCGGCAGCGAACGCTCCCGACCCCCAGCATTTTAAAACCTCCCCGGGACAGAGACTTCTCTGCTGTCCCTTGGAGATTTTAAAATGCTGGGGGTCGGCAGCGAACGCTTCGCTCCCGCCCGCCAGCATTTTAAGATCGCCCGGGGCAGGTGGGGGGAAGGCAGGCGGGGGGGAGCAAAGACTTTTGCCCCCCGCCGGCCTTCAGAAGAGGTCCTCTTCTGAAGGCCGGCTGTGGGCGAAAGTCTTTGCTCCCGACCGCCAGCATTTCCCTATGGGCTTTCGTCTTGCGATGCAAGCCCATAGGGAAATTCGTCTTGCGAAGCGCCTCCAAAACAGAAAACCCTTTCGTCTTGCGGGTTTTCCGTCTTGCGAGGCATTCGTCTTGCGGGGTACCACTGTATTTTCTCAGAATGGGAAACCACCTATCATTGATCTGTTGTAAATGCATTCTCTAAACTGATATCAGCATCTAGTCCAATCTGGGGGCAAATTAAGCAGTTGAGATGGATGCAAAGCTTCACTGCCACATGGAAGATGGAGCAAGGTTGTTTTCTCCTGCTCCAGTTACAAGGAAGGAGATTCCAATTAAACACCAGAAAGAACTTTCTGGTCTCCCTCGGGAGGTTCTGGACTCTTTCCCTGGCAGTTTTAAAGCAGAATTTCGATGGGCATCTGTCATGGATGCTTTAGCTGAGATTCCTGCATTGCAGAGAGTTGGACTAGGTGACCCTTAGGATCCCTTCCAGCTGTGCAATACTATGATTCTATGAAATGCCTTAGGATGAGAAGAGCCTTAATATTTACTGCAGTAGGGTGAGGGGCTCACTGGGTGTTTCTGCAAATAACACCCACTTAGTGAAGAAGAGGAGGAGGAGGAGGAGTTTGAATTTGATATCCCGCCTCTCACTCCCTTTAAGGAGTCTCAAAGCGGCTAACATTCTCCTTTCCCTTCCTCCCCCACAACAAACACTCTGTGAGGTGAGTGGGGCTGAGAGACTTCAGAGAAGTGTGACTGGCCCAAGGTCACCCAGCAGCTGCATGTGGAGGAGCTGAGACGCGAACCCGGTTCCCCAGATTATGAGACCACCGCTCTTAACCACTACACCACACTGGCTCTCTGTTCTAGTGTTCTGAAGTGCTTTTGAATTATGGTGCTGGAGGAGACTCTTGAGAGTCCCTTGGACTGCAAGAAGATCAAACCTCTCCATTCTGAAGGAAATGAAATAATGAAATACTACTAATAACTACAATAATAAATTCCACCTGCACAAGTTCCCCATCTCTACATACAAAGAAAACAAAAGCCAAATGAATGGAAAGCATTGTTTCTGCTTACTTACACCCTTTATCAGTAGGAGTTACTGGTTGACTTCTATTATGCAAGCCTGGACAGTGTGTTGGGAGGTCCTGGGACGCCTAGAGCACAAGAATACCCCCCTCAGCCTCATTGGTATGGTCCAAAGGAAAGGAGAACAATATTTATGGGCACTAGGGTGGATGCAGGAGTTGGCAGAAGGAGGAACGCAAGATGCCCCCTAACCTGCTTTGGGACTCCAGATTTGTGTAGGGTTTACTCCTTAGCCTTTCCTTCTCCTGAAGATGCCTTACAGGGCAGCAGTTATGGGTTGTTCCTCAGGGTTTACTCCTGAAACATTTCTCACCAATGTGCATGGCTGCAAGGCTGCATCCAAGCTTCCCTTCTCCTAGAAGGGCTGGCTTCAGGGGCGTCTTGCCCATAGAGGAAAGTGGTGTGGGGCAGCAGGGCGTCAAGGAAGAGGTGGAGGTTGTTTGGGCCTCCCGGCATCACCTTGCTCCCCTCACCTGTCTCGCTGAATTAGCACCGCGCCCGAAGCCTCCATCTCTTCCCCGCCGGCTAGTTTCTCAGGTTGCAAAAACCCTATCCAGCTTTCATTTCCCTCTATAGCACATGCAGTAACCACCTTCTTGACCATTGGACCCACTATTGGTCTCACCCGCTCAATCCTCCAGAGCCTGGTTTTTTGTATACAGAGGAAGTCCCTAACTCACCAAGAGCTTGAGACCCATCAGCCCCCCTCACCTGGTTTAGTCAAAGCCATGTCTCAGAGTGTGGCTTCTGTCACATGCTGACAGCTTCTAGGAGCCACGATGGAGAGCTGAGGATCAAAGGTGGACAAAATACCTTCCGTAACACCCCATACATCCCTGTGCATTCTACCCTTATACAATTTGTGTACATACTGTCCCTAACATTGACTGTCTCTTAAATACAGCATTCCAACTTTATGACATCCCCCAAAACCAACTGGAAAACCCCCCAAAACCAACTGGAATCAAATTGAGTAGTGAGACAAAATGTCTGTCCGTTACTGAAGCAAATCCAATTTTGTGAGGCTTCTGGCAGAGGTCAAAGTTTTGTCAGAGGACCCCCACACTTTCTGGTGGTTCCTCCTTGCTGCCCACAGAGAGATCCAGCCTTCTCAGCTGGAGTTGGAGCCTTCTCACCTCTTCCTCTGTCCCTGCTGAGTCTTGAAGATGCCCATCAACAGTTAGCAGCACCTAGAAAGCAGACTGCACAGGCACAAGGTCTCCTGGCCATAGGATTCTACACTTGGTTGAGATGGGCTCTCTTTTCATTTTTATCTCAGCATTTATATACTGCCATTTCTCAAAAGCTGCCAGGCCAGCTTTCAATACAGTAAAACAAAACAAAACAGTTTTTAAAAATGATACAAAAGAACTGAATATAGTATAAAACACCATACAGAATACAGGCAGGATATCTGATGTTTCCCTGTCACTGCAGCTTCACCCTTTCTTAAGAGAAATCCAGTTTTCAAATGGCTCCATCGATGGACTGCATTTGGATGAAAATGGGAAGCTGCCAGCTGAGTTTGATATTGAGAACTGGGTGATGTTTCCCAATAAGTCTCGTGTCAGAGTGAAAATAGGGAATATACAGAGAAAGGCATCTGCTGATATCAACTTCACCATTAGCCCAGAAGCCATTGTGTGGCCAAAACGGTTTAACCAGGTAAGGGACACTTGATCCCATGATTGGGCAAAAAACAAATCAGGAAGCATTTTTTAAAAAATAATAAAATTAAAAAATTATCCAGTAGCACCTTAGCGACCAATTAAGTTTGCTCTGGGTATAAGCTTTCGTGTGCATGCACACTTCAGCTTATACCCAGAACAAACTTAGTTGGTCTCTAAGGTGCTACTGGACATTTTTTTGATTTTATTTATTTATTTCGACTGCGTCAGACCAACACAGCTACTTACCTGAATTTAGAATCATTTTTTTTAAGCTAGCATCTTCAGTAGCTGGTATGTTTTATTGCCTGTTTAATTGCTGTTGTTTTGTTGTTGCTGCTGTTCAGAGATTGTTCCTGTTTTTTTTTGCCTTAAATATACTTATCTGGGATATGAATGTTGAAGGAAACACACCAAAGAGATTCCCCTGCCATGTTGTTCTGCAACAGAACTGCTCTTGTGAACAAAGGGTTCGGAGCCAGTGGAACCAGAGATCCAGTTGGTTTGTTTCCAAACTCTATGAATAACCTCTATAGACACAAAAATTCCTAACAATTCCCCCTTGATGTTCCCTTTTCTCTTTATGGCTAGACTGTGCCTTTCTCTAGGTGTACCAAAATCTGTCTACCTGGATACACCAAAGTGGTTCAAGAAGGAAAGCCGATTTGCTGCTATTCTTGTGCTCCATGTGCAGAAGGGACAATCTCTACTTGTGAAGGTGGGTGACTCCAAGTTAGAAGGAGAATAGGAATAGGAATCTCTGGCCAAAAAGTGGAGAGCGAAGTGGAGAACTTTGGATGCACTGCCCACAATGCATTTATTTGGGATATTAAACGGTGCGCTCAGTGAGTAAAGAACCAAAACCACACAAAAAGAAAATGAGGTTTTTTAAAAATATATATATTAAAAATACAATAGTAAATGTTCACTTAGTGAAAGCACAATACAAAATAAAATAAATCATATTAAAATTATTACATGGAAGAAATACAAGAAATACAAAAATGTTTGTGCTACCTATTTAAAGACATATGTACAAACTTAATAGTGAGCAATTATACTTCTAACAAATTTTCTCTAATGCAGCTAACTGAAATGTTGCTGAAGATGTTGGATAAATATTACTTATATAAAAGTAAATAACTGCAAATAGGTCAGAAGTGTAAAAGGGGGGGAACCCCAATTGATATGGGCCCCAGAAGACAAAATATGAACGGTAAAAGCTCAAGGTAAAGAGGCATGTCGTTGGTATTTGGTGAAAGGTGTACAATGTCGACACCAGACACATGTCTGTGGAGGTGAGAGTTTCTAAGCTATTCCTATATCCCAAGGTTGTTTGGGTGATAAAAAGCAAGGAAACCCTCTCTCTCCTTTAAGGAAAGTCAGGATGCTATGGTAAACATTGAAAAAGGAAATAAACAAACTTTTGCCTCTCCCTCCCTACAATGCCTCCTTCCCTGATCACCCTTGCATCAGAATTATTCTTCCTGGTATTATAGAATACAGATGGTAATTCATATGGATGATGTTTGGACACTCTTTTCTCCTTCTCCTTAGATGCAGATCATTGCATCAAATGTCCAGAAGATCAACATCCAAATAAAGACCGAGATCAATGTATCTCTGCACGTCTGCAAGGAATCATAAAACCCACTGACAAATACCCCTTCCTCTTGGTTCATGTGGAAACCAATGACACTGCAAGCAATAGCCTCCAGAAGATCAAAAGAGACTACGAGGCTCTGGGCAGGAAATTGAAGCAATTAAATGCACAAATTGTCATCTCATCTGTCCTCCCAGTTGAACAACGTGGCCCAGGGAGAGAAGGAAAAATAGTGGAAGTGAACAGCTGGCTTCGCAAATGGTGTAAACAGGAACGGTTTGGATTCTTAGATCACGGACTGCAGTTTCTTGAAGATGGACTTCTGGCAAGCGATGGGCTGCACCTCACAATGGTTGGGAGGAACGTTTTTGCCAAAAATCTCAGAAACCTCATCAGGAGGGCTTTAAACTGACTAATGTGGGGGAGGGAGACAGTGCTCCTGAAGGTAGGAGTCTATCAACTGATGAAGATGATCATCCAAATGTCATAGACCAAATGGAGCAAACAGCACACAGACCTAGTGGTGGGAGGAAAAAATCCTTAAATAAGAGACACGGGGGAATGATTAATGGACTTCAATGTCTGTACACTAATGCGCAAAGCATGGGAAATAAACAAGATGAGCTTGAGCTCTTGGTACAGCAAACTAAATATGACATAATAGGCATCACTGAAACCTGGTGGGATAAGTCCCACGATTGGAATGTAATAATGGGGGGATACAATCTATTTCAGAGAAACAGACCAGACAAGAAAGGAGGAGGAGTGGCGTTATATGTCAGGGATGTGTATACCTGTGAAGAGATCCAAGATTTAGAACCTCAAAGCCAAAGTGAGAGCATTTGGGTCAAAATTAAGGGAGAGAAGAATAACAGAGACCTCATTGTGGGAGTTTACTATAGATCCCCAAGCCAAACGGAGGACATAGATGATGCCTTCCTGGAACAGATGGCCAAGTATGCAAAAGGAAGGGAGATAGTAGTAATGGGGGACTTCAATTACCCAGACATTTGTTGGATGTCAAACTCAGCCAAGAGCATAAGGTCAAACAGATTCCTCACTGGCCTTGCAGACAACTTCATTGTTCAGAAAGTGGGAGAAGCAACAAGAGGAACAGCCATTTTAGATCTGGTCCTAACCAATGTTGATGACCTGATTAGTGGGGTAGAAGAGGAAGGATCATTAGGCGCGAGTGATCATGCTCTTCTGAAGTTTACTATACAGCGGAAAGGAGCAGCCAAGCATACTAGGACTCAATTTCTTGACTTTAAGAAAGCCGACTTCATAAAACTTAGGGAAGTGCTGGGTGAGATCCCATGGACAGTAATACTAAAAGGAAAGGGAGTTCATGATGGCTGGGAGTTTGTTAAGAGGGAGATAGTAAAAGCACAACTTCAGGCAATACCAATGAGACGGAAACATGGAAGGTGCCTAAAGAAGCCAGGGTGGCTATCTAAAGAACTTTTAACTGAGTTAAGATTAAAAAAGGATGTGTACAAAAAATGGAAAAGGGGGGAAACCACCAAAGAGGAATTCAAACAAATAGCCAGCACATGTAGACACAAAGTCAGAAGAGCTAAAGCACAGAATGAACTCAGGCTTGCTAGAGAGGTTAAAAGCAACAAAAAAGGCTTCTATGGGTATGTTCGTAGCAAAAGGAAGAACAAAGAAACAGTGGGGTCACTCAGAGGAGAAGATGGTGAAATGCAAACAGGGGACACAGAAAGGGCTGAACTCCTCAATGCCTTCTTTGCCTCAGTCTTCTCCGATAAGGAAAACAATGCCCGACCTGAAGAATTTGGAGCAAATGATTCAGCAAAGGAAACACAGCCCAGAATAACTAAGGAGATAGTACAAGAATACTTGGCCAGTTTAGATGTATTCAAGTCTCCAGGGCCAGATGAACTGCATCCAAGAGTATTAAAAGAACTGGCAGATGTGATCTCAGAACCACTGGCAGTCATCTTTGAGAATTCCTGGAGAACAGGCGAAGTCCCGGCAGACTGGAGGAGGGCAAATGTTGTCCCTATTTTCAAAAAGGGGGAAAGAGAGGACCCAAATAATTACCGCCCAGTCAGTCTGACATCAATACCAGGGAAGATTCTGGAGCAGATCATTAAGAAAAAAGTCTGTGCGCACCTAGAAAGGAATGCTGTGATCACCAATAGTCAGCATGGATTTCTGAAAAATAAGTCATGTCAGACTAACCTGATCTCGTTTTTTGACAGAATTACAAGCCTGGTAGATGAAGGGAACGCAGTGGATGTAGCCTACCTTGATTTCAGCAAGGCATTTGACAAGGTGCCCCATGATATTCTTGTAAAGAAACTGGTAAAATGCAGTCTTGACTATTCTACCACTCAGTGGATTTGTAACTGGCTGACTGACCGAACCCAAAGAGTGCTCATCAATGGTTCCTCTTCATCCTGGAGAAGAGTGACTAGTGGGGTGCCACAGGGTTCTGTCTTGGGCCCGGTCTTATTCAACATCTTTATCAACGACTTGGATGATGGACTCAAGGGCATCCTGATCAAATTTGCAGATGACACCAAACTGGGAGGGGTGGCTAACACCCCAGAGGACAGGATCACACTTCAAAACGACCTTGACAGATTAGAGAACTGGGCCAAAACAAACAAGGTGAATTTTAACAGGGAGAAATGTAAAGTATTGCACTTGGGCAAAAAAAATGAGAGGCACAAATACAAGATGGGTGACACTTGGCTTGAGAGCAGTACATGTGAAAAGGATCTAGGAGTCTTGGTTGACCACAAACTTGACATGAGCCAACAGTGTGACGCGGCAGCTAAAAAAGCCAATGCAATTCTGGGCTGCATCAATAGGAGTATAGCATCTAGATCAAGGGAAGTAATAGTGCCACTGTATTCTGCTCTGGTCAGACCTCACCTGGAGTACTGTGTCCAGTTCTGGGCACCACAATTCAAGAAGGACACTGACAAACTGGAACGTGTCCAGAGGAGGGCAACCAAAATGGTCAAAGGCCTGGAAACGATGCCTTATGAGGAACGGCTAAGGGAGCTGGGCATGTTTAGCCTGGAGAAGAGGAGGTTAAGGGGTGATATGATAGCCATGTTCAAATATATAAAAGGATGTCACAAAGAGGAGGGAGAAAGGTTGTTTTCTGCTGCTCCAGAGAAGCGGACACGGAGCAATGGATCCAAACTACAAGAAAGAAGATTCCACCTAAACATTAGGAAGAACTTCCTGACAGTAAGAGCTGTTCGGCAGTGGAATTTGCTGCCAAGGAGTGTGGTGGAGTCTCCTACTTTGGAGGTCTTTAAGCAGAGGCTTGACAGCCATATGTCAGGAGTGCTCTGATGGTGTTTCCTGCTTGGCAGGGGGTTGGACTCGATGGCCCTTGTGGTCTCTTCCAACTCTATGATTCTATGATTCTATGATTCTATGATTCTATCCACAAGATTATCACCTTCCTGGCTTATGAAGACTACTTGGGAATCGTTTTAGCTTTCCTTTCCCTATTCCTGTCTTTAACAACAGGCTTTGCCTTAGGAATCTTCATTAAATACAAGGAAACACCCATAGTCAAAGCCAACAACAGGGACCTCTCTTACATCCTCCTCATTTCTCTCCTGCTTTCCTTTTTGTCTTCCTTCCTGTTCATTGGAGAGCCAAATAAAGCGACTTGCCTTCTCCGGCAAACAGCTTTCAGCATCATCTTCTCCACTGCAGTTTCTTCTGTGTTGGCAAAAACCATCGCTGTGGTGCTGGCCTTTCTTGCTACTAAGCCAGGAAACAGAGTCAGGAGATGGCTGGGGAAAAGTCTGATGAACTCCATTGTCATTTCCTGTTCCAGTGTCCAAGTGGTTATCTGCACCATCTGGCTAGGGATCTCTTCTCCATTCCCAGAGTCTGACATGCACTCCCAGGCTGGACAGATCATTGTGCAATGTAATGAAGGGTCTGTTGCTATGTTTTACAGTGCCCTGGGCTACATGGGCTTCCTGGCTGCCATCTGCTTCGTGGTGGCTTTCCTAGCCAGGAAGCTGCCTGGGGCCTTCAATGAGGCCAAGCTGATCACCTTCAGCATGCTAGTCTTCTGCAGTGTGTGGGTGTCCTTTGTGCCCACCTACCTGAGCAGCAAGGGGAAACACATGGTAGCCGTGCAGGTCTTCTCTATTTTAGCGTCCAGTGCTGGGCTTCTTGGTTGTATCTTCCTCCCTAAGTGCTACATTATTGTACTGAGGCCTGATCTGAATACAAAGGAGCACCTAACAACTCAAATTAAAGATGCCATATGATTCTCTAAGGGCTCAGCTACACAGCTGCAAATAAAACATTTTATTTATTTATTTTTGAATTTTATTTGTTTATTAAAGTTCTTATGTTTCATCGGTAAATTTTATCACATTACATCACAAGGCTTATTGTACTATAATTTTCAACATGTATACAAAGTTTATATACTAAAAGAAGAAGAAGAAAAACAAGGACAAAAAACTATTCCAAAATCATATCTGTACCAACACATTGGACTTCCTGTCTATCCCTTTGTATATTCCTTTTTTTACAAATGAATGTACTCTTATTATTGTATATTTCTTTACATTTTATCTAATACATTCCTATATCAATATGTCCCCTTGGTCTCATTTCTCAACTCAGTCTCTCTCCAACGTCTATTGAATGCTAGCATAGATAGTGACCCTTTACTGTATTTTTGAACATATATCTTATATCTATCCCACTTTTCCGTAAATTTTTGTTTTGAGTTGCCTCTCAGGCTATTTGTCAACTGCACCATTTCAGCAAATTCTTGTAGCTTGTTACGCCAATCCATGCTACATTATTGTACTGAGGCCTGATCTGAATACAAAGGAGCAACTAACAACAAAAATTAAATATGTCATGTGATTCTCTAAGGACTCAGCTAAATAGCCGCAAATAAAACATTTTAAGTGTGTTGTAAAGTGCATTTTACAAATGTGACACCAGATGACAACAGCGAGCTATGCAAAATTCAATGTATTTTTCAAAAGGTTTTTTTAAAAAAGCATTTTACAGCATTTTGTATATGTGTGTAGATTTCACCTATGTAGGAGCGTCTCCATCGTTCAGCCCGGACACTGAGATCCAGCACCGAGGGCCTTCTGGCGGTTCCCTCATTGCGAGAAGTAAGGTTACAGGGAACCAGGCAGAGGGCCTTCTCGGTAGTGGCGCCTGCCCTGTGGAACGCCCTCCCGGCAGATGTCAAAGCAATAAACAACTATTTTACTTTTAAAAGTCATCTGAAGGCAGCCCTCTTTAGGGAAGTTTTTATTGTTTGAAGCTGTACTGTTTTTAATATTCAGTTGGAAGCCGCCCAGAGTGGCTGGGGAAACCCAGCCAGATGGGTGGGGTATAAATAATAATTAATAATAATAATAATAATAATGACCAAAAGTTATTTTACGAACCAACTATTATTATTATTATTATTCTTTTCAATTTTGATATTTGATGTCCCGCATGACAGTTATGAAAGCTACACACTGATCATGTGACTGCAGCTTCTTCAATGTAATTTTCTCTTCCTTTCCCGTAAATAATGAATGATGAAAATGTTTTTGTTAACGTTGGGGTGTGTGCAGTGTGCAGTCAGCCTGCCAGTGGATTGCGTAATTGAAGCCACAACTTTGCTTGTAGAAGAAAATATACAACATGGTTCTTTTAGCATCCCAAGAGCCCAAGGAAGGTCAGTGGCCGCGGACCTGTTTTGTCTATAGTGGTCCATTTCAAGTAAGACCTGCTCACCTCTCACTCAAGAACTGCCTTGGGCAGGGAAGGTGGTGTTGCAGAGGCTCCCCCTAACACTTCCTCCCTCTTAGTTGGAGTGCTAATTTGGCATCTACCAGGCTCCACTAAGCTCCAATCTTGGTTGAAGGGTCTGTGTTTATTGCTGGAGCCTGAATGAAGTGTCTGGGTGGCTGGTGTTACTCTTTGATTTATATGCAGATTTGTAATGTTTTTGTCTCATTGATGCACTTTAAACCAATCTATTCCACCTTTTATGCTCGCCAGCATTTCTTGTATATCTTCTTTGCTTTATTTTTGCAGTTTCTTTTATTTCTTTTTTCTAAAGATCAGTTAATACCTGTGTACTGGGAATCTGTTTCTATGAACCTGCACAATCTGATGCTGAACCAAGAAGGCATCTCTCAACTCCATAAGAAAGATCTATTTTCCTGCAGTACCCTATGCCTTGTTAGCCAGAATTCCCTTTAAGTTCAATGGGACACACAGAACCTGGACTTACTTACCTGGGAGTAAGCCCCATTGGGCCATATGCCTCAATGAAACAGTTCATAATTCTTAACGATGTAACGGTGGGTTGGTTTTTGTGGGGATCAGAGGCTTGCATGTCTCTGAACAGGGCTGGATTTTATGTTTGATGAGGCCCCAAGCTACTGAAGATAATGGGGCCCTTTATATGTTCAGCTGTCCTTTGTCAACAACAAATTGTTGCTGGTTTTTGTGTTGAATATAGGCTATACTGCAATTTATGGACCTAATAGGTACATACACAACACAAAACACTGTTGCTGTATGTAGGCTTTATATTATTTGTTTTTTATCCAATATTTTGGAAATGAACATGCAGTTTTCCCCCCTTTAACATTTTGGGGCCCCCAAGACAGAGGGGCCCTAAGCTATGGCTTGTTTAGCTTATACGTAAATCTGGCACTGTTTCTGAATACCGTTTGTTGCAGAACAAGACCACCAAAGGGCTCTTATCCCCATGCCCTGCTTGTGAGCTTCCCAAAGATCAGACACTTCAATATATGGGTTGCTGGACTAGATGGGACTTGGTCTCATTTGGCTGCAGAGCTTTCCGAATGCTGTTGAGTCCAAACCTGCACACCCACACCAAACTTTGGCACATCACCTGTGATTTCTTGTAAACATGTTTTTTTCCCCAGCTCTGCACCTGCCACCCAAGCTGCACATTGACTCCAGGTGGTTGCAGTGGTCAAATGTATTCTCTTTCTAATTATCAAAATCATAGCTATTTATTCTTGCCAAGATCAAGATATATTTCTGGAGGTTGCCAAGACAGCGCAATCAAGGACAGCAGGAGGTTATATCTAGCTCTGTGCCTGGGGAGAAAGGCTGATGCAGAGAATAGCTGATATGTCAGAGACAGTCTGAATGAACAGCTGAGGCAAACCTAAATGTTACCCATACTGGGGAAGTCACTGCAGCTTTGCTCTTGCAAGAGCTGTTGACTTCTGATTATCTGGCTGGGGAGGAGAGAGGAGCAGCCACAAGAGAAGTGTAGGAGGTACAGGTAAAATGACTTCCCTCCTGCTTCTCCTGCTCATGCCGCATGGAGACTGCAAAAATCAAGGAAAAAGTTGTATCTTTAAGATCTGGGAAGAAAGTAGAACACAAAATTACTACCAGCCCGGAGACTTCCTAATTACTGGGATCATATCTCCAAGTAGATTACTTCAAGAAGACCCATACATTTTTTCCCAGACTCCCTCAAAGAGGCTTGCATGGTAAGTAATTAGATGCCACTGGATGTCATGCTTCTCCAACACCACTTCAATAGTTAATGTTTAATTAATCATAATAAAGCAATTTTCCACTTTGAAGGTTGTGTGCCTCTCTGTTTTCTTTCTTTTTTTGCAGTGGAATGTGCAAATTTGTCATTTTTAATTTGATGTTTTATTGCAGTTTTTTACCTAGGTTCTACTGGCACATCTTGTCCTTCTTGTTCTCCATTCAGGAGATCAACCAGAATTCCAGGTTCTTACCCAACATCTCCTTGGGCTACAACCTCTTTGAGAACTTTTTGGATGCAAGGATGACTTCTGCTGCCATGCTAGACCTGCTTGCAGGGGGACAAAGCAATATTCCAAACTATAAATGTGGAGAATGGAATAACCTGCTGTCTGTTCTTGAAGGGGGTAATTCTGCCATCTCGAAAGAGATTTCAGCCATGTCTGGCATCTACAAAATCCCACAGGTATGAAGGATAGGGATAAGAAGAGTCAGAGGAGAAATTCAGCTTTATGAAATTCCACTTTCTTTCCAGGGGAGGTAATAAGGGAAATAAAAAAGTCAGCAAACCCTTAGCAATAGTAGATCTTTCTTCCAGCATCCACTAATCTGGCAGTCTCCAAATATTTCAGACTAAAACTGCAATCCCCTTCATGGATCACTGCCTTGCCGTGGCGAAAGGGCTAGAATAACTCAGAGAAGCTATGAGCTATGCCTTGCAGGGCCACCCAAGATGGACAGGTCATAGTGGAGAGTTTTGACCAAACGTGATCCACCTGGAGCAGGAACCGGCAAGCCACTCCAGTATCCCTGCCAAGAAAACTCCATGGACAAAGACAACAGGCATATAAAAGTTATGATGCTGGAAGATGCCCCTCAGGTCGGAAGGCGTCCAACATGCTACTGAGGAAGAGTGGAGGACAAGTACAAGTAGATTCAGAGCTGATGAAGCGGCTGGGCCAAAGCCGAAAGGACGCTCAGTTGCGGATATGAATGGAAGCGAAAGGAAAGTCCAATGCTGTAAAGAAAAATATTGCATAGGAACCTGGAATGTAAGAACCATGAACCTTGGTAAGTTGGATGTGGTCAAAAATGAGATGGCAAGAATAAATATTGACATCCTGGGCATCAGTGAACTAAAATGGACGGTAATGAGCGAATTCAATTCGGATGACCATCACATCTACTACTGTGAGCAAGAATAACGTAAAAGAAATGGAGTGGCCCTCATAGTCAACAAAAGAGGGGCAAAAGCTGTACTGGGATGCAATCTCAAAAATGATAGAATGATCTTGATACGAATCCAAGGCAGACCTTTTAACATCACAGTAATCCAAGTTTATGCACCAACCACTGGTGCTGAAGAAACTGAAATTGACCAATTCTATGAAGACTTACAACACCTTCTAGAAATGACACCAAAGAAGGATGTTCTTCTCATTATAGGGGATTGAAATGCTAAAGTAGGGAGTCAAGAGATAAAAGGAACAACTGGCAAGTTTGGCCTTGGAGTTCAAAATGAAGCAGGGCAAAGGCTAATAGAGTTCTGCCAAGAGAACAAGCTGGTCATCACAAACACTCTTTTCCAACAACACAAGAGACGACTCTACACATGGACATCCCCAGATGGGCAGCATCAAAATCAGATTGATTATATTCTCTGCAGCCAAAGATGGAGAAGCTCTATACAGTCAGCAAAAACAAGACCTGGAGCTGACTGTGGTTCAGATCATCAGCTTCTTATAGCAAAATTCAAGCTTAAACTGAAGAAAGTAGGAAAAACCATGGGGCCGGTAAGATACTATCTAAGTCAAATCCCTAATGAATATACAGTGGAAGTGAGGAACAGGTTTAAGGATTTAGATTTGGTGGACAGAGTGCCTGAAGAACTATGGATGGAGGCTCGTAACATTATACAGGAGGCAGCAACTAAAACCATCCCAATGAAAAGGAAATGCAAGAAAGCAAAGTGGCTGTCCAATGAGGCCTTACAAATAGTGGGGGAGAGAAGGCAAGCAAAATGTGAGGGAGATAGTGAAAGATACAGGAAATTGAATGCAGATTTCCAAAAAATAGCAAGGAGAGACAAGAAGGCCTTCTTAAACGAGCAACGCAAAGAAATAGAGGAAAACAATAGAATGGGGAAAAACAGAGATCTGTTCAAGAAAATTGGAGATATGAAAGGAACATTTCGTACAAAGATTTCCATAATAAAAGACAAAAGTGGAAAGGACCTAACAGAAGCAGAAGACATCAAGAAGAGGTGGCAAGAATACACAGAAGAACTATACCAGAAAGAAATGGATGTCTCGTACACCCCAGGTAGTGTGGTTGCTGACCTTGAGCCAGACATCCTGGAGAGTAAAGTCAAATGGGCCTTAGAAAGCACTGCTAATAACAAGGCCAGTGGAAGTGATGATATTCCAGCTGAACTATTTAAAATTTTAAAAGATGATGCTGTTAAGGTGCTACACTCAATATGCCAGCAAATTTGGAAAACTCAGCAGTGGCAAGAGGATTGGAGAAGATCAGTCTACATCCCAATCCCAAAGAAGGAACGTGCCAAAGAATGCTCCAACTACTGCACAATTGCACTCATTTCACACGCTAGCAAGGTTATGCTTAAAATTCTACAAGGCAGGCTCAAGCAGTATGTGGACCGAGAACTCCCAGAAGTGCAAGCTGGATTTCGAAGGGGCAGAGGAACCAGAGACCAAATTGCAAACATGCGCTGGAATATGGAGAAAGCTAGAGAGTTCCAGAAATACATCTACTTCTGCTTCATTGACTATGCAAAAGCCTTTGACTGTGTTGACCACAGCAAACTATGGCAAGTTCTTAAAGAAATGGGAGTGCCTGATCACCTTATCTGTCTCCTGAGAAATCTCTATGTGGGACAAGAAGCTACAGTTAGAACTGGATATGGAACAACTGATTGGTTCAAAATTGGGAAAGGAGTACGGCAAGGCTGTATATTGTCTCCCTGCTTATTTAACTTATATGCAGAATTCATCATGCGAAAGGCTGGGCTGGATGAATCTCAAGCTGGAATTAAGATCGCCGGAAGAAATATCAACAACCTCAGATATGCAGATGACACAACCTTGATGGCAGAAAGTGAGGAGTAATTAAAGAACCTTTTAATGAGGGTGAAAGAGGAGAGCGCAAAATATGGTCTGAAGCTCAACATCAAAAAAACGAAGATCATGGCCACTGGGCCCATCACCTCCTGGCAAATAGAAGGGGAAGAAATGGAGGCAGTGAGAGATTTTACTTTCTTGGGCTCCATGATCACTGCAGATCACTGACAGCAGTCACGAAATTAAAAGACGCCTGCTCCTTGGGAGAAAGGCGATGGCAAACCTAGACAGCATCTTAAAAAGCAGAGACATCACCTTACCAACAAAGGTCCGTATAGTTAAAGTCACGGTTTTCCCAGTAGTGATGTATGGAAGTGAGAGCTGGACCATCAAGAAGGCTGATCGCCGAAGAATTTTATGCTTTTGAATTATGGTGTTGGAGGAGACTCTTGAGAGTCCCATGGACTGCAAGAAGATCAAACGTATCTATTCTTAAGGAAATCAGCCCTGAGTGCTCACTGGAAGGACAGATCGTGAAGCTGAGGCTCCAATACTTTGGCAAACTCATGAGAAGAGAAGACTCCCTGGAAAAGACCCTGATGTTGGGAAAGATGGAGGGCACAAGGAGAAGGGGACGACAGAGGACAAGATGGTTGGACAATGTTCTTGAAGCTACCAACATGAGTCTGACCAAATTGCGGGAGGCAGTGAAAGACAGGAGTGCCTGGCGCGCTCTGGTCCATGGGGTCACGAAGAGTCGGACACGACTAAATGACTAAACAACAACAACAACAACAAAACTGCAGTCAAACCCAGGCAAGCACATTTTTTCACATATAAGAACAGATAATAAGTAATAACAGAGAATAAATTCAGTATATATTCCTTTTCCTGAAATTCAAACAAATCACTAATCTACTCCTTTCTTCACCAGGTCAGTTATGGCTTTTTTACTCAGACACTGGATGAGAAAACTGAAGTTCCATATGTCTACCAAATGGTCCCCAAGGGGGAAAGTCAGTATTGGGGGATTGTCAAGTTGCTCCTGAATTTTGGATGGACATGGACTGGCCTTTTGGTTTCAGACAATGATAGTGGAGAAAGGTTCTTGAGTGCCTTGACACCTCTGATGATCAACAATGGAATTTGCATTGCCTTATTAAAAAGAATACCAGAAATTAATCCAGATCCAGATCTCATCCCAAGTGAACCATTTATCATATGGGACAAAGTAAAAATATTTGTTTACTATCCAAGCACTGAAGTGGCATGGATTGATCTCATGGTGCTACAACAATTTCTTGAGAATCAAATTGGGGGGAAAGTCTGGATCTCAACACATATTCAAGATGTTAATTTTAATTTGAATATTAATCCTGATCTCTTCCAATACATCCATGGATCTTTGTCCTTCATAATGAAGCCCCAACTAAGGAAAAATTACCAACACTATAATCCAGGTTCCAAATTTCTTGAGCAGTTTTGGGATAAAGCATTTCATTGTTTATATAGAAAGCACACATTGGCTGGAAAAGGTCGGACAAGATGCACAGAGAATGAGAAACTGGAGATGGTGCCTGAAGAAGAGCTGGAGAGAGTCCTGTCTCAAGACAACTACATCACTTACTTCAGTGTCCAAGCTGTGGCTCAGGCTTTGAATGCTGCCTATTCATCCAGATCAAAGGTCATGCTGATGGCGAGTGGAGGAGACAGGCTGGAACGTCAAAGGCTACAGCCATGGCAGGTATTTCCTTTTCCTTGTTGCAAATTGCAACTCATTTTCCCACCAGTGGATTCAGATTTAGGAATGAGATTTTGATTTCTTTTTGCTCCTTTTGGTGGAAAATCTCATTAGTGAGTCTTGTGGCAGAAGAAGACCTTTCTGCCTATTGTGGTTATGTCAGAACAGTCCCCCACCATCTAGTTCTTCCACTCTGGTGCCCTGAGAGAGATGCAGCCATCATAGCAGAAGTTGGTTCCTCCTCATCTTCCACTGTGTCTCTGCTGGGACTTGAAGTTGCCCATCAACTGTTCAACAGCAGGAACAGAGAACACAGTTCTCCTAGACTCAGTCTTCCCCATTATGGTATGATGTGATTCAATTTTTAATTCTATATTAATATCTAAACTTTTACATGATAAAATTGGCCTTTGTCAAAAGAGTGCAGGGCGGTTTAACAACTTGGATAGTATGAAACACACTGTAAAACTACAGAAAGAACATGAAAAGCAAAGAGCTTCTCAGCTTGCTGGAAAAGCTGTTGAAATAAAAATATTTTTAAAAAAGGATAATGGGAGACGATGTCCTCCTTTGTGGCATTGTGCGAGTTCCACTGAAAGCGGCTACACTTTGAAGGGAAAGGAGAGACTTCAGTTTGCAGGCTTCCACATTATGTAGAATTCTGAGCAACCAAAGTTTCAATCTCATGGGAGTAGGTATTTGTAAATTCCCCCTACTTTCAGATAATTTTACCAGGCAGGGGGACTACTCTGAACAGCCACACATCCCACTCCTATGCTCTTGGCTGTGAGCAGACCTGAGTGGCCCCTATTGACAAATAACCTTCCCTGGTGATACAGTGAGCAGCTGAGGAAATGGTGTTCTAGTCATAAGGGTCTAACTGTGCCCTAGGAGTGCCAATATGGCTCCTATGCCTGGGCCTGTAGGTGTCATGCCGCGTGCATCACTCTGGCACCAAAATTTGTGGATGCCCGACCCCTTCATGGGGACTTTTGTCGGTGCTTGGGCACCCAGGGCCCCATGGAGTTGGCATCTAAGCTGTGCAATGATTTCTAGGACCATCTATGTTTAAAAAGTTTGGTATTTGTGCTGTTTTTGTTTTTTAAGAAGGATTTTTATTGTCTTTTGTATTTATCTTAATCTCTGGGAACCTTGTTATTTTATACAATGACTTGCCTACAAATGTTCTAATAAGGAAATGGAATAGCTGAAAAGATTCATGACTTTGGATGAAATGTGCACAGACCCCAATTGCTAGGAGATTAGAGCTCAAAGTGTAGACGGCTTATATTCAACTTCTGTGTTTCATAAATGCTGGTGTTTTTTAACTACTCTTCCAGCTCCACCCTTTCTTAGGAGGACTCCAGTTTTTGAATACTTCCATGGGCAGCCTCAGTTTGGATGAGAATGGGCAGATACCAGCTTACTATGACATTGAGAACTGGGTGATGTTTCCCAATAAGACTCGTGTAAGAGTGCCGGTTGGGAGTATAGGGAGAGACGGATCCACTGGCATGAAGTTCACAATCAACTCACAAGCCATTGTGTGGCCCAAGTGGTCTGAGAAGGTATGGCAATCTACTTTATCCCACATGACATCTGTAAAGCTCTAATCACTAACTGAATAATTCCAAGGGCACTTTGACTACAGCCCTTTGCACACCTGGTGAGGAGTAATGGCTCATTGACACTTCCATTTGTGCCACAATGCGACTTACAGGTCCTGATCTGTGGTCAGAGCAGGGTTTTGTTTTAGGAAGGAAGGAAGGAAGGAAGGAAGGAAGGGAGGAAGGGAGGAAGGGAGGAAGGGAGGAAGGGAGGAAGGGAGGAAGGAAGGAAGGAAGGAAGGAAGGAAGGAAGGAAGGGTCTGCTTTGACTTGGAGCTTTAATGCATGGACGTGTGACTAGAAAGATGGCCCAAAATGAAGTATGGATAAGCCCTAATCAGTGGAGTGCAGGATTTCCAAAGTCAGCCCAGGGGGTGAATGAGATTCATGTCCAGATTTCAGGAAGCAAGGAGTGGAAAGGAGAGCTCTTGATACCTGGAATTTTGATGGCATCTCCTGGCCTGTGTTAACAACATGGTGCCAGCATACTACCGTGCAGGGAGGGGTTGATTGGAAACTGAATGCCATACTCTTGACACCAAGGATTCCACCTTAAGCAATTAGCATTATTATTAGCAGCAATGGCATTAATAGAGGGATGGGAGACAGAAGGTCTAAGTGGAAGAAGCTGTCACAAGAGGCTCATCTCCCCATTCTTTGCCAAGACTCAAAACACTTTGGAAAAAGAATAATAATGTAACCATAATTCAGGAGGCACTTTTTGAAACTGGAGTCTTCAGGTGGTGGTATGTTTACTGCTCCTGTTGCTGTGTCCCAGCTGCTGCCAACCTAGCAGTTCAAAAGCATACCAGTGCGAGTAGATAAATAAGTACCGCTGCAGCAGGAGGGTAAACAGAGTGTCTGTGCACTCTGGCACTCATCACAGTGTCCCATTGCACCAGAAGGGGTTTGGTCATGCTGGACACATGACCCGGAAAGCTGTCTGAGGATGAACGCCCGCTCCCTTGGCCTGGAAGTGGGGATGAGCACTGCATGCCACAGTCAAGTTTCACTGGATTTAACCATCTAGGGATCCTTTGCCTCTACCTTCATGTATGTTTTATTGCTGCTGTTTTGTTATCACGGTCACTCCAGGGTTTTAAAATTGCTTTTTTAATATATACTTTTGCTTAGATTAAGGTAAAGGTAAAGGAACCCCTGACCATTAGGTCCAGTCATGACTGACTCTGGAGTTGCGGCGCTCATCTTGCTTTATTGGCCGAGGGAGCCAGTGTACAGCTTCCGGGTCATGTGGCCAGCATGACTAAGCCGCTTCTGGCGAACCAGAGCAGTGCACGGAAATGCCGTTTACCTTCCCGCCGGAGCGGTACCTATTTATCTACTTGCACTTTGACGTGTTTTCGAACTGCTAGGTTGGCAGGAGCAGGGATTGAGCAATGGGAGCTCAACCCGTTGTGGGGATTCGAACCATCAACCTTCTGATGGGCAAGTCCTAGGCTCTGTGGTTTAACTCTCACGCCACCCGTGTCCCAACTTCCTTTGAATAGTCAGATATAATTGTCCGAACAAAAAATGAAACACACCAAAGAGGTTTCCCTGCCATGTTGTCCTGCATCAAAATACTTCCATGGAAAAGTGCCTGGGGTCACTGGGAATAGGGACCCTGTTAGGTCCATCTAAACTCTATAAATGAATGAAATAGACACAGATAGTCCTGACATTTTCTGTTTGATGCATGTTCTCAATGTTTAGACTGTACCTAGCTCCAGGTGCACCAAAAGCTGTCAACCTGGATATGCCAAAGTGGTTCAGGAAGGAAAGCCCGTTTGCTGCTATGCTTGTGCCCCATGTGCAGAAGGGACAATCTCTGCTCAGGAAGGTGGGTGAATATAAACGGGAGCCCTTTTGAGAATATAAATTGTGTAAACATTCACTTAGGGACACTTTCTGTGAAGAGTCAAAAGACATTTTTGAATGTGTCTCCTTTTTTGCCTTCTCTATTTTTCTTCCTCAATTTCACATGGAACAGGACAGTATAAATTCAGCAAAAGCTGTACAAGAAGCACCTATGTGGGAGGTCACTGCCTCTCAGCTTTAGCTATATCCCAAGTTTGTTTTGGTGGTAAAACTGAGAAACTTCTCAAAACCATCTTTATTGTCATGGAGGAAGGCAACAGTATAAACATAAATAAGCAAATGAAATAACCGATTTTGTCCACTCCTTTTTTAGACATTTTTCCCCCTGACCCTCCCTTATATGGACACCTTTTCCCCTAAAATGTAATAGAACATAGATTGTTATGGATTTAAATGACGCTTAAGCACTCCTTTTCCCTCCTTAGATGCAAAACATTGCACCAAATGTCCAGAAGATCAGCATCCAAACAAGGGTCAAGTTCAATGTGTTCCCAAAAGTATCGCCTTCCTGACATATGAAGAAACTTTGGGGAGTGTTCTAGCTTCCATTGCTATCTTCCTGCTATTAATGACAAGCATTGTTTTAGGAATCTTCCTTAAGTACAAAGAAACTGCAATAGTCAAAGCCAATAACCGGGACCTCTCCTACATCCTCCTTGTCTCCCTCCTGCTCTCTTTTTCATCCTCCTTCCTATTCATTGGCCTGCCAAGGAAAGAGACTTGCCTTCTCCAACAAATGGCCTTCAGCATCATCTTCTCAGTTGCCGTCTCTTCTTTGTTGGCTAAAACCATCACTGTGGTGCTGGCCTTCATGGCCACCAAGCCAGGGAACAGAGTGAGGAGATGGCTAGGGAAGAGTCTGGCCAACGCTGTTGTCATTTTCTGTTCCAGTGTCCAAGTTCTCATCTGCACCACCTGGCTGAGTACCTCTCCCCCATTCCCAGAGTCTGACATGCACTCCCAGCCTGCAGAGATTATCCTGCAATGCAATGAAGGGTCTGTGGCCATGTTTTATGGTGCCCTGGGCTACATGGGCTTCCTGGCTGCTATCTGCTTCGTGGTGGCTTTCCTAGCCAGAAAGCTGCCTGGGGCATTCAATGAGGCCAAGCTGATCACCTTCAGCATGCTGGTCTTCTGCAGTGTTTGGGTGTCCTTTGTGCCCACCTACCTGAGCACCAAGGGGAAAGACATGGTAGCTGTGCAGGTCTTCTCTATGTTGGCCTCCAGTGCTGGGCTTCTGGGCTGCATCTTCATCCCAAAGTGCTATATCATTATACTGAGACCTGATCTGAACACAAAGGAGCACTTGACAACAAAATCCTAAAGATGACATCTGATTCTCCAGGCTATATAAAGGGATGGGTTTTGCTTAAAACAGACTCTCAATCAGAAACAGTTGGTGTGAACTTAAATCAGGTGTGATACAGGACCTTGGGACATGTAGTGGGCTTCAGGGTCCCTTTTATTATTCTACAATAGGTACTTACATACTTTTACATGGTCTTTATCCTTTTCTTTTTTGCCAGGAGAAGGTTCACTATATATATATTTTAAAGCTTGTTTACTTGCTAAAAGTTAGTGATGATCCGTTGCTGTTGCTTGAGCTGCCTGAAGATGCTTCCCTGGTGGCTTTTGAGGGCTCAGATTCTTGGATGAATCAAGATGCAATGTGGCCACCCAAGGAGGAGAAACTTCTGAGCTTTATTGCAATATAAAAGAGGGAGACTATTTTATCCAGCATCTTAAAAATCAGAGACATCACCTTACCAACAAAGGTCCGTATAGTTAAAGCCATGGTTTTCCCAGTAGTGATGTATGGAAGTGAGAGCTGGACCATCAAGAAGGCTGATAGCCAAAGAATGGATGCTTTTGAATTATGGTGCTGGAGGAGACTCTTGAGAGTTCCATGGATTGCAAGAAGATCAAACGTATCCATTCTTAAGGAAATCAGCCCTATTAATGAATGTTAGAAGGATGCTGGAAAGAAGTTATATGACTTGTTGTGTATTGAGTCAAAGGATTTTATATCTGTATTATTATTGTCTGTATTTGCATTAGGGTAAAGTAACTGCCTTTTGGTTTCAAAGGGTACAGCTACTATTGGTTCATTTAAGCTGCTGTATTTGGATCCTCTGTCTTATTGGTTTCCTCCAAAAGGCAGGACTGTGATTGCCTGATATTGTTCCCTCCAAAATGTATCCTTTCTAGCTAGTTCCCTGTCCCTATAAATGTAGCTTTCCCCTCCTCAGTCTTCAGTCTTGTTTGCTTAATAAAGAAGTGTTACTAGAGAACTGTCTCCAGCATATTATGTCAAGAGAGCTGAAATCACAAACCCCACGTCACAACATGACTTTAGCAGAAATATTATAAAGAATTAAGTATGAATAGATTGACATTGGGTAAAGGCGTAAATTTAAGGCTAAATTGCGTTAAGATAAATTATGGAACTAAATTTGAGAAAGAGGGAAAGGACTTGCTGGAACAATTAATTGAATTAGAATACAAAAAAGGTGTGAGGAAGTCGAGGAAATAAGCAAATGAAAGAGATGGATATGAAAATATGGGGTTTCTTTTTTGCTTTTTTTATCACTTTCCCCCCTTTTCCCCTAATGTTTTGATGTACTGTTGATGTTTTGTTTTATTGTATTTTCCTTTGTCTTTGAGGCTTTGTAGCTGTTCATTGTACGTATTTCTTTTTTCTTTTCTTTTTGTAATACTTAAACTCTAATAAATATCTGTTAAAAAAAAAAAGGAAATCAGCCCTGAGTGCTATCTGGAAGGACAGATCGTGAAACTGAGGCTGCAATACTTTGGCCACCTCATGAGAAGAGAAGACTCCCTGGAAAAGACCCTGACGTTGGGAAAGATGGAGGGCACAAGGAGAAGGGGACGACAGAGGACGAGATGGTTGGACAGTGTTCTCGAAGCTACAAACATGAGTCTGACCAAACTGCAGGAGGCAGTGGAAGACAGGAGTGCCTGGCGTGCTCTGGTCCAGGGGGTCACGAAGAGTCGGACACGACTAAATGACTAAACAACAACAACAATTTTATCCTTTCTGGGTTATTAAAAGGGCAGCAAGGCTTGAAGTAATATAAGTACTTCTAACATGGTGTGATATTTTCCTGTTTCTTTCCCATTAAACATTTATTGGTGGGATGCAAAGTGTGGGTTCCACCAAATGCTCTTTTCAGAGTTCAAGCATTTATCAGGTTTTTCTTCCATGAGGATTTTCTGATGAAAAGTAACACTTGAGCTAAACCTGAAGTGACTTTCACTTTTGAAACATGAATACATTATTAAAGCAGTATGATTATCATGAATAAATTTTTGCAATTTACATCTCATTGGTTTATGTTGCTTTATTTCCTTTAAATGGACCATATTTTTGTTAGGATATTTCCGTTCCACCTTAAAAAGGGAGTAGGTTGTTGTGTCACAGCCTGTGTATTTCCTGTTCACAGGAAGTTTATGTTTTGTATATGCTTTCGTTTTCTCTCTGTGCCTGAGACATCGAAGCAGGCAGTCATGTTTTTTCTTTGTTCTGACCAACCCTGAATAAAGTTGTAAATAATGCTCTCCTGAGTGCATCTTTCACTATGCGAACTCTGCTGATAGAGCGTGCATCAGTTCTTGGAATGTGGAAAGCTATTTCCGAGGCTTTTGTCGCTAATTGATTGATACTCCGTTTCTACGGGAGGTCGATGGATCGTCCGGCATCGGCGTGGGGCCATGATGGCTTTTGTCTCCCTGGCAGTATCCCAACAATTTTCTCATGTATAAGATGCTCCCATGTAGTAGTAGTAGTAGTAATAATAATAATAATAATTTTATTATTTATACCTGTCAGGGGCTGCCTCAGGTCTCAGCTCACAAAAGACCAACGCCAAGCTCTTCTTATATACAAGGATGTTTATTGCAGTTCATTATTGGTTCCACAACCGAGGCGTGCAGCCCCGCGTCTCTTAGCCTAGACGTTTGAAGTCCCCTCTGAATCGGTCCCGCCTCTACACCAGTTTAAGAGGCTTGTGCTAGACCACCTCTTCCTGTCCTTTCTTTTCCGCAGGGTCTTTCTGCCCCCCTGGGTTCCTTCCCTCCTGCTTTCCCCTGACGCGGATCCCTCAGATGCCTGCTCCCCCCTCCTTCGTGCTTTGGGGCCAGGCTCCTCCTCCGGGCTCTCTGCATTTCCGCGCGCCTCCACATTTGAACTTGGCGCGCGTTCGCTACCCCTGACCTTCCTTTTGACAGTTACACTACTCCCTGTACTACTCTCCGCCCCTTCCGGCAGGACGTCCTGCCCCGATCTCCTTCCCCTGTCTCCTTCCTGCTCTGCTCCGTGTGTCACACTGGGAACTCCACCCTTCTCACTCCGTTCCTCCTGGGAAGCCGACCCCGATCTCCCACTCCCACTCGGGGTTTCCCTGCTGCTTCCCTGCTCCTGGAAAGTCCCCCCTGTGACCCCCCCTTGGCTTGACCAGGGGCGCCCCCTTCTGGGAATCCTCCGATTCACTTGAGAGACTCATGGAAGACCTCAAGTCATTGTCATCCTCTTCCTCACTGTCCTGGGATTCTTCCCCATCGCTCTCCGTCTCCCCCCTCACCTGTGCCTCTGTCCCTGAACCCCTGACAATACCCCACCCATCTGGCTGGGTTTCCCCTGCTACTCTGGGTAGCTTAAAGCACTTAATAAATTGTAAAACATCAAACATTAAAAACGTTCCTGTCTTCAAAAAGTCAGGTAGTTGGATGACTGAAAAATGTGTGGCCTTTTCTCATTGTAAAGACATCAGTCATATCAATAGGACTGCTCATGAATTCTTTAGGAACAGTGTGGAAATATGTGGAAAGTCACGCTCCATATTTGCATTCTGGAAAGGGAGTTTGCAAACCTGCGCAAACAACTTTCCCCTTTTGTTCTATTTTGATTATGTATTTTGAGGTTTTATATCTGATTTTATTCTGAGGACCGCCCTGATACCTGGGCGTGTAGAATGGTATATAACTTCAAATATAATACCACAATAATAATAACTTCTTGTTAATAACTTATAATAAGTTATTAACTTTCATTACCCGTGTGGGAATGAACCTCTGTTCTCCAGCACATGGTTTCTCTGTTTATTATTTTTCAATACTGCCTTTTATCCAAGGCACCCAAAATATTAACACCAATAGTACTGGAACTCAGCGGGTCTCAATTAGCACCCTCCCACCAAATTTGGGATGATAACATGGGATCAAGGAGAGGTTACGGTCTGTGCCTTTACTGAATTTATTTTAGCACTCCTAATCATTTTTCACAATGAAAAAGAAAAATTATATTTTAAAAAATGGCACAGCCATCAGTATAGGCAATAAAGTAGCCTAACAAATCCAAGCATCAAAAAAGAGAGCAGGAGGGAGATAATCATAGAATCATAGAGTTGGAAGAGACCACAAGGGCCATCCTGCCAAGCAGGAAATCCTCAGAATAGAGGAGAGGTTCTTTTTGTTGGCTTTGACTATGGGAATGTCAAGGTATTAGAAGAAGATTCCTAACACAATCTCTGTGGTTAAGGACAACAAGAGCGCAAAGGACATCAGGAGAATCCCTAAATACTCTCCATAAGTGAGGAAGCTGATTACCTTGGGTATATATTTATACTGGGCCTTGTTTGGATGCTAATTTTCTAGACACTTGGTGCAATGCCCTTCATCTGCAACGAACAGGAGTAATGTTTAATAGAGTTTTCCAGCTTTTTTAGCCAGGCAGCTGCCTGGGGCCTTCAATGAGTCCAAGCTGATCACCTTCAGCATGCTGGTCTTCTGCAGCGTTTGGGTCCTTTGTGCCCACCTACCTGAGCACCAAAGGGAAAGACATGGTAGCCGTGCAGATCTTCTCTATTTTAGCATCCAGTGCTGGGCTTTTTGGTTGTATCTTCCTACCTGAGTGCTACATTGTTGTACTGAGGCCTGATCTGAATACAAAGGAGCACCTAACAACAAAAATTAAATATGTCACGTGATTCTCTAAGGACTCAGCTAAACAGCTGCAAATAAAATGTTATAAATGTGTTGAATGAATGAATGAATGAATAGTTTATTACGGTCATAGACCAGAAGAAAAGAAAAACATAAAAGGCAACAATAGTTTACAAGGGAGTGATGGTGTCAATTAAAAGTTGTAAAATTATACATAAAAACAATACACATACACACACACACACATATACATACTCATATATGCACTACAGTATATGTATGGGCTTAAAAAAAGGGGGGGGCTTATCCAGGGGTCAGATCTTTTACTTTTTTACAGCTAATGCCCTCCGCTTGATCGCGGCCGCAGAAAACTTGGCCACTTTCAGTGTTACTTCTGGGTTTTTATCTCCTAGTAGGATTTTCAGCCGCTGAGATTCAGATCGACCTGGAAATTTCTGAACGATAGGGGAGATAAACAGTAACCTGATATCCCCGTAAAGGTCGCAGTGTAACAGCACATGTGAAGCCGTTTCCACCTCCTTCAGACCACATGGGCAAACTCGTTCAGCATAGGGTGTGCCCTCGTATCTGCCCTTTAGTAAGGCAGATGGCAATACATCAAATCTGGTAAGGGTAAACGCCCGCCTATATTTTGCGATTTGTAGGTCCAGCAAATATGGGGTTAGATTAAACCCTTTTCCATAATCTTGGATAGCTGGATATTTATCTATCTTGCTCATATGGTCCTGAAGCTCTACATCTCCTATTCGCTGGCTCACCATCATTTTAGCCTTTTCAAAGCCTGAGGCTATGAGTTCTTGTGAGGAAAGCCCCAGGCCCCTCAATTTTTCATAAAGCGACAATCTCCATTTAGACTGGAATGGGTCTAGTAGAGTCAATGGAGCCACTCCCACTGGGAAAAATATGAGTTTTAGCCAGAAGTGAATCTTCAAGATCCATATCCTGGCATTAATAGGGAGTTGGCCAACCTCCAGCCTAATGGCAGTGTTAGAGACACAGGTAGGTAACCCTAGTAGGGAACGATAAAATTTAGTTTGTACAGATTCCAGGGACTTGAGTTTTTGACAATTAAATATCTGGGTGCCATACATCAATTGTGGAAGTATTTTTGCAACAAAGACCTGGGAGGCAGCAGGGACATATTGACCTCCTTTTCTGTAAAAGAATCTTATAATAGCTCTGGAAGATCTTTGCGCATTTACAATGGAATTCTTAATCTGATGGCACCAGGATCCCTTCTCATCAAAAATTATTCCAAGATATCTAAAAGATGTTACTTGCTCAATAGGTTGGTTATTAATTTTCCATTTATGTCGGAGTTTTCTCTTGGAGAACACCATAATTTTTGATTTAGTGTAATTTACTATTAGGTGTTCAGCTTCGCAATACTCTGTAAGAGCTCGTAAAAGCTTTCTTAAACCCACACAAGAGAAGGAAATAAGTGCCACATCATCCGCGTACAAAAGGATCGGGATTGGTGTATTATTTAGATTTGGGGAATGAGTGCTTGCTTCCTCCATCTTTCCGACTAAGGAGTTTATATAGAAGTTAAAAAGAATAGGAGCAAGAACACAGCCTTGCTTGACACCATGGGAACTTTGGATTTCCTTTGATAGGTTCCTTCAATGGATTTCCTTTGACTATGGGAATGTCAAGGTATTAGAAGAAGATTCCTAACACAATCTCTGTGGTTAAGGACAACAAGAGCGCAAAGGACATCAGGAGAATCCCTAAATACTCTCCATAAGTGAGGAAGCTGATTACCTTGGGTATATATTTATACTGGGCCTTGTTTGGATGCTAATTTTCTAGACACTTGGTGCAATGCCCTTCATCTGCAACGAACAGGAGTAATGTTTAATAGAGTTTTCCAGCTTTTTTAGCCAGGCAGCTGCCTGGGGCCTTCAATGAGTCCAAGCTGATCACCTTCAGCATGCTGGTCTTCTGCAGCGTTTGGGTCCTTTGTGCCCACCTACCTGAGCACCAAAGGGAAAGACATGGTAGCCGTGCAGATCTTCTCTATTTTAGCATCCAGTGCTGGGCTTTTTGGTTGTATCTTCCTACCTGAGTGCTACATTGTTGTACTGAGGCCTGATCTGAATACAAAGGAGCACCTAACAACAAAAATTAAATATGTCACGTGATTCTCTAAGGACTCAGCTAAACAGCTGCAAATAAAATGTTATAAATGTGTTGAATGAATGAATGAATGAATAGTTTATTACGGTCATAGACCAGAAGAAAAGAAAAACATAAAAGGCAACAATAGTTTACAAGGGAGTGATGGTGTCAATTAAAAGTTGTAAAATTATACATAAAAACAATACACATATACACACACACACATATACATACTCATATATGCACTACAGTATATGTATGGGCTTAAAAAAAGGGGGGGCTTATCCAGGGGTCAGATCTTTTACTTTTTTACAGCTAATGCCCTCCGCTTGATCGCGGCCGCAGAAAACTTGGCCACTTTCAGTGTTACTTCTGGGTTTTTATCTCCTAGTAGGATTTTCAGCCGCTGAGATTCAGATCGACCTGGAAATTTCTGAACGATAGGGGAGATAAACAGTAACCTGATATCCCCATAAAGGTCGCAGTGTAACAGCACATGTGAAGCCGTTTCCACCTCCTTCAGACCACATGGGCAAACTCGTTCAGCATAGGGTGTGCCCTCGTATCTGCCCTTTAGTAAGGCAGATGGCAATACATCAAATCTGGTAAGGGTAAACGCCCGCCTATATTTTGCGATTTGTAGGTCCAGCAAATATGGGGTTAGATTAAACCCTTTTCCATAATCTTGGATAGCTGGATATTTATCTATCTTGCTCATATGGTCCTGAAGCTCTACATCTCCTATTCGCTGGCTCACCATCATTTTAGCCTTTTCAAAGCCTGAGGCTATGAGTTCTTGTGAGGAAAGCCCCAGGCCCCTCAATTTTTCATAAAGCGACAATCTCCATTTAGACTGGAATGGGTCTAGTAGAGTCAATGGAGCCACTCCCACTGGGAAAAATATGAGTTTTAGCCAGAAGTGAATCTTCAAGATCCATATCCTGGCATTAATAGGGAGTTGGCCAACCTCCAGCCTAATGGCAGTGTTAGAGACACAGGTAGGTAACCCTAGTAGGGAACGATAAAATTTAGTTTGTACAGATTCCAGGGACTTGAGTTTTTGACAATTAAATATCTGGGTGCCATACATCAATTGTGGAAGTATTTTTGCAACAAAGACCTGGGAGGCAGCAGGGACATATTGACCTCCTTTTCTGTAAAAGAATCTTATAATAGCTCTGGAAGATCTTTGCGCATTTACAATGGAATTCTTAATCTGATGGCACCAGGATCCCTTCTCATCAAAAATTATTCCAAGATATCTAAAAGATGTTACTTGCTCAATAGGTTGGTTATTAATTTTCCATTTATGTCGGAGTTTTCTCTTGGAGAACACCATAATTTTTGATTTAGTGTAATTTACTATTAGGTGTTCAGCTTCGCAATACTCTGTAAGAGCTCGTAAAAGCTTTCTTAAACCCACACAAGAGAAGGAAATAAGTGCCACATCATCCGCGTACAAAAGGATCGGGATTGGTGTATTATTTAGATTTGGGGAATGAGTGCTTGCTTCCTCCATCTTTCCGACTAAGGAGTTTATATAGAAGTTAAAAAGAATAGGAGCAAGAACACAGCCTTGCTTGACACCATGGGAACTTTGGATTTCCTTTGATAGGTTCCTTCAATGGATTTCCTTTGACTATGGGAATGTCAAGGTATTAGAAGAAGATTCCTAACACAATCTCTGTGGTTAAGGACAACAAGAGCGCAAAGGACATCAGGAGAATCCCTAAATACTCTCCATAAGTGAGGAAGCTGATTACCTTGGGTATATATTTATACTGGGCCTTGTTTGGATGCTAATTTTCTAGACACTTGGTGCAATGCCCTTCATCTGCAACGAACAGGAGTAATGTTTAATAGAGTTTTCCAGCTTTTTTAGCCAGGCAGCTGCCTGGGGCCTTCAATGAGTCCAAGCTGATCACCTTCAGCATGCTGGTCTTCTGCAGCGTTTGGGTCCTTTGTGCCCACCTACCTGAGCACCAAAGGGAAAGACATGGTAGCCGTGCAGATCTTCTCTATTTTAGCATCCAGTGCTGGGCTTTTTGGTTGTATCTTCCTACCTGAGTGCTACATTGTTGTACTGAGGCCTGATCTGAATACAAAGGAGCACCTAACAACAAAAATTAAATATGTCACGTGATTCTCTAAGGACTCAGCTAAACAGCTGCAAATAAAATGTTATAAATGTGTTGTAAAGTGCAATATATAAATGTGACACTAGAAAGCAACAGTGATCTATACTAAATTCAATGTATTTGTAAAAAGGTTTTTTTATTTTAAAAAGGCATTTTCACAGCATTTTTTATTTGTGTAGATTTCACCTATGGATTCTTTTCAGTTTTGATGTCCAGCACAACAGTTATGAAAACTACATACTTGTCATGTGACTGCAGCTTTTTCAATGTAATTTTCTCTTCCACTCAAGTAAATAATAATAATAATAAATAAACAAATAAATAAACAAACAAATAAATAAATAAATAAAAAAATTATTTATACCCCGCCCTCCCTGGCCAGAGCCAGACTCAGGGTGGCTAACACCAGTAAAATAAAAACAAAATGGGGGGGCAATTTAAAATAGAGGTTAAAATTCAATTTAAAATGCAGTCTCATTTTAAAAGTAGCCCATAGATCAAAACCATAAGGGGAGGGAAACATAAGGGTCAGACTGAGTCCAAACCAAAGGCAAGGTGGAACAGCTCCATCCTGCAGGCCCTGCAGAAAGATGTCAAGCCCCGCAGGGCCCTAGTCTCTTGTGAGAGAGCGTTCCACCAAGTCAGGGCCTGTACTGAAAAAGCCCTGGCCCTAGTTAAGACCAATCTAACCACTGTGCAACTTGGGGCCTCCAAAATGTTGTCAGGAATGATGAAAATGTATTTATAATTTTGGGGTGATTTTGATAGCCATAAGGGAGATAAGCACTGGCTCTGCAACATCCTGCAATCTTTAAATAGCTCCATGCTCAGGTGCAGGGCTGGAGAAAAACATGTTTTGCAACAGCCCTCAGATGTCACTCTAGACTCTGAGATGGTGAAGGGAAGGGGCAGCTGAACATATCTCAACTTTGTGGAAAAGCACATTCACATGAGTCATGGTCAACATTCGGTTTTCAGACAGTGGGGAGGAAATTCTGCTCTATAGGCCAGATTAGACCCAGCAGATCGCCCTCCCCTTTTGATCTGCATGGCTGTTATGGTCAACCTGTGTCGCTCCAACAACCCTTCACTTGACATTTCTTTTCAAGGGGTGCTCAAGGAAGTAATGAAGGTGAATCTTACTCAGTATGTCTTCTGAGAAGACCTACCAAGGCTTTCTACCATATATACCTTGGTCAAGAAACCAGTCCTAAAGCTCACCCAAGTTCTTGTTGGTGCCAGGAGTGCCCAGAGGTTCAGCTGTCAATGTGAGCAGTAAAGATTGGCAATGCTGCTTGAAGCTCCTCTTTGCCAAAGAAGAGTCTTCTGGGACTGGCCAGAGATTCATCTAGTCCAGCATCCTGTTCCCACGTTGGCCAAGCAGACACATCTGGGATGTCCACAGACAGGTCCTGAGCACAACAGTGCTGTCCCTTCCTACAGTTTCCATCAAAGGGAATTCAGAAGCATGCTGCTCGCAACAGTGGAAAAGCAGGGAGGTAGGGAGGAAGTTTCATACCAAATTTAGGGGACCTGCACAGGGGTCTTGCCCAGCCCTATAGGACACACTACTCTAGGTCCCAGATTTTTCTCTTTTGGTCCCTTTGATTTCCCTCTGAACTTCAATGTTGGTTTTGAACCCCCTTATTATGGAAGTGAGACCTGGACCATAAAGAAGGCTTATAGCGGAAGAATGGATGATTTTGAATTATGGTGCTGGAGGAGACTCTTGCGAATCCCATGGACTGCAAGAAGATCAAACCTACCCATTCTGAAGGAAATCAGCCCTGAGTGCTCACTGGAAGGACAGATCCTGAAGCTGAGGCTCCAATACTTTGCAAGCAAGTACTCTGAATTAACCGTGCCTTGGCTTTTTATCTGCAAGGATAAACTGACACACTCTGGCACATTCTGACTCTGCAGTGGCCGCAGGTCCCCTGTGCATAATGTACTGCTTTCTCAGAGACAAGTCACAGAAAATACCTGATCAACCAAACCATTGCTACTAATGCTCCTCTGGGGTCACCTTGACTTGTCTTATTTGCTAGCAGATGATAAACTGAGGGACAGTTTTGCCATTGCAATATTCAGTCACATAGATGCACCCAAAAGATGTTAGGATATACTTCCATTCCACCTTAAAAGGGTACAGGCATGACGTTTGTGGATCACATGCCTGTTTACTCCCAGCACTGTCTCCTGGGAACTTCCGTTGTATGTTGCTTTTGTATTTCGGCTGTTTTTCCTGGAGACGAAGGGATGCAGTCATGTTTTCCTTTGTTCCTGAACTATGCTGAATAAAGCTGTAAATATGCTCTCTCTGTCTGCATCTTCCATTGTGGATGATTTATACAGTCTGCTGACAGAGTGTGCACTGGTCTCGGAATGTATCTGAGGCTCGTGTTGCTAATTGACTCCTGTTCGACGGGAGACCGGTGATCGTTCGGAGCCAGCTGGGGGCCAGCTGGGGGCCTCCCAACACAAAATTCCCCATGAAGGGGCTGAGCAGCCACAAATTTCAGTGCCAGGGCCATCCATGCTGCATGGCATCCATGGTGTCAGGCACCCCCTATTGTCGCGCCAAAATGGCACTCCTCTTCAGTTGAGCCATGGTTGTAAACTTACAGATACTGTGAAAAGATCCAGCCAAACTTCATTTAGTCAAATGGTTGCCATTCAAACTTTCTTCTCTGCTTGTTATTCTGCCTAACATTGACCTCAGAGAACGCAGCACCTCCAGCTGTCACTTCCATACTGGACCATAAGGAGGCTGATCGCCGAAGAATTGATGCTTTTGAATTATGGTGCTGGAGGAGACTCTTGAGAGTCCCATGGACTGCAAGAAGATCCAACCTCTCCATTCTGAAGGAAATCAGCCCTGAGTGCTCACTGGAAGGACAGAGGCTCCAAGACTTTGGCCACCTCATGAGAAGAGAAGACTCCCTGGAAAAGACCCTGATCTTGGGAAAGATGGAGGACAAAAGGAGAAGGGGATGACAGAGGACGAGATGGTTGGATAGTGTTCTCGAAGCTACTAGCATGAGTTTGATCAAACTGTGGGAGGCAATGGAAGACAGGAGTGCCTGGCGTGCTCTGGTCCATGGGGTCATGAAGAGTCAGACACGACTAAATGACTAAACAACAACAACAAAACACAGCACCTCTACTAACCACCACCACCACTGGCCAAACCCTGTTTTGTCTGTAGTGGCCCATTTCAAGTAAGACCTGCTCACCTCCCACTCAAGAGCTCCCTTGGGCAGGGGAGGTGGTGTTGCAGAGGTTCTCAATAATAATAATAATAATAATAATAATAATAATAATAATAATAATAATTTATTATTTATACCCCGCCCATCTGGCTGAGTTTCCCCAGCCACTCTGGGCGGCTCCCAATCAGTGTTAAAAACAGTACAGCGTTACATATTAAAAACTTCCCTGAACAGGGCAGCCTTAAGATGTCTTCTGAATGTCAGGTAATTATTTATCTCTTTGACATCTGATGGGAGGGTGTTCCACAGGGCGGGCGTCACTACCGAGAAGGCCCTCTGTCTGGTTCCCTGTAGCCTCACTTCTCGCAATGAGGGAACCGCCAGAAGGCCCTTGGCGCTGGATCTCAGTGTCTGGGCTGAACGATGGGGGTGGAGACGCTCCTTCAGGTATATGGGACTGAGGCCGTTTAGGGCTTTAAAGGTCAGCACCAACACTTTGAATCGTGCTCAGAAACGTACTGGGAGCCAATGCAGATCTCTCAGAGCCAGTGTTATGTGGTCCCGGCGGCCACTCCCAGTCACCAGTCTAGCTGCCGCATTCTGGATTAATTGTAGTTTCTGGGTCACCTTCAAAGGTAGCCCCACGTAGAGCGCATTGCAGTAGTCCAAGCGTGAGATAACTAGAGCATGCACCACTCTGGCGAGACAGTTCGTGGGCAGGTAGGGTCTTAGCCTGCGTACCAGGTGGAGCTGGTAGACAGCTGCCCTGGACACAGAGTTAACCTGCACCTCCATGGACAGCTGTGAGTCCAAAAAGACTCCCAGGCTGCGCACCTGGTCCTTCAGGGGCACAGTTACCCCATTCAAGGCCAGGGAATCCCCCACACCAACCCGCTCCCTGTCCCCCAAAAACAGTACTTCTGTCTTGTCAGGATTCAACCTCAATCTGTTAGCCGCCATCCATCCTCCAACCGCCTCCAGGCACTCACACAGGACCTTCACCGCCTTCACTGGTTCGGATTTAAAGGAGAGGTAGAGCTGGGTGTCATCTGCATACTGATGAACACCCAGTCAAAACCCCCTGATGATCTCTCCCAGCGGCTTCATATAGATATTAAAAAGCATGGGGGAGAGGACAGAACCCTGAGGCACCCCACAAGTGAGAGCCCAGGGGTCTGAACACTCATCCCCCCCCCACTTTCTGGACACGGCCCAGGAGGAAGGAGCGGAACCATTGTATGACAGTGCCCCCAGCTCCTAGCCCCTCTAGACGGTCCAGAAGGATGTTATGGTCGATGGTGTCAAAGGCCGCTGAGAGATCCAGCAGAACTAGGAAACAGCTCTCACCTTTGTCCCTAGCCCACCGGAGATCATCAGCCAGCGCGACCAAGGCAGTTTCAGTCCCATGGTGAGGCCTGAATCCCGACTGGAAGGGATCCAAATGGTCTGTTTCCTCCAGGTGTGCTTGGAGTTGTTTGGCAACCACCCGCTCAATCACCTTGCCCAAGAATGGAAGATTTGAGACTGGGCGATAGCTGGCCATCGTGGCCACATCTAAAGATGGTTTTTTAAAAAGCGGTTTAATGACCACCTCTTTCAGCGGGTCTGGGAAGGCTCCCTCACAGAGGGAAGCATTCACCACCCCGCAGAGCCCATCGCCCAGCCCTTCCCGGCTCGCTTTTATCAGCCAGGATGGGCAAGGATCCAGGAGACAGGTGGTCGGTTTCACTTGTCCAAGCATCCTGTCCACATCCTCGGAGGTAACAGATTGGAATTGATCCCATGTAACAGGACCAGACTCCCTCCCCCCCTCGTTGGAGTGCTACTTTGGCCCTTAGCAAGCTCCACTAAGCTCCATTCTTGGTTGAAGGATCTGTGTGTATTGCTGGAGTCTGAATTAAGTGTCTGGGTGGCTAATGTTACTGTTTGATTTGTATGGAGATTTGTAAAGTTTTTGTTCCATTGATACACATGAAACCAATCTATCCCACCTTTTATATACACCAGCATTTCTTGTATTTCTTCTTCACTTTATTTTTGCAGTTTCTTTTATTTGTCTTTCTAAAGATCAGGCATAGGCTGTGTGCTGGGAATATGTTTCTACTAACATGCAGAATTTGATGCTGAGCCAAGAAGGTATCTCCCAACTCCATAAGAAAGATATATTTTCTGGCACTACCCTATGGCTTGTTAGCCAGATTTCCCATTAAGTTCAATGGGACACACAGATAAGAATGTACTGAATGGGAACCTGGACTTACTTACCTGGGAGTAAGCCCCCTGGGCCACACGCCTCAATGAAAAGAGCAGTTCATAATTCTTAATGAATTAATGGTGAGTGGATTTCTGTGGGGGATCAGAGGCTTGCATGTCTCTGAATGTCATTTGTTGGGGAACAAGACCACCAAAGGTCGTGTAGTAAAACAGAGGGGACACTTATACATGTTTGGTGGACCTGTGAAAAAATCAAAAGCTTCTGGAACACAGTATATGACGAGCTTAAAAAAATGTTTAAGTATATCTTAATGAAAAATATATAAGCTTTTCTATTGGGGGAATGGACACAGGTATAGCAAGAGAAGATCAGAAAATATTCCTCTATGTAACAGGATCAACAAGGATCCTAATTGCTAAAAACTGGGGGGTGGGGGGACTGTGCCAACAAAAAAGGAATGTCAAGACAAACTGTTAGAGTATATTGAACTGGCTAGATTAACAGAGGCAATTAGAGATCACACTAGACAAGAGTTTCAAAAAGCATGGCGAAAATGCAGAGAATACTTCACAAAACAGTGCCCTAAAATACATACCTGTACTTGTTTTGATTAATGTCTGCAGGAGACTTTGTGGATATTTAACATAATAAGAAAAATCTTAATAATTATTCATAAAGGAACCAGTGAAGAAGAAGAAGAAGAGGAGGAGGAGGAGGAGGAGGAGGAGGAGGAGTTTGGATTTGATATCCCGCTTTACCACTACCCGAAGGAGTCTCAAAGCAGTTAACATTCTCCTTTCCCTTCCTCCCCCACAACAAACACTCTGTGAGGTGAGTGGGGCTGAGACCAGCTCTATGGGAATCGGGTCTGTTTCGCTACGGCGAAGCGGGGACCCTCGAAAAAATCACAGGCGGGTGAAGCCTGTGACCGTGGGACTCGGCGGGCACCTTTTGCGCCCCCCCCAATCTGCAAAGGAGCCCGATTACGGGCTCCGGAGTGAAGCGGGGAAGCGGCGCGGTGCTGTGAGTCAACTGCTTCTTCCGTGGAGCGAAGCTGCACAGCCGTTACCGGAGAGCACTTCCTTTTTCCTCTGACAATTTGGCTACAAAACAGCTACCTGTGAGTAGGTTAATTTGGGAAATAAAGGAGAACAAAGAAGTAATTTGATACCGAAGAGGGGAGGCATAAACAGGAAGTCTGCCTTCCGTTCTTTGTAAATAGAGTAAAGCATTGAACTTGTAAGCTAAAACCGTGAAAGACGCTTGAAAAGGACTATTAGTCTAACATCAAAACAAGCGACTTCCCCCCTTGGCTGCAGGAGAGGAGGGGGGAAAGGTGTGAACTGTATTTCCCTCCAAAAAGAAAGAAAAGGAAGCTAAAATCCACCGCTTAAAACCTGGGAATGGGCTGCCAATGGACAATAAGAATGCCGTACTGTGAAATGCGCTGTTGGTGAATAGAGTACCTTTTGACAGCTAACTCTGCAAGTGAGATACAATGTTTCTGGCTGGCTTCTCCTGGTTTTAAAGTAACTGGAAAATAACTGGAATTGAAACTGTTGTCTATTTTGTGAATTGGGGGATTAAAAAAAAAGGTTATTTATTTTAAGGCAACAACTTCTGACTGCTACTGTGTCCCCCTAGTGGAAGTTTGAAATTGTTACAATAACAACTGGGCCAGGGGAATTTTCCACTTTAAAACAAATTCTGGTCGTGGGACTGACCTTGAGCCTTATCTAGAGTGTTATGGCAAATGGAAAAGAGAAGATAGATTTGCCTCAGGAAAAAACAACGAGGTCTGGTAGATCATTTCGCCCAGATGCTGGGCTGCAGCGAAGAGCATCAACATCTGGCCCCTCTGGCTCATCAACAGGGGCTGCATTTGTACAACCCAAACCCAAAGGAATGGCATCCGAAGATGTTTTAGTTCAGGCATCAGGCAAAATTAATGAATCTTTGGAAAAACTAAGTAAACAAGTGGCTGAAGCATCAAAAAAAATTGATCAAAATACCACTAGTATTAACAATTTGGGACAGAAGGTAAATACTAATACAGAAACTATTGAGAAATTGCTACAGGAATCTACTTTGACCCGAAAGACAGCTGATGAAGCAAAGGAAATAGCAGTTGCTGTAGAAGAGAAGATACCACTGATACACAGGCAACTTGAAGACCACAGGTCAATATTGTCTATGATTGAATTGAAGGAGAAACAAACGAATTTGAGGATCAGGGCCGTACCTGAACTTGAGAAAGACAACCTGACTGACTTTCTTATGCAAGAATTTGCAGACTTTTGGAACCCAGACTTGGAGAAGGAACATTTTAAGATAGTGAGTGCTTTCAGGCTTGGAAGAGGAGGGAAGAAGAACAGGGTGAGAGACTGTTTGATCACCCTCTGAACAAAAGAGGAGAGAGACAAAATCTTGAGTCTGCACTTCCAGAAGACTTTGGAAATACATCAATCAAAAGTGGAGATATTTAAAGACATTCCGAAATATCTTTTGGACCTTAGGTCCAATTATAGAGATTTGGTTGCCCTGTTGAGAAGCAACAGAATTATCCTTAGGTGGGAATTTCCCCAAGGCCTATCCTTTAGCTTTAAAGGAAGAAAGATAAAAATAAGATCAGTGGACGACAAAGAAAGATTTTTGAAAGACCACGGGGAAGACCTGCAGAAAGAATCTGGAGAAGAGTCAAGAGCACTAGAAGTAATAATAGACATAGCAAAACTACCTTTTGGATTAAAAGACTGCCCAGAGAAGGTGATACCACCGACAGAGCAGGAACAGGCACTTGGTGCAGTTGGAGGAAAGTAAAGTAACTACATCATGGCTCTGCAACTATTAAGTTGGAATTGTAATGGTCTCAACTCCCCCCAGAAAAGGAAAACAGTGTTTCATTTATTAAAAAAGGAAAATTGGATTTGATTTGTCTACAGGAAACACATGTGACAAGGCTACATAGAAAAGTATTGATCAATAAAAGACTGGGCCAGGAGTTTATTTCATTGGATAAAGTTAAAAAAAGAGGAGTAGTGATTTATGCAAAGGAGAGACTATCACCGAAATTTATCTTTAAAGATGACCAAGGAAGATTTGTGGCAATTGAAATTCAAATACAAATACAATTCCCCCCCCAATAAATATCATTAAAAAAAATATTCAAATACAAGGAGAGAAATTCTTAATAGTAGGAGTTTACACACCAAATGAGGGGAAATCCGAATTCTTTAAAAAGTTGCATGAGACCTTGATGGACTATTTGGACTATAATGTGATTTTGATGGGAGATATGAATGGAGTGGTATCTACACTTATGGACAAGGCACAAAGACAGGTAGTCACTAAGGATGGTAGACTACCGAAAACCTTTTTTGAGATGACAGACAACCTGGACTTAGTTGATATCTGGAGAACAAAGAATCCCTTGGCTAGAGGGGGAACCTTCTTCTCTGAAGCCAAAATGACTTGGACAAGAATTGACCAAATATGGGTAACTAGAGGAATGGCACCAAAGACAAGAAAAGTGGAAATTTGCCCAAAAACCTGCTCCGACCACAATGCTGTGAAGATGAAGATGAAACTAACATCAACTGGCTCCTTCAGATGGAGGATGAATGACACCTTATTTAGAGATGAAGAAGTGACTAAGAAGGCCCAAAAAACCTTGAGAGACTATTTTGAGATAAATATGAACACCAATGTTGAAAAAAGAGTAATCTGGGACGCAAGCAAAGCTGTTATGAGAGGGTTCTTGATACAACAGAATGCAATAAAGAAGAGAATTCAAAATGAGAAGAAAAAATATTGGAGAAAATAAAGGAAAGTGAAAAGAAATTGAGAGCAAAACCAAAGTCGCAAGAGATCTTGAGAGAAATAAAGTTATATCAAGTACAATATATGAAAATAATGAATCGGGAGATAGAATGGAAAATTAAACAAATGAGACAAAAGACATTTGAGTCGGCTAATAAATGTGGAAAATTGTTGGCTTGGCAAATGAAAAAAAGACAAAAACTAAATACTATTATAAATTTAGAAGTGGAAGGAAAGAACATACAGAACCCAGTTGAGATTAGAAACTGTTTCCGGAGGTATTTTAAACAACTATATACACAAGGGCCACAGAAAGAAATTGATGTATTCTGATTTTTGAAAATAAATGGATTACAAAAAATCTCTCAAGAAAATAAATTAATGCTGAACTATAAAATAACTGAACAGGAGGTAGAAGGTGCCATCCAGAATATGCAATTAGGTAAATCTCCAGGACCGGATGGACAGACTTCTAGATACTACAGATCTTTAAGAGAATGGTTAGTACAACCTTTAAAGGAAGTCTGCAACGAAATAATGGATGGGAAAAGGGCACCAGAGTCATGGAAAGAAGCGTATATTACATTGTGGTGTAGTGGTTAAGAGCGGTAGTCTCGTAATCTGGGGAACCGGGTTCGCGTCTCCACTCCTCCACATGCAGCTGCTGGGTGACCTTGGGCCAGTCACACTTCTTTGAAGTCTCTCAGCCCCACTCACCTCACAGAGTGTTTGTTGTGGGGGAGGAAGGGAAAGGAGAATGTTAGCCGCTTTGAGACTCCTGAAGGGGAGTGAAAGGCGGGATATCAAATCCAAACTCTTCTTCTTCTTCTACTTGTACCGAAGACAGAGACTGAAAAGACGCAGCTTAAGAACTCCCGCCCCATATCACTGCTTAATGTGGATTATAAAATCTTTGCAGACATTTTGGCTAAAAGACTAAAAAAAGTGTTAGTGGAAGAGATTCATAAAGATCAAGCAGGCTTTCTCCCAGGTAGACACTTGTCCGATAATATGAGAAACATAATCAATATTTTAGAAAAATTACAAGTGAATATTAACACCAAGGCAGTTTTGATATTTGTGGACACGGAGAAAGCTTTTGACAACATTTCTTGGAGTTTCATGAAGAAGAATCTACAGGGGATGGGGGTAGGCCAAGGCTTTAGAAACGGTATAAGTGCAATTTATTCAGAACAAAAGGCTAAATTAATTGTTAATAACGTGGTGACAGAAGAATTTAAGATAGAAAAAGGGAAACGACAAGGTTGCCCAATCTCCCCATTGCTTTTTATATCGGTCCTGGAGGTCCTGCTGAACATGATTAGAAGGGACCAATTGGTTAAAGGTATACAAGTCGGAGCTTTCCAGGTGGAAAAATCAAAATTGGAAACAGAACTGTTAGAACCCAAAACCAAGATTTTGTCAAAGATGTATAATTTGCTGTTGAAATGGAATACTCAGGATGAAACGGTGAAATCTGCTATGATTAAATGGGCACAAGATGTTGGACATAACATAATGATGGCTGACTGGGAACAGTTATGGACCACAGGTATGAAGTAATGCCTTAAGAGAGAATATTATGAAAATGATATACAGGTGGTACATGACCCCAGTCAAGCTTGCAAAAATCTACCATTTGTCCGATAACAAATGTTGGAAATGTAAAGAAACTGAAGGTACATTCTTTCACCTTTGGTGGACGTGCCAAGGATTAAGGCTTTCTCGGAGATGATTTATAATGAAATGAAAAGGGTATTTAAATATACCTTTCTTAAGAAACCAGAGGCCTTTCTCCTGGGCATGGTCGGCCAAATGGTGCTAAAGCAGGACAGAACTTTCTTTATGTATGCCACAACAGCAGCAGGAATACTTATTGCAAAGTATTGGAAGACACAAGATCTACCCACTCTGGAAGAATGGCAGATGAGGGTGATGGACTACATGGAATTGGCGGAAATGACTGGCAGAATCCGAGACCAGGGAGAAGAGTCGGTGGAAGAAGATTGGAAGAAATTTAAAGACTATTTACAGAAATACTGTAAAATTAATGAATGTTAGAATGATGTCAGAATGAAGTTAAGTGGTTTTAGCAGCAATGTTATAAAGGTGTCTGTAAAAATGGATTGTTAACAGGTGAGAACCTAAAGCTATAATATATTAAGTTAAAGGATTAAGATAAAAACAAAGAGGGAAAGGAATTGCTGAATTAATTAACTGAACTGGAATACAAAAAAGGGAGGCGTGAGGAGGTCAGGGAAACAAGTAAATGAAATGTAAGGCATGGAAAGATTGATTTGTTTTTTAAGTCTCTTTTATTTTTTCTGTATTTTGTATTTTGTATTTTTTCTATTTTTCTTTTTCTTATATATGTAACTTCCCCCCCCCCTGGAAACCTTAATAAACATCATTTTTTTTTTAAAAAAAAGAAATATACAGCATGCTGTACTAGATGGGACTTGGTCTGACCTGCCTGTAGAGCTTTCCTAATGCTGTTGAGGCCAAACTTGCTGTTGAGACGCACACACACGTCAAACTTTGGCACTGCACCTGTGATTTCTTGTAAACATGTTTTTGTTCATCTCTGCACCTGCCACCCAAGTTGCGCAAGGACTTCAGGTTGTTACAGTGGTCAATTTTCTTCTCCTTATGATTGTCAAAATCATAGCTATTCATTCTTGCCAAGATCAGGATATATTTCTAGACATCACAATCAAGGGCAGGATGACGTTATTCCTAGCTCTGTGCCTGGGGAGAAAAGTGGATGCACAAAATAGCTGATATGTCAGACACAGTCTGAATGAACAGCTGAGGGATGCCTGAACGCTATCCATACTGGGAAAGTCACTGCAGTTTTGCTCTTGCAAGAGTTTTTGGCTTCTGATTATCTAGTTGGAGAGGAGAGAGAAGCAGCTACAAGTGTAGGAGGCACAGGCAAAATGATTTCCCTCCTGCTTCTCTTGCTAATGCAGTATGGAGACTGCAAAAATGTTAGACAAATATGTCCCACGAATCTGATCTGGGAAGAAAGTCAAACACTCAATTACTACCGGCCCGGAGACTTCCTAATTGCTGGGATCATATCTCCACGTTCATTCACTGAAGAAGACCCATACATTTTTTCCCAGACTCCCTCAAAGAGGCTTGCATGGTAAATAATTAGAGGCTACTGAATGTCATGCTTCTTCAACACCACTCCAATAGTTTCTACTTACAGTAATTTATAATAATAAATGGCCAATAAATTTTTACCTTGTAACAAAGTGATCCTCAGATATAGAGCGGTATATAACTTTATTAAATAAGAAATAAAATAAAATATGTCTTGTCTCAGCCCAAACTACAAACATACATATCATTGTTTGGGGATGAGATACTTTGAGATTGATATCGATTAGAAATAACATTTGTTTTCTTTACATGGTGAATAGGTTTCTGACATTTTTTATTTGATGTTTCATTGCAGTCTTACACCTAGGTTCTACTGGCACATCTTGTCCTTCTTGTTCTCTGTTCAGGAGGTCAACCAGAATTCCAGGTTCTTACCCAACATTTCCTTGGGCTACAACCTCTTTGAGAACTTTTTGGATGCAAGAATGACTTCTGATGGCATGATAGACTTGCTTGCAGGTGGTGAAAGCAGTATTCCAAACTATAGCTGTGGAAGATGGAATAGCCTTCTGGCTGTTCTTGAACGGGCCAATTCTGCCATCTCAAAAGTGATTTCAGTCATGTCAGGTATCTACAAAGTTGCACAGGTATGAAGGGAAGGGACAAGAAGGGTCTATGAAAAAGTGAGAAAAACCTTAGCCATAGAAGAAGACTGGATCCAGGGATGTTTCTTCCAACATCCACCAATCTGGCACTCTCCAATTTTTTCAGACTAAAACTCCAATCAACTCCAGCCATAACAGACAATAAGTACAGTGGTACCTCGGGTTACATACGCTTCAGGTTACATACGCTTCAGGTTACAGACTCTGCTAACCCAGAAATAGTACCTCGGGTTAAAAACTTTGCTTCAGGATGGGAACAGAAATCGTGCTCGAGCGATGCGGCAGCAGCAGGAGGCCCCATTAGCTGAAGTGGTGCTTCAGGTTAAGAACAGACCTCTGGAACGAATTAAGTACTTAACCCAGGGTACCACAGTAATAACAGACAATAAATACAGTATCTATTCCTTTTATTCAAAGTCAAACAAATCACTAATCTATTCCTTTCCTAACTAGATCAGTTATGGCTTTATGACTCAGACACTGGATAAGAAAACTGAAGTCCCCTTTGTCTACCAAATGGTCCGCAAGAGGGAAATCCAGTATTGGGGGATTGTCAAGTTGCTCCTGAATTTTGGATGGACATGGACTGGCCTCTTGGTTTCAGACAATGATAATGGAGAAAGGTTCTTGAGTGCCTTGACACCTCTGATGATCAACAATGGAATTTGCATTGCCTTATTAAAAAGAATACCAGAACATAACTTAAATCCATTTCTCATTCCAAGTGAACCATTTATCATATGGGACAAAGTCAAAATATTTGTTTACTATAGAAGCAGTCAAGCGGCATGGATTGATCTCATGATAATACAACAATTTCTTGAGAAACAAATTGGGGGGAAAGTCTGGATCTCAACAGGTCTTCAAGACATTAATGTTAATTTGAATAGTGATTCTGATCTTCTCCAGTACATCCATGGATCTTTGTCCTTCATAATGAAGCCCCAACTAAGGAAAAGATACCAACCCTATGATCCACTTTCCAAACTCCTTATACAGTTTTGGGATAAAGTATTTCATTGTTTATATAGAAGGGACACATTGGCTGGAAAAAGTCGGATAAGATGCACAGAGAATGAAAAACTGGAGATGGTGCCAGAAGAGGAGCTGGAGAGAGTCCTGTCTCAAGACAACTACATCACTTACTTCAGTGTCCAAGTTGTGGCTCAGGCTTTGAATGCTGCATATTCATCCAGATCAAAGTTCATGATGATATCAAGTGGTGGAGACAGGCTGGAACGTCAAAGGCTACAGCCATGGCAGGTATTTCCTTTTCCTTGTTGCAAATGGCAACCCCTTTCCCCACCACTGGAATCAAATTTATGGCTGAGGATTCCCCCACCCCCCTTTTTGCTCATTTTGGCGGAAAATCTCATTAGTGAGTCTTGTGACGGAAGAAAACGTTTGTGCCTATTCTGGTTATGTCAGAACAGTCCCCCACCATCTAGTTCTTCCTCTCTGGCGCCCTGAGAGAGATGCAGCCATCATAGCAGAAGTTGTTTCCTCCTCATCTCCCATTGTGTCTCTGCTGGGACTTGAAATTGCCCATCAAGTGTATAACAGAAGGAATTTATAATTCTATATTAATATCTAAACTTTTACATGATAAAATTAGAATCATAGAATCATAGAATCATAGAATCATAGAGTTGGAAGAGACCACAAGGGCCATCGAGTCCAACCCCCTGCCAAGCAGGAAACACCATCAGAGCACTCCTGACATATGGTTGTCAAGCCTCTGCTTAAAGACCTCCAAAGAAGGAGACTCCACCACACTCCTTGACAAATTTGACAAATTGGCCTTTGTCAAAAGAGTGCAGGGCGGTTTAACAACTTGGATAGTATGAAACACATTGTGCAAGTTCTACTGAAAGCGGCTACACTTTGAAGGGAAAGGAGAGAGTTCAATTTGCAGGCTTCCATATTATCTAGAATTCTGAGCAACCAAAGTTTCAATCACATGGGAGTATGTATGTGCAAATTCCCCCTACTTTCAGATAATTTTACCAGGCAGGGGGACTACTCTGAACAGCCACACATCCCACTCCTATGCTCTTGGCTGTGAGCAGACCTGAGTTTCCCCTATTGAAAAATAACCTTCCCTGGTGATACAGTGAGCAGCTGAGGAAATGGTGTTCTATTCATAAGGTTCTAACTGTGCACTAGGAGTGCCAATATGGCCCCTTGGCCTGGGCCTGTAGGTGTCATGCCGCGTGCATCACTCTGGCACCAAAATTTGTGGATGCCTGACCCCTTCATGGGGAATTTTGTTGGTGCTTGGGCACCCACGGCCACAGGGTGTTGGCATCCTATGCTGTGCACTGATTTGTTGGACCATCTCTACTTAAAAACTTTGGTATTTGACTATTTTCATTTTTTAAGAAGTTTTTTTTTATTGTCTTATATATTTATCTTATTCTCCAGAAACCTTGTTATTTTATACAATGAGTTGCCTACAAATGTTCTGATAAAGAAAAAAGAATGTCTGCAAAAGGCTCATGAGTCCAGATGAACTGTGCACAGACCCCAATTCCTTGGAGAATTAGAGCTCAAAGTGTAGAGGGCTTATATTCAACTTTTCTATTTCATAAATGCCGGTGTTTTTTCCTGCCGTTCCAGCTCCACCTTTTCTTAAGAGGAATCCAGTTTTTGAATACTTCCATGGGCAGCCTCAGATTGGATGAGAACGGGGAGATTCCATTCTACTATGACATTGAGAACTGGGTGATGTTTCCCAATAAGACTCGAGAAAGAGTGCCGGTTGGGAGTATAAGGAGAGACGGATCCACTGGCATGAAGTTCACAATCAACTCACAAGCCATTGTGTGGCCCAAGTGGTCTGAGAAGGTATGGCAATCTACTTTATCCCACATGACATCTGTAAAGCTCTAATCACTAACTGAATAATTCCAAGGGCACTATGACTACAGCCCTTTGCACACCTCCTGCGAATAAGGGCTCATTGACACTTCCATTTGTGCCACAATGCGATTTACAGGTCCTGATCTGTGTCGGAGCAGGGTTTTGTTTTTGGAAGGAAGGGAGGGAGGAAGGAAGGAAGGAAGGAAGGAGGGAAGGAAGGAAGGAAGGAAGGAAGGAAGGAAGGAAGGAGGGAAGGAAGGAAGGAAGGGACTGCTTTGACATGGAGCTTTAATGCATGGACCTGTGACTAGAAAGTGTGGATAAGCCCTAATCAGTGGAGTGCAGGATTTCCAAAGTCAGCCCAGGGGGTGAATGAGATTCATGTCCAGATTTCAGGAAGCAACGAGTGGAAAGGAGACCTCTTGCTACCTGGAATTTTGATGGCATCTCCTGGCCTGTGTTAACAACATGGTGCCAGCATACTACCGTGCGGGGAGGGGTTGATTGGGAACTGAATGCCACACTCTTGACACCAAGGATTCCACTTTATGCAATTAGCATTATTAGCAGCAGCAATGGCAGTAATAGAGGGATGGGAGACAGAAGGTCTAAGTGGAAGAAGCGGTCGCAAGAGACTCATCTCTCCATTCTTTGCCAAGACTCAAAACACTTTGGAAAAAGAATAATAATGTAACCATAATTCAGGAGGCACTTTTTGAAATTGGAGTCTTCAGGTGGTGGTATGTTTAACTGCTGCTCCCGTTGCTGTGTCCCAGTTGCTGCCAACCTAGCAGTTCAAAAGCATACCAGTGCGAGTAGATAAATAAGTACCGCTGCAGCAGGAGGGTAAACAGAGTTTCTGTGCACTCTGGCACTCATCACAGTGTCCCATTGCACCAGAAGGGGTTTGTTTTTTTTATAATTTTTTTATTGGTTTTACAAAATTTTTAAGAAACAAACAAACACTTAAAAAGACATACAAACACGTATAATTTCATAACATTTTTTTCATAAACCTCTTTTCCGAGACTCCCCCATACCCCCCCCCTTTCTGCATCCCAATGTCCATAATTTTATAGCAACTCCCAGTGCACCAGAAGGGGTTTGGTCATGCTGGACACAAGACCCGGAAAGCTGTCTGAGGATGAACGCTGGCTCCCTTGGCCTGAAAGTGAGGATGAGCACTGCATGCCACAGTCAAGTTTCACTGGATTTAACCATCTAGGGATCCTTTCCCTTTACCTTCATGTGTGTTTTATTGCTGCTGTTTTGTTATCACTGTCACTCCAGGGTTTTAAAATTGCTTTTTTAATATATACTTTTGCTTAGAATGAAGGTAAAGGTAAACGAACCCCTGACCATTAGGTCCAGTCATGACTGACTCTGGAGTTGCGGCGCTCATCTTGCTTTATTGGCCGAGGGAGCCGGCGTACAGCTTCTGGGTCATGTGGCCAGCATGACTAAGCCGCTTCTGGCGAACCAGAGCAGTGCACGGAAACGCCATTTACCTTCCCGCCAGAGCGGTACCTATTTATCTACTTGCACTTTGACGTGTTTCCTTTTTTTAAAAAAAATATTTATTGAAACAATTTTTTTTAAAAAAAATTACACAGAAAAAAGACAAAATTACAAAAAAGAAAAAAGAAGCATAAGAAGAAAAATAAAAAATAAAACCATCAGTTTCAAATTCTCCAATTTCCGTTACCTTTTTTCCATGACTTCCTCCTCCTACCATCTCTTGTATCTTAATTAATAATTGTCACAGCAAATCCTTTCCATAATTCATAATATTTTATCTTTACGTTACCTTACTCTGTTATCATCTTGTCTTATAAAAACGACCTCAAAGCTTAAAACTTAAATCTTTTTTACCAACTTCTCATAACCATTACCTTTTTGCCAAATTCTTTAAACATTTTTACAAGAGCCAAGTTATTTCATTTCAACATTTTCCCAACATTCATAAAACATTTCTAGTAAACATAATATAAAAAAATACAGTAAAATAAAAACAATCCAATCTTCTTCCAGCGTCCCCTCCCCCCGGTCCCGGGATTGTCAGTCTTTTTTTTTTTTTTTTTTTTTTGTCCCATTAGTCTGGTCCATTAACCTGGTGCTCTTATATCCGAGGCCTTCAAATCTTTTCCATGTCCCTTCTGCAGCTCTTCTTCATATTTTTCTTTCACTCGCGGGAACTCCAGCTTAATAGTGTTTTTGACCCTTTTCAGCAAATCAGCCCTTTTCTCACAGTCCAGACTAAGGTCCATGTGATGTTTAAAAACATATTTCAAATTCCCTCCAACATTGAAAGTCCCAACAGCTCCAAACCTCTGACGGCCCATTACCAGACTCGGAAAGTCCAAACATCCCTGCAAAGGGGGGTCAGTCCAACCCCCATTTCCAGCTCCATCCAAACTTTATCTTTCCAAATCTGGTTTTTTCCAAGTTCAATTATCAGATCCAAAGGCTCATTTTCCTGCTGGGCCAAAAGTCCCTCCATGCCTGGCGTCCCAGATTCAGCAAAATCCTCTTCTTTCTGTTGTTCTATCATGGCACGCTCCTGTTTTAGTTCCTGAATGGGCTCCATGTACTTTTCCACTACTTGATCAAAGGTTCTGGCAGCATTAGTCATAAAAACCATCTTCTGACTTAACTGATCCAATAGGGCGTTTATTTTACAGAAAGCACCCAACAGTGCTTCTGAAGGCATTGTCCTGCAAGGTCACAAAACTCTTTCCCACAGTTGTAATCAGTAACAGCCGCAAGTTCCCAGGATTTAGTTACAGTTTCATAGTTCCCCTCTAGGGGGAAAAACTTCTGATTGTTCTTTTCCTTGAAAACAATAGCAACAGAGTTTCTTCTTTAGGATATTTTGTCCATATTTGTTCTTTTAAGAGACAAAAGGAAACAATGGAATCACAATATTTCCCTCCTTTTAACTATCTGGCAAAGCATTTATTTCTGGTCAATGAGCTTCAGTCGTCAAATCTGACACCCCACTCCAGGGTCAGGACAGTGGAAAATTATTTTACTTTAACTTTATTTCCGCAGGTTTAAACAACTCAATAAAGGTCCCCCTTCTTCCCCTGCTTCCGAAGGGGGGTTCCACAACTTTGAATGATGAAAGACTATCCTTTAAAAGTGATTTTTAAGGCTCTAGATTACGTTGTCTTTGCTTTGTTATAAATACAAGAAAACGGAAGGGTGACTTCCTGTTTAGCCCTTTCCGTTTCAGTACCAAATTAGGGTAAATTTTAGAGACCAAGTTCCTTTTATTTTGCGAATTCTTGTTTAAAATCCAGGTATTTAGCGTTCCAGTACTCACGGTTAGTTATTTTCGATGCCAAATTGTCCCAGGAAAAAGGCAGCGCTCTCCGGCAACGGCTGTGTGGCTTCGGTCCGCAGAAAAAGCAATTGACTCACAGCACCGCGCCACTTCCCCCTCTTCACTTCGGAGCCCGTTTCTGGGTTCCTTAGTGGGTTGGGGGGGCACTAAAGGTGCCCGCCGAGTCCCACGGTCACAGGCTTCATCCGCCTGTGATTTTCAGAAGGGTCCCCGCTACGCCGCAGCGGGAAAGACCTGTTTTGTGCGGAGCTTGTCCCTGCAGTTCAGAGGGAGTCTGCCATCACCGGAGGCGCTACTCCACCCCTTTGAAGTGTTTTCGAACTGCTAGGTTGGCAGGAGCAGGGACTGAGCAATGGGAGCTCACCCTGTTGTGGGGATTCGAACCGTCAACCTTCTGATCGGCAAGTCCTAGGCTCTGTGGTTTAACCCACACGCCACCCGTGTCCCAACTTGCTTAGAATAGTCAGATATAATTGTCCGAACAAAAAATGAAACACACCAAAGAGGTTTCCCTGCCATGTTGTCCTGCATCAAAATGCTTCCATGGAAAAGTGCCTGGGGTCACTGGGAATAGGGACCCTGTTAGGTCCATTCTAAACTCTATAAATGAATGACATAGACACAGATAGTCCTGACACTTTCTGTTTGATGCATGTTCTCAATGTTTAGACTGTACCTAGCTCCAGGTGTACCAAAAGCTGTCAACCTGGATACGCCAAAGTGGTTCAAGAAGGAAAGCCCGTTTGCTGCTATGCTTGTGCCCCATGTGCAGAAGGGACCATCTCTGCTCAGGAAGGTGGGTGAATATAAACGGGAGCCCTTTTGAGAATATAAATTGTGTAAACATTCACTTAGGGACACTTTCTGTGAAGAGTCAAAAGACATTTTTGATTGTGTCTCCTTTTTGGCTTCTCTATTTTTCTAAATGAAGCAGTTGGTGGACTACAAATCAACGATCATTGTGAGGGCATCCTCAGTAATCAGATATATTATTTATATAAGGTAAAACAATTTCACATGGGACAGGACAGTATAAATTCAGCAAAAGCTGTAAAAGAAGCACCTCTGTGGGAGGTCACTACCTCTCAGCTTTAGCTATATCCCAAGTTTGTTTTGGTGATAAAATTGAGAAACTTTTCAAAACCACCTATATTGTCATGGAGAAAGGCAACAGTATAAACATAAATAAGCAAATGAAATAACCAATTTTGTCCACTCCTTTTTTAGACATTCCCCCCCGACCCTCCCTTATATGGACATCTTTCCCCCTAAAATGTAATAGAACATAGATTGTTATGGATTTAAATGATGCTAAATCACTCCTTTTTCCTCCTTAGATGCAAAACATTGCACCAAATGTCCAGAAGATCAGCATCCAAACAAGGGTCAAGTTCAATGTGTTCCCAAAAGTATCTCCTTTCTGACCTATGAAGAAAGTTTGGGAAGCCTTCTAGCTTCCATTGCAATCTTGCTGCTATTAATGACAAGCATTGTTTTAGGAATCTTCCTTAAGTACAAAGAAACTGCAATAGTCAAAGCCAATAACCGGGACCTCTCCTACATCCTCCTTGTCTCCCTCCTGCTCTCTTTTTCGTCCTCCTTCCTATTCATTGGCCGGCCAAGGAAAGAGACCTGCCTTCTCCGACAAATGGTCTTCAGCATCATCTTCTCAGTTGCCGTCTCTTCTTTGTTGGCTAAAACCATCACTGTGGTGCTGGCCTTCATGGCCACAAAGCCAGGGAACAGAGTGAGGAGATGGCTGGGGAAAAGTCTGGCCAACGCTGTTGTCATTTTCTGTTCCAGTGTCCAAGTTCTCATCTGCACCACTTGGCTGAGTACCTCTCCCCCATTCCCAGAGTCTGACATGCACTCCCAGCCCCGAGAGATTATCCTGCAATGCAATGAAGGGTCTGCGGCCATGTTTTATATTGCCCTGGGCTACATGGGCTTCCTAGCTGCCATCTGCTTCACGGTGGCTTTCTTAGCCAGGAAGCTGCCTGGGGCCTTCAATGAGGCCAAGCTGATCACCTTCAGCATGCTGGTCTTCTGCAGTGTTTGGGTGTCCTTTGTGCCCACCTACCTGAGCACCAAGGGGAAATACATGGTAGCTGTGCAGGTCTTCTCTATCTTGGCCTCCAGTGCTGGGCTTCTGGGCTGCATCTTCATCCCAAAGGGCTACATCATTATACTGAGACCTGATCTGAACACAAAGCAGCACTTGACAGCAAAATCCTAAAGATGGCATCTGATTCTCCAGGCTTTATAAAGGGATGGGTTCTGCTTAAAACAGAATATTAATCAGAAACAGTTGGTGTGAACTTAATTCAGGTGTGACACAGGACCGTGGGACATGTAGTGGGCTTCAGGCTCCCTGTTATTATTCTACAATAGGTACTTACATACATTTGCATAGCCTTTATCCTTTTCTTTTTTGCCAGGAGAAGGTTCACTATATATTTTAAAGCTTGTTTACTTACTAAAAGTTGGTGATGATCCGTTGCTGTTGCTTGAGCTGCCTGAAGATGCTTCCCTGGTGGCTTTTGAGGGCTCAGATTCTTGGGTGAGTCAAGATGCAATGTGGCCACCCAAGGAGGAGAAACTTCTGAGCTTTATTGCAATATAAAAGAGGGACACTATTTTATCCTTTCTGGATTCTTAAAAGGGCCGCAAGGCTTGAAGTAATATAAATACTTCTAACATGGTGTGGTATTTTCCTGTTTCTTTCCCATTAAACATTTATTGGTGGGATGCAAAGTGTGGGTTCCACCAAATGCTCTTTTCAGAGTTCAAGCATTTATCAGGTTTTTCTTCCATGAGGATTATCTGATGAAAAGTAACACTTGAGCTAAACCTGAAGGGACTTTCACCTTTGAAACATGAATACATTATTAAAGCAGTGTGACTATCATGAATAAATTTTGGCAATTTACATCTCATTGGTTTATGTTGCTTTATTTCCTTTAAATGTACCATATTTTTGTTAGGATATTTCCGTTCCACCTTAAAAAGGGAGTAGGTTGTTGTGTCACGGCCTGTTTATTTCCTGTTCACAGGAAGTTTATGTTTTGTATATGCTTTCCTTTTCTCTCCGTGCCTGAGACATCGAAGCAGGCAGTCATGTTTTTTCTTTGTTCTGACCAACGCTGAATAAAGTTGTAAATAATGTTCTCCTGAGTGCATCTTTCGCTGTGCGAACTCTGCTGATAGAGCGTGCATCAGTTCTTGGAATGTGGAAAGCTATTTCCGAGGCTTTTGTCGCTAATTGATTGATACTGCGTTTCTACGGGAGGTCGATGGATCGTCCGGCATCGGCGTGGGGCCATGATGGCTTTTGTCTCCCTGGCAGTATCCCAACAATTTTCTCATGTATAAGATGCTCCCATGTAGTAGTAATAATAAATAATAATAATAAATTTTATTTATATCCCGCCCTCCCCAGCTGAGCCGGGCTCAGGGCGGCTAACAACAACCAAATAACAGTCAAATAATAACACATTCTAAAAATATTTCATTATAAAAATTAGTTAAAATCAAATTGATGGCAACCGATTAAACAAAATTCTGTGCAGGTTGCCAGAGGAGGGAGTCAGGCTGCGCCCTGACCAAAGGCTTGGCGGAACAACTCTGTCTTGCAGGCCCTGCGGAAAGATGTCAGATCCCGCAGGGCCCTAGTCTCTTGTGACAGAGCATTCCACCAGGTTGGAGCTGCAGCCGAGAAGGCCCTGGCTCTAGTTGAGGCCAGCCTAACCTCTCTGAGGCCTGGGACCTTGAGGGTGTTATTATTTGTAGACCGTAGGTTTCTCTGTGGGGCATACCAGGAGAGGCGGTCCCGTAGGTACGAGGGTCCTAGGCCGTATAGGGCTTTAAAGGTTAAAACCAGCACCTTAAACCTGATCCTGTACTCCACCGGGAGCCAGTGCAGCTGGTATAGCACCGGATGAATGTGATCCCGCGGCGAAGACCCTGTAAGGAGTCTCGCTGCGGCATTCTGCACCCGCTGGAGTTTCTGGGTCAGTCTCAAGGGCAGCCCCACGTAGAGCGAGTTACAATAATCCAGTCTGGAGGTGACCGTCGCATGGATCACAGTGGCTAGGTCAGGGCGAGAGAGATAAGGGGCCAACTGCTTAGCTTGGCGGAGATGGAAAAATGCCGCCTTTGTTATAGCTGTAATCTGCGCCTCCATAGAAAGGGAGGTATCGAAGATTACACCCAAACTCTTAACGGACGGTGCTGGCACCAATTGCACCCCCGCAAGAGATGGGAGTTGCCCCCTCGATCCCATATCGTCCCGCCCCAGCCAGAGGACCTCTGTCTTCGAAGGATTTAACTTCAACCGGCTCCCACGTAACCATCCAGCCACAGCTTCCAGACATTTGGTCAGTGTGTCTGGGGCCGAGTTAGGATGGCCATCCATCAACAGATAGAGTTGGGTGTCATCAGCATACTGATGGCAGCCCAGCCCAAAACTCCGGACAAGCTGGGCGAGGGGGCGCATAAAGATGTTAAAAAGCATCGGGGAGAGAATCGCACCCTGAGGCACTCCACACACCAAGGAGTGACGCGTAGTAATAATAATAATAAGAATTTTATTATTTATACCCCACCCATCTGGCTGGGTTTCCCCTGCTACTCTGGGGAGCTTAAAGCACTTAATAAATTGTAAAACATCAAACATTAAAAACGTTCCTGTCTTCAAAAAGTCAGGTAGTTGGGTGACTGAAAAATGTGTGGCCTTTTCTCATTGTAAAGACACCAGTCATATCAATAGGACTGCTCATGAATTCTTTAGGAACAGTGTGGAAATATGTGGAAAATCACGCTCCATATTTGCACTCTGGAAAGGGAGTTTGCAAACCTGCGCGAACAACTTTCCCCTTTTGTTCTATTTTGATTATGTATTTGGAGGTTTTATATCTGATTTTATTCTGAGGACCGCCCTGACACCTGGGCGTGTAGGACGGTATATAACTTCAAATATAATACCACAATAATAATAACTTCTTGTTAATAACTTATAATAAGTTATTAACTTTCATTACCCGTGTGGGAATGAACCTCTGTTCTCCAGCACATGGTTTCTCTGTTTATTATTTTTCAATACTGCCTTTTATCCAAGGCACCCAAAATATTAACACCAATAGTACTGGAACTCAGAGGGTCTCAATTAGCACCCTCCCACCAAATTTGGGATGATAACATGGGATCAAGGAGAGGGTACGGTCTGTGCCTTTACTGAATTTATTTTAGCACTCCTAATCATTTTTCACAATGAAAAAGAAAAATTATATTTTAAAAAATGGCACAGCCATCAGTATAGGCAATAAAGTAGCCTAACAAATCCAAGCATCAAAAAAGAGAGCAGGAGGGAGATAATCACAGAATCATAGAATCATAGAGTTGGAAGAGACCACAAGGGCCATCGAGTCCAACCCCCTGCCAAGCAGGAAATCCTCAGAATAGAGGAGAGGTTCTTTTTGTTGGCTTTGACTATGGGAATGTCAAGGTATTAGAAGAAGGTTCCTAACAGAATCTCTGTGGTTAAGGACAACAAGAGCGCAAAGGACATCAGGAGGATCCCTAAATACTCTCCATAAGTGAGGAAGCTGATTACCTTGGGTATATATTTATACTGGGCCTTGTTTGGGTGCTGATTTTCTAGACACTTGGTGCAATACCCTTCATCTGCAACGAACAGGAGTAATGTTTAATAGAGTTTCCCAGCTTTTTTAGCCAGGCAGCTGCCTGGGGCCTTCAATGAGGCCAAGCTGATCACCTTCAGCATGCTGGTCTTCTGCAGTGTTTGGGTGTCCTTTGTGCCCACCTACCTGAGCACCAAGGCGAAGTACATGGTAGCCGTGCAGGTCTTCTCTATTTTATCATCCAGTGCTGGGCTTTTTGGTTGTATCTTCCTACCTGAGTGCTACAGCCTTGTACTGAGGCCTGATCTGAATACAAAGGAGCGCCTAGCAACAAAAATTAAATAAGTCATGTGATTCCCTAAGGACTCAGCTACTGTATTTTTCGCTCTATAACACGCAGATTTTTTCTCCTAAAAAGGAAGGGGAAATGTCTGTGCGTGTTATGCAGCGAATGTGTGGTCCCTGGAGCCGAAAAATCAGGCAAAAATCAAACCGCGCTTCAGGGAGAAGGGAAACCTGAAAAGAGGAAGTGGTTGCTTTCCTGCATTCTGCCTCAGGGTCTTACTGCCTACCCCCTCTGTTTCGTTACTGTGTTTGCTCAAACGGAACAAAGAGCAGGGAAAGCCCCTCCCCTCCAGGCAAGAAGAGGGGAAAAGCAGAGCGTCCTTCGTTCTATCCTCTCCCTGCTCCGGAGGGAACAATGTTTGTGAAGGGAAGAGAGATTACAGGTTCGGCTTAAAATTCTGATTTGACTTCCTGCTTTTTGTTTTTGGAGACACACAGCATTCAAATATGCTTTCTTCCATTTAAAAGGATGAAATCCTTAAACAGTGTTTTGCCTGTAAATTCATGCGATCTGGAAGATTACAGTGTCTGTACCTCTTAAGGGATGGCAAAGCTTAGGTTTCGCTGCTAAATAGTTCTTAATGCAGTTAAAATGCTTTCTTCTGTCATAGAATCATAGAATCATAGAGTTGGAAGAGACCACAAGGGCCATCGAGTCCAACCCCCTGCCAAGCAGGAAACACCATCAGAGCACTCCTGACATATGGTTGTCAAGCCTCTGCTTAAAGACCTCCAAAGTAGGAGACTCCACCACACTCCTTGGCAGCAAATTCCACTGTCGAACAGCTCTTACTGTCAGGAAGTTCTTCCGAATGTTTAGGTGGAATCTTCTTTCTTGTAGTTTGAATCCATTGCTCCGTGTCCGCTTCTCTTGAGCAGCAGAAAACAACCTTTCTCCCTCCTCTATGTGACATCCTTTTATATATTTGAACATGGCTATCATATCACCCCTTAACCTCCTCTTCTCCAGGCTAAACATGCCCAGCTCCCTTAGCCGTTCCTCATAAGGCATCGTTTCCAGGCCTTTGACCATTTTGGTTGCCCTCCTCTGGACACGTTCCAGTTTGTCAGTGTCCTTCTTGAACTGTGGTGCCCAGAACTGGACACAGTACTCCAGATGAGGTCTGACCAGAGCAGAATACAGTGGCACTATTACTTCCCTTGATCTAGATGCTAGACTCCTATTGATGCAGCCCAGAATTGCATTGGCTTTTTTAGCTGCCGCGTCACACTGTTGGCTCATGTCAAGTTTGTGGTCAACCAAGACTCCTAGATCCTTTTCACATGTACTGCCCTCAAGCCAGGTGTCCCCCATCTTGTATTTGTGCCTCTCATTTTTTTTGCCCAAGTGCAATACTTTACATTTCTCCCTGTTAAAATTCATCTTGTTTGTTTTGGCCCAGTTCTCTAATCTGTCAAGGTCATTTTGAAGTGTGATCCTGTCCTCTGGGGTGCTAGCCACCCCTCCCAGTTTGGTGTCATCTGCAAATTTGATCAGGATGCCCTTGAGTCCATCATCCAAGTTGTTGATAAAGATGTTGAATAAGACCGGGCCCAAGACAGAACCCTGTGGCACCCCACTAGTCACTCTTCTCCAGGATGAAGAGGAACCATTGATGAGCACTCTTTGGGATTGGTCAGTCAGCCAGTTACAAATCCACTGAGTGGTAGCATAGTCAAGACCGCATTTTACCAGTTTCTTTACAAGAATATCATGGGGCACCTTGTCAAATGCCTTGCTGAAATCAAGGTAGGCTACATCCACTGCATTCCCTTCATCTACCAGGCTTGTAATTCTGTCAAAAAACGAGATCAGGTTAGTCTGACACGACTTATTTTTCAGAAATCCATGCTGACTGTTGGTGATCACAGCATTCCTTTCTAGGTGCGCACAGACTGTTTGCTTAATGATCTGCTCCAGAATCTTCCCTGGTATTGATGTCAGACTGACTGGGTGGTAATTATTTGGGTCCTCTCTTTTCCCCTTTTTGAAAATAGGGACAACATTTGCCCTCCTCCAGTCTGCCGGGACTACGCCTGTTCTCCAGGAATTCTCAAAGATGACTGCCAGTGGTTCTGAGATCACATCTGCCAGTTCTTTTAATACTCTTGGATGCAGTTCATCTGGCCCTGGAGACTTGAATACATCTAAACTGGCCAAGTATTCTTGTACTATCTCCTTAGTTATTCTGGGCTATGTTTCCTTTGCTGAATCATTTGCTCCAAATTCTTCAGGTCGGGCATTGTTTTCTTTATCGGAGAAGACTGAGGCAAAGAAGGCATTGAGGAGTTCAGCCCTTTCTGTGTCCCCTGTTTGCATTTCACCATCTTCTCCTCTGAGTGACCCCACTGTTTCTTTGTTCTTCCTTTTGCTACGGACATACCCATAAAAGCCTTTTTTTGTTGCTTTTAACCTCTCTAGCAAGCCTGAGTTCATTCTGTGCTTTAGCTTTTCTGACTTTGTGTCTACACGTGCTGGCTATTTGTTTGAATTCCTCTTTGGTGGTTTCCCCCCTTTTCCAATTTTTGTACACATCCTTTTTTAATCTTAACTCAGTTAAAAGTTCTTGAGATAGCCACCCTGGCTTCTTTAGGCACCTTCCATGTTTCCGTCTCATTGGTATTGCCTGATGTTGTGCTTTTAGTATCTCCCTCTTAACAAACTCCCAGCCATCATGAACTCCCTTTCCTTTTAGTATTACTGTCCATGGGATCCCACCCAGCACTTCCCTAAGTTTTATGAAGTCAGCTTTCTTAAAGTCAAGAAATTGAGTCCTAGTATGCTTGGCTGCTCCTTTCCGCTGTATAGTAAACTTCAGAAGAGCATGATCACTCGCGCCTAATGATCCTTCCACTTCTACCCCACTAACCAGATCATCAACATTGGTTAGGACCAGATCTAAAATGGCTGTTCCTCTTGTTGCTTCTCCCACTTTCTGGACAATGAAGTTGTCTGCAAGGCCAGTGAGGAATCTGTTTGACCTTATGCTCTTGGCTGAGTTTGACATCCAACAAATATCCGGGTAATTGAAGTCCCCCATTACTACTATCTCCCTTCCTTTTGCATGCTTGGCCATCTGTTCCAGGAAGGCATCATCTATGTCCTCCGTTTGGTTTGGGGATCTATAGTAAACTCCCACAATGAGGTCCCTGTTATTCTTGTCTCCCTTAATTTTGACCCAAATGCTCTCACTTTGGCTTTGAGGTTCTGAATCTTGGATCTCTTCACAGGTATACACATCCCTGACATATAACGCCACTCCTTCTCCTTTCTTGTCTGGTCTGTTTCTCTGAAATAGATTGTATCCCCCCATTATTACATTCCAATCATGGGACTTATCCCACCAGGTTTCAGTGATGCCTATTATGTCATATTTAGTTTGCTGTACCAAGAGCTCAAGCTCATCTTGTTTATTTCCCATGCTTTGCGCATTAGTGTACAGACATTGAAGTCCATTAATCACCCCCCTGTGTCTCTTATTTAAGGATTTTTTCCTCCCACCACTAGGTCTGCGTGCTGTTTGCTCCATTTGTTCTATGACATTTGGATGATCATCTTCATCAATTGATAGGCTCCTACCTTCAGGAGCACTGTCTCCCTCCCCCACATTAGTCAGTTTAAAGCCCTCCTGATGAGGTTTCTGAGATTTTTGGCAAAAACATTTCTCCCAACCGTTGTGAGGTGCAGCCCATCGCTTGCCAGAAGTCCATCTTCAAGAAACTGCAGTCCGTGATCTAAGAATCCAAACCGTTCCTGTTTACACCATCTGCGAAGCCAGCTGTTCACTTCCACTATTTTTCCCTCTCTCCCTGGGCCACGTCGTTCAACTGGGAGGAGAGATGAGATGACAATTTGTGCATTTAGTTGCTTCAATTTCCTGCCGAGAGCCTCGTAGTCTCTTTTGATCTTCTGGAGGCTATTGCTTGCAGTGTCATTGGTTCCCACATGAACCAAGAGGAAGGGGTATTTGTCAGTGGGTTTTATGATTCCTTGCAGTCGTTCAGTTACATCTTGGATCTTAGCCCCGGGGAGACAGCACACTTCCCGAGACATCTTGTCAGGCCCACAAATCACTGCTTCTGTTCCCCTCAGTAGGGAATCCCCTATCACCACTACACGCCTCCTCTTAGGTTTGGTCGGGGTTCTTCCATGAGCTGTCCGTTCCAAGGTCGCCTGCACATCCCCTGAGGACTGACTTTGCTGCTCGTCTTCATTTACCTGATCGACTGAAATGAGGGAGAGATCCTCAAATGGAGTCTGCTCTTTGTCTTCCATGCTAGGGGAGAGGACCTCAAAGCGATTGTGTATTTCTAAACAATCAGAACGAACCCTGGGCCTCCTACTTCTTTGAGTCACGTTTCTCCATATATCTGGCTCCTGTGTTGGTGAACTAGCCTCCTTCTCAGGGGAGTCCCCTGTCTCCTCTTTGATGGAGACGGTGTGGTCTGTTGCTTCCAAGAAGAGCTCCAGCTCTCTAATTCTTTGAAGCGTAGCTACACGTTCCTCCAGTTGCTGGACTTTGTCTTTTAAGAGTGCAATCAACATGCAATTGCTGCAGGTAAAGCTGCCTGCAACCTTTGGCAAGATGGCAAACATTGCGCAGGAACCGCAGGCGACAGCAGCTGTTCCCTCCCCCTCCATCTTGAGAATGTGTCGTTGGGGGTGGCTACAGCGGTCCTCCATCATAAAAAGCGTGAAGACAGGACAAATAACTCCACCCACAAAAAAAAAACCTAGGTCTCCCCCAACAAACGTTTGAGACTAGCTCTCCTAAATCTAAAAGATGGGTGAAACTGCGCACGCCGCTAGGCGCGCGCCGCTGCCCTGCTGGCTCTGATAAGCTCCTCCCACAGCTAATCACCTTCCTCAACAGAAACCCTGCCCCCTCTGATCTTTGCACAGGGAGAACAGCTAATCAGCCACAAAGAAACACAAACACACAAGAGAAAACCCTTTTTGCTCCTTCTTCAACTGCTTCCCTGCTGGCTCTGATAAGCTCCTCCCACAGCTAATCACCTTCCTCAACAGAAACCCTGCCCCCTCTGACCTTTGCACAGGGAGAACAGCTAATCAGCCACAAAGAAACACACACACACAAGAAAACCCTTTTTGCTCCTTCTTCAACTGCTTCCCTGCTGGCTCTGATAAGCTCCTCCCACAGCTAATCACCTTCCTCAACAGAAACCCTGCCCCCTCTGACCTTTGCACAGGGAGAACAGCTAATCAGCCACAAAGAAACACAAACACACAAGAGAAAACCCTTTTTGCTCCTTCTTCAACTGCTTCCCTGCTGGCTCTGATAAGCTCCTCCCACAGCTAATCACCTTCCTCAACAGAAACCCTGCCCCCTCTGACCTTTGCACAGGGAGAACAGCTAATCAGCCACAAAGAAACACACACACACAAGAGAAAACCCTTTTTGCTCCTTCTTCAACTGCTTCCCTGCTGGCTCTGTCAAGGCAGTTAAAAAAAATACGTATATATCAGGCAGCCGGAAAACATGCAGGTGGGAGGGAGAGGGAGAGGGAGAGAGAGAGAGAGAGAGAGAGAGCACGCTGGCTGGCTTGTGTGGGTGGGTGGGGGGAAACTTTTGCCTTCCTTTCCTCACGTCATAGCCCTCTCCTGCATTCTTAGCCTTCTGTGTTTTTCCTTCCCTCCCCACTTAAAATGTGGTTACAAAGCATGGATCCACATGGATCCTCAGGATCTTTGCATTGGGTCACCCCAAATTAACCATCAGAGCACACAGCATGTCCATGGCTACAGCCTGCCCCCCAAAAATCACACACCCACTGTTGCCTGGGGCTGCAATGGTGCAAAAACGTGGTTACAAAGCATGGATCCACATGGATCCTCAGGATCTTTGCATTGGGTCAGCCAAAATTCACCATCAGATCACATAGCATGTCCATGGCTACAGCCTGCCCCCCAAAAATCACACACCCACTGTTGCCTGGGGCTGCAATGGTGCAAAAACGTGGTTACAAAGCATGGATCCACAGGGATTCTCAGGATTTTTGCATTGGGTCACCCCAAATTCACCATCAGATCACATGTCTGTGGCCACAGCATGAAGCACAAAAATGATACGTCCACTGTTTCATTCAGAATATTTTTTCCCTTGTTTTCCTCCTCTAAAAACGATGTGCGTGTTATGGTCAGGTGCGTGTTATAGAGCGAAAAATACGGTAAATAGCTGCAAATAAAATGTTATAAATGTGTTGTAAAGTGCAATATACAAATGTGACACTAGAAAGCAACAGTGATCTATACTAAATTCAATGTATTTGTAAAAATGTTTTTTTTTATTTTAAAAAGGCATTTTCACAGCATTTTTTATTTGTGTAGATTTCACCTATGGATTCTTTTCAGTTTTGATGTCCAGCACAACAGTTATGAAAACTACATACTTGTCATGTGACTGCAGCTTTTTCAATGTAATCTTCTCTTCCACTCAAGTAAATAATAATAAAAATAAATAAATAAATAAATAAATAAATAAATAAATAAATAAATAAATTTTATTTATACCCCGCCCTCCCGGCCAGAGACAGACTCAGGGTGGCTAACACCAGTAAAATAAAAACAAAATGGGGGGGGGAATTTAAAATAGAGGTTAAAATGCAATTTAAAGTGCAGCCTCATTTTAAAAGTAGCCCATAGATCAAAACCGTAAGGGGAGGGAAACATAAGGGTCAGACTGAGTCCAAACCAAAGGCAAGGTGGAACAGCTCCATCCTGCAGGCCCTGCGGAAAGATGTCAAGCCCCGCAGGGCCCTAGTCTCTTGTGAGAGAGCGTTCCACCAAGTCAGGGCCTGTACTGAAAAAGCCCTGGCCCTAGTTAAGACCAATCTAACCACTGTGCAACTTGGGGCCTCCAAAATGTTGTCAGGAATGATGAAAATGTATTTATAATTTTGGGGTGATTTTGATAGCCATAAGGGAGATAAGCATTGGCTCTGCAACATCCTGCAATCTTTACATGGCTCCATGCTCAGGTGCAGGGCTGGAGAAAAACATGTTTTGCAACAGCCCTCAGATGTCACTCTAGACTCTGAGATGGCAAAGGGAAGTCACAGCTGAATATATCTAAACTTTGTGGAAAAGCACATTCACAAGAGTCATGGTCAACATTCGGTTTTCAGACAGTGGGGAGGAAATTCTGCTCTATAGGCCAGATTAGACCCATCAGATTCCCCTCCCCTTTAGACCTGTATGGCTGTTATGGTCAATCTGTGTCGCTCCAACAACCCTTCACTGGACATTTCTTTTCAAGGGGTGCTCAAGGAAGTAATGAAGGTGAATCTTACTCAGTATGTCTTCTGAGAAGACCTACCAAGGCTTTCTACCATGTATACCTTGGTCAAGAAACCAGTCCTAAAGCTCACCCAAGTTCTTGTTGGTGCCAGGAGTGCCCAGAGGTTCTGCTGTCAATGTGAGCAGCAAAGATTGGCAATGCTGCTTGAAGCTCCTCTTTGCCAAAGAAGAGTCTTCTGGGACTGGCCAGAGACTCATCTAGTCCAGCATCCTGTTCCCACGTTGGCCAAGCAGACACATCTGGGATGTCCACAGACAGGTCCTGAGCACAACAGTGCTGTCCCTTCCTACAGTTTCCATCAAAGGGAATTCAGAAGCATGCTGCCTGCAACAGTGGAAAAGCAGGGAAGTGGGGAGGAAGTTTCATACCAAATTTAGGGGACCTGCACAGGGGTCTTGCCCAGCCCTATAGGACTCACTACTCTATGTCCCAGATTTTTCTCTTTTGGTCCCTTTGATTTCCCTCTGAACTTCAATGTTGTTTTTGAACCCCCTTATTATGGAAGTGAGAGCTGGACCATAAAGAAGGCTTATAGCTGAAGAATGGATGATTTTGAATTACTGTGCTGGAGGAGACTCTTGAGAGTCCCATGGACTGCAAGAAGATCAAACCTACCCATTCTGAAGGAAATCAGCCCTGAGTGCTCACTGGAAGGACAGATCCTGAAGCTGAGGCTCCAATACTTTGCAAGCAAGTACTCTGAATTAACCCTGCCTTGGCTTTTTATCTGCAAGGATAAACTGACACACTCCGGCACATTCTGACTCTGCAGTGGCCTCAGGTCCCCTGTGCATAATGTACTGCTTTCTCAGAGACAAGTCACAGAAAATACCTGATCAACCAAACCATTGCTACTAATGCTCCTCTGGGGTTACCTTGACTTGTCTTATTTGCTAGCAGATGATAAACAGAGGGACAGTTTTGCCATTGCAATATTCAGTCACATAGATGCACCCACAAGCTGTTAGGATATAGTTCCATTCCACCTTAAAAGGGTACAGGCGTGACGTTTGTGTATCACATGCCTGTTTACTCCCAGCATTGTCTGCTGGGAGCTTCCGTTGTATGTTGCTTTTGTATTTCGGCTGTTTTTCCTGGAGACGAAGGGATGCAGTCATGTTTTCCTTTGTTCCTGAACTATGCTGAATAAAGCTGTAAATGTGCTCTCTCTGTATGCATCTTCCATTGTGGATTATTTATACACTCTGCTGACAGAGTGTGCACGGGTCTCAGAACGTACCTGAGACTCGTGTCACTAACTGACTGATGCTGTTCCACGGGAGACCGGTGATCGTCCGGAGCCAGCTGGGGGCCAGCTGGGGGCCTCCCAACACAAAATTCCCCATGAAGGGGCTGAGCAGCCACAAATTTCAGTGCCAGGGCCATCCATGCTGCATGGCATCCATGGCGTCGGGCACCCCCTATCATGGCGCCAAAATGGCACTCCTCTTCAGTTGAGCCATGGTTGTAAACTTACAGATACTGTGAAAAGATCCAGGCAAACTTCATTTAGTCAAATGGTTGCCATTCAAACTTTCTTCTCTGCTTGTTATGCTGCCTAACATTGACCTCAGACAACGCAGCACCTTCAGCTCTCACTTCCATACTGGACCATAAAGAAGGCTGATCGCCGAAGAATTGATGCTTTTGAATTATGGTGCTGGAGGAGACTCTTGAGAGTCCCATGGACTGCAAGAAGATCCAACCTCTCCATTCTGAAGGAAATCAGCCCTAAGTGCTCACTGGAAGGACAGAGGCTCCAAGACTTTGGCCACCTCATGAGAAGAGAAGACACCCTGGGAAAGACCCTGATGTTGGGAAAGATGGAGGGCACAAGGAGAAGGGGACGACAGAGGACGAGATGGTTGGATAGTGTTCTCGAAGCTACTAGCATGAGTTTGACCAAACTGTGGGAGGCAGTGGAAGACAGGAGTGCCTGGCGTGCTCTGGTCCATGGGGTCATGAAGAGTCAGTCACGACTAAATGACTAAATAACAACAACAAAACACAGCACCTCTACAAACCACCACCACCACTGGCCAAACCCTGTTTTGTCTGTAGTGGCCCATTTCAAGTAAGACCTGCTCACCTCCCACTCAAGAGCTCCCTTGGGCAGGGGAGGTGGTGTTGCAGAGGTTCTCAATAATAATAATAATAATAATAATAATAATAATAATAATTTATTATTTATACCCCGCCCATCTGGCTGAGTTTCCCCAGCCACTCTGGGCGGCTCCCAAACAGTGTTAAAAACAGTACAGCGTTAAATATTAAAAACTTCCCTGAACAGGGCTGCCTTAAGATGTCTTCTGAATGTCAGGTAATTATTTATCTCTTTGACATCTGATGGGAGGGCGTTGCACGGGGGGGGGGGCGCCACTACCGAGAAGGCCCTCTGTCTGGTTCCCTGTAGCCTCACTTCTCGCAATGAGGGAACCACCAGAAGGCCCTCGGCGCTGGATCTCAGTGTCCGGGCTGAACGATGGGGGTGGAGACACTCCTTCAGGTATACAGGACCGAGGCCATTTAGGGCTTTAAAGGTCAGCACCAACACTTTGAATCGTGCTCGGAAATGTACTGGGAGCCAATGCAGATCTCTCAGAACCGGTGTTATGTGGTCCCGGCGGCCACTCCCAGTCACCAGTCTAGCTGCCGCATTCTGGATTAATTGTAGTTTCTGGGTCACCTTCAAAGGTAGCCCCACGTAGAGCGCATTGCAGTAGTCCAAGCGTGAGATAACTAGAGCATGCACCACTCTGGCGAGACAGTTCGTGGGCAGGTAGGGTCTTAGCCTGCGTACCAGGTGGAGCTGGTAGACAGCTGCCCTGGACACAGAGTTAACCTGCACCTCCATGGACAGCTGTGAGTCCAAAAAGACTCCCAGGCTGCGCACCTGGTCCTTCAGGGGCACAGTTACCCCATTCAAGGCCAGGGAATCCCCCACACCAACTCGCTCCCTGTCCCCCAAAAACAGTACTTCTGTCTTGTCAGGATTCAACCTCAATCTGTTAGCCGCCATCCATCCTCCAACCGCCTCCAGGCACTCACACAGGACCTTCACCGCCTTCACTGGTTCGGATTTAAAGGAGAGGTAGAGCTGGGTGTCATCTGCATACTGATGAACACCCAGTCAAACCCCCCTGATGATCTCTCCCAGCGGCTTCATATAGATATTAAAAAGCATGGGGGAGAGGACAGAACCCTGAGGCACCCCACAAGTGAGAGCCCAGGGGTCTGAACACTCATCCCCCCCCCCCACTTTCTGGACACGGCCCAGGAGGAAGGAGCGGAACCATTGTATGACAGTGCCCCCAGCTCCTAGACCCTCTAGACGGTCCAGAAGGATGTTATGGTCGATGGTGTCAAAGGCCGCTGAGAGATCCAGCAGAACTAGGAAACAGCTCTCACCTTTGTCCCTAGCCCGCCGGAGATCATCAGCCAGCGCGACCAAGGCAGTTTCTGTTCAGGTTCTGTTAATTGATTTTGTGGGAACTTGCAGATTCTGGCTTCACACAATTAACTCAAGGCAGTGTCAATTTACTCTTGGCAGAAAGCCAAGGTCTGCTTGACCTAGAAACTACTTACTCTGATTGGTTAACGACCAGCACTCAACTCTGTTATCTAGAAATGCTAGCACAGTTTGTTGTTAGGTGTGTTAGGAGTTAGAAGTGCTGTGTATGGTTATGAGAGAGAGAAAGAAAGGATTTATTTTGCTTTGTTTTGTATGCAGAAACTCTGCTGGTTTTATTTTTCCTTTTTAATAAATCCTGTAAATAGTTATTCTGAGTCTAGCTGACTAGTCATTACCACCTCAACTAGCTTCTTCGCTGTGCAGGAAAACTCTGCTACGTTTGGGCTAAAGCCAGTAGGGCTATGCCTGACACTTCAAAGTTCCATGAGGTTATGGGCATTGTGCTGCCAGCCTGAGTTGTGGTGGTGTCAGCATCAACGGTGTTGGTTCCAGTAGTCCCAGAAGTTGTTGTTCCTGTCGGTGCAGCAGATGGACACTGGCTGGTTCCTGACTGTTGTGAGCTGGTGACGCAGTGGACACAAGGACAACAGCTGCAGCGTGTGAGTGCTGGGTGCTGTGGTTCCTGTTTTCTCTCTCGGTGGTCGTGAGTAGCTGGTTCCGGGTTCCAGGGACATCGCTCTCAAGATGGCCTCACAACCAGTTCAGATGGCTTTTGAGCGTCTGAATGACTCCAATTACTTGCTGTGGTCGGAACGCATGCAGGCAGTGCTGCAGAGGGATCGTCTCTGGCAAGTGGTGAGTAAGTTTCCTACGAAGCCTGATGATGAAGACCTCGATAAAGACCAAAGAGCAAGGGCCACAATTGTCTTGGGGCTGGAAGATTCCCAGTTGCCATATGTGAGGGGAATCAAGACAGCTAGAGGTGTGTGGCAAGCACTTAAAGAACTCCATGTGCGTGAGACAGCGGTTTCCAAGCTGTTCATTCGCCAGGCATTGTACAAGGCAATGTTACAGCCTGGGGTTACAATGCAGGAACACCTACACAGTTTACAGTTAAAGTTTGCTGCGCTACAGGAAAGAGACTGTGCGTTAGACCAGCAGGAGAAGGTGGCTATTATTTTGAGTTCTCTCCCGGAAAGCTGGGATAATTTAGTTTTGTCTCTAGAGGGCATACAGGAGCGTGATTTATCAGTCAGTTACGTTACTGGGCGTTTGATTGAAGAATGGCAGAAGAGGCAAGAAAGGTCGTTGGCTGCAGAGACTTTTACTGGCGGGCGGTTTGGAAGGAGTTCTCATGCCGTGCCAGAGGTGAAGCAAAAGCAGCGTACTGGTGAGGAGTCAGCGTTTGCTGTTAGGCGTTGTTTCCGATGTGGGTCTTCAGCGCATCTAAAACGACAATGTCCGGAGTTGGTCAAGTCTCAGTTGCCGGTGAAGGAGCAGAGACGAGATCAGCAGCAGCAGCAGCGTAAAAAGAAATTCTTCAAACAAAAACAGTCGGCTCAGCTGGTGACCGCCAAGGTCAAGGTTGCTGATGAGAAACAAGCTGTCTGGGTGGTCGATTCGGGAGCGTCTCGGCACATCGTAAATTCAGATGAATTGTTTGTTTCCAAGAACTCAGCACAGCGCAGCCAGGTGGCTCTAGCAGACGGAAGTACTTCCGAAGTGATTTCGGGGGGTGCAGTTTTTGTTCCTTGTCTTCGTGAATGCCTGCAAAATGTACTTTGTGTGCCTTCATTAAGGAGCAATCTGATGTCTGTAGATTGTTTGCTAAAAGCTGGGTTTAAAGTGTATTTTGAAGGAGACAGTTGCATTATTAAGAAGGCTGGTGAGATTTTAGGCACTGCTAAGTCAGAGGGAGGCTTGTTTTGGCTTAAAGCAGGATCTCAAGTTGCAGCAGTAGTCAGTAAATCTCAGCCTGCCGTGAATAACAAAGCTATACATGACAACTGTGTGCACTTATTGCATAGGAAAATGGGGCATGCTTGCTGGAAAATTGTACTAAAAATGTCTGAATTGGCTGATGGGGGTAATTTAAAGAGTTGTAACAAGTACCTTGATTGTAATGTTTGTAAAAAGGTTAAAACCCACAGAGTCTCTTACCCCAGAAGTGACAGAGTTAGTGAGTCACCGCTACAGCTGGTTCACATGGACGTAATTGGTCCATTTGCTGTAAGCAGGGGTGGAGCACGCTTTTCACTAACAATTGTGGATGATGCCACACGTTACTCTTGGGTTTTTCCCATGAAGAATAAGGGTGATGTGTTCACTAAGTTTAAAGGCTGGGTGGCATCTGTGGAAAGATTTCTGTCCATTAAACTCAAAAGGATTCAGACGGACAGAGGTGGCGAATTTATGTCAAATGCCTTTAGAGATTGGTTACAAAAGCGTGGCATTGGGCATAGAAAAACGAACGTTTTTTCCCCAGAGGAGAATGGCGTTGCAGAGCGAAAAAACAGATCTTTACAAGATATGATGTTTGCCATGCTTGATGATGCTGATTTGCCCATGTCTTATTGGGGGGAGAGCATGCTCACCGCGTGTTATCTCCAAAATAGGCTCTTTCATCAAACAATAGGTACAACCCCGTACTTTAAATTGTTTCAGAAAAAACCTAAAATTGACCATTTGCATGTGTTTGGATCAAAAGCCTGGGTATTAATTCCGAAACAAATGAGAAAGAAGGGAGATCCTAAGACCAAACAGTTAGTGTTTGTGGGTTACCAGGAGCTGGGAAAAGGTTTCCGCTTTGCTGAAGGGACAAATGGCATTGTGATCTCCAGGAATGCCAGTTTTTGTGAACATAGTGGCTGGGAGAGACTACATGCCAATACTGAGGTTTGGTTTGAACCTTCCCAGGAGCTTCATGACTCTGAAGGTAAACATAGAGAATCAGAGTCTGAGGGGGAGGAAAGTTCAGATAAGAGCTCTCAAGAAAGTGGAGTTAGCCAGAGACCAGTTGCTAAGCAACAAAAGAGAGGTCGTAGTTCTGAGGAGGAAAGTGGGTCAGAAGAAAAATTTTCTCCCAGAAGATCTAAAAGACAAAACAAAGGAGTGCCTCCGGTGCGTTTTTCTCCAGATACTGCAAATGTGTTTAGTGTAATTGCAGAACCCAAGAGTTTTCAGGAGGTGTTAAAGTTACCAAAAGAGGAGGCAGAGCTCTGGAAACAGGCAATGGAGGAAGAGATGTCCTCTCTGAATGAGCACAAGGTTTTTACACCAGTAGCAGCACCTGAGGGGGCAAAGATTGTAGGCTGCAGGTGGGTGTACAAACTTAAACCTCTGGTGACAGGAGAGTACAAATACAAAGCTCGTCTAGTGGCTCAAGGATATTCTCAGAGGCCTGGAAAAGATTATGATGAAACTTTTTTCCCTACTGCTAAGGGGGACAGTGTAAGGCTGATTTTAACGCTTGGAGCAAAGAGAAAACTCCTGTTAAACCATTTTGATATCCAGACTGCATATTTACATGCACCAATATCAGAAGACCTGTATCTAGCCGAACCGCCTGGTTATGAGACAGGTTCCAATAGAGTGTTGAAATTAAACAAAGCTTTATATGGTCTCAAACAGGCTGCAAGATCTTGGAACAAATGTTTCCATGAGGCCTTAGTGTCATTTGGTTTCAAGCAGAGTACAGCTGACAATTGTGTTTATGTACGTGGTACAGGCAGTGATCAAGAGTTTTGTCTGATTTATGTAGATGATGTATTGTATGCCTGCAAAACAGATAAACAAACTAAAAGGTTTGCCAAGCAATTGTCCAGTAAGTTCAAAGTGAAGGACTTAGGCCCGGTTAGGACATATCTAGGGTTGGAAGTGTGCTGGGCCCAAGATGGCAGCTGCCTAATTAGTCAGCAGAACAAAGTTAAACAACTACTGACTACATACAGGATGCAGGATTGCAAAGGGGCAGCGGTGCCTATGGATCCAGGTTTCATAAAAACACTTCATACAGATGAGAGTCCTGAATTTGAACATCCTGATGTATATCACTCTGTAATTGGAAGTTTATTGTATCTAGCACAGTGGTCCAGACCTGATATTAGCTACGCAGTAGGCATATTAAGTAGATTGGTCTCAAAACCCACACTAAATGCCTGGAAAGGGGTAAAACAAGTTCTGAGATACCTCAAACAGACAATTGGCTATATGTTACAATTAAATTCTTCCGAGGACGAAATGTTGAGTTGCTACTGTGATAGTGACTGGGGAAATTTGCCAGATAGAAAATCTGTCACAGGACTAGTCATAATGGTCGGTGGAGCTTTAATCAGCTGGCGGTCACGCAAGCAAGACATTGTAAGTGTGTCATCAACGGAATCTGAGTACGCCGCATTGAGTGAATTGTGCAACGAGGTGATTTATTTCAAGCATTTGTTAGCAGATTTAAATGTGAATTGTGGAAAACCAGTACAAGTTTACATTGATAATCAGGCTTGTATAACCTTAAGTAAAACAGAGGGTTTCAAATCACGTTCTAAACATATCTCTGTAAAATACCAAAATGTACGTTGCTGTGTACAAGACAATATAATCACATGTACTTATGTATCAAGTGAAGAAAATGTAGCAGATGTATTAACTAAACCATTGGCAAAGATAAAGAACAAGCAAATGTGCAAGGGTTTAGGTTTGCTGGAAAAATAATCTCCTACATAGGTGTTATTTGATGTTAATTGTCCAGCAGAATCTGTGAGGGGGTGTTCAGGTTCTGTTAATTGATTTTGTGGGAACTTGCAGATTCTGGCTTCACACAATTAACTCAAGGCAGTGTCAATTTACTCTTGGCAGAAAGCCAAGGTCTGCTTGACCTAGAAACTACTTACTCTGATTGGTTAACGACCAGCACTCAACTCTGTTATCTAGAAATGCTAGCACAGTTTGTTGTTAGGTGTGTTAGGAGTTAGAAGTGCTGTGTATGGTTATGAGAGAGAGAAAGAAAGAAAGGATTTATTTTGCTTTGTTTTGTATGCAGAAACTCTGCTGGTTTTATTTTTCCTTTTTAATAAATCCTGTAAATAGTTATTCTGAGTCTAGCTGACTAGTCATTACCACCTCAACTAGCTTCTTCGCTGTGCAGGAAAACTCTGCTACGTTTGGGCTAAAGCCAGTAGGGCTATGCCTGACACTTCAAAGTTCCATGAGTTTCAGTCCCATGGTGAGGCCTGAATCCCGACTGGAAGGGATCCAAATGGTCTGTTTCCTCCAGGCGTGCTTGGAGTTGTTTGGCAACCACCCGCTCAATCACCTTGCCCAAGAATGGAAGATTTGAGACTGGGCGATAGCTGGCCATCGTGGCCGCATCTAAAGATGGTTTTTTAAGAAGCGGTTTAATGACCGCCTCTTTCAGCGGGTCTGGGAAGGCTCCCTCACAGAGGGAAGCATTCACCACCCCGCAGAGCCCATCGCCCAGCCCTTCCCGGCTCGCTTTTATCAGCCAGGATGGGCAAGGATCCAGGAGACAGGTGGTCGGTTTCACTTGTCCAAGCATCCTGTCCACATCCTCGGAGGTAACAGATTGGAATTGATCCCATGTAACAGGACCAGACTCCCTCCCCCCCTCGTTGGAGTGCTACTTTGGCCCTTAGCAAGCTCCACTAAGCTCCATTCTTGGTTGAAGGATCTGTGTGTATTGCTGGAGTCTGAATTAAGTGTCTGGGTGGCTAATGTTACTGTTTGATTTGTATGGAGATTTGTAAAGTTTTTGTTCCATTGATACACATGAAACCAATCTATCCCACCTTTTATATACACCAGCATTTCTTGTATTTCTTCTTCACTTTATTTTTGCAGTTTCTTTTATTTGTCTTTCTAAAGATCAGGCATAGGCTGTGTGCTGGGAATATGTTTCTACTAACATGCAGAATTTGATGCTGAGCCAAGAAGGTATCTCCCAACTCCATAAGAAAGATATATTTTCTGGCACTACCCTATGGCTTGTTAGCCAGATTTCCCATTAAGTTCAATGGGACACACAGATAAGAATGTACTGAATGGGAACCTGGACTTACTTACCTGGGAGTAAGCCCCCTGGGCCACACGCCTCAATGAAAAGAGCAGTTCATAATTCTTAATGAATTAATGGTGAGTGGATTTCTGTGGGGGATCAGAGGCTTGCATGTCTCTGAATGTCATTTGTTGGGGAACAAGACCACCAAAGGTCGTGTAGTAAAACAGAGGGGACACTTATACATGTTTGGTGTACCTGTGAAAAAATCAAAAGCTTCTGGAACACAGTATATGACGAGCTTAAAAAAATGTTTAAGTATATCTTAATGAAAAATATATAAGCTTTTCTATTGGGGGAATGGACACAGGTATAGCAAGAGAAGATCAGAAAATATTCCTCTATGTAACAGGAGCAACAAGGATCCTAATTGCTAAAAACTGGGGGGTGGGGGGACTGTGCCAACAAAAAAGGAATGTCAAGACAAACTGTTAGAGTATATTGAACTGGCTAGATTAACAGAGGCAATTAGAGATCACACTAGACAAGAGTTTCAAAAAGCATGGCGAAAATGCAGAGAATACTTCACAAAACAGTGCCCTAAAATACATACCTGCACTTGTTTTGATTAATGTCTGCAGGAGACTTTGTGGATATTTAACATAATAAGAAAAATCTTAATAATTATTCATAAAGGAACCAGTGAAGAAGAAGAAGAAGAAGAAGAAGAAGAAGAAGAGGAGGAGGAGGAGGAGGAGGAGGAGGAGGAGGGGGAGTTTGGATTTGATATCCCGCTTTACCACTACCCGAAGGAGTCTCAAAGCGGTTAACATTCTCCTTTCCCTTCCTCCCCCACAACAAACACTCTGTGAGGTGAGTGGGGCTGAGACCAGCTCTATGGGAATCGGGTCTGTTTCGCTACGGCGAAGCGGGGACCCTCGAAAAAATCACAGGCGGGTGAAGCCTGTGACCGTGGGACTCGGCGGGCACCTTTTGCGCCCCCCCAATCTGCAAAGGAGCCCGATTACGGGCTCCGGAGTGAAGCGGGGAAGCGGCGCGGTGCTGTGAGTCAACTGCTTCTTCCGTGGAGCGAAGCTGCACAGCCGTTACCGGAGAGCACTACCTTTTTCCTCTGACAATTTGGCTACAAAACAGCTACCTGTGAGTAGGTTAATTTGGGAAATAAAGGAGAACAAAGAAGTAATTTGATACCGAAGCGGGGAGGCATAAACAGGAAGTCTGCCTTCCGTTCTTTGTAAATAGAGTAAAGCATTGAACTTGTAAGCTAAAACCGTGAAAGACGCTTGAAAAGGACTATTAGTCTAACATCAAAACAAGCGACTTCCCCCCTTGGCTGCAGGAGAGGAGGGGGGAAAGGTGTGAACTGTATTTCCCTCCAAAAAGAAAGAAAAGGAAGCTAAAATCCACCGCTTAAAACCTGGGAATGGGCTGCCAATGGACAATAAGAATGCCGTACTGTGAAATGCGCTGTTGGTGAATAGAGTACCTTTTGACAGCTAACTCTGCAAGTGAGATACAATGTTTCTGGCTGGCTTCTCCTGGTTTTAAAGTAACTGGAAAATAACTGGAATTGAAACTGTCGTCTATTTTGTGAATTGGGGGATTTAAAAAAAAGGTTATTTATTTTAAGGCAATAACTTCTGACTGCTACTGTGTCCCCCTAGTGGAAGTTTGAAATTGTTACAATAACAACTGGGCCAGGGGAATTTTCCACTTTAAAACAAATTCTGGTCGTGGGACTGACCTTGAGCCTTATCTAGAGTGTTATGGCAAATGGAAAAGAGAAGATAGATTTGCCTCAGGAAAAAACAACGAGGTCTGGTAGATCATTTCGCCCAGATGCTGGGCTGCAGCGAAGAGCATCAACATCTGGCCCCTCTGGCTCATCAACAGGGGCTGCATTTGTACAACCCAAACCCAAAGGAATGGCATCCGAAGATGTTTTAGTTCAGGCATCAGGCAAAATTAATGAATCTTTGGAAAAACTAAGTAAACAAGTGGCTGAAGCATCAAAAAAAATTGATCAAAATACCACTAGTATTAACAATTTGGGACAGAAGGTAAATACTAATACAGAAACTATTGAGAAATTGCTACAGGAATCTACTTTGACCCGAAAGACAGCTGATGAAGCAAAGGAAATAGCAGTTGCTGTAGAAGAGAAGATACCACCGATACACAGGCAACTTGAAGACCACAGGTCAATATTGTCTATGATTGAATTGAAGGAGAAACAAACGAATTTGAGGATCAGGGCCGTACCTGAACTTGAGAAAGACAACCTGACTGACTTTCTTATGCAAGAATTTGCAGACTTTTGGAACCCAGACTTGGAGAAGGAAGATTTTAAGATAGTGAGTGCTTTCAGGCTTGGAAGAGGAGGGAAGAAGAACAGGGTGAGAGACTGTTTGATCACCCTCTGAACAAAAGAGGAGAGAGACAAAATCTTGAGTCTGCACTTCCAGAAGACTTTGGAAATACATCAATCGAAAGTGGAGATATTTAAAGACATTCCGAAATATCTTTTGGACCTTAGGTCCAATTATAGAGATTTGGTTGCCCTGTTGAGAAGCAACAGAATTATCCTTAGGTGGGAATTTCCCCAAGGCCTATCCTTTAGCTTTAAAGGAAGAAAGATAAAAATAAGATCAGTGGACGACAAAGAAAGATTTTTGAAAGACCACGGGGAAGACCTGCAGAAAGAATCTGGAGAAGAGTCAAGAGCACTAGAAGTAATAATAGACATAGCAAAACTACCTTTTGGATTAAAAGACTGCCCAGAGAAGGTGATACCACCGACAGAGCAGGAACAGGCACTTGGTGCAGTTGGAGGAAAGTAAAGTAACTACATCATGGCTCTGCAACTATTAAGTTGGAATTGTAATGGTCTCAACTCCCCCCAGAAAAGGAAAACAGTGTTTCATTTATTAAAAAAGGAAAATTGGATTTGATTTGTCTACAGGAAACACATGTGACAAGGCTACATAGAAAAGTATTGATCAATAAAAGACTGGGCCAGGAGTTTATTTCATTGGATAAAGTTAAAAAAAGAGGAGTAGTGATTTATGCAAAGGAGAGACTATCACCGAAATTTATCTTTAAAGATGACCAAGGAAGATTTGTGGCAATTGAAATTCAAATACAAATACAATTCCCCCCCCAATAAATATCATTAAAAAAAATATTCAAATACAAGGAGAGAAATTCTTAATAGTAGGAGTTTACACACCAAATGAGGGGAAATCCGAATTCTTTAAAAAGTTGCATGAGACCTTGATGGACTATTTGGACTATAATGTGATTTTGATGGGAGATATGAATGGAGTGGTATCTACACTTATGGACAAGGCACAAAGACAGGTAGTCACTAAGGATGGTAGACTACCGAAAACCTTTTTTGAGATGACAGACAACCTGGACTTAGTTGATATCTGGAGAACAAAGAATCCCTTGGCTAGAGGGGGAACCTTCTTCTCTGAAGCCAAAATGACTTGGACAAGAATTGACCAAATATGGGTAACTAGAGGAATGGCACAAAAAACAAGAAAAGTGGAAATTTGCCCCAAAACCTGCTCCGACCACAATGCTGTGAAGATGAAGATGAAACTAACATCAACTGGCTCCTTCAGATGGAGGATGAATGACACCTTATTTAGAGATGAAGAAGTGACTAAGAAGGCCCAAAAAACCTTGAGAGACTATTTTGAGATAAATATGAACACCAATGTTGAAAAAAGAGTAATCTGGGACGCAAGCAAAGCTGTTATGAGAGGGTTCTTGATACAACAGAATGCAATAAAGAAGAGAATTCAAAATGAGAAGAAAGATAAAATATTGGAGAAAATAAAGGAAAGTGAAAAGAAATTGAGAGCAAAACCAAAGTCGCAAGAGATCTTGAGAGAAATAAAGTTATATCAAGTACAATATATGAAAATGATGAATCAGGAGATAGAATGGAAAATTAAACAAATGAGACAAAAGACATTTGAGTCGGCTAATAAATGTGGAAAATTGTTGGCTTGGCAAATGAAAAAAAGACAAAAACTAAATACTATTATAAATTTAGAAGTGGAAGGAAAGAACATACAGAACCCAGTTGAGATTAGAAACTGTTTCCGGAGGTATTTTAAACAACTATATACACAAGGGCCACAGAAAGAAATTGATGTATTCTGATTGTTGAAAATAAATGGATTACAAAAAATCTCTCAAGAAAATAAATTAATGCTGAACTATAAAATAACTGAACAGGAGGTAGAAGGTGCCATCCAGAATATGCAATTAGGTAAATCTCCAGGACCGGATGGACTGACTTCTAGATACTACAGATCTTTAAGAGAATGGTTAGTACAACCTTTAAAGGAAGTCTGCAACGAAATAATGGATGGGAAAAGGGCACCAGAGTCATGGAAAGAAGCGTATATTACATTGTGGTGTAGTGGTTAAGAGCGGTAGTCTCGTAATCTGGGGAACCGGGTTCGCGTCTCCACTCCTCCACATGCAGCTGCTGGGTGACCTTGGGCCAGTCACACTTCTTTGAAGTCTCTCAGCCCCACTCACCTCACAGAGTGTTTGTTGTGGGGGAGGAAGGGAAAGGAGAATGTTAGCCGCTTTGAGACTCCTGAAGGGGAGTGAAAGGCGGGATATCAAATCCAAACTCTTCTTCTTCTACTTGTACCGAAGACAGAGACTGAAAAGACGCAGCTTAAGAACTCCCGCCCCATATCACTGCTTAATGTGGATTATAAAATCTTTGCAGACATTTTGGCTAAAAGACTAAAAAAAGTGTTAGTGGAAGAGATTCATAAAGATCAAGCAGGCTTTCTCCCAGGTAGACACTTGTCCGATAATATGAGAAACATAATCAATATTTTAGAAAAATTACAAGTGAATATTAACACCAAGGCAGTTTTGATATTTGTGGACACGGAGAAAGCTTTTGACAACATTTCTTGGAGTTTCATGAAGAAGAATCTACAGGGGATGGGGGTAGGCCAAGGCTTTGGAAACGGTATAAGTGCAATTTATTCAGAACAAAAGGCTAAATTAATTGTTAATAACGTGGTGACAGAAGAATTTAAGATAGAAAAAGGGACACGACAAGGTTGCCCAATCTCCCCATTGCTTTTTATATCGGTCCTGGAGGTCCTGCTGAACATGATTAGAAAGGACCAATTGGTTAAAGGTATACAAGTCGGAGCTTTCCAGGTGGAAAAATCAAAATTGGAAACAGAACTGTTAGAACCCAAAACCAAGATTTTGTCAAAGATGTATAATTTGCTGTTGAAATGGAATACTCAGGATGAAACGGTGAAATCTGCTATGATTAAATGGGCACAAGATGTTGGACATAACATAATGATGGCTGACTGGGAACAGTTATGGACCACAGGTATGAAGTAATGCCTTAAGAGAGAATATTATGAAAATGATATACAGGTGGTACATGACCCCAGTCAAGCTTGCAAAAATCTACCATTTGTCCGATAACAAATGTTGGAAATGTAAAGAAACTGAAGGTACATTCTTTCACCTTTGGTGGACGTGCCAAGGATTAAGGCTTTCTCGGAGATGATTTATAATGAAATGAAAAGGGTATTTAAATATACCTTTCTTAAGAAACCAGAGGCCTTTCTCCTGGGCATGGTCGGCCAAATGGTGCTAAAGCAGGACAGAACTTTCTTTATGTATGCCACAACAGCAGCAGGAATACTTATTGCAAAGTATTGGAAGACACAAGATCTACCCACTCTGGAAGAATGGCAGATGAGGGTGATGGACTACATGGAATTGGCGGAAATGACTGGCAGAATCCGAGACCAGGGAGAAGAGTCGGTGGAAGAAGATTGGAAGAAATTTAAAGACTATTTACAGAAATACTGTAAAATTAATGAATGTTAGAATGATGTCAGAATGAAGTTAAGTGGTTTTAGCAGCAATGTTATAAAGGTGTCTGTAAAAATGGATTGTTAACAGGTGAGAACCTAAAGCTATAATATATTAAGTTAAAGGATTAAGATAAAAACAAAGAGGGAAAGGAATTGCTGAATTAATTAACTGAACTGGAATACAAAAAAGGGAGGCGTGAGGAGGTCAGGGAAACAAGTAAATGAAATGTAAGGCATGGAAAGATTGATTTGTTTTTTAAGTCTCTTTTATTTTTTCTGTATTTTGTATTTTTTCTTTTTTCTATTTTTCTTTTTCTTATATATGTAACTCCCCCCCCCCTTGGAAACCTTAATAAACATCATTTTTTTTAAAAAAAAGAAATATACAGCATGCTGGACTAGATGGGACTTGGTCTGACCTGCCTGTAGAGCTTTCCTAATGCTGTTGAGGCCAAACTTGCTGTTGAGACGCACACACACGTCAAACTTTGGCACTGCACCTGTGATTTCTTGTAAACATGTTTTTGTTCATCTCTGCACCTGCCACCCAAGTTGCGCAAGGACTTCAGGTTGTTACAGTGGTCAATTTTCTTCTCCTTATGATTGTCAAAATCATAGCTATTCATTCTTGCCAAGATCAGGATATATTTCTAGACATCACAATCAAGGGCAGGATGACGTTATTCCTAGCTCTGTGCCTGGGGAGAAAAGTGGATGCACAAAATAGCTGATATGTCAGACACAGTCTGAATGAACAGCTGAGGGATACCTGAACGCTATCCATACTGGGAAAGTCACTGCAGTTTTGCTCTTGCAAGAGTTTTTGGCTTCTGATTATCTAGTTGGAGAGGAGAGAGAAGGAGCTACAAGTGTAGGAGGCACAGGCAAAATGATTTCCCTCCTGCTTCTCTTGCTAATGCAGCATGGAGACTGCAAAAATGTTAGACAAATATGTCCCACGAATCTGATCTGGGAAGAAAGTCAAACACTCAATTACTACCGGCCTGGAGACTTCCTAATTGCTGGGATCATATCTCCACGTTCATTCACTGAAGAAGACCCATACATTTTTTCCCAGACTCCCTCAAAGAGGCTTGCATGGTAAATAATTAGAGGCTACTGAATGTCATGCTTCTCCAACACCACTCCAATAGTTTCTACTTACCGGTAATTTATAATAATAAATGGCCAATAAATTTTCACCTTGTAACAAAGTGATCCTCAGATGTAGAGCGGTATATAACTTTATTAAATAAGAAATAAAATAAAATATGTCTTGTCTCAGCCCAAACTACAAACATACATATCATTGTTTGGGGATGAGATACTTTGAGATTGATATCGATTAGAAATAACATTTGTTTTCTTTACATGGTGAATAGGTTTCTGACATTTTTTATTTGATGTTTCATTGCAGTCTTACACCTAGGTTCTACTGGCACATCTTGTCCTTCTTGTTCTCTGTTCAGGAGGTCAACCAGAATTCCAGGTTCTTACCCAACATTTCCTTGGGCTACAACCTCTTTGAGAACTTTTTGGATGCAAGAATGACTTCTGATGGCATGATAGACTTGCTTGCAGGTGGTGAAAGCAGTATTCCAAACTATAGCTGTGGAAGATGGAATAACCTTCTGGCTGTTCTTGAACGGGCCAATTCTGCCATCTCAAAAGTGATTTCAGTCATGTCAGGTATCTACAAAGTTGCACAGGTATGAAGGGAAGGGACAAGAAGGGTCTATGAAAAAGTGAGAAAAACCTTAGCCATAGAAGAAGACTGGATCCAGGGATGTTTCTTCCAACATCCACCAATCTGGCACTCTCCAATTTTTTCAGACAAAAACTCCAGTCAACTCCAGCCATAACAGACAATAAGTACAGTGGTACCTCGGGTTACATACGCTTCAGGTTACATACGCTTCAGGTTACATACGCTTCAGGTTACAGACTCCGCTAACCCAGAAATAGTACCTCGGGTTAAAAACTTTGCTTCAGGATGGGAACAGAAATCGTGCTCCAGCGGCGCGGCAGCAGCAGGAGGCCCCATTAGCTAAATTGGTGCTTCAGGTTAAGAACAGACCTCTGGAACAAATTAAGTACTTAACCCGAGGTACCACAGTAATAACAGACAATAAATACAGTATCTATTCCTTTTACTCAAAGTCAAACAAATCACTAATCCATTCCTTTTCTCACTAGATCAGTTATGGCTTTATGACTCAGACACTGGATAAGAAAACTGAAGTCCCCTTTGTCTATCAAATGGTCCCCAAGAGGGAAATCCAGTATTGGGGGATTGTCAAGTTGCTCCTGAATTTTGGATGGACATGGACTGGCCTCTTGGTTTCAGACAATGATAATGGAGAAAGGTTCTTGAGTGCCTTGACACCTCTGATGATCAACAATGGAATTTGCATTGCCTTATTAAAAAGAATGCCAGACCATAACCTAAATCCATATCTCATTCCAAGTGAACCATTTATCATATGGGACAAAGTCAAAATATTTGTTTACTATAGAAGCAGTCAAGCAGCATGGATTGATCTCATGATAATACAACAATTTCTTGAGAAACAAATTGGGGGGAAAGTTTGGATCTCAACAGGTCTTCAAGACATTAATGTTAATTTGAATAGTGATTCTGATCTTCTCCAGTACATCCATGGATCTTTGTCCTTCATAATGAAGCCCCAACTAAGGAAAAGATACCAACCCTATGATCCACTTTCCAAACTCCTTATACAGTTTTGGGATAAAGTATTTCATTGTTTATATAGAAAGGACACATTGGCTGGAAAAATTCAGACAAGATGCACAGAGAATGAGAAACTGGAGATGGTGCCTGAAGAGGAGCTGGAGAGAGTCCTGTCTCAAGACAACTATATCACTTACTTCAGTGTCCAAGCTGTGGCTCAGGCTTTGAATGCTGCCTATTCATCCAGATCAAAGTTCATGATGATGGGAAGTGGTGGAGACAGGCTGGAACGTCAAAGGCTACAGCCATGGCAGGTATTTCCTGTTCCTTGTTGCAAATGGCAACCCATTTCCCCACCACTGGAATCAAATTTATGGCTGAGGATTCCCCCACCCCCCTTTTTGCTCATTTTGGTGGAAAATCTCATTAGTGAGTCTTGTGACGGAAGAAAACGTTTGTGCCTATTCTGGTTATGTCAGAACAGTCCCCCACCATCTAGTTCTTCCTCTCTGGTGCCCTGAGAGAGATGCAGCCATCATAGCAGAAGTTGTTTCCTCCTCATCTCCCATTGTGTCTCTGCTGGGACTTGAAATTGCCCATCAAGTGTAAAACAGAAGGAATTTTTAATTATATATTAATATCTAAACTTTTACATAATAAAATTGGCCTTTGTCAAAAGAGTGCAGGGCGGTTTAACAACTTGGATAGTATGAAACACATTGTGCAAGTTCTACTGAAAGCGGCTACACTTTGAAGGGAAAGGAGAGACTTCAGTTTGCAGGCTTCCACATTATCTAGAATTCTGAGCAACCAAAGTTTCAATCTCATGGGAGTATGTATGTGCAAATTCCCCCTACTTTCAGATAATTTTACCAGGCAGGGTGACTACTCTGAACAGCCACACATCCCACTCCTATGCTCTTGACTGTGAGCAGACCTGAGTGGCCCCTATTGACAAATAACCTTCCCTGGTGATACAGTGAGCAGCTGAGGAAATGGTGTTCTAGTCATAAGGGTCTAACTGTGCACTAGGAGTGCCAATATGGCCCCTATGCCTGGGCCTGTAGGTGTCATGCCGCGTGCATCACTCTGGCACCAAAATTTGTGGATGCCCGACCCCTTCATGGGGAATTTTGTTGGTGCTTGGGCACCCACGGCCACAGGGAGTTGGCATCTAAGCTGTGCACTGATTTCTAGGACCATCTATGTTTAAAAAGTTTGGCATTTGTGCTATTTTTATTTTTTAAGAAGTATTTTTATTGTCTTTTGTATTTATCTTAATCTCTGTAAACCTTGATATTTTATACAATGACTTGCCTACAAATGTTCTAATAAGGAAATGGAATAGCTGAAAAGATTCACGACTTTGGATGAAATGTGCACAGACCCCAATTCCTAGGAGATTAGAGCTCAAAGTGTAGAGGGCTTATATTCAACTTTTCTGTTTCATAAATGCTGGTGTTTTTTCCTGCTGTTCCAGCTTCACCCTTTCTTAAGAGGACTCCAGTTTTTGAATACTTCCATGGGCAGCCTCAGATTGGATGAGAATGGGCAGATACCAGCTTACTATGACATTGAGAACTGGGTGATGTTTCCCAATAAGACTCGTGTAAGAGTGCCGGTTGGGAGTATAGGGAGAGACGGATCCACTGGCATGAAGTTCACAATCAACTCACAAGCCATTGTGTGGCCCAAGTGGTCTGAGAAGGTATGGCAATCTACTTTATCCCACATGACATCTGTAAAGCTCTAGTCACTAAGTGAATAATTCCAAGGGCACTTTGACTACAGCCCTTTGCACACCTGGTGAGGAGTAAGGGCTCATTGACACTTCCATTTGTGCCACAATGCGACTTACAGGTCCTGATTTGTGTCAGAGCAGGGTTTTGTTTTAGGAAGGAAGGAAGGGAGGGAGGGAGGGAGGGAGGGAGGGAGGGAGGAAGGAAGGAAGGAAGGAAGGAAGGAAGGAAGGAAGGAAGGAAGGAAGGAAGGAAGGAAGGGACTGCTTTGACATGGAGCTTTAATGCATGGACCTGTGACTAGAAAGATGGCCCAAAAGGAAGTGTGGATAAGCCCTAATCAGTGGAGTGCAGGATTTCCAAAGTCAGCCCAGGGGGTGAATGAGATTCATGTCCAGATTTCAGGAAGCAATGAGTAGAAAGGAGAGCTCTTGCTACCTGGAATTTTGATGGCATCTCCTGGCCTGTGTTAACAACATGGTGCCCGCATACAACATGGAGAGCCAGTGTGGTGTAGTGGTTAAGAGCAGTAGTCTCGTAATCTGAGTAACCGGGTTCGTGTCTCCGCTCCTCCACGTGCAGCTGCTGGGTGACCTTGGGCCAGTCACACTTCTCTGAAGTCTCTCAGCCCCACTCACCTCACAGAGTGTTTGTTGTGGGGGAGGAAGGGAAAGGAGAATGTTAGCCGCTTTGAGACTCCTGAAGGGGAGTGAAAGGCAGGATATCAAATCCAAACTCTTCTTCTTCTTCTTCTTCTTCTTCTTCTTCTTCTTCTTCTTCTTCTTCTTCTTCTTCTTCTTCTTCTTCTTCTTCTTCATACTACCGTGCAGGGAGGGGTTGATTGGAAACTGAATGCCACACTCTTGACACCAAGGATTCCACCTTAAGCAATTAGCATTATTAGCAGCAGCAATCGCATTAATAGAGGGATGGGAGACAGAAGGTCTAAGTGGAAGAAGCTGTCGCAAGAGACTCATCTCTCCATTTTCTTGCCAGGACTCAAAACAATTATTCTTGGAAAAAGAATAATAATGTAACCATAATTCAGGAGGCACTTTTTGAAATTGGAGTCGTCAGGTGGTGGTATGTTTAACTGCTGCTCCCATTGTTGTGTCCCAGCTACTGCCAACCTAGCAGTTCAAAAGCATACCAGTGCGAGTAGATAAATAAGTACCGCTGCAGCAGGAGGGTAAACAGAGTTTCTGTGCACTCTGGCACTCATCACAGTGTCCCATTGCACCAGAAGGGGTTTGGTCATACTGCACACATGACCCGGAAAGCTGTCTGAGGATGAACGCCGGCTCCCTTGGCCTGAAAGTGGGGATGAGCACAGCATGCCACAGTCAAGTTTCACTGGATTTAACCATCTAGGGATCCTTTGCCTTTACCTTCATGTATGTTTTATTGCTGCTGTTTTGTTATCACTGTCATTCTAGGGTTTTAAAATTGCTTTTTTAATATATACTTTTGCTTAGAATAAAGGTAAAGGAACCCCTGACCATTAGGTCCAGTCATGACTGACTCTGGAGTTGCGGCGCTCATCTTGCTTTATTGGCCGAGGGAGCCAGTGTACAGCTTCCGGGTCATGTGGCCAGCATGACTAAGCCACTTCTAGCGGACCAGAGCAGTGCACGGAAACGCCCTTTACCTTCCCGCCAGAGCAGTACCTATTTATCTACTTGCACTTTGACGTGTTTTCAAACTGCTAGGTTGGCAGGAGAAGGGACTGAGCAATGGGAGCTCACCCCGTTGTGGGGATTCGAACTGTCAACTTTCTGATCGGCAAGTCCTAGGCTCTGTGGTTTAACCCACACGCCACCCGTGTCCCAACTTGCTTAGAATAGTCAGATATAATTCTCCGAACAAAAAAGGAAACACACCAAAGAGGTTTCCCTGCCATGTTGTCCTGCATCAAAATGCTTCCATGGAAAAGTGCCTGGGGTCAGTGGGAATAGGGACCCTGTTAGGTCCATTCTAAACTCCATAAATGAATGACATAGACACAGATAGTCCAGACACTTTCTGTTTGATGCATGTTCTCAATGTTTAGACTGTACCTAGCTCCAGGTGTACCAAGAGCTGTCAACCTGGATATGCCAAAGTGGTTCAAGAAGGAAAGCCCGTTTGCTGCTATGCTTGTGCCCCATGTGCAGAAGGGACCATCTCTGCTCAGGAAGGTGGGTGAATATAAACGGGAGCCCTTTTGAGAATATAAATTGTGTAAACATTCACTTAGGGACTCTTTCTGTGAAGAGTCAAAAGACATTTTTGAATGTGTCTCATTTTTTGGCTTCTCTATTTTTCTTCCTCAGTTTCACATGGAACAGGACAGTATAAATTCAGCAAAAGCTGTACAAGAAGCACCTCTGTGGGAGGTCATTGCCTCTCAGCTTTAGCTATATCCCAAGTTTGTTTTGGTGATAAAACTGAGAAACTTCTCAAAACCACCTTTATTGTCATGGAGGAAGGCAACAGTATAAACATAAATAAGCAAATGAAATAACCAATTTTATCCACTCCTTTTTTAGACATTTCCCCCCCCCCTGACCCTCCCTTATATGGACACCTTTCCCCCTAAAATGTAATAGAACATAGATTGCTATGGATTTAAATGACGCTTAAGCACTCCTTTTCCCTCCTTAGATGCAAAACATTGCACCAAATGTCCAGAAGATCAGCATCCAAACAAGGGTCAAGTTCAATGTGTTCCCAAAAGTATCGCCTTCCTGACATATGAAGAAACTTTGGGGAGTGTTTTAGCTTCCATTGCTATCTTGCTGCTATTAATGACAAGCATTGTTTTAGGAATCTTCCTTAAGTACAAAGAAACTGCAATAGTCAAAGCCAATAACCGGGACCTCTCCTACATCCTCCTTGTCTCCCTCCTGCTCTCTTTTTTGTCCTCCTTCCTATTCATTGGCCGGCCAAGGAAGGAGACCTGCCTTCTTCGACAAATGGTCTTCAGCGTCATTTTCTCAGTTGCCGTCTCTTCTTTGCTGGCTAAAACCATCACTGTGGTGCTGGCCTTCATGGCCTCAAAGCCAGGGAACAGAGTGAGGAGATGGCTGGGGAAAAGTCTGGCCAACGCTGTTGTCATTTTCTGTTCCAGTGTCCAAGTTCTCATCTGCACCACCTGGCTGAGTACCTCTCCCCCATTCCCAGAGTCTGACATGCACTCCCAGCCTGCAGAGATTATCCTGCAATGCAATGAAGGGTCTGTGGCCATGTTTTATGGTGCCCTGGGCTACATGGGCTTCCTGGCTGCTATCTGCTTCGTGGTGGCTTTCCTAGCCAGAAAGCTGCCTGGGGCCTTCAATGAGGCCAAGCTGATCACCTTCAGCATGCTGGTCTTCTGCAGTGTTTGGGTGTCCTTTGTTCCCACCTACCTGAGCACCAAGGGGAAATACATGGTAGCTGTGCAGGTCTTCTCTATGTTGGCCTCCAGTGCTGGGCTTCTGGGCTGCATCTTCATCCCAAAGTGCTACATCATTATACTGAGACCTGATCTGAACACAAAGGAGCACTTGACAGCAAAATCCTAAAGATGGCATCTGATTCTCCAGGCTATATAAAGGGATGGGGTCTGATTACAACAGACTCTCAATCAGAAACAGTTGGTGTGAACTTAATTCACGTGTGACACAGGACCGTGGGATATGTAGTGGGCTTCAGGGTCCCTGTTATTATTCTACAATAGGTACTTACCGGTACATACTTTTACATAGCCTTTATCCTTTTCTTTTTTGCCAGGAGAAGGTTCTCTCTCTCTCTCTCTCTCTCTCTCTCTCTCTCTCTATATATATATATATATATATATATATTGTTGTAACCAATCCTAGTATATATATATATATAGAGAGAGAGCACAACTAAGTGCAGTACAGCCATCTTCTCAGAAAAAACTCTTCACTAGCTCAAGAGGTCAAGACACGAAAGCTTTAGCAACTAATCCACACCTAATGACCCTCCTAAGTGGTACTCAGAATATCACTCAAGAAATCACTCAAGATATCCCTCAGGTAATTAATGAACAAAAGAAGAAAAGACACACTAACCTGGGAACTTCCTCTCTGCCCAGAACGTTGGAGGCTATACACCACACCCCCTCAACAGTATTTATAGGAACTCAAACACTGAGATCCTGCTCTGTTCCAGTAACAAGAAGCCGAAAGCACCAGCCTGAAGATGACGAGTGAGACCTCGTCGAAACGTCGCCTAGACACCCCAACTCTTACACGGGAAGAGACCCGAAGACACCAAAACCTGCATTCCTGTACCCGTGAAAATCTACGAAAACAAATATATATATATATATATATATTGTTGTAACCAATCCTAGTATCTTATGGTGAAGGGCAGGTGGGGGGGGATGAGGATGTGAGGATATCAGTGCTTCCTTTTATCCATTTTTCCCCAACATGTGGTGATGATTTCTAGTTTTTCTCCAAACAGTTCAAAATATCTAACAAGAATTCAGAATTCAGGTTGCAACAAAGGAGATTCCGACGACACATATGGAAAAGCTTTCTGCTAGTAAGAGCTGTTTGACAGTGGAGGTGGTGAACTCTCCTTCCTTGGAGGTTTTCAAGGAGAGTTTGGATGGCCAAATATCAAGGATGCTTTAGCTGAGATTCCTGCATTGCTGGTGATTGGACTAGATGACCCTCAGGGTCCCTTCCAGCTGTACAGTTCTATGTGAACTTCTAGGTTCCCCATCCTCCTGGCCCTAACTCAAAGACCACAAGCGCTTCAGCCTCTCTCCACAGTGAACATGCTCCAGCCACAAACATGCTTCGGACTCTTTACAATTCTTTCTTGACCTCATAAAATCTTCTTTGAGAAGTGACCAGAATGACAAAGAGGATTCTAAGTGTTTCTGCAGCAGTCTCTCTCTCTCTCTCTCTCTCTCTCTCTCTCTCTCTCTCTCTCTCTCTCTCTCTGTGTGTGTGTGTGTGTAGAGTGCTAGGGCTGTTAGCTATATATTTTAAAGCTTGTTTACTTGCTAAAATAAAAAAAATCCTTCCAGTAGCACCTTAAAGACCAACTAAGTTAGTTCTTGGTATGAGCTTTCGTGTGCATGCACACTTCTTCAGATGCACACGAAAGCTCATAACAAGAACTAACTTAGTTGGTCTTTAAGGTGCTACTGGAAGGAATTTTTTTATTTTGACTATGACAGACCAACACGGCTACCTAGCTGTACTTGCTAAAAGTTAGTGATGATCCATTACTGTTGCTTGAGCTGCCTGAAGATGCTTCCCTGGTGGCTTTTGAGGGCGAAGATTCTTGGATGAATCAAGATGCAATGAGGCCACCCAAGGAGGAGAAACCTCTGAGCTTTATTGCAATATAAAAGAGGGAGGCTTGAAGTAATATAACTACTTCTAACATGGTGTGATATTTTCCTGTTTCTTTCCCAATAAACATTCATTGGTGGGATGCAAAGTTTGGGTTCCACCAAATGCTCTTTTCAGAGTTGAAGCATTTATCAGGTTTTTCTTCCATGTGGATTTTCTGATGAAAAATCACACTTGAGCTAAACCTGAAGTGACTTTCACATTTGAAACATGAATACATTATTACAGGAGTGCGACTATCATCAATAAGTTTTTGCAAGTTACATCTCATTGGTTTATGTCGCTTTATTTTCTTTAAATGTACCATATTTTCTCATGTATAAGATCCTCCCATGTAGTAGTAGTAGTAGTAGTAGTAATAATAATAATAATAATAATAATAATAATAATAATAATAATAATAATAATAGTTTTATTATTTATACCCCACCCATCTGGCTGGGTTTCCCCAGCCACTCTGGGCGCCTTACAACACTTAAAAAATGGCAAAACATCAAACATTAAAAACTTCCGTAAACAAGATTACCATCAGATGTCTTCTAAAAGTCAGATAGTTGTTTATTTCCTTGACATCTGGTGGGAGGGAGTTCAACAGGGAGGGTGCCACTACTGAGAAGGCCCACTGCCTGGTTCCCTGTAACCTCATTTCTTGCAGTGCGGGAAATGCCAGAAGGCCCTTGGAGCTGGACCTCAGTTTCTGGGCTGAACAGTGGGTGGAGGAGACACTCCTTCAGGTATAAAACAACCCCTATTTTTCAGAACTCAAAAAGATCACCAAAAGTTGTTGAGGTTCTTGCATGGCTATGCAGCACTGCCGCCACCACCCAACAAGGGAAGCTCAATGCTGGTGCTCTTACTGCTTCCCACATCCCTGCCTTCGTATTAACATTGGCTTCAACCCAGCTCATTGTTTTATGTTGTTGTTGTTTAGTCGTTTAGTCGTGTCCGACTCTTCGTGACCCCATGGACCAGAGCACACTAGGCACTCCTGTCTTCCACTGCCTCCCGCAGTTTGGTCAGACTCATGTTTGTAGCTTCGAGAACACTGTCCAACCATGTCATCCTCTGTCGTCCCTTTCTCCTTGTGCCCTCAGTCTTTCCCAACATCAGGGTCTTTTCCAGGGAGTCTTCTCTTCTCATGAGGTGGCCAAAGTATTGGCGCCTCAGCTTCACGATCTGTCCTTCCAGTGAGCACTCAGGGCTGATTTCCTTAAGAATGGATAGGTTTGATCTTCTTGCAGTCCATGGGACTCTCAAGAGTCTCCTCCAGCACCATAACTCAAAAGCATCAATTCTTCGGCGATCAGCCTTCTTTATGGTCCAGCTCTCACTTCCATACATCACTACTGGGAAAACCACGGCTTTAACTATACGGACCTTTGTTGACAAGGTGATGTCTCTGCTTTTTAAGATGCTGTCTAGGTTTGTCATTGCTTTTCTCCCAAGAAGCAGGCGCCTTTTAATTTCGTGACTGCTGTCACCATCTGCAGCAATCGTGGAGCCCAGGAAAGAAAAATCTCTCACTGCCTCCATTTCTTCCCCTTCTATTTGCCAGGAGCATTGTCTTATACATGGCAAAATTTGGTAATGATTTGTAACATTCTGCAAACTGCTTTATTTCATCCAAATGTTATACAGTGGAACCTTGTTGTAGTGGTTCAAGGGGTTGCTCGTGCGTAAGCCAGTGCCCACACATGACTGGGTTGCCTAAGTGAACCTTTTCTGTCCGGACAGCCACTCACCCATGGCTGTCTCAATCGCTGGCAGAATCCATCAGTGGGCGTTTCTTAAACTTCTTCCAGCATAGAAGTTCTTTCACGCCCAGTCGCCTCCTACTTTCCCTGCGCGGAAGCCTTCTGCGCAAGGAAGGCGTAGGCAGCAGAGGTCCCTTCCTCCCCCCCCACTGGTCCCAGGCAAGGAGTCATGTGACTCCCTCTCAGATTCCCCCATCTGCCCCCCTTCTCCACTGGAGCTGAGCTGATTCCCTTCCCCAGAATATGGGCTTCCTCTCCCAATCCCAGGACGCTCTTTGGGATCCCTCTGGAGCTCTCTCTCTCCCTCCGGCACTGATGGCAGTTCCCTGACAGTTGTGTTATGGCAGGGATCAATTTTGGAGGCCCCACCACAACCTGAAAACGACGTGACCCAAAGCGTCACGTCTGCGCATGTGTGAACAGCGCAAACCCGGAAGTAACTCATTCCGGTACTTCCGGATTTGCACCGGTCGCAAACCAAGGGTGATGTAAGCCGCAGGCAATGTTACCCAAGGCTCCACTGTAATATCATTAAACTTTGTACATCAAGTGACACATTTCAGTGACAAAGTTGAACCTGTGTCTGACACTGGTTATGCTTTAATTCCTGTGTATCATTGAACATTTACATTTTTAAAAAATGTAGTATAAACACTGACAACTGGGAAGTACTGGCCTGCGACCTCTCTAGTTGGAGAACAGCCTTTACCAAAGGTGTCATGGGCTTTGAAGACACTCAAACTCAGGACGCAAGGGAGAAATGTGATAAGAGGAAGGCATGCTTGGCAAATCCTCACTGTGATCAACTCCCACCCGGAAATTGGCCTCCACAGTCACCTACGGACTCATTGTTAAAACTGTGTTTATGGATGACAATCTTACTTGGCTATGAGTAATTGCCAAAGAAGAAGAAGATCATTGAACAAATTTGAACCTGGAGTGAAGGACCCAGTTAGTGGTGGTGCATTTGCCAGGATTTGGCCTGTTACGTGCTAGCATGAATTGGACCCCCAATGTAACCATGATGACATTATATTTTGTACAGGAAGACTAAACTATTGTAACAGTGATCTAGGCAGAGGAGTGTTGGAGTGAGGAATTGGATGTCTGAAACATGTGTGGCCTTGTCTCATAGTCATCAGTCATATCAATAGGAGTGTTCGTGAATTTTTCAGGAACAGTGTGGAAACATATGGAAAGTCACGCTCCATATTTGCACTCTGGAAAAGGGAGTTTGGAAACCAGCACAAACAACCACATAGAGGAGGGAGAAAGGTTGTTTTCTGCTGCTCCAGAGAAGCGGACACGGAGCAATGGATCCAAACTACAAGAAAGAAGATTCCACCTAAACATTAGGAAGAACTTCCTGACAGTAAGAGCTGTTCGACAGTGGAATTTGCTGCCAAGGAGTGTGGTGGAGTCTCCTTCTTTGGAGGTCTTTAAGCAGAGGCTTGACAACCATATGTCAGGAGTGCTCTGATGGTGTTTCCTGCTTGGCAGGGGGTTGGACTCGATGGTCCTTGTGGTCTCTTCCAACTCTATGATTCTATGATTCTAGCCTTTGGTTGTGGTTTTTATTTTGATTATGTATATTGAGGTTTCATATTCTGATTTTATTCTGTGAACTGCCCTGAGACTTGAAAGTATAGGATGGTATATAAATTCAATAAATAATACTAATACTAATACTAATACTAATACTAATACTAATACTAATACTAATTCAATAAATAATAATAATACTAATAACTTTTTGTGAAACAACTTGTTAACTTTCATTACGCGTGTGTCAGGGGTTCAGGAGCAGAGGCAAGGGCAAGGGAGGAAACAGAGAGCGAGGGGGAGGAGGCAGAAGAAAAGATGAGTGATGACGACGACCCGAGATCTCCGAGTCTTTCCAGTGAATCAGAAGATTCACAGAAAGGAGCACCAGTGGTCAGGGCAAGGGGGGAGCCTAGGGGGACACCCCAGGAAGATAGAGCCAGAGGGGACTCCGAGGAGAGCAGTTGGAAATCGGGACCAGCGTCACAGCCAGAGAGCAGGGAAGAGGAAGAGCGCCAGAGATCAAGCGCTGGCAGCTCGCAACAGGGGGGAGGGCACGAGTCAGGAGTGGCCACACCTCCATCGGGGAGCGAAGAAACAGTCAGATGGAAAGTGGAAGGTTGGACGCGCGCGCCAAGTTCAAATGCACAGGAAAGTGACGCAGTAGGCAGCCAGGAAAGGGAGCCAGGTCCTAAAGCCCGGCGCAAGGAGACAGGGAGTTCCGGGGGGTCGGCGTCAGAAGAATCCCGGAAGGAAGAGACCCCGGGGGGCAGAGGGACCCAGAGGAGAGCAGTCAGGCGGAAAAGGTGGAGCAGGGCTAGGATATTAAGTTGGTGCACAAGGGGCGGAGACTCAGACGGAGCTTCGCCGATCTAGCCATTAGACGTAGAGTTGCACGCAGCAGCTTGGGAATGGAAACTGTAACTCAATAAAGACTTTTACTTAATGACCACTGGCTAGCGTGATCCTCTGTGAGCTAGGATCTTGAAGCAGCTCTGACAGTAAGCTCCGTCTCCTAATTGTGGGCATCTACAGCCTCGAGGAGAGGAGAGAAGCAGGTGCCTACTAGCTAGCTCACGAACGGCAGACAACATGACGGCTGAGCAGCAGATAGAGGAACTCAGAAAAGCAGTGTCACAACTGAATGCCGAGGCTCTCGCATCCAGGAAGAGAGAGGAGGAGGCAGCTGCCGCCTGCAGGGATCTCCAGGTCAGGTTGGACATGCTTACGAAGCACGGGCAACTGACACCCAAACAGGAGGGAATTGGGTTGGCGAGACGAACAGGCGGTCTGGTCTCTCACTTCGATGGGAACCTGCAGCAGTACCCCAACTTTAGAGCAGATGTAATGTGCGCACTGGAACTGCTGAAAAAAGACTTTAGAGATGAGCAAGAGAAAGTGGGGTTCATCATGTCCCATTTGCATGGGGAGGCTAAAGCATGGCTGCGCAATTTGTGGAGGGATAAGGATCCGGCGCTCCAAGATGCGGATGCCTTTATTAAAGCGATGGATGGGTGTTTCTTATCAAGCATTGACGTGGACCTTGCTCGGCAGCAGATACATGGACTGAAACAAGGAAGGGCCAGCGTAAGGCAGTATCATGCCCGCTTTTTCGCTTTGGTCAGTGCTCTGGAATGGGACAGGGATTCGGCTCCTGTAAGAGACCTGTTTTGGGAGGGATTGCACGGCTCGGTTAAAGATGAAATTGCGAGGGGGGAGAGACCCCGGACCACGCAGGAGATCGTTCAGAGGGCGCTAGCCGTGGGGGTGCGGCTGGAAGAACGTCCGTGGAGCAGGGACGAAGGGCGTGGAGGGCGCGAACCAGCCAGGGGCTCCTCCTTCCTTCCCAGAGAAGCAGCGCGTGCGCAATCCACGCCTCCACAAGGAGGAGGGGTGGAACCTATGGAGGTTGGAAGTGCAAGGGCTCAATCAGCAGCCAGAGCCCTAGCACCGACAACAGTGAAAGCGAAGCCTCCTAGAGGGAACAGGAAGTGTTACATCTGCGAGGATCCAGGGCATATGGCGAAAGAGTGTCCCCGGAGGCTCCACAAGCACACTGCAGCCTCAGCAATGGTGACTGCAGCAACGCAACAAGGAGGACCACAGCAGGGAAACGACGATGTCTGGCTGGAGGAAGAGGCAATGGGGCCCAGCCAGACGTGTCAGTGAAGAAGTCCCCGGAGATTTCACAGCCCATGGACCCCCTCCCACCCAAACCAGTAGTGAGGCTCACCGCATCGCTCCAGCTGCCCAATGGAATCACCATGGACGTGCCGCTCACCATTGACTCGGGAAGCAATGCGGACTTTATAGGGCAGGACTTTGTAGACAGGCACGCTATACAGTTGCTGCCGGCCACGCTGCCCCTGCAGGTGGTCACGGTGGATGGCAGGGAGCTGCTAGGGGGGCAAGTGGTGAAGCAGACGCCACCAATGGTGATGCGACTTGGGAATCACAGGGAAATCATCAGCTTCAACGTCACCCAACTATCGGACACGCCCATTGTATTGGGCATGAGCTGGCTGGACAAGCACAGCCCAACGCTGGCTTGGTACCAGAGGCAGCTGACCTTCGGCTCTTCCTTTTGTGCTGAACACTGCATCGTCCCCCGGCAGGAAGGAGAGGAAGAGGAGTCACAGCTGCTGCTAGGCACGCTGCAAGCGATTCCCCACAAGTACGCAGAATTTTTGGAGGTTTTCTGCGAGAAGGAGGCAGACAGGCTACCCCCCCACAGACCATATGACTGCAAAATTGACCTGCTGCCGGGGGCGGCGCTGCCTAAAGGGAAGCTGTATTCCATGTCTGAGGACGAACTGCAGGAACTCAAAGAGTTCATAGATCATAATTTGGAGCGCGGTTTCATCCGGGAGTCCAAGGCAGCGGGGGGCAGTCCGGTATTCTTTGTTAAGAAGCGGGACACGCCCCAAAAAAGACTTGTGGTGGACTATCGCATCTTAAACAGTGTGACCAAGCCATCGGACTTCCCCATGCCCCGAATCGACGACCTCCTCGCAAAGGTACGGAAGGGCAGCGTGTTCACCAAGTTAGACCTGCGAGGGGCGTACAACCTCATTCGCATGCGGGAAGGGGATGAGTGGAAGACGGCCATGTTCACGCCTCTGGGCACCTACGAATATAGAGTTATGCCTTTTGGATTGCAAAATGGCTCCCACGTTTTTCAAGCGTTCATGCATCACGTGTTGGCGGGGCTCCTCTACAAGACGTGCGTCTGTTTCTTAGATGACATCCTGATCTTTTCGGAATCGCGGCAGGAGCATGACAGACACGTCAAAGAAGTGCTAAGCAGGCTACGGCAGCATAGGCTCTACGCCAAGCTGGAGAAGTGCCAATTCGACGTGACGGAGGTGGATTTTCTGGGCTACAAGTTGTCTGACAAGGGGCTCGCCATGGACAGCGCCAAGGTTCGAGCGGTGTTGGACTGGAAGAGCCCACGCAACCGGAAGGAGGTCCAACGGTTTGTCGGCTTCGCGAACTTCTATCGCAAGTTTATCAAAGGCTTCGCTATGCAGACAGCGGCCATCACGGACACGCTTAGCTCCAAGAAAAAGAAGTTCATCTGGACAGAGCAGGCGGAGAAGTCCTTTCAGGCACTCAAGCGTCTCTTTGCGTCGGAAGAGCAGCTGCTGCATGTCGACCCCAGCAGGCCGATGAGGGTGGAGACAGACGCCTCGGACAGAGCCGTGGGAGCAGTCCTGCTGCAGAAAGACCCGCAGGGGGTTTGGCGGCTGGGAGCGTTTTACTCCAGGAAGCTCAGCAAGTCCGAACAGAACTACACCATCTGGGACAGGGAGTTGCTGGCCATTCATGCAGCATTCAAAGCATGGAGGCACTTCCTGATCGGCGCCAAGCACACGGTGCAGGTCTGCACGGACCACAAGAATCTGGAGCACTGGCGCACGGCACAGTTCCTGAACCAAAGGCAGATACGTTGGGCTGAGTTCTTTGCGAACTTTAACTTCCGAATAGAGTATGTCCCGGGGGACACCAACATCATGGCGGACGCTCTCTCTCGTAAGCCACAGTATCTGGAGGACGCCAAGCCAGCGGCCGCCATGCACATCTTCGCACCAACAGTGTGGGCGTGCGCTGCGGCAACAGTGGACCTGGAGGCGGTGCGGCGAGCGTTGCAGGATGACTCCTTCGCGCAAGCGAAGATGGCAGAGGTGCACAGGGGCACGGCAGCGACCGACGAGTTCCAGCTGCGAGATGGATTGCTCATCCGTAAAGGGGCCATCTACGTGCCGGGAGACGAACTTCGCGCCAAGGTACTGCAGCAGCTGCACGACGCACCCACTGCCGGACACTTTGGCATGGAGAAGACGGTGGAATTAGTCGCCAGGGACTTCTGGTGGCCCAGAATGAGAGGGGAGGTCGCCGACTACGTGGCGAGGTGTGACACCTGCCAGAGGGCCAAACCGGTGCACAAACCGCCGGCCGGACTGTTGGAACCGCTGCAAACTCCGGTCGAACCATGGGAGAGAGTGGCCCTGGACTTTGTCACGGATCTGCCCAGCTCGAGGGGCAAGACGGCCGTGCTGGTGGTGGTGGACTTGTTCTCCAAGATGGCACATTTCATTCCGTGTGCCAAGGTGGCCACGGCGGAGCAAACCGCCAAACTGTTCATAGACCACGTGTTCAAGGTTCACGGTCTGCCACGGTCTATTCTGTCCGACCGGGGGCGACAGTTCATCTCGAATTTCTGGCAGAAGCTGATGGGCTTCCTGAACGTCAAGATCAACCTGGCGTCGGCGAGACACCCGCAGACCAACGGGCAGGCGGAGCGGGTCAATGCCATCATGCAGCAGTACCTGAGATGTTATGCGAATCAACAGCCTGCGACGTGGGTGGATTACCTGCCGCTCGCCGAGTTTGCCTACAACAACACGAAGCACGTGTCCACGGGGGTCACGCCATTCTTCGCTAACAACGGGAGGCACCCCAGAACCTTCCCGGGACTGGAAAGGATAGGGGAGGGGGAGCCGCAGACAGCAGATGCGTTCGCGTCGGAGTTGCAGGAGGTCCACGATCAGCTGCGGCGACACCTGGAGCTGGCCAAACATGCATACAAGGTGCAAGCGGACAAACACAGAAGGGTTGGCGAAGGGATCCATGTGGGAGACTGGGTCTGGTTAGCAGCCCACGCAGTGCCGGCCAGGTCGTTGGCCAAGAAGAAGCTGGGGCATAAGCAACTGGGGCCCTACCAAGTCGAAGAGCAGGTCAACCCGGTGGCTTTCAGGCTGGCGCTTCCGGAGGGTTCCAGAATGCATCCGGTGTTCCACAGATCGGTGCTCACTCCCTACAAGGCACCGCACAGGTTTCAGGAACCCGGAACGGCACCGAGTCCGCTCAGAGAAGAAACCGGGCACGCGGGAGTGGCACAGAAGGAACGCATCAACGAAGTCACGGAGATTTTGGACTCCAGATGGGGGGAAGAAGGGGTAGAATACCTTCTCGCCAAGGAGGGCACCCCGGCCAGTGCGAACAGCTGGGTGCCGGGCTACGCCTTGGACGAACCTCTGCTCAAAGACGAGTTTCATGCCCTCTTCCCACATAGACCAATGCCAGCAGACTTTTTCGACGACTGGCTTTTCACGCCAACGCTTTCTGCCAGCACGTTCCGGGGGTTCGACTCGGACGAGGACCCGATACGAGACGCCCGTTCCCCGGAGGGGTCACCCTCGGGATCTGCCTCAGAACCCTCGTATTGGTGGGACGATAGACCAGAGGAGCAGTGGCGCAGGCAGTGGCTGGGAGGTCCAGGACGAGCAACGCCGCCAGGAGGAAGTGAGGGAGAGACGGACATGGACGTTTTCGGGGACGACCCTGGTTTCGAGCACGGCGGCACAGAGATGGAAGCGGAGGTGACTGTCGTCGACGAGAGCAGGGAGGCAGAACCGGGAGACTTCAGATGGAGGCCCGCCACGGGAAGCGAACTGTATCCGACGTTCGTCCCTCTGACACAGCAGCACCCAGTTCCCGCACCGGAAGGAGGGGAGGGGGGAACGGGGGGCTTCGAGGGGGGTGGATGTCAGGGGTTCAGGAGCAGAGGCAAGGGCAAGGGAGGAAACAGAGAGCGAGGGGGAGGAGGCAGAAGAAAAGATGAGTGATGACGACGACCCGAGATCTCCGAGTCTTTCCAGTGAATCAGAAGATTCACAGAAAGGAGCACCAGTGGTCAGGGCAAGGGGGGAGCCTAGGGGGACACCCCAGGAAGATAGAGCCAGAGGGGACTCCGAGGAGAGCAGTTGGAAATCGGGACCAGCGTCACAGCCAGAGAGCAGGGAAGAGGAAGAGCGCCAGAGATCAAGCGCTGGCAGCTCGCAACAGGGGGGAGGGCACGAGTCAGGAGTGGCCACACCTCCATCGGGGAGCGAAGAAACGGTCAGACGGAAAGTGGAAGGTTGGGCGCGCGCGCCAAGTTCAAATGCACAGGAAAGTGACGCAGTAGGCAGCCAGGAAAGGGAGCCAGGTCCTAAAGCCCGGCGCAAGGAGACAGGGAGTTCCGGGGGGTCGGCGTCAGAAGAATCCCGGAAGGAAGAGACCCCGGGGGGCAGAGGGACCCAGAGGAGAGCAGTCAGGCGGAAAAGGTGGAGCAGGGCTAGGATATTAAGTTGGTGCACAAGGGGCGGAGACTCAGACGGAGCTTCGCCGATCTAGCCATTAGACGTAGAGTTGCACGCAGCAGCTTGGGAATGGAAACTGTAACTCAATAAAGACTTTTACTTAATGACCGCTGGCTAGCGTGATCCTCTGTGAGCTAGGATCTTGAAGCAGCTCTGACAGCGTGAGTGAATGCACCTCTGTTCTCCAGCACATGGTTTCTCTGTTTATTATTTTTCAATACCGCCTTTTATCCAAGGCACCCAAGGAAGTTTATACAGTGGTACCTCGGCTTACATACGCTTCGGGTTACATACGCTTCAGGTTACAGACTCCGCTAACCCAGAAATAGTGCTTCAGGTTAAGAACTTTGCTTCAGGATGAGAACAGAAATCGTGCTCCGGCAGCGCGGCAGCAGCAGGAGGCCCCATTAGCTAAAGTGGTGCTTCAGGTTAAGAACAGTTTCAGGTTAAGAACGGACCTCTGGAACGAATTAAGTACTTAACCTGAGGTACCACTGTAATCTTAAAATATTAACACCCATAGTACTAAAACTCAGAGGGTCTCAATTAACACCCTCCCACCAAATTTGAGGTGATAACATGGGATCATGGAGAGGTTACATGACACCAAAGAGGTCTGTGCCTTTACTGAATTTATTTTAGCACTCCCAATCAATTTTCACAATGAAAAAGAAAAATTATACTTTAAAAAATGGCCCAGCCATCAGTATAGGCTATAAAGTAGCCTAACAAATCCAAGCATCAGACTGGTATAGAAATGAAATGAATTAGAAAATAAAACTGTGCAAAATGAGTCTGGGTGACCCCAGATGAAAACTGCATAAAGACTAGTGTTGTTGAACAGATACATACTGGGATCAGTTACAGATAGGTAGCCGTGTTGGTCTGCCATAGTCAAAATAAAAAAATTCCTTCCAGTAGCACCTTAAAGACCAACTAAGTTAGTTCTTGGTATGAGCTTTCGTGTGCATGCACACTTCTTCAGATACACTTCTTTTTCTGCATGCACACTTCTTCTGTGTATCTGAAGAAGTGTGCATGCACACGAAAGCTCATACCAAGAACTAACTTAGTTGGTCTTTAAGGTGCTACTGGAAGGAATTTTTTTATTTTGATACTGGGATCAGGCAGTGGTACAACAGCATATGTCAAACATTATGCCCAAAAGAACATTATGAATTCTTTTTCATCATTCAGGATTTAGGTGAAAGGAAAAAAACCATTTCTGTATGTGGGGTTCCTGACTTTTGTGCTGGACATTAATTGTTATAATGTAAAAGTATGTTAAAAATCAGATGCCTTCTTTAGTTTTCGTTGCTCCTTTGTATTCAGATCAGGCCTCAGTACAATAATGTAGCACTTGGGAAAGAAGATGCAGCCCAGAAGCCCAGCACTGGAGGCCAAGATGGAGAAGACCTGAACAGCTACCATGTATTTCCCCTTGGTGCTCAGGTAGGTGGGCACAAAGGACACCCAAACACTGCAGAAGACCAGCATGCTGAAGGTGATCAGCTTGGCTTCATTGAAGGCCCCAGGCAGCTTCCTGGCTAGGAAAGCCACTGTGAAGCAGATGGCAGCCAGGAATCCCATGTAGCAGAGGGAACTATAGAACAGGGCAATGGATCCTTCATTGCATTGCAAGACAATCTCTCCAGCGTGGGAGTGCAGGTCAGACTCTGGGAACGGTGGGGAAAGTCCCAACCATAAGGTGCAGATAGCAACTTGGACAGTGGAACAAGAAATGACAATGGAGTTGGCCAAACTCTTTCCCAGCCATCTCCTCACCCTGTTCCCTGGCTTAGTGGCTAGGAAGGCCAGCACTACAGTGATGGTTTTAGCCAACACAGAAGAGACGGCAACTGAGAAGATGATGCTGAAGACTGTTTGTCGGAGAAAGCAGGTCATTTTCCTTGGCTGGCCTATGAAGAGGAAGGAGGACAGAAAGGAAAGCAGGAGGGAGACAAGGAGGATGTAGGAGATGTCCCTGTTGTTGGCTTTGACTATGGGAGTGTCAAAGTATTTGATGAAGATTCCTAGCACTATCACTGTGGTTAAGGACAATAGGAGGGCAAAGGAAGTTAGGAGGATCCCTAAATATTCTGCATAAGCGAGGAAGATGGTTATCTTGGGTACACATTTATACTGGGCCTTGTTTGGATGGTGATCTTCTAGACACTTGGTGCAATGCTCTGCATCTGCAAAGAAGAAGAGTAATGTTTAATAGAGCTTTTCATTGGGTTCAGCCAAGGCCCTGAGCCATATCCACCCTATTTGACGGGATTATGTTGGCATTCAGGTTGTGTTGAGACAGTCACATATCAATGTGGGTCAGGTTGGGTGGCCCAGAGTAATCAGGCTGTTTCTGTGGAGAAAGCCACTTTGCAAAGCAACGTTGGTCCAATCTATGACTCCTCTCAACAGCTGTTGAACATATGCATCAATTGTATGGTGTATAGGGGCTCATTCCAATTGGCGTCCCTGCAGAAAAGTCGCATATGAAGGGGAACCCTACAAAACAGACCCTGCTGCTTTTGGTTGGGTAGGACAGAAGGAGGCAAACTGTCTACTTCCTTGCCTCCAACCATCCGTATACTGTTTTTAATTAGAATGGGGGGCTTTTATTCTATAAAGTTCTCCCGGTATGCCCCACAGAGAGCCTCAAGGTCCATAAATAGCAACATCCTAGAGGTCCCGGGCCCTAAGGAAGTCAGATTAGCCTCAACCAGAGCCATGGCCTTTTCAACACTGGCTCCGGCCTGGTGGAACGCTCTGCCTCATGAGACCAGGGCCCTGCAGGATCTGATTTCTTTCCGCAGGGCCTGTAAGACAGAGTTGTTCCGCCTGGCCTTTGGCTTGGAGCCAATTTGATTCCCTCCCCCTCTTTCTTTTTTCTTTCTCTTCCTGTGATGAGGCTGCATTTTAATATTTTAATGTTTCAATATTTTAATTGTTGTATTCTAATCTTGTTTTTAAGTTGTATTCATTCAACTTGTTTTTATTATTGCTTGTTAGCCACCCTGAGCCCGGCCTTGGCAGGGGAGGGTGGGATATAAATAAAAATTATTATTAAATATTAACTAATCTGTGAACTAATTCAAGATTGGATCTAAGGTGGGTGTGGGTGGGTTCATCAGGTTGGCCTCTAGCTTATCAGACCAATGGGGGGGCCTGTTTTGAGGCCATGGGGTGTATCAGGGAACTATGCTGAGGCCTAATAATCTACCGTAGTTCCATAACAGATTTCTGTAAAACATGCACATCTGGATTCAGAATTTATACCAAAGAGCCTGAAAAGGCAAGTGGCTGTGAGATGACAACATGTAGTAAGGCTGAGGAGCAGGGGTGGCTGGCAGGCATTTAGTGATTTAGGTATTTCTATCAGACTTTTCAAAGAAGCTTAATTCACACACACACACAAATGTGTGAGAGAAATACAGTGAGACCTTAGTCCTTGAACTTAATCCATTTCAGAAATCCACCCGACTCCTGAAATGTTTGAAAACCAAGGCATGGCTTCTGATTGGCACAGGCGCCCCAGAAACAATAGCCGACAACCGCATTTGGCTTCTGAAAAACGTTCAAAAACCGGAACACTTACTTCCGGGTTTTTGGCGTTTGGGAGCCAATTTGTTCGTCAACTAAGCCGTTCGAGAACCAAGGTTCCACTGTACAAGTATATAGAGGCACCACCTTCTCAAGAGGATTGAGGGGACATCCTAAACATTGGGGGGTGGCCCCCTCAAAAAAAGATTGGGCCCCCACAGTGTTTCAGCTCCCCGGAGCCTTGAAAGTATATATCAAAACAATAGCATGAACACAATTAAAAATACAAAATTTCAATGAAATATATGAAACTTAGGAAACAGGAAGCCCAACACTGAAGCTCCCAGTCAAAAGTGACTTCATGGGTCATCCATTTCACCTCCTGCCTAAATCAAGAATTCTACTGCACTTGAAGCATACTAGCCCATCCTACCTTGAAATGCTTTTAGAAGATGCCTGACTGGATTCTTCCCCAAGGGCTTCCCTTTCTGCTGGTGTCACCCACCTTCCTGAGTGGAGATCGTCCCTTTTGCACAAGGAATGCAGTCATAGCAGCAGATTGGCTTTCCTTCCTGAATCACTTTGACAAATCCAGGTGCACAACTTCCCACACACCGGGAAGTAGGAAGTGTCTAAGAATAAAGACAAGGCGGGTCAATGAAAACGTGTTCAGGGTAATGTAACAATGTAAATAAGACGTAGGGTTGGGAAGGGCCTAACTGGACCTTTAGCCCCAGGTTCAACTTGAGCCTTGCATTTTTAAAGTATAGTAAGTTTAATGCGAATTTTGCAATTAAATCGAACCCTGCAAGGCTGAAACAACCACCACGTTGCTTGAGACACAATATGTTGCACGGTAACATAAAACTGGGTCTTCTCTGTTGCACACCCCAGCTGTAAGAATAGATCAGGGGTCAGCAAAATTTTTCAGCAGGGGGCCGGTCCACTGTCCCTCAGACCTTGTGGGGGGCCGGACTATTTTTTTTTGGGGGGGAGAACAAATTCCTATGCCCCACAAATAACCCAGAGATGCATTTTAAATGAAAGGACACATTCTAGTCATGTAAAAACACCAGGCAGGCCCCACAAATAACCCAGAGATGCAATTTAAATGAAAGGACACATTCTACTCATGTAAAAAACACGCTGATTCCTGGACTGTCTGTGGGCTGGATTTAGAAGGCGATTGGGCCGGATCCAGCCCCTGGGCCTTAGTTTACCTACCCATGGAATAGATGTTTCTGTCAGTTTGCATTTCTTAGTACAGAAAGTATTGATCTGATGTGTAGATATCTTTCCTATTCTAATTAATTCAAGAGGGTTCTGGGTGAAAGAAACAAGCAGAAGGTTCGTGGTGTTTGGGTTATTCCTTCAGAGAAGCTGAGTACAGCTGGCTTAAACTGGTTCTGTTATCTCTTTCAGTCAAGGTAATGCTGACTATAAAAGTAGGGACAGAAGGAGCCCAGGTTTCACTTTCTCTTTCCATCTCTTTTTCTTCTGGTGTGGTGTTCTGTATACAGTGGTACCTCGGGTTAAGAACTTAATTCGTTCCAGAGGTCCGTTCTTAACCTGAATCTGTTCTTAACCTAAGATAGCACTTTAGCTAGTGGGGCCTCCCGCTGCCTCCTTGCTGCCGCTGCCGAACAATTTCTGTTCTCATTCTGAAGCAAAGTTCTTAACCCAAGGTACTATTTCTGGGTTAGCGGAGTCTGTAACGTGAAGCGTCTGTAACGTGAAGCGTCTGTAACCCGAGGTACCACTGTATCGTACACATAAAAGCTTAAGGAACATACAATGAAAAGAAATATATGATTGCCCTCCCCCCACACCTGATTGAACCACTTTGGCCACACAATGGCCTCCTGGTCGATGGAGCACTTCAGGTCTGGCGATCCCTGTCTGTCAATACTCCCAAACTTCACTCTGAGTACGGACCTATTGGGGAACACCACCCAGTTCACTATGTCCAGGTCAGCTACCAGCTCCCCGTTCTCGTCCAAATACACTAAATCCATGGAAGCATTGTAGAACTGGGAATTTCCTAGGAAAGGATGGAGCTAGAATGGTAGAGAAAAGAGCAGCATTTAGAACATGGGAAATGACACGGACAATCCATTTCTGCCCATTTCATGCTTGGAGCAGCTCTGATTTGGGGCTGGTTGCAGACTCAAGTAGCTCAGTCAATTATGGTTCTCTCGGTTTCTCATTTTTTCCAATCTTGAATTCCGTTCTCCATGTACTTCATCCAGCTTCACCAGCATTTTAGTGCCCATTTCTTCTAATGGACACGTCTTTGTACATGGGTTTGGCTAATATATACACACTACGATATATATTTTCATTTTTTATGCACACCTGCCCCAATATAAGCGTTTTTCTAAGCACTGGTTGGAGAACTGCGTCAAACAAAAACTAATAAAAGTGGGAATTTCAAAGGATGGCTGTGCTTCCCTTCTTGAATTGTTTCTGAAAGTATGGATTAGGTAGATTCCCCCCTATTAAATCAAACTGAAACAAGTTTCTAATATGGACTCACAGCACACACTCTCCCTCAAAGTTGTGTGCTTGGTGGAGGGTGTGAGGTGCCAGAACATAGCCAGGTGGGTATTGCCTGGTATGGAGAAGGAAGGAAGGCTTAGAGAGAGCCTGAGGAATGTTATCTCCCCTGCCCAAAAGAACTATTGGTGTTTCACAACTTTGACCTGTTGCAGGACCTTAGCCAGACCTTAGCAGAGCATATGCAGAGTTTCAGAAAGCAATCAGTTGCAGGCAGGATGGATGAAGCAGGAACAAAATGCTGCTACTAGTAACTTGGTTACTTAGAGGTGTTTATTATTTACAGCAGACTCTGCAAGTTACCATATACAGGAACTGATACGGATCTTAACTAGCTCTCTCTTAACAAACTCCAAATGACTCTCAGAACTCAGAACACCATACTGACCAACAAACTATCCAATCAGTAAGGTCATAAGTCATCATGCCTGTGTGAGACCTCAACCAATGGTAAAGCTGTATCCAGGGTCCCATATCTCTAGGCAGAATAACTCCTCTCTGCTCAGTCATCTTTGGCTTTTGGCCAACTCTTAATTGACTCTGTGTGAAGCTGCACAGAATGGCACGTAGTCAAAAATCCCAACAAGCACTCCAGGTAAAGGAGTGGTTGGGACTTGTTACCAGAAGGGTTGTGTCCTCTGAGGCCAGTGTAACGGAGCAAAAATTGGAACAGAAACTGGGTTTGCAATTTTTCACTTTACCACTCCACATTCTCTAGTGATGAGGAGCTCTCTATGTCCTAAACCAGGGATTCACAAACTTTTTCAGACTGTCTATGATGGAAAAGAAAATACCATACCTGCCATGGCTGTAGCCTTTGAGCTTCCAGTCTCTCCCTCACCCTTTGCTTAGATCTAGATGAATATGCAGCATTTAAGGCATGTGCCATGGTTTGGACAGCATTGTAGATTCTGTGGCAGTCCAGAGAAAGGCTTCTTTGCAGATCATCTTGGGGCAGCAGCACTTCCGGTTTCTCTCTCTCTCTGCATCTTGTCCAACCTTTCACTGACAATGCATCCTTTAAATAGGAACAACGAAAAGCTTTGTCCCAAAACTGCTTGATAGCAATGAAAAAGGGCTCAAAGTCATCATATTTGGTCCTTTCATTTGTCTCAATAAAGAAGGAAAAAATACCACGGATTTGTTGGGAAGATAAGCCACTGTACATCAACTCCAAGGAGACGTCCCACATAGCTGTTGTGATCCAGATTTTCCCAACGAGGGATTTCATCTTAAGAGCATTTTGTACAATTATTATTCCATCTAAGAAATAAGTCATCTCTGCATAGTAAACAAATACATGGACTTGTCTCCACTTGAGGAATGGAAACAAATCCGTCCGTATTGTATTTGTATTCAGTCCTTGGATGGTTAGTGAGATGACAACACAAACATCACTTCGGGTGAGCACAGGTGTCAAGGTCTTCATGAACCTCTCTCCATCGTCCGTGTCTGGAGCAATGAGACCAATCAATGTCCATCTGAAGTGATGGAGCAGCTTGACAATCCCTGGGTACAGGGCTTCTTCTTTGGGGACCATCCGGTAGAAAAAAGGATACTGCTTCTTATCATTTAGAACATTAGAGACAAAAGCATAACTGACCTGGGAAGGAATGGAAGATTTGTGACTCATTTGAGTTCAAATCAAGGCCCAAATATTTCCAACCCCTGCACTGGAATAATATTAGAAACATAGAATTGTGGAATTGGATGGGACCTTGAGGGTCATCTAGTCCAACCCCTGCAATGAAGGAATCTCAACTAATGCATCCTCGACAGATGGCCAGCCAACCTCTGCTAAAAAAAACCTCCAAAGAAAGAGAGCCCACTGTCTTCCAAGGGAGTCCATTCTACTGTCAAACAGCTCCTACTTTCAGAAAGTTATTCCTAATGTTCAGTTGGAATCTCCCTCATTGGTTTGGGTTCTACCACCTGGAGCAGCAGAAAGCAAGCTTGCTCCATCTTCTATATCCTTTAGATATTGGAAGATGGCTATCATATTGAAATAATCATACACAAACATCATATCGAAATGTCTAAAAGAGCTTGCGCATGTAATCCCAGAGCCTCTGTCTATAATCTTTGAGAATTCTTGGAGAACAGGTGAGGTCCATGCAAACTGGAGGTGGGCAAATGTTGTCCCCATCTTCAAAAAGGAGGTAACTACCAACCAGTAGGCATGACATCGATACCAGGGAAGGTCCTGAAACAGATAATTCAACAATCTGTCTGTGAGCATTTAAAAAAGGATGCTGTGATTACTGAGGTAACTGTTAGGGTGAATTTGTAACTGGTTTACTATCCAAACCCAAAGAGTGCCCATTTATAGTTCTTCATCAACCTGGAAAAAAGTAACAAGCAGGGTGCTGCAGGGTTCTGTCCTGGGCCTGTTGTTGTTCAATATCTTTATAAATGACTTGGATGAAGGAACTGATGGAGTGCTCATCCAATCTGTAGATAGGAGAACTAGGCCCAAACTAACAAAATGAATTTCAATAGCAACAAATGTAAGGCTCTGCACTTAAGGAAGAAGAATCAGCTGCACAAATATAAGATGGGGGACACCTGACTTTAAATATAATAAATATAAGATGGGGGACACCTGACTTTAAATATAATAAATATAAGATGGGGGACACCTGACTTGCTAGTAGTACATGTGGAAAGGATCTGGGGTAGCTTGTGATCTTAGTAGACCACAAGCTTAACACATAACAACAGTAGGATGCATTTTTAATGTATTTTTAACTGTTTTTATTTTGTATTTTTCTTTTTCTTTTTCTATTTTTATTGTAATATGTTAAAAAATCTCAATAAATATCTTATTAAAAAAAAAACACAGTAGGATGCAGCAGCAAAAAAGCTCATGCTATTCTCGGCTGCATCAACAGAAGTATAGTGTCCAGATCAAGGAAAGTAATAGTACCACTCTATTCTGCCTTGGTCAAACCACACCTGGAATACTGTGTCCAATTCTGGGCACCACAAATTAAGAAGGATGTTGACAAGCTGGAACATGGGCAGAGGAGGGTGGCCAATATGACCAACGGTCTGGAAACCAAGAGTTATGAGAAATGGTTGAAGGAGCTGCATATGTTAAGTCTGGAAAAGAAGAGACTGAGAGGAGATATGATAGCCATCTTCAAATATCTCAAGGGCTGTCACATGGATAATGGAATGAGCTTGGCTCTTTACTTAATGTCCGTCCCCCAACCAAACACTAAAGCTGGTATAAATGGAATAATAATGTCTGATGGCATTTTGATGAGGATAATGCCATGTGGATGTTGAAAAACATGTATGAGGAACATCAAGTCCATCATAAAATGTTGTATGGAAGCATCCATAGTCTTGTTTTGAAACTATGCGAAAATATATATGAGTAGAGATGACTATGTGAGAGAAGAAAGATATATTTCTGTCCTCCAAGAGCAGTGAAATCTATTTCAATTCACCAACAATTCTCTGTTTTAAAAAGTATCTCTTTCCAGCATCACTTTGAATATACAAATGCCCCACCTGTCTCCATTCCTACCTGTGGAATTTTATATGTGCTCAGCAAGCTTGAAATCCAGATGGAGTTTTGAGAGCCAGCCCCTTCCAAAACAGTGAATACATTAGTGTGTCTACCACAGTTGTAGTTTGGAATATTTGCCTGCCCAGGAGACAGCAGGTCCAGCAAGGCATCATAGGTCACCCTTCCATCAAAAAAGTTCTCATGGATGCTATAGCCCAGGGTGATGTTGGGTAAGAGCTTGGGATTCCGATTGATCTCTTGGATGGAAAACACAAAGGACGAGAGCTGCCAGTATTTTGTGGTTCCTTTCCTACAAAAATGTACATATCAGATCATCCTTGAGCATTCAGTGAACATATCAGATTTAACTCTGGCTGTTTTACAAGCTTTTACAGATAGGAGGAGTTTGGATTTGATATCACGCCTTTCACTCCCTTTAAGGAGTCTCAAAGCGGCTAACATTCTCCTTTCCCTTCCTCCCCCACAACAAACACTCTGTGAGGTCAGTGGGGCTGAGAGACTTCAGAGAGATGTGACTAGCCCGAGGTCACCCAGCAGTTGCATGTGAAGGAGCGGAGACGCGAACCCAGTTCACCAGATTACGAGTCTACCACTCCTAACCACTACACTACACTGGCTCCCTCTTGATGATTCACCCTCTTGCCAACATTTTATTTTCTTAACTTTCCATTTCCCTGACCATTGTCTCCTCCATTTGTTCTCATTATATGGGACGCATGCAATGGAGTCTAGTGTACTCTATAGTGCAGATCAAGCGAAGTCATAGCAACTGCACGCTCATGCTCACACATGAGCTTACTTGCCCCTCCCCCAATATTTTATTCAAGTTGGCACCCCTGCTTACAATGTGAAAAATGAATAACTGCAACGTAACAAAACGACGAAGAAAAACAAAAAAAAATTGCAACCATACGGAACCATTTCTGCATAAATCGCAATATCTAAAATCAAGATGTAAAAAACCCCAACAGCAACATCCCCTGCTCCCACGACAACCCTGCCAAACAACACTGCAGCCCAAGTCTGTTCAGCATCCTCAGCTTTTGTAGCTGGTATCAGTCAGCACCCAACCACCTGGCCAGGTGCGAAGAAGAAGAAGAAGAAGAAGAAGAAGAAGAAGAAGAAGAAGAAGAAGAAGAAGAAGAGTTTGGATTTGATATCCCGCCTTTCACTCCCCCTTCAGGAGTCTCAAAGCGGCTAACATTCTCCTTTCCCTTCCTCCCCCACAACAAACACTCTGTGAGGTGAGTGGGGCTGAGAGACTTCAGAGAAGTGTGACTGGCCCAAGGTCACCCAGCAGCTGCATGTGGAGGAGCGGAGACGCGAACCCAGTTACCCAGATTACGTGACTACCGCTCTTAATCACTACACCACACTGGATAGGAAGGAAGGAAGGGAGCAAACAGGAAGCAAAGCACCCATAATTCCATGGCTTACCAAAGAAAGCTGGTAGAGGGAGTGCTGTTGAAGCTATGAGCTCGAAATAAAGTATTTGTGGCAGAGATGACCCCGCTGATGAACTGGTCTCCTGGCCTGTAATAATTAGCTGAGTCTATTCCATCCCTTTTCAAAGTAAGAGGGCACCTTGTATTTTGTATCACGCAGCCTGCGTAAGGCAGTAGCAGCAGCAGAACCAGGGCCATGCTGGGTCTTCCTGGAAGTGCTGCCTCCTTTATGGCAGCTCTCCTACGATGAATTAGAAGAATCGTTGGAAGAAGCCAAAGCTTTTGTTGCAGTGATTATGGCGGTTCAGTAGCTTTCTTGATGGAGCCCAGCCAAGGAATCACAAAGGGCAGAGTTATTATGTCCTCCATCTCAGCCCAGGCTTTCGGTGGCACAGGAGATGTTTGTGTGGCTCAGATGCAAGACATCACCTCGTATTGTTCTAATTTCCAACGTGTCTTTTAGCAGACTCGAAGTTGATCTGGACAAATCTCTTGGGCTTTAGTGCAAAGTATCAGCAGCCCTCTCCCCATGAATCACTATTATTTTGATAATTATAAAGGGAAGAAGTATCACTTCTGTGACACTCTGAACTCCTTATGCAGCTCCACCTGCAGGTGTGGCGCTGGAGGAAAAACATGTTTGTAAAAAAGGTTGACATCTGGCTCCAAATTCTGACATGATCATGCCCAACTTTGGTGAAATAAGACATTCATAGGAGTCAACGTTCAATGTTTCCTTTTAGGATTTACCTGAACTATCATGGGCAACTGCATGACATCTGGCAGAGGCCTGTTGCCTACTTATGTTGGTATATTACTTCTTTTAAAGCAACTCTCTCCCCCTCCCCCAAGGAAAAAGGATCAAGAGAGGAGGTTTGATATAGAAAAACAGGATTTCCTTTTCCTCACTTAGAGCAAAGCTTCCTGGTTTAGCACAATGGGCTTGGGGAATTTCCATACAGCTGTTTATTGTGCCTTCAGCACGGCATATACTTTTGTGTCTTCACAATGTGAAGTAACGGTTAGAGTGCTGGAATAGGGCCTGGGAGGCTAGGGTTCAAATCCTCTCTCAGCAAGGAAGCTCCCTCTTGTGTTTCTGCCTCCCTACGGCTTGTATGACTTGTTTGTTGCAGCAGCCCAGGCTACAAGATCTCCACCAAATGCAGTGTTTGGGTGTCTTTTCTGCCCACCTACCAGAGCACCAAGGTTAAATACATGGTAGCCGTGCAGGTCTTCTCTATGTTGGCCTCCAGTGCTGGGCTTCTGGGCTGCATCTTCCTTCCCAAGTGCCACATTATTATACTGAGACCTGATCTGAATAAAAGGGAGCACTTGACAACAAAAACTAAAGATAGCACCTGACTCTGAAAATATTATTTTACAGCTGGACGGCAGGGTTGCAGTAATGGAACTGCAATACTTCTAATTTAAATGTAGCTTCACACATAGTAAATCACACCTGATGAAATTTATTTAAATTATTTATTTCATAAAATTCACATTCCGCTTCATTGTAGAAAAAATAATAATCTCAGAGCAATTTCCATAAGGGTAAAGCAATAAAATTACCATTTTATTTATTTTATTTTATTTATTTACAAAAAGGTAAAACCACAATAGAGTAAACCAGGCATAGGCAAACTCGGCCCTCCAGATGTTTTGGGACTACAATTCCCATCAACCCTGACCACTGGTCCTGTTAGCTAGGGATCATGGGAGTTGTACTTTTGTCCTTTTGGTGTACCAACCTCCCCGCTACACCAAGGATTCCCTGCCCGAGCTGCTTCAGGTCGTGGAAGATGTGCTTCTGGAGACACCTAGTTTGGTTGCCCTAGGGGATTTTAACATCCATGCCGAAACAACCTTACAAGGGGTCGCTCGGGACTTCGTGGAAAGCACCAAGGGGCTGTCCCTGAATAAGTTTGGCCCAACTCATAGCCGCGGACATGCCTTAGACCTGGTGTTCACCTCTAGTGATGTGGGTGATCTGACACTAAGTAAAAGTGAAACAAAAGAAGTGCTATGGTCAGATCACCTCCTGGTGCAACTGGACTTCTCCGCGACCCTTCCCGTCTGCAGGGAGGGGGGACCAATTTGGATGGTCTGCCCCCGCCACTTAATGGGTCCAAATGGTTTCCAGAGAGTGGTAGGGGATGCTTTATCCCATGTTGATAGCCTTTCAGCTGATTCCCTGGTGACCCATTGGAATACAGAGTTAACCAGGGCTATTGACTGTCTGACTCCGAAGCGCCCTCTCTTATTGCATGGAGCCCAGACAGCCCCATGGTTTCTCCTGGAGCTGAGGGCGATGAAACAATCGCTGAGATGGCTAGAGCGCCGGTGGCGGAAAGCTCACTCTGAATCGGACCAGACATGGGTTAGAGCTCAACATCGAGCCTACCAAGTGGCGACGGCGAAAAGGACTTTCTTTGCCACCTCTATTGCATCTGCAGAAAACAGCAGCAGGAGACTCTTTAAGGTGGTTCGCAATCTATCGGAACCACCTTTGTCATTGGGGCCTAGTAGGGACCCCACAATCTCCTGCAATGCTTTTGCAAAGTTTTTTGCAGATAAAGTCGCTCAGATTCAGAAGGAGGTAGACTCCACCGTGGGAGCAGGGCCGGGGCGGGAGAGTGCTGGAGTCCTGTCTAGTCATGGGATCAATTTCAATCTGTTACTTCCGAGGATGTGGACAGGCTGCTTGGACGAGTGAAACCAACCACCTGTCTTCTTGATCCTTGTCCTTCCTGGCTGATAAAAGCAAGCCGGGAAGGGCTGGGTGATGGGTTCTGTGGGGTGGTAAATGCTTCACTCTGTGAGGCAGCCTTCCCAGGTCCCCTGAAAGAGGCAGTCATTAAACTGCTTCTTAAAAATACACCCTTAGACCTGGCCAATATGGCCAACTATCTCCCAGTCTCAAATCTTCCATTCTTGGGCAAGGTGATTGAGCGGGTGGTTGCTGAACAACTCCAGGCACGCCTGGAGGATGCGGACCATTTGGATCCCTTCCAATCAGGATTCAGGCCTCACCATGGGACTGAAACTGCCTTGGTCGTGCTGGTCGATGATCTCTGGCGGACTAGGGACAAAGGTGAGAGCTGTTTCCTAGTTCTGCTGGATCTCTCAGCGGCCTTTGACACCATCGACCATAACATCCTTCTGGACCGTCTAGAGGGGCTGGGAGCTGGGGGCACTGTCATACAGTGGTTCCGCTCCTTCCTCCTGGGCCGTGTTCAGAAAGTGGTGGTGGGGGATGAATGTTCAGACCCCTGGGCTCTCACTTGTGGGGTGCCTCAGGGTTCTGTCCTCTCCCCCATGCTTTTTAACTTGAAGCTGCTGGAAGAGATTATCAGGGGTTTTGGGCTGAGTGTTCATCAATATGGGGATCATATCCAGCTCTACCTCTTTTTAAAATCAGAACCAGTGAAGGCAGTGAAGGTCCTGCGTGAGTGTCTGGAGGCAGTTGGAGAATGGATGGCAGCTAACAGATTGAGGTTGAATCCTGACAAGACAGAAGTACTGTTCTTGGGGGACAGGGGGTGGGCTGGTGCGGAGGACTCCCTAATGCTGAATGGGGTAACTGTGCCCCTGAAGGACCAGGTGCGCAGACTGGGAGTCATTTTGGACTCACAGCTGTCCATGGAGGAACAGGTTAATTCTGTGTCCAGGGCAGCTGTCTACCAGCTCCATCTGGTATGCAGGCTGAGACCCTCCCTGCCCACAGACTGTCTTGCCAGAGTGGTGTATGCTCTAGTAATCTCCCGCTTGGACTACTGCAATGCGGTCTACATGGGGCTACCTTTGAAGGTGACTCGGAAACTGCAATTAATCCAGAATGCGGCAGCTAGACTGGTGACTGGGAGTGGCCGCCGAGACCATATAACACCTGAGAGATCTGCATTGGCTCCCAGTACATTTCTGAGCACAATTCAAAGTGTTGGTGCTGACCTTTAAAGCCCTAAACAGCCTCGGTCCTGTATAACTGAAGAAGCGTCTCCACCCCCATCGTTCAGCCCAGTCACTGAGGACCAGTGCCGAGGGCCTTCTGGTGGTTCCCTCACTGCGAGAAGTGAGGTTACAGGGAACCAGGCAGAGGGTCTTCTAGGTGGTGGCACCTGCCCTGTGGAATGCCCTCAGAGCAGATGTCAAGGCAATACGCAACTATTTTACTTTTAAAAGACAACTGAAGGTGACCCTGTTTAGGGAAGTTTTTAATGTTTGATGCCGTTTTGTGTTTTTAATATTTGGTTGGAAGCCGTCGAGAGTGGCTGGGGAAACAAAGTCAGATGGGCGGGGTATAAATAATAAATTATTATTATATTATTATTTTTTAAAAGTGGGGGCAGAGAGAGTCGGAAAGAAAGAGGGAGGATTGACCAATGCAACTGGCGCTGGGAGGTTTCTGCTGTGTTTCGAAAGGCGTTTCAGGAGTGACTTTGGTTTGGATGCTTGAAAACTAGCCACGAGTATGTGGGAGAGGGAAAAGAGTCGGGGGGGAATTGGCCAGGATTAGGCTGGGGAGTGTTGAGAGAGTGACAGGGCCTCCCCGCCTATCTCCCCCCACCCCTCCTCTTTCCTTTTGCCCATGGCCAGGCTGAACATCTGATAAGAACTGAATTAGGAAGGGCGGTGAGAGACAGACCAACAGCTGCTGCCACTGGGAGTATCTTGTGAGTCACATGTAAGAGGCTTGAGAATTGTTGGTTGTTTCTTTCTTTCAGTGCGACAGCCCCCACCCACCTCGTTAGACCCAACTCGGTGAGCCTGCCCTGTACAGAAACAACCGTTGCCAAGAAGGAAAGACCAGCAGCCGCCAATGGCCAGTTTGATGGATGACACTGCAATAAACCAGCACTTCTAAAACATGAAGTACAAAGGGTCTGTGACGAGTGGTGAGTTATTATGCATTGATTTTTATTGATACCAGGCAGACACATTTAAGGTACACATTTCTGTTGAAGACATTCTTATTTAGACAGGCTCACTAAGATGTTCATAAAACTTGTACGAGTTTTTAATTTGTTTTAGTTGATTCTATTGTGGTTTCACCTTTTTGTAAATAAAATGATAATTTTATTGCTTTATCCTTTTGGAAACTGCTTTGAGGTTTTTCTACAATGAAGTGGAATGTCAATTTTATGAAAAAAATAAATTTAATAAATTCCAACAAGTGTGATTTATCATGTGTGAAGTTACATTTAAATGAGAAGCACTGCAGTTCCATTACTGCTGCAGTGCAGTTCAGCTATAAAATAATATTTTCAGAGTCAGGTGCTGTCTTTAGCTTTTGTTGTGAGATGCTCCTTTGTATTCAGATTAGGCCTCAATATGATAATGTAGCACTTGGGAAGGAAGATGCAGCCCAGAAGCCCAGCACTGGAGGCCAGGATAGAGAAGACCTGCACAGCTACCATGTATTTCCCCTTGGTGCTCTGGTAGGTGGGCACAAAGGACACCCAAACGCTGCAGAAGACCAACATGCTGAAGGTGATCAGCTTGGCTTCATTGAAGGCCCCAGGCAGCTTCCTGGCCAGGAAAGCCACCGTGAAGCAGATGGCAGCCAGGAAGCCCATGTAGCCAAGGACAGTGTAAAACATGGCAACAGATCCTTCATTGCATTGCAGGATGATCTCTCCAGCCTGGGAGTGCATGTCAGAGTCTGGGAAAGGGGGAGAGATGCCCATCCAGATGGTGCAGATGACAACTTGAACACCAGAACAGGAAATGACAATGGAGTTGGCCAGACTCTTCCCCAGCCATCTCCTCACCTTGTTCCCGGGTTTTGTGGCCATGAAGGCCAGCACCACAGTGATGGTTTTAGCCAGTACAGAAGACACGGCAACTGAGAAGATGATGCTGAAGGCCGTTTGTCGGAGAAGGCAGGTTAATTTACATGGCCGGCCAATGAAGAGGAAGGAGGACAAAAAGGAGAGCAAGAGAGAGACGAGGAGGATGTAGGAGAGGTCACGATTGTTGGCTTTGACAATAGGAGTTTCCAGGAATTTAATGAAGATTCCTATCACAGAGCCTGTGGTGACAGACAATAAGAGTGCCATGGAAGTCAAGAGGACCCCCAAAGTATCTTCATAGGCTAGGAAGCTGATAATTTTGGGGACACATTGATCTTGGTCCTTGCTCGGATGCTCATCTTCTGGACATTTGTTGCAATGCTCTGCATCTGCAATGAGCAAGAAAGACCACTGTCATGGCATCTCTGTTCCATCTATAATATTGATCTAGACTCTTCAAGATTGCTTGGAACATCATTCTGGGTGGCAGCTTAGACCCATAGCATAGAATTTTCCAAATTATGCAAATCAGACTCCAAGGTGCACATTGAGATTTCACCCTCCCTGTGTTTACTTCTACTGAAGATGCACCTTTTGGATCAGACGCCTATGGTTGGTGGGACATGCCAGCCACTGTCATGCCACACATTGCTTTTCATGCCCACCTCCTCCTCCAGGTTCATCCATCCAGCTCATTAACCGTGAAGTTAGCATTTGTTTTGCTAATCTCCAGAAATAATGTAGGATCACACTTCCCCATTTCTGGAAATTAAACAAACATACAGAAACATACCCCAAATTATGTCTGTGCTCTCCTGAAAGGGCTTCTTTTCTCCCTGGCATCCCTTACCTTCCCGAGTGGAGAAGGTCCCTTCCACACATGGTGCACAACCATAACAGCACAATGGCTTTCCTTCCTGAATCACCTTGACGTATCCTGGGTGACAGCTTTTGGTGCACTGTGACTGTGGCAAGGTCTAACCATAAAGAGAAGGAAAAGTGGCAGAAATGTATCAATAAGCTACTGAACTGAGTCAAAGACATAGAAAAGGCATAGCCTTATTTCTCTAGCAAATGACTCCAGTTTTTTAGGTTTGCCTGTCTCGATTCCCAGAATGGTCAGTTGTCCTTCAGAAGCTGCATTCACTAGTTTTCCACTTTTAGTTAGTGAATAAATTTTCTAAACTCATTTCTGCCTTTGGTCATATCTAATTAATTACCTAGTGTTGCCATCTGTCTGGGTTTCCCTACACATTTCCTCTTTTGGGGGCCCGGTGTGCATTTTACAAGAAATATTTGGGTTTGGATTTTTTATAAGAAATAATAATAATCATCATCATCATCATCGGGGTGGGGCGCTGTGCTCTGGAAGTAAAACTGCTATATCAGAGCAAGGCTGTTGCAGTGAAGATCAGGTAGGAGCTGGGGTCCTGTTTCCGCTCAGGCTGGCAGTGGCTTGGCCTTGGGAAGCTTGGGCATGGGTTTGGGGTGTAGCAGCTGCCAGCCCAAGCCAGGGAAAGAGGTGTGCAGGTGCACCTTTTGGATTTTATTGGTATTTGGCCTATGCTTAAAAACACTGCAATGGGTAAGAGGTCTTACTGAGTGATCAACATTCTTAAATTCTCCATCCATCCCCTTGAGCCACACAATGGCATCCCGGTCAATGTGGAACCTGGTTTCTGGGGATGCCTGCCGCTCTATAGCTATACAGTGGTACCTCAGGTTACATACGCTTCAGGTTACATACACTTCAGGTTACAGACTCCGCTAACCCAGAAATAGTACCTCGGGTTAAGAACTTTGCTTCAGGATAAGAACAGAAATCGTGCTCTGGCGGCGCGGCAGCAGTGGGAGGCCCCATTAGCTAAAGTGGTGCTTCAGGTTAAGAACAGTTTCAGGTTAATAACGGACCTCCGGAACGAATAAAGTTCTTAACACAGGGTACCACTGTAGAAGCTATAGAAGTGGTTTCTTAGGTTTGCCCATCTTGTTCTCAGAATGGCCAGTAGTCTTTCAGAAGCTGCATTCATCAGTTTTCCACGTTTCCTTATTGAATAAATTTTCTAAACTGATTTCTGCCTCTTGTCATATCTTATTAATTACTCAGTGTTGCCATAGGTCTGGGTTTCCCCTCATATGTCCTCTTTTTGGGGCCCAATGTGCATTTTACATGGTTTTTATAAGACATTATTATTATTATTATTATTATTATTATTATTATTATTAGTCGTAGTAGTAGTAGTAGTAGTAGATAGTAGTAGTAGTATATGCTTGGGAGGGCGATGTGCTCTGGAAATCGAAGTGCAGTATCAGAGCGAGGCTGTTGCAGTGAAGATCAGGTAAGAGCTGGGGTCATGTTTCTGCTCAGACTGGCATCAACTTGGCCTTGGGTTCAGCCTTGGGCAGTTTGGGCTTGGGTTTGGGCTACTCTGCATGCCTCAGCCACTGCCACCCCAAGCCAGGACAAGAGGTGTGTGTTCGTGGCAGTGTGCCCACACGTGTGTGCCTCTTTACCAGGCTTGGGCTGGCAGCGGCTGTGGCTGTCCTCTCCCCCCCCCCTCATCACGATATGGTAACCCTAAATGACCTCTTTTACTACCCAACAAATTACTAGAGTCCATGGTTTTCCTTTCTCCCCCCTCAACTTGCCCTCATTTCCATTTCTTTATGAAGTGTTTCTATACCACCGTTTAACAACAGATCAGGACATTGTATAGAAACATAAGAACACTTATCCAACTATAAAGATGTGTACATGCTATATTCTCAAGACTAAATGTATTATAAACACATATACATGTCCTTTTATTTATGTCTTATATTCAAATAGCTTCCTATTTTGCTGATATATGTATATTCTTAAAAACATTGCAATGTGTGAGAGGTCTTACATAGCAATCAATACTGATAAATTTTCCATCCATGGCTTTCCTCACCTGGGTAAATCCCTTGAGCCGCACAATGGCATCCTGGTCAATGCGAAACCAGGTTTCTCGGGATGGCTGCCGCTCTAGACTCCCAATTTTCACTGAAGCCACTGAAGTGTTGGGCCACACGATCCAGGTCAAAATATCAAGGCTGGCTGGAAGTTCCCCATCTTTGTTCAAATACACGCCATCCATGGAAGTATTGTAACACTCAAAGTTACTTAGAAAAGGGTGGAACTAGAATGGCACACAGAGAAAATGAAGGTTATTTCAGCGCTGCTCATTTGGGGATAAATTTCCCTTCTTAATCCAGACAACACAGAGAACAGAGTAACCACAGCACAGACAGGAATCCTTCACATCAGGAGTTCAATCTGGGGGCAGGAAATGGACCCCCTGAACCTTCCCTTGGCTAGGGAGATACTATGTCATTGTCCTGGAACTTGAGGAACAGTAGACCCAAAGATGCCAAAGTGATGGTGATTTTTGCTTTGTGAAGATTTTTTTCTTGGAAAGCAAGTTGACGTCTAATGTCATTTTAAAATGTGTTGTGGAAAGAGGAGTTATTGATCCTTACATTCCCATCTTGCTCAGCAGAAGGTGAAGACAATTTATATACAGTTAAAGCTTTATATTCAGCAATGTGAATTCCCTTATTCATTCCTTTAAAAACAAACTTTGCCTCAGAACTAAACAGATATATATATATATATAAAACTGATAGGCTATGAGAAGGTATTGGGTATAGACGTAGAGATGTGGAAAAATTCTGATGGAACTTAAGTTCTGAAGCTCCCTGTGAAGTTCTCTCATTTCTCTAATCTTCCTCCAGGAAGGAGAATTGATACATAACCCCATTAGAGAAGGCACTAGTAGCCTCATTCCCAGCACTGCTCAGGAATTCCAAATATCAGTGCAGTTTTAAAGCCTCAGCCCACTATATTGATTCAGAATGACACCTAATTACATTTGAATATACACACAGAGAAGAGGAGGAGGAGGAGGAGGAGTTTGGATTTGATATCCTGAAGGAGTCTCAAAGCAGCTAACATTCTCCTTTCCCTTCCTCCCCCACAACAAACATTTTGTGAGGTGAGTGGGGCTGAGAGACTTCAAAGAAGTGTGACCAGCCCAAGGTCACCCAGCAGCTGCATGTGGAGGAGCGGAGACGCGAACCCGGTTCCCCAGATTACGAGTCTACCGCTCTTAACCACTACACCACACTGGCTCACCACAAAACCTGCTCCCGGAGTTCAAGATCTAGGGGTCTCAATTTGAATCCAGGGTTTGTGTTCCCTTGGAAGGAGGCACTGTGGAGACTGGTATCTGCATGCATATAATATGTATATTTCAGTGGAGCTATCAGTGATGGAAAAAGGAATACCTGCCATGGCTGTAGCCTCTGAAGCCTCCTCCTGTCTCCTCCACCCATCATTGCCACCTGCTTGGATCTGGATGAGTAAGCAGCATTTAAGGCATGTGCCACAGCATACGCACTGCTATACATGTTGTAATTGTCTGGAGAAAGACTCTGCACAAGGATATCCAGGGGCAATTCCCCTTTTTGGTCACATCTGAGACGTTCTTTCGCAGAAAACAAGTGCTTTGAAATGAAACAATCAAACACTTCCTTCCAGTAAGGAACTAAGCGACTGAAGTCAAAATTGTCATGTTTTAGGGCAACCTCTGTCTGAATTAAGAAGGAAAAGAAACAGTGGCGGTGCTGGAGTTGTAATCTCCAGTCAGACAGTGTTGGGGTGATGTCCCACAAAGCAGTTGTGATCCAGACTTTCCCCTCACTGGACTGTAGCCACAATGTGAGTATTTGATGTATAAAGAATATCCCGCTGAAGAAAGAACGAGTCTCTGCATAGTGAACAAATACATTGACTTGTCTCCATGTGAGAAATGAATCAACGTTAATTTTCACTTCATACCGAGTCATTTCTGGGATTCTGTATGAGACGGCAGCACAAATCCCATTCGAGGTGAGCATAGGGGTCAAGGACCTCACGAACCTTTCTCCGTTGTCATTGTTTGGAGCAAAGAGACCGATCCACGTCCATCTGAAATGCAGGAGCAACTTGACAATCCCTGTGTATTGGTGGTCATCTTTGGGGAGCATCCGGTAGAAAAAAGGGAACTGAGTTTTATCATTGATGTCATGGGAGACAAACCCATAACTAACCTGGATGGGAACAGAAAAGAAAAGTGTCTTGCTTGGCTTCCGTTGAAACACTTTGTATGCATGTCTCATTCCCATATTACAGAATTTCCATATGAAATATATATATATATTTATTAATAGAGAAATTGTGCCAGTAACAATCCTAACCAGGTCTGCTTAAAAAGAAGACATAGAATTTCTTGGGAATTAGCCCAAACCCTAGTCATACTAACATTATTTCAATAGACTCTCTGTTGTATTCATTCTGTGTGGATTGGAGCGAAATTCAACACCCTGTAACCTAGAAGGATTTAGAAAGAAAGAAGGCTGTTGAAAGGACAAATAAAACTCGAGACTGACAGTAACTTTGTCCCCGAGACAGAGAAAAAGGCCATTCAAAGCAAAGTGAAATTAAAGTGCACCCCATTTCACACCTGTGGGATTTTGTAGATGCCCAACATGTTCAAAATATGGAGAGAGATTTCAGAGTCTGCACCTTCTAGGACAGCCAGCAGGTTATTCTGCCTTCCACACCTGTAGTTTGGAATACTTGCATGACCGGTATAGAGCAGCTCTACCATGGCGTCGTATGTGATTCTTGCATTGTGATAGTTCTCAAAGATATTGTAGCCCAGGGTGATGTTGGGCAAGAGCCTGGGATTCTGGTTGATCTCGTGGATGGCGAGCAGGAAGGCCAGTTTGTGGAGTAAATCTATGTCTTTACTTCTGCAAGATATCATATATTCTGTATCATCACCCTCAATTTAACAACACATGTAACTTTCCTCACTCTGGAACATGAAGGGAATTTTGAAGCAATATAAATTTAGTTTTAGGGTGATACTCATGCTCAGTCATAAACAGGTTTTTAATAGCCAACCCACCTTGAAATGTTGGGACAATCCTCACCACAAAGGCAAGGCAGATGTGTCTATCCAATAATGTAGTGGTATATTCAGATGTGACAGTGTCTGTCATGACAGTAACAGCCATGCCACCGTCTAGGTTTGTACAACCTTACAAGAAAGACTTTTCATACTATGTCATGATACAATAATAAAATTGAAAATGCAACTTAAAACCAATAAACAGCAAGGCAAAAGGAAATAAGGCATTGATCCAGGGGATTTGGAGACATACACTAGGGTCCAATCTTATGGGTCAGGTAAAAGCTTTAATCTGTTATCAGAGTGTGCTATTCAAAATAAGATGGTGAAAATAGCTGGAGGGTTCATATTGCTCCCTTCCAGAATTGCATTGCAAAACAGAGACATATGAAGAGACTGGGATTTAGCAGGGAACAATGCAAGGAAATACCCACCATCTCTTTTAATGAGGTTTATAGCATTAGATTTATGGTTTCCTACCATTAAACTCATCCCCACATAATTTACTTACGGAGATATGTGGATAAAAGGATTCTGGGAGAAAGAGCCTGGTTGAGATATTCCACTTAGTGTGGGGATAATCCCACCGATGAGATGGTCTCCTGCTCTGTAAAAGTTAAAGGGATTATACTGATCTCTCACTAAATTCAAGGGACATTTTCCCTTCAGCTGCCCATAGACGTTGTAGAGCAGAAGTAGTATTATCATGGACATGTCTGAGGCTGTCACTCACTTCCCTCTCGCCCACTTGCTTCAAAGAAGCCAAAACTGAACAAAACTGCCTGCTATCAATGATTTTTCTAATACAGACAAGTCCCACCATGGCTTCTCATTCAAAGAGGGTGATATCACACTGACAGTATCCCTGCTATTTTGAAACCCCCAACCCAAGATCTCAGTGGAGTGCAACATATTTATACCTCAACCTTTTTCAGGCTTGATGCAATAAATTGCATCTTGTTGCTCCCAAATCTGGCAGTTTCTGCTAATGGTCTCAGATGTGATATTCATGGAAGTCCCTCGAGCTTTGGCAGAATTAGAGAACTAAATCACCATGATTTACACAATGATAAAGGGAAGAATTGCCTCTCCAATGGATCACAAACTCTCTATGTGGCTCCTTGCACAGGTGCTTGGGTGGAGCAAAACTTGTTTACAAAAACTCAACAATGATCCAACAAAACGAGGTTGGGATTAGAAAAAGCGGTCTGCGTTACAGTGGAGAAAAATCTACCATCCACAAAGACCTCCTGTGAAAGATTTTGGAAAAACAGAATAAACATGTTAGGATTACAAAAACAAACAAACATGAAACCAACACACCAATATTGGCACTTTATCGTTTGCTTGAATGAGAAGTAACTATTAGTCTCATGGTCAAGATTCCCAATCTCAAGGGACACTGATTCTTTGAGACCAAGCTGTTTTTGTTTGTTTGATGTATTACAGTATTTTAATATATTTTTTGGAAGCTGCCCAGAGTGGCTGGGGAAGCCCAGCCAGATGGGCGGGGTATAAATAATAAATTATTATTATTATTATTATTATTATTATTATTATTATTATTATTATTATTATTATTATTATTATTATTTTGGCTCCCACAATATCTGTTGACATAGGGCAGGGCCCCTCAGTGTTGAGGGGGTGTAGGAGGCCGAGTGTGGAGCCGAGTGTGGCTCAGTTTCAGTGGCCAGAAACACCCGGCTTGAACTCCGGTTGACCTCCCCGTCTGCATTTCCCAGCAGGATACAGGCTAGGTCGCGATCGGCGATCCTTCTCAGCGTGAGAAGGACACACCACTCTTCCCTGCTCCCCCCCCCCCAGGGAGGGGAAAGAGATAGACAGAAATGTATTTACATGAGTGTGGCTCAGTTTCAGCAGGAAACAAGAGGAGCCGCCGGCATTAAAGCTGCTGGGCTCCATCCTCGGTCTCCTCCTGACGAAACAGCTTTGCACCTGTGTGACATCACACCCGTGTGATGCGTGATGGTCCCCCTCAATCTTGGATACAATGTTTACCATACCTAATAGCCAATCACACAATCCCACTACCCTTCTGAGAAATACGATATAGAAGCAATGCGGCAGCGAGCTGCAGCTAGCTGGAAAGCAAAACATGATGGGAATGTTGGGACTGTTCCATGGGAAGCAGAGGGACAGTCTATACACAGTGTGAAGCACCGTAATTAGCTCAGAGTGTAATGTGAGCTGTACAGGAAGTACAGAAGGAGGAGTTTTACTCTCTCGGCTGTTGGAGTTTGATGAGAGCAGACGTGTTTTCTGTAACGCTGCAAGGACAGAAATAAAGACATGTAAATACATTTCTGTCTATCTGTTTCCCCTCCCTGGGGGGGAGTAGGGAAGAGTGGTGTGTCCTTCTCACGCTGAGAAGGATCGCCGATCGCGACCTAGCCTGTATCCTGCCGGGAAATGCAGACGGGGAGGTCAACCGGAGTTCAAGCCGGGTGCCTGGAGAATGGCCAGTTTCTCCTAATAATGGCTTGAATCCCAACACTCCCCACCCTCTCATTATATAAGGGTCTGGTGACTTCTGTTTCAGAGTATCTGAAGCAGTGTGCATGCACACAAAAGCTTATACCCAGAACAAACTTAATTGGTCTCTAAGGTGCTACTGGACAATTTTTTAATTTTTTCAGAAGGATTCTTTTAAAGACTTTTTTTTTAGAAAAATTTTTTTTTAGGACTTGGTTCTTTTAAAGAAAATTTTTAGGGAAGAGTTTTTTAACCCTTTTCAAGATTTTTAATTTATTTATTTCAAAATCTTTATGAATGACTTGGATGAATGAATTGAAATGATACTAATCAATTTTGCAGATGAATCCAAACTGGGAAGGGTAACTAATGCTGCCAAAGGTGGACAGAATTAGGATTTAGGATGATCAAATGAGATTGGAAAACCAAGCCCATGTTGGGATACTGCCAGGGAGATAAAGTCCATCATGGCCCCCAAGCCGGCTGCCGGACGATCCATCGACCTCCCGTAGTCACACAGTATGAGCTATTAGCGACACGAGTTTCCTGGAAATACCTTGCCACATTCCAGGGCTCATGCACACTCTTATCAGCAGATAATGCACAGCAAAAGTCGCACCCAGGAGAGCATTATTTACAAGCTTTTATTCAGCGTTGATCAGAACAAAGAAAGACATGACTGTTCTGCGTCAGTGTCTTCGACAGAGAGAGAAACGAAAGCAATAGCTAACATAAACATCCTGTGAACAGGAAATACGCAGGTTGTGACACAAACATCCTGCTCCCTTTTAAGGTGGAACGGAAATATCCTAACAGCCCAAATAAAAAATCATTATTTCAATAGGGACAAGTCTGCTTACCTTAAACGGTTAGACGGCATTGCAGTCTGGCCACAGCCCCACGTCAGCGATCCAGTGGCTGGCTGGGGAGGACTACAAGCTTGCCTGTGGATTGGCCAATGGCAGGCAAGCCTGAATCTGGGGATTCCCTAAGGGACAGGCCCAACCAGCCAATGCACATCACTTGCGTCTGCCCAAGGGGAATAAATTGAGGCCCGCCCAGCACACCTTGGTTTTCCCCTCCTATCTCCCACGCTCCGATTCCTTTTTCATTGGTTTTTTCTTTCATTTTAAAAATATTTTTTATTAATTTTTTCAACAAAAATAAAGCAAACAATGACAACCACAAAGAAAATTACCCACCACATATGATAAAATGTACCCTCTGTTTCTCTACATTTCCAACACTTATAAGATCTTGTTCTACATATTTTTGCTAATTTAACCAGGGTTAGATACCACCGATACATCATTTTCATATAGTTCTCTTTCAGTAGAGTATGTGACTTCCAAAGCCTTTCCCAATCCATCATTAGTATATTATGCCCCACATCTTTCACCCATTGTATCATAACACATATGACCTGTTCCTCTTTGGTGTCCCACTCCAAGAGCAGATTGTACATTTCTGACAGCAATTTTGTCCTACCTTCTACTATTTCCCTCTGAAATCTTGACATTTCATATCTAAATCATTTCTTTTTATCATTTTTAAAAGTTTCACTTAATTGAAAATATTGGAACCAGCCTATTACTTTTTCTCTAACTTCTTCAAAATCTTTTTATTTTAATTGGTTGTCTGTTTCTGTTAACAGCTCTCTATATGTCGGTCAATTTGTCCTCATATTCACTGTTTTCAAAGATCTTGCTTCTAATGGGGAAAGCCACCATGGTGTTTTCTGTTCTAACAGATCTTTATATTTCTCCCAGACTTTAAGAATCGAGTTTCTTTTTATATGATTATAGAATCCTTTGTGAACTTTTGCCTTATGATACCATAGATACCCATGCCAACCAACTCTATTATCATGACCTTCCAAATTAATAAATCAGCATTTGTTAAATTTATCCAATCCCAGATTCAGCAAACGCATGATGCTTTATAATATAATCTTAAATCCGGTAGAGAGAAACCTCTTTAACATCCATTAATAATTTATGTTTAATTCTTGGGTCCCCCCCCTCCAGATAAATCTTCTAATGTCTTTTTGCCATTCTTTGAAACAGCTCACACTGCTTACCACCGGGATTGACTGAAATAAAAACAACATTTTTGGCAATATGTTCATCTTAATTACTGAAATTCTTCCTAATAAAGACAAACTCATCCTTCCCCAAATTTCTAAATTCCTTTTTATTTATTTCCATAATTTTTCATAATTATCTTCAAATATATTAATATTATTGACTGTCAACCATATTCCCAAATATTTAACTTTTTTATACATACTTATCTCTTCTGCTGTATCTCCTTTTTAGCTTGCTCTGAAACATTCTTCACTAAAAGCTTAGTCTTATTTTTATTCAATTTAAAACCTGATACTTGTCCAAATTCCAGTATTTTTTTCTAATACTTTTGGTAATGAGATTATAGGGTCTTCAACTGTTATTACAAGGCCATCAGCGAATGCTTTAAATTTATATGCTTTATTTCCTACTTTTATTCCTCTGATGGTTTCTTCTGCTCTTATATTTCTCACCAGAACCTCTAATACTAAGATAAACAATAATGGTGACAAGGGGCATTCTTGTCTTGCCTCTTTCAAAATTTGGCATTTCTCAGTAATAACACTATCCACAATTAATCTTGCTTGTTGCTTTGAATAAATTGCATCTTTTCCTCTTCTGAACCTTTTCCCGAAATTCAACTCTTCTAAAACCTTATGCATAAATGACCAAGAAATATTATTTTCAGTGTCAATAAACATCAAGGCTCCTTCTTTGGAGGTCTTTAAGCAGAGGCTTGACAACCATATGTCAGGAGTGCTCTGATGGTGTTTCCTGCTTGGCAGGGGGTTGGACTCGATGGCCCTTTTTGGTCTCTTCCAACTCTATGATTCTATGATTCTAAGGCTGCTTGTTTTTCATTTCCTACCTCCACGTACTCTATGACATCAATTACATTATTTATATTTATATTATCTTTCATCTGACGACCTAGAAGAAATCCTGCTTGGTCATGATGTATTATATCTAACAATATTCCTTTCATTCTATTGGCTAATATGTTTGCAAATAATTTATAATCGTTACTTAATAACGAAATTGGCCTATAGTTTTAGATTAACAACAGCTCAGTCTCTTGTTCGGGAATCTCAGCTTTTCCGTCGTATATCCCACCCTCCAATTCTTTTTTCATATGTTTTTTCTTTCTTGCTAAAACCTTGCTATGGACTTTTTAGGACCAAGCTGGACTTTTTGCACTTGGCAAATTAGCACCAACCACTTGGTTTTCACCTACTTCACAGCAATCGTCATAACCTTGTTAGGTTAGGTATTGGGTAAGCCTTAGTCTTAGCTGGAGGGGAGGTTGTAGCCTCTGCCTGCCCCTCCTTAGTTGAGGGAAACCTGTTTAAGGGATCTGCAAGGAGTCACTTCTGTTGGGATGCCATAGCACTCCTCCAAAGGGAACCCTCAAGGGGTACCCCTATTTGATGTAGGTCATAGCCCCCCCTTCCCATGGTGTCAGTTACCCTTAGATAAGCACCCTAGAAGATGGGCTGGATTTAGTTAAATGTCTTCACCCAATGCCTATGCCAAACCTTTTACATCTGTATCCGATAAAGTTGTGACCTCTTTGAACCCAAAATCTGTATGCTAGTGTCTTATCAGGTGACTCAATACATAAGGAGTGACTTGGTCACGGGGCCTTGGCATGCAAATGTCCGGTTCGAAACTTAGGCAGGATGAACCAGCTGCACAACTTTAAGATGCGGGACACGTGGCTTGCCAGTAATACATGTGTAAAGGTTCTAGGAGGCTTAGTAGACCACAAGCTTAACATGAGTCAACAGTATGATGTAGCAGTGGAAAAGCTAACATTATTCTAGGTTGCATCATCAGACGTATAGTGCCCAGAACAAGGGAAGCAATAGCATGGAACATGTGCAATGGAGGGCAACCAAGATGATCAAGGGTCTGGAAGCCTTATGATAAATGGTTGAGAGAGTTGGCTATGTTTAGCCTGGAGAAGAGGACAGTGAGAGGAGATGTGAGAGGCATATCTAAAGGGCTGTCCCATGGAAGATGGAGCGAGCTTGCTTTAGCCTGCCCTGGAGACTAGGACCTGAAGGAATGTGGGAATTGCACTAGATGACCCGCAGGATCCCTTCCAATTGTACAATTCGATGATGATGATGATGATGATGATGAAGAAGAAGAAGAAGAAGAAGAAGAAGAAGAAGAAGAAGAAGAAGAGGAGTTTGGGTTTGATATCCCACTTTATCACTACCCTAAGGAGTCTCAAAGTGGCTAACATTCTCCTTGCCTTCCTCCCCCACAACAAGCACTCTGTGAGGTGAGTGAGGCTGAAAGACTTCAAAGAAGTGTGACTAGCCCAAGGTCACCCAGCAGCTGCATGTGGAGGAGCAGAGACGTGAACCCAGTTCCCCAGATTACCAGTCTACCGCTCTTAACCACTACACCACACTGGCTCTCCAGTGAGTCTCCAGTGAGTCTATGTGTCTGTTGGATGTGTGTGTGGAGTTTGGCCTAAACTTTGCTAAGAGACAACTAAGAGACATGCTGGATCATACCTCAAACTCTGGAGCCACATCTGTGACTTTTTGCAAATATGTTTCTCTCCAGCTCTGCGTCTGCCTCTTGTCACCAAGAGACTCCAGAATATTGCAGAGATGAAACTTCTTTGCCTTATAATTATCCAAATCATAGTGATTTGTTCTTGCCAAAGGTGTTTCTGAAACTTTCCAAAGCATCAGAAAGAATAGAAGCAAGTGGTTATTTGCTGCACTGTGGTTTTTTTGGAAAGTGTCAGAGACAGATGGAGTCGAGATTTCCCATAGGGGAAGAGGGATATATTCCTGTCTGGGGTTTAATGGCTCTGAAGCCATAGCTGAACAGCATGCATACTGGTGAAACCACACCAGCTTTGGTCTTGCAAGAGTTTTTCGCTTCTTCTGCTTAACTGTCTCTGGAGGTAAAAGCAACCACAGAGGCAGAATGATATTCCTGCTGTTGCTACTGCTGCTGCTAATGCCCCATGAAGTATGCGGGAAACTGAAGGCAACATGCTCCTTGAATATGATCAAGGAAAAAAACGAAGCATTCAATTTCTACCGGCCTGGTGAATTCTTCATTAATGGGATTATATCTCCAAGAAATATTTATAAACAATGGCCATACAACTTTTCTCAGACCCCCTCACCAAAGCTTCTAGTGTAAGTAATTATAGGCAGATGAATGTCATCATCATTCCAAAGTTTTGCATATATCAGGGAAACGGCTATTATTTCAGGCCTGGGAGCCTGTGATCCCCTAGCAATTGCTGAATTATAGCTGCCAATCATTTGCCCTGCTGGCTGAGGCTGATGGGAGTTGGAGTCCAGCAGCAGGATCCTCCCCACATCTGTCCTATTTTCTTGTTCCCTGGCTTTTCCTGGCTAAAATGCTGCTCTAGCTAAGCTGCTGTGCTGCCTGTTGAAATGGCAACAGAAGAATGCAAATGACTTGCTGGAGATAAAAATAATGCATTGATTTAATGCACCTGTTTGAGGATTAAACTATCCCACCTGCATGAGGAGAGTGAGGGTGGCATGAAACATAGGGAATTTCTGAAAAGCCTGGATTTTTTCCCTTTCATTTTTTATCTGTAAAGCTGTTCTGAGTCCCATTGGGGTAAAGGTGGAGTATAAATATACACTACTATGAATAATACAGGTGTACTACTATGAACAATACAGTGGTGCTGTGGGTAAAACCTCAGTGCCTAGGACTTGCCGATCGTATGGTCGGCGGTTCGAATCCCCGCGGCGGGGTGAGCTCCCGTCGTTCGGTCCCAGCTCCTGCCCACCTAGCAGTTCGAAAGCACTCTTAAGTGCAAGTAGATAAATAGGTACCACTTTATAGCGGGAAGGTAAACGGCATGACCCAGAAGTGTCTTCGGACGGTGCTGGCTCACGGCCTCTAGAGCGAGATGAGCACGTAACACTAGAGTCGGACACGACTGGCCCGTACGGGCAGGGGTACCTTTACCTTTATCTTACTATGAATAATAATACTGTTTGACATTTCTATTCCACCTTATTCCACCTTATTCTATTCCACCTCCCACAAACATAGGATTGTTACGTGTTACATGTCTGTTTACATTCCAGCACAGCTTCCTGGGAACTTCCATTTGTGTATAGTTTTCACTTTGGCTGTTCTCTCTGAGACGACGAGAGAGAGAGATGACATGTTTCTTTGTCCTGATTTATGATTAATAAATCTGTAGCTGTAGTATGCTTCCACAAGCCTCATGCCTATTCTGTGTGTGCAATTTGATCTGCTGGTAGTGTGCCCTGGCTCAGAAGCCCGGGTTGCTGATTTACGTCGGAGCAGAGGTGATGGTCTTCGCAGAGGGACAGCTGGAAGGGAACAACCTAGCCAGGACTAGCCAGCTGGCCTCCCGGCCCTCTGCATGCCAACACATACTGGATCTACAAACCAGGATTTGAAGACAATGTTGGTTTTCATTAAATGGTGAATAGTGGTTTGACACCTTTTGATTTCTTTATTGCAGTTCAAAAAGTTACTACTACTGGTACATCTTACCCTTCTTGTTCACCGTCCAGGAGATCAATCTGGATCCCAGGATCCTACCCAACATCACCCTGGGCTACAATCTCTATGAGAACTATTTTGATAGAAGGACGACTTCCAGTGCAATGTTGGACCTTGGCAAAAGCAATATTCCAAACTACAGCTGTGGAAAAAGGAATAAACTTCTGGCTGTTCTTGAAGGGGCTGATTCCGTCATCTCAAAAGAAATTTCGGACATGTCAGGCATCTACAAAATCCCACAGGTATGAAGTTGTGTGGGTAGAAAGACAGAGGACAACTTTGGCAGCATAGAATTCCACTTACTCTTCATGTGGGTCAAGAAAGGGCATCACAAAGTGGGAATTCCTTAGCTATAGCATAATATCTGATCCAGGGACCTTTCTTCTAGCCTCTGCCAACTTGGCACCCTCCAGGCAAATAAATATCTCTTCCCTATTTTGATTGGCAATCACACACTTTTTTCTTCATTTCCTCACAAGGTCAGTTGTGGCTTTACACATCATCTTCATAATAATAAAGCCCAGTTCCCTTTTGTCTACCGGATGATGCCCAAAGAAGAAATTCAGTACCGGGGGATTGTCAAGTTGCTCCTGCATTTCGGATGGACTTGGATCGGCCTCATTTTTCCAGACAATGACAATGGAGAAAGGTTTGTGAGTGCCCTGACATCCCTGACTATCAAGAGTGGAATTTGCATTGCCTTAGAAAAAAGAATACCAGAAAACAATCAACTTGAAATGTTCAGACTGAGTAAACCAGTTGCCATATGGAAGCAAGTCAATGTATTTGTTTACTATGAAATCACTCGCTTGGGATGGAATCCGATCATGCAGTTTCAAGAAAAATTTGAGAAGGAAATTGGAGCAAAAGTCTGGATCTCAACAAGTTTTCAGGAAATTAATGTGCATTTGTCTGCTCCTCCAAATTACTTCCAGTACATCCATGGCTCTTTGTCCTTTATAATGAAGCCCCAAATAAGGAGAAAATACCAATACTATGTACCAGAATCCAATCTTCTTGGACAGTTTATCAATAAAGCATTCCGTTGCTCATATTCAAAGCACATGTTGGCTGTAAAAGGTCGGACAAGATGCAGAGAGAAGGAGAAACTGGAGACGCTGCCCCAAGAGGAGTTGGAGAGAGCCCTGTCTCAAGACAGTTACATCACGTACTTCAGTATCCAAGCTGTGGCTCAGGCCTTAAAAGCCGCATATTCAGTCAGATCAAAATTCATGTTGATGGTGGGTGGAAGAGACAGGTTGGAGCATCAAAAGCTGCAGCCATGGCAGGTATTCCCTTTCCCTTTTTGCAAATTGCAAACCATTGTCCCAACTCTGGAATGAAATTTACCCGTCTCCTCATCTCCATTTTGGAGGAAAATCTAATTAGTAAGGCCCATGGAGAAGGCAAACATTTCTGCCCTTTCTGGCAGGGGTGAAACTAGGCTTTTTTTCACCTGGGTCAAAGACCCAGTTTGGCACACCCCCATGCGCATTGCATGCCTAATGGCGCCCCTCTGGAAGCTTCACCCAGGGCAAAAAATACAACACCTGGCTAGCCCCCAGCCCCATAGCTATGGCTCTAGAAAATGTTGTTTAGTCATTTAGTCGTGTCCGACTCTTCATGACCCCATGGACCAGAGCACGCCAGGCACTTCTGTTTTCCACTGTCTCCAGCAGTTTAGTCAAACTCATGCTGGTAGCTTTGACAACACCGTCCAACCATTTCGTCCTTTGTCGTCCCCTTCTCCTTGTGCCCTCCACCTTTTCCAACATCAGGGTCTGTTCCAGAGAGTCTTCTCTTCTCATGAGGTGGCCAAAATATTGGAGCCTCAGCTTCACGATGTGTTCTTCCAATGAGAACTCAGGGCTGATTTCCTTAAGAATGGATAGGTTTGATCTTCTTGCAGTCCATGGGACTCTCAAGAGTCTCCTCCAGCACCATAATTCACAAGTATCAATTCTTCGGCGATCAGCCTTCTTGATGGTCCAGCTCTCACTTCCATACATCACTACTGGGAAAACCATAGCTTTAACTATATGGACCTTTGTTGGCAAAATAGAAAATAGCAAGTTTCTATTAGAAGCTTTATATAACACTCTTTGCTCCCCCCACCAAAAAATCCTCAAGGTGGTTTAACATTACAAAACAGCTGTGGATAGAATAAAACACAATGCAAGAATGTAAAAATAGTATGAAAAGCAGAGGACTTTTCATCTTTCTATAACACCTTGTTAGAACAAAATTACCTTCAACCATTCCAGAATGCACACATAGTAATTGTTACTAAATTTACCTCTGTGCTCATAAATAAGCACAATGAAATATTATGCAAAACTGTGCCCTCCCTTGTGGAGTTGTGCAAGTTCTACCAAAAGCTGCTGCTGTCTGAAGGGAAGGGAGAGACTTCATATCTGCAGGCTTCCACATGATCTAGTGATCAATGTTCCATTTCACATGGAAGTTTGCAAGTGTAAAAGTTTCCCTTTCTTTCACATATTTGCATCAGGCAGTGGGGATGCTTAATACAGCCACAGATCCCCCTCATAGGCTGCTCTTGACTGTGAGTAGACCTGCGAGGGTCTTCTCTGTAATGGCCCCCATACCATGGAATAACTTCTATAGAGATACAGAGGGTGTCGGGGTAATGGTGTCTCACCAGCTACTTCTAACAAAGCTATTCAGAAAGGCTTCCCATTACACTGATGTGTAATACCGACTGTAGATCTGCTATCCGAAGTCAATGCTAAATTGCATTGGAGTACATTTTATAGTGTTTTTTTAATAGCATTTTTTATATCTGTGTAGATCCAGCCATATTTTTTTGTATAGATCTTATTCTGTACAGCACCTTGTTATTCTATATAAAAGGTGGTCTTTGAATGGTTAAATAAATAAAATGGAATGCCTATAAGGGCTTATCAGAACAGACGAGATGCACACTGGCCCCAATTCATAGGAGCTCAAAATGTGTAGGGCTGAGATACTCAATAGGGTTTCATTTTTTTTTTTTTTGCACTGGGCCTTTCCTTGTCATTCCAGCTGCACTCTTTCCTAAGAGAGGTCCAGTTTCTGAATACTTCCATGGGGAGCCTGAATTTGAATGAGAATGGGGAGCTGCCAGCCAACTATGATATTGAGAACTGGGTGATGTTCCCTAATAAGTCTCGTGTTAGAGTGAAAATTGGGAGCATAGAGAGAGAGGCGTCTACTGAGATAAAGTTCGCTATTAACTTGGAAGCCATAGTGTGGCCCACATGGTTTAACAAGGTAGAGAAATAAGTAATTTCGTTGTGTCCGAGAGGGGGCAATGACAATAAAGATATTATTATTATTATTATTATTATTATTATTATTATTATTATTATTATTATTATTATTATTAGAGGAAACTTTATTGATGTGACATCTGGTAAGCTCAAATCATTTGCTGGATAATTTCGAAAGCACAAGACCCTCCAATTGTCCCTATTTTCCAGGGACAGTCCTGGATTTACAGAAACCATCCCAGTTTCTGATTTGATCTCGGAACGCCCCTCTTTTCCTTAGGACGTCCCTATTTTCATCAGAGAAATGTTGGATGGTATGGAGTTATGTGACTCCCCCGAGCCAAGGGGATAAGTAACTATACAACTTGTAGAAGACACCATAAGGCAGCCCTGTACAGTGGTACCTCGGGTTACAGACGCTTCAGGTTACAGACACTTCAGGTTACAGACTCCGCTAACCCAGAAACAGTACCTCGGGTTAAGAACTTTGCTTCAGGATGAGAACAGAAATCGCATGGCAGCAGCAGCGGGAGGCCCCATTAGCTAAAGTGGTACCTCAGGTTAAGAATGGTTTCAGGTTAAGAACGGACCTCCAGAACGAATTAAGTTCTTATTCCGAGGTACCACTGTATAGAGAAGTTTTTTTAATGTTTAATGCTTTATTATGTTTTTTATATATGTTTTGAATATAAATGTTGGAACAAACAAGAAGCACACCAAAGGAGTCTCCCAGTGATGCCTTTCTTCTGCAAATTGCTTTCCTGAAAAATAATAATGCCTAGGGTCAGTGAGAACTAAGATCCTGTTGAATCATTTGCAAACTCTAATTCCAAATTTCATATGAATCCCATAAACACATATACTCCTAACACGTTTCCTTTAATGCACAATCTTCTCTTTATTATTAGACTGTGCCTTGCTCCAGGTGTACCAAGAGCTGTCAGCTTGGATTTGCCAAAGTGGTTCCAGAAGGAGAGCCGGTTTGCTGCTATGTATGTGCTCCATGTATCGAAGGGACAATATCCACTCAGGAAGGTGGGTGACTCCAAGGGTGAGGGCATTGCTTGAGAGAATGTCAACAGGGAAAACATTCACTTTCTATAAAGACTCTGAGGATTTATTCTGAATGTTAACCCTCTTTTGGCTTCTATATCTTTAATCAGCTTCATTAATTCAAGGAAGTTGGTTGAAACAAATGATCTCAGGGAAGCAATCTGTGGGCTACAAGCTGGTGATCATAGAGAGTCAAATATTTCTATAAAATATAACCCGCTCACATGGAACAGGACCATATAAATTCAGATGGGCCAAACAATAAAAAAAATCTTGAATATCCACAATTAAAGAGATGTGTCTTCACTATATGGCAAAAGCTGTACAGCGAAGACACAATCTCCGTGGAGCCTCTCTGCATTTCCTACATCACAATGCAGGATATTTTGAAGGTAAAAATGGGGGGGGGGGCTTTGTGCAACACCTCCATTTCCTTGGAGACAAGGGATGGTACAATGTTAAACAGTAAACTGTTGTTCTTGTTTAGTCGTTTAGTCATGCCCAACTCTTTGTGACCCCATGGACCAGAGCATGCCAGGCACTTCTGTAAACTAGGTTTTGGAAAAAAAAATTTGTTCATTTCCTGTTATAAATTATTGCTGACATCAGCATCTTAAAAAATATATGTAATGCAGCACAGTAAGCTATGCAGATATCTAAACGATACTAAGGCACCTTTTTTCTCCTCCTCAGATGCAGAACATTGCACCAAATGTCCAGAAGATCAACACTCAAACACGTACCGAGATCAATGTGTTCCCAAAGTTATTACATTCCTGGCCTATGAAAACCCTTTGGGGAGCCTACTGGCTTCCATTGCTATATCCTTGTCTTTAATCACAGGATTCATTTTAGGAATCTTCATTAAATATAAAGAAACTCCAATAGTCAAAGCCAACAACAGGGACCTCTCATACATCCTCCTCATCTTCCTCCTGATTTCCTTTTCCTCCTCCCTCCTCTTCATTGGCGAGCCAGGGAAAGAGAACTGCCTTCTCCGGCAAATGGTCTTCAGCATCATCTTCTCAGCTGCTGTCTCTTCTGTTTTGGCAAAAACCATCACTGTGGTGCTGGCCTTCCTGGCCACTAAGCCAGGGAACAGGGTCAGGAAATGGCTGGGGAAGAGTCTGGCCAACTCCATTGTCATTTCCTGCTCCGGTGTCCAAGTTGTCATCTGCACCATCTGGCTGGGCATCTCTCCCCCATTCCCAGACTCTGACATGCGCTCTCAGCCTAAAGAGATCATCCTGCAGTGCAACGAAGGGTCTGTTGCCATGTTTTACATTGCCCTTGGCTACATGGGCTTCCTGGCTGCCATCTGCTTCACAGTGGCTTTCCTAGCCAGGAATCTTCCTGGGGCCTTCAATGAAGCCAAGCTGATCACCTTCAGCATGCTGGTCTTCTGCAGTGTTTGGGTGTCCTTTGTGCCCACCTACCTGAGCACCAAGGGGAAGTACATGGTAGCCGTGCAGATCTTCTCTATCTTAGCCTCCAGTGCTGGGCTTCTGGGCTGCATCTTCATCCCAAAGTGCTACATTATTATACTAAGGCCCGATTTGAATACAAAGGGACAACTGACAGCAAAAGCTAAAAATGGCATCTAATTATTCACATATTCAGTTTTGACACCCGTTTCCCACTACAGTTGTAATGAAAACCTAATAGTTGTTGTGGGAATATGTATACTTAAATATACATCTCTCTTTACCTTTATTAGTCACAAACAATGAAAAAGAAGCCCTGGATCACATCCCTACACAGTTTCAGATCAGACTTTAAGGGATATTGCTGTCTGTGACCACACTAGGGGATTCTTCTCCCATGGGTGGGGAACACTGCCAGAGCAACTGCATCCTTCTCAGACACCCTCCAGGTGGATGGTGGCTAAGGGGGATGCAGTGGGCATAGGCCAGCCCCACACTGTTTTTTCTTAGAATTCCTGCTTCATGATTGCAGTCATGGGATTTTTGTCTTTCACATGACGGAATATGTTTTGACTCCACAGAGTGGGAAGTGACGGAGACAGGGTGTTTGTGTTACTGTGTTCTGTGATGTGGGACTATTGTCCTTTGTTCTTTTTCTCTTTGCTGTCTGATGCTAGAGAGAGGGGGAGTCATATTGCAGTGCTCCGTGTGTGTTTACATGTAAATAAAGTAGATTAGCCAAAATGCTGAGTTGCTGAGGTCTGTCATGCGAAATGCGCAAACTCTGCAGATCCCTAAGTGTGCCGGTGTCGGTTGGCATCAGTTGCTGTGATGTTCAGGCTGAAGAAAGCTTATGAAGCTCCTGAACGATCGACCAGGAGGGAGGGAACATGCCAGTCAGGCATGTGTCTCTGCCAGGGTCCTACTCGAGTGTAGGCTGAATTCCTGGCACTTTTGTGGACAGTGATGACTGCAGGGCACCTCCAGCTTTACAGGTGCCCTCCAGCTTTACTCTGTTTGTGACCTGACCATATAACAACTAGATTTCTTGACTCCAGAGTGGCAGATTAAATTGGTAAACGATCTAGCTGTCCTCCGCAATGTTCCTGTTTATCAGTTACTCCAGGGATGAGTTTTAGTTCCATGCAAACACTTATGCACACATTTGCTTTATTTATGACACCTTGACATTTTGAAGAAAATGCTTGTTTCCCCAATTTTTTGTCATGTGGGCACAATAGTAATCCTAAGGAATAAATATTAAACTGTACATTTCAAAGGAAGCGTTTAATGTTCCTTTTCCATATGAGAATTCCCTCTGCCCTTTTACACAGGAATCAATGAGGTCCTAAATTTTATTTAAGGCATAGCCTTTTTTATGTGTAATTCAGCGTCCTCTTGCTCCAATGTTTTACACTACGATGTTCTCAATTGCAGTCTCCTAAGGGACCCCAGACTAAGGAAGGGTGAGAGATTGCTATTGTTTTGGACACATGATTGTTTTTAAGTGAAGAGCATAGCTCTCACAGACATAGACTCTTGATCCTGACTGAATCTTCAGTATAATGTATATTTGCTCCCATCCCTATTTTTTTGTGGGTCTTATATGCTCATGCCCTATATTTCTTGCCCTGAACGTGAGCTTCCCAGAGATTATTCACCACTGGGAGATACATGGGGCTGGACTAGATGGGACTTTGGTTTGATCCAGCTGCCAGGATCTTCTTAGGTTCCTGTGACCAAAATTCAGGACAAATCCCCGTCGCAACCACCCACCCTCATTGAGTCATGTCAGACTTTGGAGATGCATATTGCAAACATGTTTTTCTCCAGCTCTGCTTCTGCCATTGGAGTCTCAAGAAAGTTGTAGATGAGAAACCTGTAATTATCAAAATTACAGTGATGTATTTTTCTAAAAGCTCGAGATATTTTTGGAGGTTGCCTAAACACCGAGATCAACAACAGCGTAAGGCTATTAATTCTACTGTGCCTGAAAAATAAAGTGGATGCAGAGAACAATTCCTGTCCCTAAGACAGATTGAGTCAAGATTTAGTGCAGTTGAGAGGCAATGTGTGATTGCTGTGTGACTTTTAATATCTCTGAAGCCCTTGTTGAATACCACCCAGACTGGGAAAACCACTGTAACTTTGGTGTTGCAAGAGTTTTCGGCTTCTTTGAATTAGCTGGCCCTGGATGTGAGCAGAACCACTGACAAAGGAGGTGGTGGTGGCATCGACAGAGGGAGATTCCTTCTGTTTCTGCTGCTGCTTCTGTTGCTAATTATGCCCCATGGAGTCTGTGAGAACCTGAAGGCAACATGTCCCTTGAATCTGATTAGAGATCAAAATGAGGCACTCAGTTACTACCGGCCTGGAGACTTCCTCATTAGCGGGATCATATCTCCTAAATATATTATTGAACAGCTTCCATATGTATTTTCCCAGATCCCCTTCACCAGGATTAAGGAGTAAGTAGCAGGAAGTGGGATGCCATATTTCTCTGCCACCATTCCAATGGTTCCTATTTCATAAGGAAAGAGCCCCATCTCAGGACCAGGGAGCCTGTGGCCTTCCAGACTAAGGCTCCCACCATCCCTGGATGCTTTAGTTGAGATTCCTGCATTGTAGGGAGTTGAAATTGATGACTCTTGGGTTACCTTCCAACTCTACAGTCCTGTGATTCTATGACTGTCGTAGCTGGCTTGGGTAGATTGGAGTTGGAGTACAGGAAAAGATTCCCCAATGTCCTATTTCTTTGTTCCCTAGGTCTTCCCTGGTGTAGCTCACTCCTAGTTATGCTGCTCTGCTGCCTTTGGAAGATGGCAACAGAATAATGCAAATGAATCTGAGCAGGATTAAAAGCATGCATGGAATTGTCTCGCCAGCAGGAGGGAGGTGAGGGTGGCACAGAACTCAGGCAATTTCCAAGCTGTCAATATTATATTTTTATTGGACAATTTATATATTGCCCAGTTACTATCATCTCTAAGAAATGCAACTGCAGCTCAACAGCAGACCATACAAAACTATTTCTTACCTGAATTTAAGCTTTCTGCCACCATCCCAAACTCTTTTCCTTTTGTGTTACGTATTTTTAAACTATATGCCTGTGAACAGAGACTGTCTTAAAAATGAAAATTTAGGGTGCTCTGGGTCACTTTTTTTGGCAGAAGAGCAGGGGGGAAATATGCTTTAAATAAAATGATACAGTCCAGGGACTCCCTCATCACTGAAGTCAGATCACCACAATATGAACAAGAACTATTCAGCTTTTTCACACACACCTGCGGCATGGTTCTATGCTTCTGCAATAGAGCATGCATCTCCATTTTTTTCTTGCATAATGGACATACAGACCACTATTTGCTTTCATTATTTGAAGTGGCAGTTAAGAGCTGGGATAGTGCAGTTGGTGGAGCATGAGACTCTTAATCTCAGGGTTGGGCAAAAGATCCATGCATTGCAGAGAGTTGGACCAGATGACCCTCGTGGTCCCTTGCAACTCTCAAATTCTAAGATTCTGTGACATCTCCTAACTGATCTATTTATTGCAGCACAAAAACATGGTACAAGTGGCACGCCTTGTCCTTCATGTTCACCGTGCAAAAGGTCAACCAGCACCTCAAGCTCTTGCCCAACATCTCCTTGGCCTACAACCTCTATGAGAACTATTTCAATGCAAGGATGACTTCTGATGCCATGATAGACTTGCTTGCAGGTGGTGGAAGCAATATTCCAAACTATAGCTGTGGAAGATGGAATAACCTTCTGGCTGTTCTTGAACGGGCCAATTCTGTAATCTTGAAAGAGATTTCGGCCATGTCTGGCATCTACAAAATCCCACAGGTATGAAGAGGTGGCCTAGAGAGACAGTGCACATTGTCGGCTGCATAAAATCCCACTTTCTCTTTAGGGCAGTCCAGAAGAGACTTTACGAAGGGCAGGGGGATCCTGAGCTATAGATCATAGAATTGGAGAGTTGGAAGGGACCCTGAGGGTCATCTTGTATGTCTTTTCTTCTCCTGCCCCTCCCAAAAAAACCCCTCAGCCTTCACCAATGTGGCACCTACCAGATGTTTCAAACTAAAACTCCTATCAGTCCCAGCCGGCACATTTTTTGTCAGATATTTCTCAATTCTGGTAAGAAAATGCATTTTTTCTTTATACTGCAAGCAAAAGAAAGCACTTAATCTCTTCCTTTCCTCACTAGATCAGTTATGGCTTTATTGCTCAGGTTCTGGAGGATAAAACTGAGTTTCCCTTTCTCTACCGGGTGGTCCCCAAAGAAGAAACTCAGTACCTGGGGACTGTCAAGTTGCTGCTACATTTTGGATTGATGTGGATTGGCCTCATTGCTCCAAACAATGATGGTGGAGAACGGTTTGTGAGTGCCATGACATACCTTATGATCAAGAATGGAATTTGTGTTGCCTTATCAAAGAGACTAGCAGGAAATTATCCTCAGCAAATAATCAGCCTGAGTGAAGAATTTTACCTCTGGAGACAAGTTGGTGTATTTGTTTTCTATAAAAACACTCGCATGGGATGGTTTCAAATCATCTCATTTCAAAGCATATTTGAGAAAGAATTTGGTGCAAAAGTCTGGATATCAACAGCTTTTCAGGACATCAACTTGAATTGGTCTTTTTCTCCAGATTTCTTCAAGTACATCCATGGTTCTGTCTCCCTTGTGATGAAGAGCAATTTCAGAAGCACCCAGCGTGACTACTGTGAACCAGACCTCTCCCTTCTGAAGCATTTTTGGGAGAAAGTATTTCATTGTTCATATTCAAAACATGTGTTGGCTGTGAGAGGCTGGGCAAGGTGCAGAGAAGGGGACAAACTGCAGACTCTGCCCCAGGAGCCGCTGGAGGGAGCCCTGTCTCAAGACAGCTATGGCACTTATATTAATGTTCACGCTGTGGCTCAGGCCTTACATGCTGCATATTTATCTATATCAAAACAGATGTTGATAAGGGGTGGAGGAGACAGGCTGGAACTTCAAAGGCTACAGCCATGGCAGGTATTTCCTTTCCTTTTTTGCAAACCGCAATCCATTGCCCCTTTTCGCAAATCAAATTTAATTGTGAGAATTGTTTTTTTCCATTTTAAGAGACAAATCTAATTAGTGATGCTCCTGGTGAAAGCCATCCTTTCTGCCCATGCTGATTATCTCAGAACACTCCCCACTCCAATATTGTGCTTCTTCCCTGGTGACCTTAGAAAGAAACAGATTTCTTAGCTGAGGTTGAACGAACGAACGAATGAATGAATAGTTTATTACGGTCATAGACCAGAAGAAAAGAAAAACATAAAAGGCAGCAATAGTTTACAAGGGAGTGATGGTGTCAATTAAAAGTTGTAAAATTATACATAAAAACAATACACATATACACACACACACACATATACATACTCATATATGCACTACAGTATATGTATGGGCTTAAAAAAAGGGGGGGGGGGCTTATCCAGGGGTCAGATCTTTTACTTTTTTACAGCTAATGCCCTCCGCTTGATCGCGGCCGCAGAAAACTTGGCCACTTTCAGTGTTACTTCTGGGTTTTTATCTCCTAGTAGGATTTTCAGCCGCTGAGATTCAGATCGACCTGGAAATTTCTCAACGATAGGGGAGATAAACAGTAACCTGATATCCCCGTAAAGGTCGCAGTGTAACAGCACATGTGAAGCCGTTTCCACCTCCTTCAGACCACATGGGCAAACTCGTTCAGCATAGGGTGTGCCCTCGTATCTGCCCTTTAGTAAGGCAGATGGCAATACATCAAATCTGGTAAGGGTAAACGCCCGCCTATATTTTGCGATTTGTAGGTCCAGCAAATATGGGGTTAGATTAAACCCTTTCCCATAATCTTGGATAGCTGGATATTTATCTATCTTGCTCATATGGTCCTGAAGCTCTACATCTCCTATTCGCTGGCTCACCATCATTTTAGCCTTTTCAAAACCTGAGGCTATGAGTTCTTGTGGGGAAAGCCCCAGGCCCCTCAATTTTTCATAAAGCGACAATCTCCATTTAGACTGGAATGGGTCTAGTAGAGTCAATGGAGCCACTCCCACTGGGAAAAATATGAGTTTTAGCCAGAAGTGAATCTTCAAGATCCATATCCTGGCATTAATAGGGAGTTGGCCAACCTCCAGCCTAATGGCAGTGTTAGAGACACAGGTAGGTAACCCTAGTAGGGAACGATAAAATTTAGTTTGTACAGATTCCAGGGACTTGAGTTTTTGACAATTAAATATCTGGGTGCCATACATCAATTGTGGAAGTATTTTTGCAACAAAGACCTGGGAGGCAGCAGGGACATATTGACCTCCTTTTCTGTAAAAGAATCTTATAATAGCTCTGGAAGATCTTTGCGCATTTACAATGGAATTCTTAATCTGATGGCACCAGGATCCCTTCTCATCAAAAATTATTCCAAGATATCTAAAAGATGTTACTTGCTCAATAGGTTGGTTATTAATTTTCCATTTATGTCGGAGTTTTCTCTTGGAGAACACCATAATTTTTGATTTAGTGTAATTTACTATTAGGTGTTCAGCTTCGCAATACTCTGTAAGAGCTCGTAAAAGCTTTCTTAGACCCACACAAGAGAAGGAAATAAGTGCCACATCATCCGCGTACAAAAGGATCGGGATTGGTGTATTATTTAGATTTGGGGAATGAGTGCTTGCTTCCTCCATCTTTCCGACTAAGGAGTTTATATAGAAGTTAAAAAGAATAGGAGCAAGAACACAGCCTTGCTTGACACCATGGGAACTTTGGATTTCCTTTGATAGGTTCCCATAACGGTCGCATCTAACACGGATCCGAGTGTTTTCATGTAGTCTACGGATAAGAAGCAAAAGACGTCTATCGATGTTTGTGACATTTAGTTTTTCCCAAAGTCTGTGCCGGGGTATCGAGTCGAAGGCTGATTTAAAATCTATAAAGGCTACATAGAGAGAGCCTCCTTTCTTTGAGGTGTATTTCTCCACTAGATGTTGCAATACCAATCCTTGGTCTAGAGTTGATCTATGTGCCCTGAAACCAGCCTGGGCTTCCTTTAGGATGTGCTCCTGTTCCAGCCAGTCCGCAAACTTTTCACGTAAGTGAGTTGCATAAAGTTTGCTGATGATGCTTAAGAGACTGATTGGTCTGTAATTGGCTGGATCAAGTTTACAGCCTTTCTTGAATATGGGAACGATGATTGCCAATCCCCAGTCCTCTGGTATTATTGCTGTTTGATCTATGCTGGTGAAAAGGGTGGCAAGGACTGGGGCCCACCAGTCAATATTGGCTTTGAGAAGTTCAGGAGAGATGTTATCTGCTCCCGGGGCTTTTCTGTGTTTGAGTGCCTGAATAAGCCTCCTAATCTCCGCGACCGACACCGGAGGCCACTCATCACCTGCCGCACACTGTATTAGTGGCTGAGTCAAAGGCAGAGCTGAATATGAAGATTGGAAAAATGCCTCCCAAGTCCCTGCAGGTATAGTATACTCCACTTCTGAGGAAGTGGGTCGCACTCCATTTGCTACCAGTCTCCAGAAGGTGGCCGAATCTCTCTCTCTGGATGCATCTATTAGGCATTTCCATTCTCTTTTCTGTGCCAGGAGTTTTTTGTTTTTGATCAAAATTTTATAATTCCGTTTATCTTCAAACCAGCCCGTGGGGAGTTGGGGTAAATTGGCAGATCTATAATTCTTGTATTTTTTCAATAAATTTAGCTTCATATCCTGACATTCTTGATCAAACCAGGGTTTGGAGTTTTTATATACTGAGGATTGCCTACTTGGCCTGTTCCTTTTTTCCTTCAGGGGATCTTGAAGGAGTAGAATTAACTCCTGAAATAAATTTATCTTTAATTCATGGCTTGAGGAAGTTATAAGGTTTTCTCTCTTAATGAGGAATTCCTTTGAGCATAGCCTACTTGAAATTTCCTTATGCAGTTCATCTGTCCATCTAATGCGCGAATATCTGAGCTCCAAAGCTGTAGGGCTCGAATGCTCGATTTTTTCAGCGCAGGATAAATCCTTTCCCGCATCTACGAGTGCACTTAATGGCAGATGATCACTGTCTAAGCGCTCCTCCACTTTACATTCCAGAACTTTGTTTTGAAGATCATACGACACGATTATATAATCAATTGTGGAGGCGCCATTGTTAGATATAAATGTGAATTCTCCGACCTTCTCCCCCTCTGTACGGCCATTTAATATAACCAGGTCCAACTTATTGACCAAGTGTAGTAGGCATAAGCCGGCATAATTGCAGCCTTTATCCTTTGAGATTCTAGCTGGTATTGGATGGGTTTCCTCTATAATGGGGACTGTTTCGTGGAAATGGGCAAACAAAGCCTCATCAGATTGTCCAGTTCTGGCATTTAGGTCGCCTGCCACCACTACAGAGGCATCAGGAAATTGATTTAGTAGTTTGTCAAGATACTGTTCTAACTGAACCCAAGTATTTCTTATCAATCTTTTCTCTCTTTGTGGGGGTAGGTATACATTAATCAGCAGCCAGCTGTGGGTTCTCCACTGTACTTGCACAGCTGTGGCCAGATGGTCTAGTGGGTCTAGTTTTTTAAATGTGGCCCTTAGCCTTGTTGAGATTAAAGTAACTAACCCACCTTTAACTCTCCCCCCTCTAGTACTTAAAAGACCTGGGAGGGAGAACGCAGAAAAACCATTTAACTCCACTTCACTTGTGCTCCAGGTCTCCTGAAGAAACGCAATGTCATGTCTCTGGATATATTTAGCAAAAGATTGGTCAGAGACCCTCTTTTGCCAACCTGCAATATTCCAAGTTAGCAAGGCAAGGTTGCACGTTGTCTTGCCAAAAATTGATCTTAGTCAATTTGCCTTTGAAAGATTTTTTGGGCCTATCTTTTTATCTGTTGGTTGGATTTCATTCATTTTGGCAATGTCCATAGATGTATTATCGCCCAGGTACTCAATGGAATCAGTTGAAGGGTGCAGCGTGCTAACGTTAGTGATCAGTACTCCTTTTTTTGGCAAATCTGCCTTGAGGTGTTCTATTTGACTGATACCAAGTTCATCCTCATCCAGGTATCTCATGCTGGTCCAAGAGCGCGTTGTGGTTGTCATAGGGATGGTTTCCTTCTTAGATGGTAGGTTGTTGCTATCCCTTACGCACTGTGTTAAATCTGTTGTTTTCAGGTTTATCTCTGCAGCTGCAGAGGTAATATAAGGGTAGTCTTTCGTGGTTGCCATAGGGATGGTTTCCTTCTTAGATGGTAGATTGTTGCTGTCCCTTACGCACTGTGTTAGATCTGTTGTTAACAGGTTTATCTCCGCAATTGTAGAGGTATTATAAAAGTAATCTTTCATGAGGTCTGTCTTGGCTTTTACAGAGAGGTTCTCTTTCTTCAATTGGTCCGTTGCCGGTTCTTTCTCTCTTACTTTTTCCTGAGCATTCATCTCTGTTAACTTATTTCTAAGGGTCTCCAATCTTCTCAAGATCTCAGATTGGGCAAAGAAAGGCAACAATCCAAACTGGTTTATTAATGCCTTTTCTTCTGGGTAGAAGTTATCCATCCCCTCATTAGGCAATCTCATCTCCTGTCTTGGTTTCAAAGGCCCTTGCTCAGTATGTTCCAGTTTGTCTTTTGAGTGTCCTTTCTCCTCCTTTGGTTTACAAGTAAATCTTATCTCAGCTGTCGTAAACTCATCAGGGAACAATTTCAAACATGTGCTGTTTTCGAAGAATCTTGTTACCGTTATCCTTTTCTTTGACAGCAGATGTCTTGATCTATATATATATTTAGCCAAGTTTTGATCTTTGAAGGAGGCAATCACTCGCAGAGAATATCCATTGTAGAATATGAAATCTACTGAGGTAATGTCATTTAATTTTATCTTCCCTGGTAGCATATCATCTAAAATATTCACAAAATGCACCGAGCGTTCTTCCTGTGTAAGGAAGCCCTTTGGCTTCGGGTAGTTAAGAAAAGCTAACTTCCTATCTGCCAACATCAGTTTCCATCCTTTATCCTGGGGCAAGTCTTGCCCTGCTACTGGCTCATCTTGAAATCTGCCATAATCAATAGTATGGGGTGAGTCTTCTTTAATATTTATGGATCCTTGGGGTTTCAGCATAGGGCACCCGGGTAGTGATTCCGTTTCCTCACTTGTTTTATTAGGCAGCAATGATGTTTCTTTCAAAGACTTCAGCTGGATCTTTTTTCCTGGATCCACACTGTTGTTCTCTCTGCTGCCATGTGTAGCAGGTTTATTAGAGTTTGTTTTTGATTTTGTTGGAATCAGCTTATATAGTCTTTTCCAGCATACTTTGCATGCACGTCGGTTTGTAACAGATTTCCTTGCAGTTTTTATGTTCTTACTTTTCTTTTTAGTTTCAGCTTTCTTCTTATGGGATCTCTTACTAATGCCTCGCTTCTTTTGAGCTGAGGTTGAATTCTCCTCCTCTCCTCCTCTGTCTCTGCTGGGCCTTGAAGTTGCCCATCAACAGTTGAACACAGACTGAGCAGGCATACAGACCTCCTGGTTACAGTCTTCTCCATTATGGTGAGATGTACTGTATTTTATTTTTCTATATTGGTTAGACTTAAAAACTTTTTTTTTGGAAGGGAGGTACTTTGTATTGATCATTTTCTGTATTGCACCTTATTATTTTATATGAAATTGTATATAAATGTTCTAATAAAAACAGAATGCTTGAATAGGGCTGATAAGATGAGGTGTCCACCAACCCCAGTTGAGCAGGACTATGATATACACAATGTTTTCATGGTTTCTTAACACTGGTGTTTCCCCTGTCATTCCAGCTTCACCTTTTCTTAAAAGAGATCCGGTGTTTGAATACTTCCAGGGGTGGACTATGTTTGGATGAGAATGGGGAGCTGCCCGCTGTCTTTGATATTGAGAATTGGGTGATGTTTCCTAATCTGTCTCTTGTTCGAGTGAAAATCGGGAGTCTAGAGAGAGAAGCATCTACTGGGATAAAGTTTACTATTAATGCAGAGGTCATTGAGTGGCCCAAGCAGTTTAACAAGGTAGGCAAGGATGGAGCATCCTGTTTCGCCACTTAAGGTGAGACAGGAAGAGCCACTTTGTCCTGCTGCTGCCACTGCTCCTGCCACCAACTACCTGCTCCTCCTGCTGCTACACACACTGCCCATCATCTGCTGGCAGAAAGGCTGCCATTGGTGCCTATTTTAGGCAAGATCACACCAATTTAGGCTGATCTTGTCCCAAATGGCTGTGATCTTGCCCCAAAATCAGTGCTGATGGTGCCAGTGCTTCTCCACAACCTGCGCATGGGTGTGCCGCCAGGGGAGACCTTCTGAAACCTGAAGCAGCAACCACACCTGCTTCATAGCTTGGCTGACTCTGCTTCCATTCTTCCTTGTGCAACTGCTGCAAAATGGCCTTGTAAGTTTGACCAGTTGTGTCTTAACTACCGATTACAAGCTGCCACTGTTGGAAATTCACCCAGGAAGGCCACCAACTTCCCAAGACTCCGGGACGTCTCTCCGGTGGTCCTCCCTGGCTATAAATCTCCCTCAGTCCAGAGAGACCGCTAATAAGCGAGCCCTCCCTCCTGAGAGGAGCACACTCATTTTCTTGCATATCATAGCAGAAGAAAGAGTTAATCGTAGTTCTAAAACTACTTTATTTTACAGTCTATATACAGAGACTTCATCAGCATGTCTGTGCTCTCTGAGCACCAGTACAGAACAGCATCAGAAACGGAAGTGAAACTAACTTCCAACAGTACTCCAACAGTACTGAGACTTCCTGTCTCATGCTCTCAGACACTCACATGATATAAACAACATAGTGCTACTGCTGGAGCAGCACGGATGGATAGAAATCCTAACAGCCACTACCACTCCCTCTTACCACAGGCAGCACAGACATGAAAGGGATCTGGGATGGTCAAGGAAGTACTACAATTCTGGGATACTGAGATAGGACAACTATCCAGATTCAGTTTACTCGGGGAGTGAAGGCAACAGCACCCATCTCTTTCCAGGGCCTGCTTTTTTCTCACCTACAAATGTTATACTCTGTAGAATTCACCCAGCATAGCCATGTGAGAGATGACCCAAATCTTGAAGTGTGGCAAAACTCAGAGTAAGCAGATACACCAAAGAGGTTTCTCTGCCATACTGTTTTGCATCAAGAGTGTTTTCCTTGAAAGAAAAACGGATGGGGTTAGTGGGGCTAGAAATCTTTATGGTTCCTTTTCCAAATCTACGAATACAGTAGAGACAAATACTGCTAACACTTTCCCCTTAATGCACCTCATTCTCTTTATGGTTAGACTGTGCCTCGCTCCAGATGTACTGAAAGCTGTCGCCCTGGATATGCCAAGTTGGTTCTAGAAGGAGAGCCAGTTTGTTGCTATGCTTGTGATTCGTGTGTGGAAGGGACGATCTCCACCCAGGAAGGTGGGTGACTCCAGGGGAGAAGGCATGCCTTGGGAGAATCAAAGGAGGGTGGAGAGTTACCCAGAGACATTTTGTGTGAAGATTCTAAAGACACTTTTGAATCTAGGTCTTTTGTTGACTTCTCCATTGTTCAATGTCTTCAGATTGGGCCACAGTGATCCATGCGACGGTCACCTCCAGGCTTGATGATTGTAACTCGTTCTACGCGGGGCTGCCCTTGAAACTGACCCAGAAACTCCAGCGGGTGCAGAATGCCGCGGCGAGGCTCCTTACAGGGTCCTTACCGTGGGATCACATTCATCCAGTGCTTTAGCAACTGGCTCCTGGTGGAGTACAGGGTCAGGTTTAAGGTGATGGTTTTGACCTTTAAAGTCCTATGCGGCCTAGGACCCACAAACCTATGGGACCACCTCTCCTGGTATGCCCCGCGGTGGACCTTAAGGTCCACAAATGACAACATTTTGGAGGTCCCAAGTCGCAAGGTGGTTAGATTGGTCTCAGCTAGGGCCAGGGCCTTGTCAGTACTGGCCCCAACTTGGTGGAACGCTCTGTCACAAGAGACTAGGGCCCTGCAGTACTTGACATCTTTCTGCAGGGCCTGCAAAACAGAGCTGTTCCGCCTGGCCTTTGGTTTGGACTCAGTCTGACCCTTATGTTTCCCTCCCCTTATGGTTTTCATCTATGGGCTACTTTTAAAATGAGGCTGCATTTTAAATTGTATTTTAACCTGTATTTTAAATTGGTCCCCCCCCCCCATTATGTTTTTATAGTAATTTTACTGGTGTTAGCCACCCTGAGCCCAGCTCTGGCCAGGGAGGGCAGGGTATAAATAAAATTTATTATTATTATTATTATTATTATTATTATTATTATTATTATTATTATTAAATCCAGGAATTGAGCTGGAGGAAATTATTTAAAAATAAGTATTACCTCTCAGCTTTATCCAACATCATAAGGTTGTTTTGGAAACCAGAATGAGAAATATCTCAAGCTCCAACTCCTTGCAGGAAAGGCAGGATAAATGTGCAGACCTTCAATAACTAACATTTTCATTGCTTTCCCTATTACACATTCTTATTTCCTTACCTCCCCAACATCAGCATCTGAGCCCAAATCAACTCTTTTTCACCTCCTCAGATGCAGAACATTGCACCAAGTGTCCAGAAGATAAGTACTCAAACAATGACCGAGATAAATGTGTTCCCAAGATTATCATTTTCCTATCACATAAAGAACACTTGGGGATTCTCCTGGCTTGCTTTGCTCTATTCCTGTCGTTAGCCACGGTTATTGTGTTAGGAGTCTTCATTAAAAACAAGGACACTGCTATAGTCAAAGCCAACAACCAGGATCTCTCCTACATTCTCCTTGCCTCCCTCCTGCTTTCCTCTTTGTTCTCCTTCTTGTTCATTGGCCAGCCAAAGAAGGTGACCTGCCTTCTCCGACAAACAGCCTTCTGCATAATCTTCTCAGTTGTCGTCTCTTCTGTGTTAGCTAAAACCATCACTGTGGTGCTGGCCTTCCTGGCCACAAAACCAGGGAACAAGGTGAAAAGATGGCTGGGGAAGAGTTTGGCCAACTCCATTATCATTTCCTGCTCTAGTCTTCAAGTTGTCATCTGCACCATCTGGTTGGGAATTTCTCCTCCATTCCCAGATTCTGAAACGCATTCTCAGACTAGACAGATAGTCCTGCAATGCAATGAAGGGTCTGTTTCCATGTTCTATATTGCCCTTGGCTACATGGGCTTTGTGGCTGCCATCTGTTTCACAGTGGCTTTCCTAGCCAGGAAGCTTCCCGGGTCCTTCAATGAGGCCAAGCTGATCACCTTCAGCATGCTGGTCTTCTGCAGTGTTTTGGGTGTCCTTTGTGCCCACCTATGTGAGCACAAAGGGGAAATACATGGTAGCCGTGCAGGTCTTCTCTATCTTAGCCTCCAGTGCTGGGCTTCTGGGCTGTATCTTCATCCCCAAGTGCTACATTATTCTACACAGGCCTGATATGAATACAAAGGCATATTTAACAATAAAACCAAAGTAAAAATCTGATGCTGAAACAGTTTTTTTAAAGTCTTTAAACAAGTGCAAGGTTCCCTAGAATTCTCAATTATGTGAGATGGTTCCACAGGAGAAATTATATATCTGCCTATTGTCATTAACAGTTCTGCACACGGTATAAGAACTCCAGAGGAGTCGGGAAGCAGCCAACAAGAGAGAGGCTTGCATTCTTCCCAGACAGTAGTTTATCAATTCTCCATTGCTGTGAGAAGGACAGGAATGCAGTGTGTGCTAGAGAGAAACTGACTCCCTCAAGTGACACAGGCAATGTCAGAATGCGGGAGTGGGTAAAGCAGTTCCACACCGGAAGGAGAGTTAATTCATCCAAGGAGCAGACGTATGGGAAAGATCTTAGACAGAAAACAAACCTGGAAACGGAAAGGGCATATGTTCCAGATATTCTGCCATACCCGGAATCACTCCCCAGAAGGGTCATATGATTCATAAGTCAGATGTGTGGATAGGTGTCCGAGCCTGAGTGCTTGTATTGCAATAAATCTTCAAGCTTATTACAACTTGTGTGTTGTGTTATCAACATGGCAGCCTGGCTTCTGACACATATTTTCCTGGTACTGAATCTCAGATAATCTACTTTAAAAGTGTAGCCTGAAGTATTAAAAATTAAAAATTAAAAAGACATTGTTTAGGTAATTACTCTTTAGTAATGCACTAAAGCACGCATGTAACTGATCAGCAATAATGACTACACTCATGAAATGTACCTTACCCTTCCCTGATCATATGTGTATGTAACAATTATTAGGGAAGATGGAAGATAGCTGTATTCATAGGAAAAATGGATTCCTCCCAAGTGTGGAAAGTCGACTGCAATTCCAGCTGTAGCTTCCATGTGCTTTGAGTACCTAATCTGGATATATATTTAATGTCCTGTAGGTGAGGAGATGTGATTTGGGCTGGCCAAAACTGTTTTACTCAAAAATAGATAAACATCATTTAAATCTAATTCTGAAATATCTTTTGGTTGCATTTTATCCCCCCCCCCAAGAAACAGTCATTACCCTAGATCTCACATTTTCTATCCCCAGGAACCACCTGAAATGGCTGAACATTACTGGGGTCCACATTTGCAAATTGCTAAATTATTCATCCTGTGTTTTCCTTGTGACAAATGACACTGCTTTCTTCAATTATTTCCTGTCCTAACTCAAAATGCTGGCTTTGATCTATAAGGCTTTATAAGGGACATTCTATTTTACATCAGTATTACTGGGTGGGAGAGGAGGCGCTTTTTCGTAAGGGTATATTTTTCTTCAGTAATCTTCTGTCCACATTTGCTAATCTCCCCTGCCCACTGGATCATTGGAAAGTTTTGGCGGAAAGAGCCACACAAATAATTCATGGTTCATGGCAGAGCCAAGTCTTTCCCTTATCATTATGGAAATAATGGTGATTTGGCTCTCTAATTCTGCCAAAACTCAAGGGATTTCTCTGAAGATCACATTTGATGAGACCAGTAACAGAAACAGCAGAATCAGGAATAACTGTACACAATTTTTTCTGCATCCTGCCTGAAAATATGTTGATTCTGCACTCTACTGAGAGCATGAACTGGGGTTTGAGGCAGGCAGGGATGCTGTGAGCTTGAAGCTTAATATCAACCGCATTGGATGAGAAGCCCTTAGATGAACTCCATCTGTATTAACAAAGTCCCTCTTGCAGCTTTGGTCTTGAAAGAGGGTTTTGGCGATTCTGAAGAGAAGAGCCACTAATAGACTGGGTGACAGCAGCACGTTTGCCCATCAAAATGTTGCTTCTGCTGCTGCTCAGTACAGCCTATGGGATGTTGAAGCGAAAATGCCCCTTGAATTTAGTGAGAGATAGATATGATCCCTGGGACTATTATAGAGCAGGAGACCATCTCATCGGTGGGATTATCCCCACACTAAGTGGAGCATCCTGGCGAGGCTCTTTCTCCCAGGATCCTTTTATCCACATATCTCCGTAAGTAAATTATGTGGGGATGGGTTTAATGGTACTCAAGCTGTAATCTAATGCTTTAAGACTCTTGAAAAGAGACAATGGGCATTCCTTGCATCAGCCCCTGCTAAATCCCAGATTCTTCGTATATCTCCATTTACAGTAGGGATGTGATTCTGGAATGGAGCAGTTTGAACACTCCAGCACCATGCAATGAGCCTAGTTTCACCAGCTGGTGAGGTTCAATTCAGACAATAATCTATGACCCATAAGAATTGTATGCTGATGTATGTGTGTGAATCCCCTCAATATCTGTTTTATTTGATTTTATATTGTTGTTCTTTCAGATTTAAGCTGTACTTTCATTTTAATGAATCTTGCTTTCATTTATTTTATTTATGTACTAGCACTTTGATGTACTTTCGAACTGCTAGGTTGGCAGGAGCAGGGACTGAGCAATGGGAGCTCACCCCATCACGGAGATTCGAACCGCCGACCTTCTGATCGGCAAGTCCTAGGCTCCGTGGTTTAAACCACAGTGCCACCCACATCCCTAACAAAACCCAATACATATCCATATAAAGAGATTTCTCTAAATCTCGAGACTTCCCCCCCCATCCCCTCCATGGGTTCTAATGTTGACGTTTTCAACTGCATATTATGCCATAGTCTGTCCATAGTATTTGTAACATTACAAGTGAGATTAAAATCCTGCTAATGTTTTTGTCTGCTTACAGGGGTCTCCTAAATAGACTATAAATCCCCCCCATTCTTTTTTGAAGTTTTCGTCTTCTTGGTCCCTGAGCTTTCCGGTCAGTTTTGCCATTTCGGCATAGTCTAACAGCTTGATCTGCCATTCCTCTCTGATAGGAACTTTGTCTCCTTTCCATCTCTGGGCTAATGGCATCCGTGCTGCTGTTGTCGCATACATGTAGTCTTTTCTGTTCCTTTGGATCTTGCTTTTGAATTGTACACTGTGCACACCACTTAGAGGTTCTCACACACCTACACACATCTAAACACACACACACACACACACACACCTGCCTATTAAAGGTTATCTTCCTCCTTGGATTGCAGCCATTTAATAGGGGAAGGGGAAGTAACCTGCTACAGCCCACTTTGACAGGGAAACACTTACCGGGTCTCCCATGGCAACGGTTGTTTATATCACTGATTCTTTGAACCCAGCTCTTTAAAAAGTGTTGATTTGCATGACCTATTCCTTGCTGCTTCAAAGTTCGGGTGTCAATTGCCCTCTAAGTAGCTAAAGATTGAGCCACCCCCCTCTCTGCTTAGTGGTAGCAGGAGCTCATGGGGTACCAGGCACTCACACAGGGTGTGCTGTCCTTTGGAAAATGGAGGCACAGCAGAGACTATTGTGGCTTTAAGAAAAATGGTTTATTCACATATTTACACCATCAATCTGCATGGAGGGAGTTCATGGTCCTTTCAAGAGGGGCTTGTACCCCACCTTAGTCCTGGAGCCCAAAGCATCTCTGCTAGCCAACCTCTCCCAAAGATGGATCCCAGCCTTTCTTCCTCCTTCTTCCTCCCAGCAACCTTTCCCCCAAAACTCCTCCTTCCCTTCTTCACAGCCTGTTACCCTGGCAAGCTCAAATCCTAAATACCATCTCTCTGCTCACACCTCAGGTAAAGTTCTCTTGCGCTGCCAATGTCCCGCAATAGCCATCTATTGTTCCTTGATGTTCCTAGCTCGGCCAGGCTGTTTTGCATAGGCCAGCCCAGGAAATCCTCTGCAGCTTGCATTCTCCCTTTGGTTTGGGGCGGCGGCGAAGGGGTTCCCCTTAAAACCTATAGCAATATAAAATGGTGAGGCAAAAAAATTCCTCTTTAACCAAGGCTTTCGGCTGATTAACATTCTATGACCTTTAAAAAAAATACTGTGGGAGGGGGGACTACTGGTTTGTTTTTGTTTTTAATAGGTATTTTGTGTTCTCATGTTGTAAACCACCCAGTGATCTTCAAGTGAAGGGTGGTATACAAAAAAATTAATAAAGAAACATTTCACTCAGGGTTGGCAATTGGGATTCTGATTCTGATCAAGCAGGGGCGTTGTTCCTAAAATAAATTCAAGGTGCTTTCACTGTCTAGAAATCATACAGTCATAGAATAGTAGTTGTAAATGCCCTTCGAATGGCAAATTCCCCAAGCCCACTCCCTTTCTGCAATGTACATCATGGCAGTGCAATGTAGTGGCTAGAGTTTTGGGATTTCGACTGAGGAGATGTATGTGCACATCAGCACTCAGCAACGAAGTCTTTGGCTCTCCTGTGGCTTCTCTTACATCAAAGAGTTATTATCAGGGTCAAATGGGGGCATGAGGTATGGCACATATGTGCTGCCTTGAGCAAGTTGTTGTTGTTTAGTCGTTTAGTCGTGTCCGACTCTTCATGACCCCATGGACCAGAGCACGCCAGGCACTCCTGTCTTCCACTGCCTCCCGCAGTTTGGTCAGACTCATGTTTGTAGCTTCGAGAACACTTTCCAACCATCTGTTGTCCCCTTCTCCTTGTGCCCTCCATCTTTCCCAACATCAGGGTCATTTCCAGGGAGTCTTCTCTTCTCATGAGGTGGCCAAAGTCTTGGAGCCTCAGCTTCACGATCTGTCCTTCCACTGAGCACTCAGGGCTGATTTCCTTCAGAATGGAGAGGTTTGATCTTCTTGCAGTCCATGGGAGAACACTGTCCAACCATCTCGTCCTCTGTCGTCCCCTTCTTCTTGTGCCCTCCATCTTTCCCAGCATCAGGGTCTTGAGCAAGAGGAGACTGCAAATGTGATGGGTCACTTGGATGAATGGCCATCAGCAATTCCTGTCTTACAGGGGGTTGGCCTAGACTTTGGGGTCCCTGCCACCTCATCCATTTTCTGATTCTATGATTGTCACATATATTATTAAATATAGGGTGACGTGTGAGATGTATGTTTTGTTGCAGAGAAGAACAAACAATTTTACTCCACAATCTGGCCTTCCTGCTCGCCATCCACGAGATCAACCAGAATCCCAGGCTCTTACCCAACATCACCCTGGGCTACAATATCTTTGAGAACTATCACAATACAAGAATCACATACGACGCCATGGTAGAGCTGCTTTATACCGGTCATGCAAGTATTCCAAACTACAGGTGTGGAAGGCAGAATAACCTGCTGGCTGTTTTAGATGGTGCAGACTCTGAAATCTCTCTCCATATTTTGAACATGTTGGGCATCTACAAAATCCCACAGGTGTGAATTGGGGAGCAGTCTAATTTCACTTTGCTTTAAAATGTTAAAGTTTGTCTGTCTGAGGGAGAAAGTTTCTGTTAGTAGCAATCTTCCTTCCTTCCTTCCTTCCTTCCTTCCTTCCTTCCTTCCTTCCTTCCTTCCTTCCTTCCTCCTGTCCATCTGGACTGACAGAATCTTATGTTATGGAGAGGAGACCTGTATTTCAGGAAATTCAAACAAAGCCAAGCAAAACACTTTTCTTTTCTGTTCCCATCCAGGTTAGTTATGGGTTTGTCTCCCATGACATCAATGATAAAACTCAGTTCCCTTTTTTCTACCGGATGCTCCCCAAAGATGACCACCAATACACAGGGATTGTCAAGTTGCTCCTGCATTTCAGATGGACGTGGATCGGTCTCTTTGCTCCAGACAATGACAATGGAGAAAGGTTCGTGAGGTCCTTGACCCCTATGCTCACCTCGAATGGGATTTGTGCTGCCGTCTCATACAGAATCCCAGAAATGACTCAGTATGAAGTGAAAATTGATGTTGATTCATTTCTCACATGGAGACAAGTCAATGTATTTGTTCACTATGCAGAGACTCGTTCTTTCTTCAGTGGAATATTCTTTATAAATCAAATACTCACATTGTGGCTACAGTCCACTGAGGGGAAAGTCTGGATCACAACTGCTTTGTGGGACATCACCCCAACGTTGTCTGACTGGAGATTACAACTCCAGCACCGCCACTGTTTCTTTTCCTTCTTAATTCAGACAGAGGTTGCCCTAAAACATGACAATTTTGACTTCAGTCGCTTAGTTCCTTACTGGCGGACAATATTTGATTGTTTCTTTTCAAAGCACTTGTTTTCTGCGAAAGAACGTCTCAGATGTGACCAAAAAGGGGAATTGCCCCTGGATATCCTTGTGCAGAGTCTTTCTCCAGACAACTACAACATCTATAGCAGTGTGTATGTTGTGGCACATGCCTTAAATACTGCTTACTCATCCAGATCCAAGCAGGTGGCAATGATGGGTGGAGGAGACGGGCAGAGGCTTCAGAGGCTACAGCCATGGCAGGTATTCCTTTTTCCATCACTGATAGTACTAATGAACTGTGCAAACGTGTTCTATCATTATTCAGAACAGGCTTTGTGGAGATCCCACAACCACTCTCCACTTCTTCAATATTTATGCATTTTGAAAGGGTATCTCACCAATCAGGGCTTGTTTGTTTTTTGCGGGTTGGGGTGGCATTGCTACAGAAAAAGCAACAACTTTTTCTTATATTTCTAACCCATGGTGGAGGAAGTTCTAAGGCGGCCAAATTTAACGTGTGTGTGTATTAAAGCGATGAAAGGGAAAGGGGGGAAAAGAGGAAGAAGGAAAGTGCAAGAAAGACTCTCCTCCCTGAAAGAGAGGGGAGGGGTTGTGGTCGGGAGCCCGAGCTCCGCCTAGCAGGGGGCGTAGCCCACTGCCTTCAGCTCACCTGGCTGGCGCTCACGCCCCCTCGGTGGGCCACCCAACCAGGTGCCGCAGAGGGGGCGTGTTCAGCAGCCTTTTGCTGCAGCGACAGCCTTTCCCCGGCCTCATTCTCCGTCGTCGCCTCTTCGGGAAGTCACCCACCCTCCACTCCCTTTTAGTCAGGGCTTAGGTTTTTTGGCCTTGCTATGGACCTTAGGTTGGTCGCCCCGGTTGCATGGGGGGCCTGGTAGGAGTTTTTCCACTTGGCACTAGGCTATTTGGTTTTTTCGCCTACCTCGTAGCAATCGTCACAACTTTTTGCGGTATTGGTGGGTAGGTTAGGCATTGGAATAATGTGCTGTGGTGTGTCGAAGTGCTAGGTGTGGCCATCGCCTATGCCTTCAATTTTTTAGGGGTATTCCGTTAAAGGAATCTGGGGGTCGTGTATCCGTCCGATGCCTGCTTGGCGGGAGGCCTTGGCACGACCCTCGGTGACAACAGGGGTGAGCCTAGAGTCGGATCAGCATCGACAGGCTCCACCTACTGGTTGAATAACCCATCGTCCAATGCCTAAGCCAATACCTTTTCCATTGCTGTAACCAATAAAGTTGTGGCCTTTTCTTGCCCATTAACCATATATCACGTGTCCTTGTGTCTTTATTTCACCACACGGGGGTCGGGTCCTCGAACCACAATTACAATAAGAAATATATAATATGATACAGGAACTATAATCAGTTACATTTCATAGAATCTTAGAGTTGGAAAGGATCCAAGGGCTATCTAGTCTAACCCCTTGCAATGCAGGAATAATTCCCATACATTGTTATATAGATATATGAAAAATATATGAAGCTGGGATACAACACCAAACTTTGGAAAAAGAAACCGCATTTGCTGTTATGGAACATATATTAAGGTTTATTTGATTTTTTTGGCTGTATGCAGGGATGTAAAGGGGAAGCTTATGGATGATAATATCACTAAATACTGGGGGAGTCATCTAGAGACTGATTAAGATTATGAGTAGGAACAGGGGATCATCATGGACATATCTTATAAGGAGAGCAGGAAGCCAGTTTTGGAATTAAATTACATTGTATTAAATTGAAGCAATCCGGCAAGATTTGTAATCAATAGGAAAATTGATAAAAAATAAGAAGTGGAAAATGTGGCAAGAATCACAGGGTAACAGTGGGGGAATCGAGCAGGTGCCACAACCAGCGGGTGCTTTCCCCACTAAGCCCAGAAAGCAAGCAAGCAAAAGGGAGATAAAGAGAAGAGAGGGGAAGGGGCTGTCCATTCAAGCAGCAGGAGGAGTGGAGTGAGCTTTTGAGGCAGAATTGGTTTATCTGGTGATCCAGTGCAGAAAAGCCTCCATGGCCGCCTCCCCAGAGTCAGAAGAGTTTTGTTTCTCTGACAACACCAGCAATAAGCAGGAAGAACAACCAGGGATGGTCGGAATCCGGTGCTAAAAGCTTGATCTCTGGAACCGTTGTGCAAGATTTGGTTACAATCAGAGCAAAGGAACATAATTTCCAATAAAAGAACCTCACGTTTCGTCCCATCCCCTAATGGGAAACACTGAAGTGATGTTCTTTTTATCCATGTGTCGTTCTAGTTCCACTCATTTCTGAGGAACTTTGGATCTTACAACGCCACCATGGATGGGGATGGGGAGTTGGCCACCAACTTTGATATTTTTACCAGGGTGGTGTGGCCCAACACTTCTGTGGCTTCTGTGAAAATTGGGAGTCTCAAGCAGCAAGCACCTCCAGACAAAAGCTTCAGCATTGACGAAGATGCCATTGTGTGGCTTGCACAGCTTGTTCAGGTGAGTCTTCTCTTCTCATGAGGTGGCCAAAGTATTGTTGTTTAGTCGTTTAGTCGTGTCCGACTCTTCATGACCCCATGGACCAGAGCACGCCTGGCACTTCTGTCTTCCACTGCTTCCTGCAGTTTGGTCACACTCATGCTGGTAGCTTTGAGAACACTGTCCAACCATCTCATCCTCTGTCGTCCCCTTCTCCTTGTGCCCTCCATCTTTCCCAACATCAGGGTCTTTTCCACGGAGTCTTCTCTTCTCATGAGGTGGCCAAAGTATTGGAGCCTCAGCTTCAGGATCTGTCCTTCCAGTAAGCACTCAGGACTTATTTCCTTCAGAATGGATAGGTTTGATCTTCTTGCACTTCATGGGACTCTGAAGAGTCTTCTCCAGCACCATAATTCAAAAGCACTTCAGTACACTAGGTGGGTGTTATTTGCAGAAACACCCAGTGAGCCCCTCACCCTACTGCAGTAAATATTAAGGCTCTTCTCATCCTAAATAATTTCATAGAATCAGAGTATTGCACAGCTGGAAGGGATCCTAAGGGTCATCTAGTCCAACTCTCTGCAATGCAGGAATCTCAGCTAAAGCATCCATGACAGATGGCCATCAAACCTCTGCTTTAAAACTGCCAGGGAAAGAGTCCACAACCTCCCAATGGAGACCAGAAAGTTCTTTCTGGTGTTTAATTGGAATCTCCTTCCTTGTAACTGGAAGGCATTGGTTCCGGTCCTACCCTCCGGAGCAGGAGAAAACAAGCTTGCTCCATCTTCCATGTGGCAGTGAAGCTTTGCATCCATCTCATTGCTTAATTTGCCCCAGATTGGACTAGATGCTGATATCAGTTTATTTATTTATTTTTAAAAAAGATATTTATTGCGATTTTTAAAACACCAAACATACAGATTACCATCACCATATGACATACAAGGATATAAAATAGAGTTATAGAATAAAGAAAAAGTAGAAAAGAGAAAAAAAGATACAGATTAGAGTAAATGTTATTCAAAAATCATACTTTCCTAATCTTCAGACTTCCTCACATCTCCCTTCCCTGCGTTCTCATTCATATCGTTACATGCAGCAATTTATTACCTTACTTCCATTCTTATTATATAAATCTCCAATATTATGTTCCAACTTTTGCTTAGTTTTATCATAAAATAAACTACTTAACTCGAACATAATGTTACTTCAAATTACGTCCTTTTCACTTATTTTCATATGTCTTACAATAAGATTACTGCTGCCATGTTTCTTTCGATCGTGCATTCTCCTAGCATTCATACAACTTGTAATGTTTTTGTAAATAGTCTTTAAATTTTTTCCAGTCCTCTTCCACCATCTCTTTTCCCAGGTCTCGAATTCTGCCGGTCATTTCAGCCAACTCCATGTATTCTATCAGTTGCATCTGCCATTCTTCCAGCGTGGGTAAATCTTGGGTCTTCCAATACTTTGCAATGAGTATTCTTGCTGCTGTTGTTGCATACATAAAAAAAGTTTTATCTTTCTTTAACACCCCTTGGCCTACAATGCCCAGAAGGAAGGCCTCTGGTTTCTTAAGGAAGGTATACTTAAATACCTTTTTTAACTCATTATAAATCATTTCCCAGAAGGCCTTGATCCTTGGGCACGTCCACCAGAGGTGAAAGAATGTTCCTTCAGCTTCCTTACATTTCCAGCATTTATTGTCAGGCAAATGATATATTTTTGCCAGCTTGGCTGGGGTCATGTACCACCTGTATATCATTTTCATAATATTTTCTTTCAAGGCATTACATGCCGTAAACCTCACACCGGTGGTCCATAACTTTTCCCAGTCAGCAAACATAATGTTATACCCAATGTCCTGTGCCCATTTTATCATGGCTGATTTGACAGTTTCATCCTGCGTATTCCATTTCAACAGCAAGTTGTGCATTTTTGAAAGTACCTTAGTCTTGGGTTCTAACAGTTCAGTTTCTAATTTCGATTTTTCCACCTGGAAACCTATTTTCTTATCTAGCTTGAAAACCTCTTTAATCTGAGCATAGTGTAACCAATTTTGCACTTTGTCCTTTAGTTTCTCATAACTCTGCAATCTCCAAGTGACTCCTTCTTTCTCTAGTATTTCCCAATATTTCGGCCATTTGGCCTCCATATTGAGTCTTTTCTGGGCCTTAGCTTCCATTGGTGACAACCACCTTGGGGTCTTGTTTTCCAATAAGTCTTTGTATTTTACCCAGACATTAAGCACTGCCCTCCTGACAATATGGCTCTTGAAAGCCTTATGAATTTTTACCTTGTTGTACCACAAGTATGCATGCCATCCAAAAGCATTATTGAACCCTTCCAGATCTAGGACATCAGTGTTCTCAAGGAGAAACCAATCTTTCAACCAGCAGAAAGCTGCAGATTCATAATACAACCTCAAATCTGGCAGGGCAAACCCCCCCTCTCTCCTTAGCGTCAGTTAGTATTTTAAATTTTATTCGGGGCTTTTTGCGCTGCCAGACAAACTTGGAAATATCTCTCTGCCACTTTGTAAAACATTCCACTCTGTCCACAATCTGTAGGGTCTGAAACAGAAACAACATTCTTGGCAATACATTCATCTTAATTGCAGCAATTCGGCCCAACAAGGAAAGTTTTAATCTTGACCAACTTTCTAAGTCCTTTTTAATTTCTGTCCAACACTTTACATAATTGTCCTTAAATAGATTCAAATTTTTAGCAGTCATATTAACCCCTAGGTATTTCACCTTCTTAACAACTGTTAGGTCTGTCTCTTTCTGAAACCTATCTGATTCCTCAGTTGTCAATTTTTTCCCCAAAACCTTTGTCTTTTGCTTGTTTAATTTAAAACCCGCCACCCGACCAAACTCATGAATCAATTCTAAAGCTCTTTTCGTACTAGATTCTGGCTCCTGCAATGTCAAAACCAGATCATCTGCAAAAGCTTTCAATTTGTACTGTTTAGCTCCGACCTGAATCCCTTCAACCAACCGGTCCCCTCTGATCATGTTTAGGAGCACCTCCAGGACCGAAATAAATAACAAAGGGGAGATAGGGCAACCTTGTCGTGTTCCTTTCTCTATCTTAAACTCTTCTGTCACCACATTGTTAACTATCAATTTAGCTTTTTGTTCTGAATAGATTGCCTCTATACCATTTTCAAACCCCCGTCCCACTCCCATCCCTTCAAGATTTTTCTTCATAAACTTCCAAGAAATGTTATCGAAGGCCTTCTCCGCATCTATAAAGATCAACACAGCTTTTGTATTAATGTTTGTTTGTAAAAGTTCCAAAATGTCAATAATGTTTCTAGTGTTGTCAAACAAATGTCTACCTGGGAGAAAACCGGCCTGGTCCTTGTGAATTACTTCCTTTAAAACTTTTTTGAGTCTACCTGCCAAAATATCAGCAAAAATTTTGTAATCCACATTCAGGAGAGAGATGGGACGGTAGTTCTTAAGTTGTGTCTTTTCAGTTTCTGATTTAGGTATCAATGTGATGAAAGCTTCTTTCCACGATTCTGGTGCCCTCTTCCCCTCCATAATCTCATTGCAAACCTCCATTAACGGATGTATCAAGTAGTCTTTCAGTATCTTGTAATATTTGGAGGTGAGCCCATCTGGCCCTGGAGATTTGCCCAGTTGCATATTCTGAATGGCGCCTTCGATCTCTTGTTGTGTTATTTTGTAATTCAAGATTGTCCTATTTTCTTGAGACAATTTTGGTAGTCCATTCCTTCTCAAAAATTGGTCTATCTCAGTCTCATCTTGCGGCCCTTGAGTGTAGAGTTGTTTGAAGTATCTCTGGAAACACTTTCTGATCTCCACAGGATTCTGGATGTTTCTCCCTTCCATCTCTAGATTAGTCACTGTATTTGGTTTTTGTCTCTTTTTCAACTGCCATGCCAGCAGTTTCCCACATTTATTTGCCGATTCAAATGATCTTTGTTTCATTAACTTGATTTTCCACTTCACTTCCTGATTTATCAATTTGGAGTATTGTGCTTGAAAAAGTTTAATTTCTCTCAGAATCTCCTGTGACTTCAGTTTCGATCTTAGCTTTTTCTCACAATCCTTAATTTTCTCCAAGATCTTATCCTTTTTCTCATTCTGTGCTCTTTTCTTTATGGTGTTCTGTTGTATCAGAAACCCCCTCATAACAGCTTTGCTTGCGTCCCAGATTACTCTTTTTTCCACAGTAGTGTTCAAATTTATTTCAAAATAGTCATTCAAAGTTTTTTGGGCCTTTTTGATAATCTCTTGATCTCTGAACAGGTTGTCATTCATCCTCCATCTAAAGGAGCCGGCTGTAGTTAGTCTCATATCCATCTTTACTGCATTGTGGTTGGAGCAAGTCTTTGGGCAGATTTCCACTTTTCTAGTCTTAGGTGCCAGACCTCTAATTATCCAGATTTGGTCGATTCTTGTCCATGACAGTTGGGCTTCAGAAAAGAAAGTTCCTTCTCTACCTAGTGGGTTTTTTGTTCTCCAAATGTCAATCAAGTCCATATTGTCAGTCAATTCAAAGAAAGTTTTAGGTAGTCTGCCATCTTTTGAAATGTTTTGGCTTTGTGACTTATCCATATTTGTAGACACCACCCCATTCATATCTCCCATCATGATGATGTTGCTATAGTCCAGATAATCCAGCATCATCTCATGCAGCTTCTTGAAAAATTCCGATTTCCCTTCGTTAGGTGCGTAGATTCCCAATATCAAAAACTTTTCACCTTGAGTTTGTATTTCAATTGCCAGAATTCTTCCTTGCTCACCTTTAAAAAGGAATTTTGGTGATAGGCTCTCCTTTGCATAAATCACCACTCCTCTTTTTTTAACTCTATCCGATGAAATAAATTCTTGGCCTAATCTTTTGTTGATTAACACCTTTCTATGGAGCCTAGTCACATGTGTTTCTTGCAAGCAAATAATGTCCAATTATTCTTTCTTTAATATATGAAATACCCTTCTCCTTTTTCGGGGGAATTTCCGCCATTAATGTTCCAACTAAGAAGTTGCAGAGACATCCTGGAAAAATCTGTTATTCAGTAAGTAGGGGCTTTTCCTTCTGGTCGTCAGATCCCAAAGGTGTAGATCCAGGCGGTGGTGGTGGCCAGGCCTCAAGCCCTGTAATCCCTTTCAGAAGGTCTTCTCCGTAGTCGTGCAAAAATTTATCTTTATCTTCCGGTGTTTTGATTTTCACTTTCTTCCCTCTGAATGTAAAGGATAATCCTTGAGTAAATTCCCACCTGAAGAGAATTGAGTTGCTTTTCAACAATTTTGTTAGTTCTGTGTAGGTGGTTCTGAGATCCAAAAGTTGTTTAGGGATATCTTTGTAGATTTCGGCTCTCTTGCCCTGAATTTCAAGTGACTTTCCGTAGTGTAGGCCTAGTATTTTTTCCTTTTCCTCCTTAGATCTCAAAGTAATCAAGCAGTCTCTGGGTCTGTCTTTCTTCAGTACTCTTCCGAGTCTAAAGGCACTGACAATTTTAAAGTCTTTATCTTCCTCCAAATTCCAGAGCTTAGAAAATTCTTTGGTCAAATAGTCCATCAAATTCCCCTGCTGAAGTTCTGAAATTGATCTAAGCCTCAGATTATTTTCCCTAGAGCGTAGTTCAACCATAGACAGGTAGGCCTGATGTTCACCCACCTGTTTGTGCAAAGGTGTGACCTCCTTTTTCACTGCATCCACTTTCTGATTGGCCTCCTCAGCCAGCTTGCGATTCTCTGTGGTAGCTTCAAAAAGCTTCCCAATTGATTGTGCATGCAGGGTGGATTGTTCAGTTAATTTATTTAGGCTGGCAGTGTTTTGGTCAATCTTAGTCGATTGTGCGTCCACTTTTTTATCTAATGATTCCAGTTTCTCCAAGATTTTTTCTAGTACTGATTCATTTCCTCCAGATGCCATGCCTTCTAGTGGGGTCAATTCAGTTTCTAATTCTTGTGTTCCCAAAACCGTGGGAACTGATGATCTACGCACCTGGGAAGTCAATGTTGTTTGAAAAAGTTGTTTTGCTTTCGCTTTAGCAGCTCTTGTTTTCCCAGTGCCACTCATTCCAGTCCTGTCTATGTGCCAAGGTCAAGTTGTTTATCTTCCCATGGGAAACCACCAGCCCAGAGAGAAAACAGCAAGTTAAGGCAGAAAAAGGAAAAGTACCAGTCACAAGCAATTGTTAATCCAATCCAGTAGGGGGAGTTCAAAAAAAAAATCTTGAGGGAAAGAAAGGAGTCGTGAAGGGAACAAAGAAAAATTTCCAGAAAACTTATTCCCAAACTTAAAACGTTTCCCTAAAGTCAAACAAAGTCCAGCCAGTTCTATATTTCAAAAGGAAAACCTTCAGGTCTTCTTTTAGGAGCAGAGTAAATCCTTATTTAAACACTGTTTCAGGGAAAGTGCCAAAAAACAATGTATCAAAATAACTAGTCCAAGAGCTCAGATGTAGCAATTCACTGCAACATAGCAAAGTCCGCAAACTGACAGCTTCAATATTCTGGCAGTCAAGTGCCTGGATTCCTTTATAACATTTGTAAATCCACAGGGAGAGGAAAAAACCAATATCAAAGTCCAGAAAAAAGAAAAAGAAAAAGAAAGGGTAAATCCCTTAGATCCACACGACAGTTCAGCTCATGCACCAAGTTAGAAAAGTTTAAACTCCTCTCAAAGGCTTCAGAAAAAGGTCTTTGCTTTAAAACTTCAGCAAGATAGGGAGACGGACTTCCTGGTTACATCTCCCGCTTTGTCCAAATTTTTAAGAGTTAATTTAGATTAATTTTAGTCCCTTTTACTCATGGGTTGCTGTTTCAAATTCCAATGGTCCAGGAAAAAAGGTCAGCGCTCTTCGACAGCAGCTGTGCGGCTTCGCTCACACGGAAAGAGCGATCGACTCACAGCACCACGCTCCCGTCCACGTTCCGAGGCCCCTTACGGGGTCCCTTCTGCGTTTTGGGGGGCGCTTCTGGTGCTCGACGAGTCCCACGGCCACAGGCTCACTCTGCCTGTGGTTTTCCGGTGTGGGTCTCCGCTTCGCCGTAGCGGACGACCCGTTTCCGCGGAGCTTCCCCTTCAGTAGCTGAAGGAGACCGCCATTGCCAAACGCGCCACCTCCGGAAGTGCTAGATGCTGATATCAGTTTAGAGGATGCATTTACAACAGATCAATGATAGGTGGTTTCCCATGCTGAGAAAATAATGGGTCTCTGGTCTAATCTACAAGGACCCTTTTCTATGGGGCAGAAGGTAGAGCAGTTTTCTAGTAAAATGAGGAGTGATTCTGTATTTTCTTTGCCTGTTACTCAGTTCTGTGGCTTATTGATGCATTCCTAACACTTTTTATTTTATATTCATTCATTTTATGGTTAGACACTTCCATATTCAAGGTGCAGCAAAAGCTGCTCTTCTGGATACGTCAAAGTGATTCAAGAAGGAAAGCCGCTTTGCTGCTATGCGTGTGCTCAGTGTCCCAATGGGACCATCTCCACCCAGGAAGGTAAGGCATTCCAAAGGGAAAGGAAGCCCTTTCAGAACAAGGTATGTTCCACCAACTAGAAGACAAACACAACCCCCTGTGTTGCAAAATGTAACAATCAAAGCAAATGCAACACGCTGGCTAATAACTGGTAGTGGATATATAATTAATTACAATGTCACTACAATACGCCACTACAAAATAATGTATCTATCATACACTACATCTCACAAAATATACAAGTGACTTTAAGCTGTTGTATATATAAGAGTCAAATGAGGAGTCAAACAGGTCATTGAATAGTGAGGAACGCCAAGCTGTCTCTCAAAGGAAGACGTCCTATGAAAGTGTCAAAGGAAGACGTCTCTCAGAAGTCTTAAAAGGAAGTCTGAAGAGGACAGTGTATGCGGAACAGTTCACTGTTTCGGAATAAAGTCTTCATCAGCTGGAAATGGACTAGAAGGCATTGCTAGCAATGAATGACAACAAAACTGAGCAACCTGCATGAATGTTATAAAGTAAAACAAAATATATAGAGGTACTGTACATACCGAATAATTATCAATGAGATATTCATCCTAGTCTTGATTACCACCAGCTAGAAGAGGCTGACCTAAAAGGGTAGACAGAGTGAAGCCAGGAGTCTCAATAGCATGATTTAGGACATTCTAGGTCTCTGGTATAAGCTGTCACCCAATATATTATGGCATCTTGAAGAATCGAGACTAATAGAAAGACCTGTATGATACATGGAACAAAAATCATAGGACAATGAAATAACTCTTTATCATTGCAGATGCAGACCATTGCAACAAATGTCCAGAAGATGAGCATCCAAGCAAGAACCATGATCAGTGTGTCCCCAAGATTATCAGCTTCCTAGCCTATGAAGACAAGTTGGGGATCCTCTTGGTTTCCATTGCCCTCTTCTTATTTTTAATCACAAGCTTTGTGTTAGGAATCTTCATTAGATTCCAGGAAACTCCCATTGTTAAAGCCAACAATCGTGACCTCTCTTACATCCTACTCATCTCTCTCTTGCTCTCCTTTTTGTCCTCCTTCCTCTTCCTTGGGTGGCCAAGGAAATTGACCTGCCTTCTCCGACAAACGGCCTTCAGCATCATCTTCTCGGTTGCTGTGTCTTCTGTACTGGCTAAAACCATCACTGTGGTGCTGGCCTTCATGGCCACAAAACCCGGGAACAAGGTGAGGAGATGGCTGGGGAAGAGTCTGGCCAACTCCATTATCATTTCCTGTTCTGGTGTTCAAGTTATCATCTGCACCATCTGGCTGGGGGTGTCTCCCCCATTCCCAGAGTCTGACATGCAGTCTCAGCCTGGAGAGATCATCATGCAATGCAACGAAGGGTCTGTTGCCATGTTTTATGGTGCCCTCGGCTACATGGGCTGCTTGGCTGCTATCTGCTTCACGGTGGCTTTCTTGGCCAGGAAGCTTCCAGGGTCCTTCAATGAAGCCAAGCTGATCACCTTCAGCATGCTGGTCTTCTGCAGTGTTTGGGTGTCCTTTGTTCCCACTTACCTGAGCACAAAGGGGAAATATATGGTAGCCGTGCAGGTCTTCTCTATGTTGGCCTCCAGTGCTGGGCTTCTGGGCTGCATCTTCATCCCAAAGTGCTACATCATCATATTCAGGCCTGATCTGAATACAAAGGAGCACCTCACAACAAAAACTAAAGATGGCATCTGACTTAAAATATGATATTATAGTTGAACTGCAGTGCAGCAGTAATGGAGCTGCAGTACTTCTCATTTAAATGTAGCTTCACACACGGTAAATCCCATTTCTTTCTTTAATTAATTAATTTCATAAAATTTACGCTCCACTTCGTTGTAGGGAAAAAAACCTCAAAGCAGTTTCCCAAAGGATAAAGCAATAAAATTATACTTTTATTTAACAAATGGCAAAACCACAATAGAATAAACTAAGACAAATTAAAACTCTTACAAGCTTTATAAACACCTGAGCAGGACAGGAAAATTGGCTTCCAGGTGGAAAAATCTAAATTAGAAACAGAACTGATAGAACCCAATACTAAGAACTTGTCAAGAATGTATAACTTGCTGTTGAAATGGAATACACAAGATGAAATAGTTAAGTCAGCTATGATAAAGTGGGCACAAGATATTGGTCATAACATTATGTTTGTTGACTGGGAACAGTTGTGGAACACCGGTATGAAATTTACGGCATGTAATGCCTTAAAGGAAAATATTATGAAAATGATTTATAGGTGGTACATGACCCCAGTCAAGCTTGCAAAAATTTACCACTTGTCTGATAATAAATGTTGGAAATGTAAAGAAATTGAAGGTACGTTCTTTCACCTTTGGTGGACGTGCCCAAAGATTAAGGCTTTCTGGGAAATGATATATAATGAAATGAAAAAGGTATTTAAATATACCTTCCCTAAGAAACCAGAGGCCTTTCTCTTGGGCATTGTCGGCCAATTGGTGCAAAAGAAAGACAGAACATTCTTTATGTATGCTACAACAGCAGCAAGAATACTCGTCGCAAAGTATTGGAAGACACAAGATCTACCCACTTTGGAAGAATGGCAGATGAAGGTGATAGACTATATGGGACTAGCAGAAATGACCAGCAGAATCCGAGACCAGGGGAGAGAGACAGCGGATGAAGATTGGAAGAAATTTAAGAACTATCTTAAGAAATATTGTAAAATTAATGAATTTTAGAATGACGTGGTTTTTAAATTAAAGGGAGTACAGCTGTAAAGATTAAGTTAAAAGAAAAGAGAGGATGACAGTTGGATGAAATTAAGGGTAAGGATTTGCTGAACTAAATTTTTGAAATGGGAATGCAGAAAGGGGAGGTAAGAGGAGGTCGTTGAAGTAGGATTTAAGAAATTAAGATTTTGAAACTATGCTTGATCTTTTTTGTTTTTGTTTGTGTTTGTGTTTGTGTGTTTTGTGGTGTTTGTTGTAATTTGTAAAATCTTAATAAATATTTTTTTTTAAAAAAAAATATAAACACCTGAGTAGGCCCTCTAAATAAGAATGTTGGCAACAATAAAAATCAATGCATAATAACTCACCACTAGTCACAGACCTTTTGTACTTCATGTTTTAGAAGTGCTTGTTTTTTTGCAGGGTCATCCATCAAACTAGCCATTGGCAGCTGGTGGTCTTTCCTTCTTGTCAACGGTTGTTTCTGTACAGGGCAGGCTCACCGAGTTGGGTCTAACTGGGGGGGGGGGCTGTCGCACTGAAAGAAAGAAACAACCAACAATTCTCAAGCCTCTTACATGTGCATCACAAGATACTCCCAGTGGCAGCAGCTATTGGTCTGTCTCTCAACTCCGCTCCTAATTCACCTCTTATCAGATGTTCAGCCTGGCCATCTGGGTGCAAGGCCTGCCTGGGAACTGAGTGGCAAGTGCCAAAGGGGAGCCTTTCCCCCATGCAGGCCTGGCAGACCTCTCTTTGGGGCGTGGCGTTGCTCAGGGACCAGGGGTGGTGGCGACTGCTGCCCAGAAAGCTATAAAAGTGCCTTGAAGGGCATACAGGTTGCCCAGCTTTTGGAGATATCCTCTGGGCCACTCTTGCTCCTGCTTGCATAAAACGGAATCCTTTCCACACATTGTTTATCTTCTTTTGGCTTTAAGAACCAGAGGAACTAAGACCTTTTACAGTGTTTGTAAAAAAAAGAAAAAAGAAGGTTCTGACCTCCCTTTGTCACCTCAGCCTGGTCCTTGGACCCTTGTCGGCATAAAAGAGTCCGCGAGGAGAGTATCCTTGCAGAGTACTTTCTGCTTTTATTCTTAAAAGTCTTTCTGCAAAAGCGACTGACCAACTGTACACACATCAACACTACCAGCTTTCACTAACTAACAAACCAACCAATCCAACACCAAACTAACATTTCTCACTCTATGTAGACAGCCCGGTGCAGGCTGCTGACTCATGCTGACCCAGATTTTTAAGCATTAAAGAAACAGCGGCTAATTTTTAGCCACCTCTTTGTAGGGTAACAATATGGAGGTGAAGTAACAAGGTTTAGTGAGCAGGAAGAGTTGGAGGCAGAGGACAGTTCAGACTCTGAGGTAGAAAGTGAGGTTGGAGAAGTGTGGAACTAGGAGACAGAGAGGTAGCCTGCTTCAAAAGCCATGGAGTCTCCTCACTCTGGCTGCACCCAGTTTCGATGTAGGAGTGCAAATATCCAGAGTGTGGGGTCAGGTGGGATTACTATGAGGAATTATAAAATATGCATCAAGCCATTGTGTCCACGATGAATGCATTGTGTTGACTGGGTTTGATATATTGACAATAATTTCTGATCAAATCCCACAACCCTCTGCATCTCTGGCCATTTCCTCTACTGTCCATTTATCTTGCTTCACAAGTCACATACACAGCTCAGTTGTCGCCAGGCAGGCATCTTGGGCCATAAAGATAGTGGGCAAGCTTCTTTGAAGGAGCCTTTCCAATATGTTAATCTCAGGATGTTAATCTTAGGGCCAGGAAACAGGGTTCACATGATCACTGTCCTCCTGGCCATCCTTCTTATCATATGTATTGCTTGTTTATCACCTCCGGGATTGCCAAATGTCCTCCTTTGTAGTTCTGTTATTTGTTTACCCCATAAATATGTGTGCTTAATTAGTTTAACTTTGTCCCCCACGTGGGTTTGTTGAAATGCACAGAAGAAATCTGATTGGTTCTTTCAAACACTCTGTAAAAGTTCTTTTGTGAATAAAACAACCTGGGCCGAGGGGGCTAGAGACACAGGCACAGAGAGACTATTATACACACCCCTCCCAGAGTCTTGCTGGTTCAATCAGAGTTCAATCCTTCCTTTACTTTGAGAACGGCTCACTTCTCTCTCGCTTGGTCTCCAAGGACATGCAGAGAAATGAAGCAGGCTGAACAGAAATCAGTTGTGCAAAGGTGCAGATTGAAACTGCTTGGGATAGACCTCCTGGTTGGTGCCATCGCCGAATGGCGGACTCCCTCCGAGCTCTGGAGGGAGTCTGCTCGGCAGGGGCTGGGTCCTACCGCGCCGGCGACGCGGGGACCCTCAAAAACCACGGGCACGGAGCCCGTGGACGTGGGGACCCGGCTGGCACCGCTAGCGCCCTCCCGACTCGTGAAAGAGCCTTTTTAAAGGCTTCGGATCGGGTGCCGGGAAGTGGCGTGGTGCTTTGGGTCTATCGCTTCCCCTGCCGAGCGCAGCCGCATGCCATTCGACGGAGAGCGCTGGCTTCTTCCATTTGAAATTCGGACTATCAACAACAACCCGTGAGTAATTGGGAAACCGGGCACAAAAGGAGAAAAAAAGAATTTTTTTTCAGATTCGGCACGAGCGGGGGCGATCTTAAAAGGAAGTCAATCCTCCCATGACTGTAAACATTCTAAAACAAGGACTGGGTAACCAAGATCGATTCAGAAGTTTATCGCTGATAAAAATCATTAATTCCACGACGCGAAATTACAAGAATTGTGCTGGAGGAGAAGAGTGGAGGGTGAGAGGGAAAAGGCAACCCCCCCTGGGAACCGGGGTGATTCGCAAAGCCTGGCGAAGAGAGACGGAGACTTTGACAGCTGTCAAAGTAGCTGTCAAAGCTTGAGAATATAAAGAGGACTTTGTTACAAGTATTTTGTTGGCTAACTCTGTTACAAATTGACATTATTTGGACATAAATTGTCGGGAAGAAAAGAAACAACAACTTGACTTTTGGATTAGAGGATACAAAGTTACTGCAATCCCCCTAGAGGGGTTTCGGGACATTACAAGTGGTCGTATGTGGAAAATTACTCTGGGCTGAGCACAGGACTTATTCTCTGGGAAAGCGGCAAAACGGAAACAGTATTTTGTCTACAGAGGTGTTTACACTAAAAGGAGACAATAGAATTTTCTATTGAAGAAAGGAAGGGACTGGACGTAAGTTTTTGTTCCTGAATAACAAACCTCTGTAGAGATACCAGAATTCGGAAAAAGAACGTTTTAGCAGCTGAACAAGATAAGAAACCTGAGAAAGTAAGGAATAAAAAGATCAAAGGACTAATTACGACACGGAAAGAACAATGGGAGGAGCAACAAAGACTAAGGAAACTAAAGGCCTCTATTTGACTGGATTTTTGAAGTTAAACATCATTAAAATAAACAAATTAAAAGAAAACCGGCAAAGCGAAACGGGGAAAAATTTGGCTATGGACTTGAGATCTCCAGGCTGATAACATATAGACTGATGGACATGGGGAATTCAAACCGGGAAAGGGAGGGGGAGTTTTGGAATCCAAAGGCTACGTAACCAACTTTTTGATTTCTTATATCTTTTGTCTTCTATTTGTTCATATAACTTTGGTATTTTAATTTAACATGTTTTTTAAAAAAAGGGGGAGCTCGTGGAAGGAAATTGGGACAGATCTTGGGGGGAAAATCTTTTTATTCTTTCTGTTAAAGATGAGGAGCGATGGTAAGATTGTATAAACTTTGGCTAATGGGTTAAACATATTGGTTTTAAATTGGGAATGAGAGCTTGTGGAACCAACTGAAGGAAAGGGGAATACAGTCGGGAGGGGAAGGAGGGAGTCCCAGAAAGAAGGTTATGAAAATAAGGATTTAAGCTTCTCTCTCTTTTTCTTTCTTTCTCTATCTTTTCTATCTTTCTTACTCTGTTATTATTGGAAAAATTTTAATAAATATGATTTTAAAAAAAAGAAACTGCTTGGGATAGACGCTGAAGAGGAGTAGCATTAGTGGGCAGTGGGATGGTGGGGGCCTTCAGTCCTTACAACTACCCCATCAGGGCAAAAGCTGCAGAGAAGGGTTGCTGGGATCACTAGGCCAAACTGCTTCTGTTTCACTTGGAATAAAGAGTTAACTTTACTGACTTCTCTGTTGTTTTAATTGCTGACCTATACCTTACCCAAGTCCTGACATAGCTGGACTTTGGGGAAGGGGTTGTCTGTATCATGAAAAGCTTTTCAAAAAATCTTAACAGGCACAAAAGCGCCTCCTCTCCCACCCAGTGATACTGATGGAAAATAGAATGTCCCTTATAAACCCTTATAGGTCAAAACCAGCATTTTGAATTAGGACAGGAAATGATTGAAGAAAGCAGAGTCATTTGTCACAAGGAAAACACGTGATGGATAATTTAGCAATCTGCAAACGTGGACCCCACGTTCTGTTTAAGAACTGTCCCATGCGTCTGCTCCTTGGATGAATTAACTTTCCTTCCGGAACTGCTTCCCCCACTCCCGCCTTCTGACATTGCCTGTGTCACTTGAGAGAGTCAGTTTATCTCTAGCACACACTGCATTCCTGTCCTTCTCACAGCAACGGGGAATTGATAAACTACGGTCTGGGAAGAATGCGAGCCTCTCTCTTGTTGGCTGCTTCCCGACTCCTCTGCAAATTTAAGATTGTTCTGTACAGTCATGTTGATCGTCTTTATTACCTGCTGCCAAAAACTTTTCAGTGGAGTGTAATCTCACGTGAAACTGACTTGATTAATTTGCTTTAAGGTACAAAGAAAGGTAGGTCAGCTTTGGTGACCCGTGACCAAGCATAAACCACTGCAACATTGTATTCATGAGACTTCCCTTGATGAATTTTCAGCTGGGGTCAAACAGAGTGGATGCCCTCTTGACCAGAGAAAGATTACCACCACCTCTTAAAGCAAAGAGCTGATTGGCGATTTTTTCTTTCTTTCTCCTGCTTCCCAGATGGCACAAATATGCCGTTAGTTCTGATCCTAAGGCTGTTTGTGCACTTCCAGTGCATGCATCACTCCAATGCCTGCCGTTTCTCCATGGCCTTGAGTTCCACAAGCTTTGGAGGTAATTTAGCCATGGAGTGCTTGAATGTTCTATCATGCTACTAATTTTTACTTCTCATTTACACAAATTATAAAGTATATACATATAGTTGTACGTAGGTTTTCGAACAGAATGCATTCCAGAAGTCCGTTTGACTTCTGAAACATTCGGAATCCAAGGAGTGGCTTCTGATTGGCTGCAGGAGTGTCCTGCAGCCAATCGGAAGCTGTGCCAGACATTCAGCTTCTGAGACAAAGTTTGCAAACTGGAACACCTACTTCCGGGTTTGCGATGTTCGAGTTCCACGTTGCTTGTGAACTAAGCTGTTCGAAAACCAAGGTACGACTGTATTCAGCAGTTTCAATCTGCGCCTTTGCACAACTGATTTCTGTTCAGCCTGCTTCGTTTTTCTGCATGTCCTTGGAGACCAAGCGAGAGCCAGAGGGAGGAGGAGACTCCATGGCTTTTGAAGCAGCCTATCTCTCTGTCTCCTAGTTCCACACTTCTCCAACCTCATTTTCTGCCTCAGAGTCTGAATTGCCCTCTGCCTCTGATTCTTCCTGCTCACTATACCTTGTTACCTCACCTGCATATTGTTACCCTACAAAGGGGGTCTTAGTTCCTCGGGTTCTTTAAACAAAAAGAACATAAACAGTGTGTGGAAAGGATTCCGATTTATGCAAGCTGGAACAAGAGTGGCCCAGAGGATATCTTCAAAAGCTGTTTCCAAAAGCTGTTTCTGTACAGTGGTACCTCGGGTTACAGACGCTTCAGGTTACAGACTCCGCTAACCCAGAAATAGTACCTCGGGTTAAGAACTTTCAGGACGAGAACAGAAATTGCACAGCGGCAGCAGGACGCCCCATTAGCTAAAGTGGTACCTCAGGTTAAGAACAGTTTCAGGTTAAGAATGGACCTCCGGAACGAATTAAGTTCTTAACCCGAGGTACCACTGTATATGATTACCTTGTGCCCGATCTTTCCAAGCAATATACAGTGGTACCTCGGGTTAAGTACTTAATTCGTTCCGGACGTCCATTCTTAACCTGAAACTGTTCTTAACCTGAAGCACCACTTTAGCTAATGGGGTCTCCTGCTGATGCCGCGCTGCTGGAGCACGATTTCTGTTCTCATCCTGAAGCAAAGTTCTTAACCTGAAGCACTATTTCTGGGTTAACGGAGTCCGTAACCTGAAGCGTGTGTAACCTGAAGCATATGTAACCCGAGGTACCACTGTAATTGGATACCTGAGCACGTGGACAACTCATGATCCCCTCACGTTCACATCTAATTGGTTACACCAGAGGTTTTCAATCTTTTTGAGTTCATAGCTCTCCAACTCCATTCTTTTTGCGGCTCCTCAGAAGCCCAGTTATGTCACCCCTCGCCTGCAGAGCTGGCAGCCCCTCACCCCTTTTGGAGCACTCTCCCTTGTGGAGTGTCCTTTCAGCCTTCCCCTTCGTCTCCTTGGGGGTCCTCTGGGCAGCAGTCGCCACCGCCCCTGGTCTCTGAGCAACGCCACGCCCCAAAGAGAGGTGCTGCCAGGCCTGCATGGGGGAAAGGCTCCCCTTTGGCACTTGCCACTCAGTTCCCAGGCAGGCCTTGCACCCAGATGGCCAGGCTGAACATCTGATCAGAGGTGAATTAGGAGGGGAGTTGAGAGACAGACCAACAGCTGCTGACAGTGGGAGTATCTTGTGATTCACATGTAAGAGGCTTGAGAAATGTTGGTTGCTTCTTTCTTTCAGTGTGACAGCCCCCACCCCCCATGTGAGACCCAACTTGGTGAGCCTGCCCTGTACAGAAACAACCGTAGCCAAGACATAAAGACCAGCAGCTGCCAACGCCCAGTATGATGGATGACACTGCAATAAACAAGCACTTCCAAAACATGAAGTACAAAAGGTCTGTGACGAGTGGTGAGTTATTATGCATTGATTTTTATTGTTACCAACATTCTTATTTTGACAGGCCTACTCAGATGTTTATAAAGCTTGTATGAGTTTTAATTTGTCTTAGTTTATTCTATTGTGGTTTTGCCATTTGTTAAATAAAAGGATAATTTTATTGCTTTATCCTTTGGGAAACTGTTTGGAGGGTTTTTTCCTACCATGAAGTGGAGCGTAAATTTTATGAAATTAATGAATTAATTAAATGTGATTTGCCATGTGTGAAGCTACATTTAAATGAGAAGTACTGCAGTTCCATTACTGCTGCACTGCAGTTGAACTATAAAATCATATTTTAAGTCAGATGCCATCTTTAGTTTTTGTTGTCAGGTGCTCCTTTGTATTCAGACCAGGCCTGAGTAATATAATGTAGCACTTGGGAATGAAGATGCAGCCCAGAAGCCCAGCGCTGGAGGCCAACATAGAGAAGACCTGCACGGCTACCATGTATTTCCCCTTGGTGCTCAGGTAGGTGGGAACAAAGGACACCCAAACACTGCAGAAGACCAGCATGCTGAAGGTGATCAGCTTGGCTTCATTGAAGGCCCCAGGAAGCTTCCTGGCTAGGAAAGCCACTGTAAGGCAGATGGCAGCCAGGAAGCCCATGTAGCCGAGGGCACCATAAAACATGGCAACAGACCCTTCGTTGCATTGCATGATGATCTCTCCAGGCTGAGACTGCATGTCAGAATCTGGGAATGGGGGAGACACCCCCAGCCAGGTGCTGCAGATGAGAACTTGGACACTGGAACAGGAAATGATAATGGAGTTGGCCAGACTCTTCCCCAGCCATCTCCTCACCTTGCTCCCGGGTTTTGTGGCCATGAAGGCCAGCACCACAGTGATGGTTTTAGCCAATACAGAAGACACGGCAACTGAGAAGATTATGCTGAAGGCTGTTTGCCGGAGAAGGCAGGTCAATTTCCTTGGCCGGCCAAGGAAGAGGAAGGAGGACAAAAAGGAGAGAAAGAGAGAGATGAGGAGGATGTAGGAGAGGTCACGATTGTTGGCTTTGACAATGGGAGTTTCCTGGAATCTAATGAAGATTCCTAATACAAAGCTTGTGATTAAAAATAAGAAGAGGGCAATGGAAACAAAGAGGATCCCCAACTTGTCTTCATATTCTAGGAAGCTGATAATCTTGGGGACACACTGATCTTGGTTCTTGCTTGGATGCTCATCTTCTGGACATTTGTTGCAATGGTCTGCATCTGCAATGATAAAGAGTTACTTCGCTGTCCTATGATTTTTGTTCCATGTATCATACAGGTCTTTGTATTAGTCTCGATTCTTCAAGATGCCATAATATATTGGGTGGCAGCTTATACCAGAGACCTAGAATGTCCTAAATCATGCTATTGAGACTCCTAGCTTCACTCTGTCTACCCTTTTGGGTCAGCCTCTTCTAGTTGGTGGTAATCAACACTAGTATGAATATCTCATTGATAATTATTCGGTATGTACAGTACCTCTTTATATATTTTATTTTACTGTATAACATTCATGCAGGTTGCTCAATTTTGTTGTCATTCATTGCTAACAATGCCTTCTATTCCATATATACATTATTTTGAAGTGGCGTATTAGCATATTTTGAGTGACATTGTAATTAATTATATATCCACTACCAGTTATTAGCCAGTGTGTTGCATTTGCATTGATTGTTACATTTTGCAACACAAGGGGTTGTGTTTGTCTTCTAGTTGGTGGGACATACCTTGTTCTGAAAGGGCTTCCTTTCCCTCTGGAATGCCTTACCTTCCTGGGTGGAGATGGTCCCATTGGGACACTGAGCACACGCATAGCAGCAAAGCGGCTTTCCTTCTTGAATCACTTTGACGTATCCAGAAGAGCAGCTTTTGCTGCACCTTGAATGTGGAAGTGTCTAACCAGAAGATGAATAAATATCAAATAAAAAGTGTTAGGGATAGGTCAATAAGCCACAGAACTGAGTAACAGGCAAAGAAAATACACAATCACACCTCATTTTATGAGAAAACTGCTCTACCTTCTGCCCCACAGAAAAGGGTCCTTGTGGATTAGACCAGAGACCAATTATTTTCTCAGAATGGGAAACCACCTATCATTGATCTGTTGTAAATGCATTCTCTAAACTGATATCAGCATCTAGTCCAATCTGGGGCAAATTAAGCAGATGAGATGGATGCAAAGCTTCACTGCCACATGGAAGATGGAGCAAGGTTGTTTTCTCCTGCTCTGGAGGGTAGGACCGGAACCAATGCCTTCCAGTTACAAGGAAGGAGATTCCAATTAAACACCAGAAAGAACTTCCTGGTCTCTCTTCGGAGGTTCTGGACTCTTTCCCTGGCAGTTTTAAGCAGAAGTTCGATGGGCATCTGTCATGGATGCTTTAGCTGAGATTCCTGCATTGCAGAGAGTTGGACTAGATGACCCTTAGGATCCCTTCCAGCTGTGCAATACTATGATTCTATGAAATGAATTAGGATGAGAAGAGCCTTAATATTTACTGCAGTAGGGTGAGGGGCTCAACGGGTGTTTCTGCAAATAACACCCACTTAGTGAAGAAGAGGAGGAGGAGGAGGAGGAGTTTGAATTTGATATCCCGCCTCTCACTCCCTTTAAGGAGTCTCAAAGCGGCTAACATTCTCCTTTCCCTTCCTCCCCCACAACAAACACTCTGTGAGGTGAGTGGGGCTGAGAGACTTCAGAGAAGTGTGACTGGCCCAAGGTCACCCAGCAGCTGCATGTGGAGGAGCTGAGACGCGAACCCGGTTCCCAGGATTACAAGACTACCGCTCTTAACCACTACACCACACTGGCTCTCTGTTCTAGTGTTCTGAAGTGCTTTTGAATTATGGTGCTGGAGGAGACTCTTGAGAGTCCCATGGACTGCAAGAAGATCAAACCTACCCATTCTGAAGGAAATCAGCCCTGAGTGCTCAGTGGAAGGACAGGTCCTGAAGCTGAGGCTCCAAGACTTTGGCCACCTCATGAGAAGAGAAGACTTCCTGGAAAAGACCCTGATGTTGGGAAAGATGGAGGGCACAAGGAGAAGGGGACAACAGATGGTTGGACAGTGTTCTCGAAGCTACCAGCATGAGTTTGACCAAACTGTGGGAGGCAGTGGAAGACAGTTGTGCCTAGCATGCTCTGGTCCATGGGGTCACGAAGAGGCGGACACGACTAAATGACTAAACAACAACAACAGTGTTCTGAAGGCACTGAATAACTGGGATTCTTAACCCTTGGTTTTCCTCACCTGAACAAGCTGCGCAAGCCGCACAATGGCATCTTCGTCAATGCTGAACATTTTGTCTGGAGGTGCTTGCTGCTTGAGACTCCCAATTTTCACAGAAGCCACAGAAGTGTTGGGCCACACCACCCTGGTAAAAATATCAAAGTTGGCGGCCAACTCCCCCTTCCCATCCATGGTGGCGTTGTAAGATCCAAAGTTCCTCAGAAATGAGTGGAACTAGAACGACACATGGATAAAAAGAACATCACTTCAGTGCTTCCCATTAGGGGATGGAACGAAACGTGAGGTTCTTTTATTGGAAATTATGTTTCGTTGCTCTGATTGTAACCAAATTTTGCACAACGGTTCCAGAGATCAAGCTTTTTTTAAAAAAATAAATTTTTTATTAGTTTTTCACAATTTTTATAACACAAACATAACACAATAAAAACAAACAAACACATAAACAAACATGCATAATTTCAAATCCTTATTTCTTAAACCTTACTTCACCGACTTCCCCATACCTCCCCTTTCTGCATCCCAATTTCTAAATTTGTTTCAGCAAATCCTCTCCCTTGATTTTATCCAATTTTCCCTTATTCTTTTCCTTTACTTAATCTTTTACAGCTGTAATCCACTTTTTTTTTCAAAAACTTCAACATTTTAATATTCATTAATTTTACAATGTTTCTTAAGATATATTTTAAATTTCTTCCAATCTTCATCCGCCGTCTCTTTCCCCTGGTCACAGATTCTGCCGGTCATTTCAGCCAGTCCCATATAGTCGATCACCTTCATCTGCCATTCTTCCAGAGTGGGTAGGTCTTGCATCTCAGAGATCAAGCTTTTAGTACCGGATTCTGACCATCCCTGGTTGTTCTTCCTGCTTATTGCTGGTGTTGTCAGAGAAACAAAACTCTTCTGACGCTGGGGAGGCGGCCATGGAGGCTTTTCAGCACTGGATCACCAGATAAACCAATTCTGCATCAAAAGCTCACTCCACTCCTCCTGCTGCTTGAATGCACAGTCCCTTCCCTTCCCCTCTCTTCTCTTTATCTCCCTTTCGCTTGCTTGCTTTCTGGGCTTAATGGGGAAAGCACCCGCTGGTTGTGGCACCTGCACGATTCCCCCACTGTTACCCTGTGATTCTTGCCACATCTGCCACTTCTTATTTTTTATCAATTTTCCAAATTATTACAAATCTTGCCGGATTGCTTCAATTTAATACAATGTAATTTAATTCCATAACTGGCTTCCTGCTCTCCTTATGATATGTCCATGGTGATCCCCTGTTCCTACTCATAATCTTAATCAGTCTCTAGATGACTCCCCCAGTATTTACTGATATTATCCTCCATCAGCTGCCCCTTTACATTCCTGCATACAGCAAAAAATCAAATAAACCTTAATATATGTTCTATAACAGCAAACGTGGTTTCTTTTTCCAAAGTCTGGTGTTGTATCCCAGCTTCATATATTTTTCATATATCTATAAAACAAAGTATGGAAAATATTCCTGTATTGCAAGGGGTTAGACTAGATAGCCCTTGGATCCAACCCTAAGATTCTATGAAATGTAACTGATTATAGTTCCTGTATCATACTATATATTTCTTATTGTAATTCTTGCACTTTCCTTCTTCCTCTTTCCCCCCCTTTCCCTTTCATCGCTTTAATACACACACACGTTAAATTTGGCCGCCTTAGAACTTCCTCCACCATGGGTTAGAAATATAAGAAAAGGTTGTTGCTTTTTCTGTAGCAATGCCACCCCCAACCTGCAAAAAACAAACAAGCCCTGACTGGTGAGATACCCTTTCAAAATGCATAAATATTGAAGAAGTGGAGGGTGGTTGTAGGATCTCCACAAAGCCTGTTCTGAATAATGATAGAACACTTTTGCACATTTCATTAGTACTATCAGTGATGGAAAAAGGAATACCTGCCATGGCTGTAGCCTCTGAAGCCTCTGCCCGTCTCCTCCACCCATCATTGCCACCTGCTTGGATCTGGATGAGTAAGCAGCATTTAAGGCATGTGCCACAGCATACACACTGCTATAGATGTTGTAGTTGTCTGGAGAAAGACTCTGCACAAGGATATCCAGGGGCAATTCCCCTTTTTGGTCACATCTGAGACGTTCTTTCGCAGAAAACAAGTGCTTCGAAATGAAACAATCAAACACTTCCTTCCAGTAAGGAACTAAGCGACTGAAGTCAAAATTGTCATGTTTTAGGGCAACCTCTGTCTGAATTAAGAAGGAAAAGAAACAGTGGCGGTGCTGGTGTTGTAATCTCCAGTCAGACAGTGTTGGGGTGATGTCCCACAAAGCAGTTGTGATCCAGACTTTCCCCTCAGTGGACTGTAGCCACAATGTGAGTATTTGATTTATAAAGAATATCCCACTGAAGAAAGAACGAGTCTCTGCATAGTAAACAAATACATTGACTTGTCTCCATGTGAGAAATGAATCAACCTGAAATTTCACTTCATACCGAGTCATTTCTGGGATTCTGTATGAGACGGCAGCACAAATCCCATTCGAGGTGAGCATAGGGGTCAAGGACCTCACGAACCTTTCTCCGTTGTCATTCTCTGGAGCAAAGAGACCGATCCATGTCCATCTGAAATGCAGGAGCAACTTGACAATCCCTGTGTGTTGGTGGTCATCTTTGGGGAGCATCCGGTAGAAAAAAGGGAACTGAGTTTTATCATTGATGTCATGGGAGACAAACCCATAACTAACCTGGATGGGAACAGAAAAGAAAAGTGTCTTGCTTGGCTTCCGTTGAAACACTTTGTATGCATGTCTCATCCCCATATCACAGAATTTCCATATGAAATATATATATATATTTATTAATAGAGAAATTGTGCCAGTAACAATCCTAACCAGGTCTGCTTAAAAAGAAGACATAGAATTTCTTGGGAATTAGCCCAAACCCTAGTCATACTAACATTATTTCAATAGACTCTCTGTTGTATTCATTCTGTGTGGACTGGAGCGAAATTCAACACCCTGTAACCTAGAAGGATTTAGAAAGAAAGAAGGCTGTTGAAAGGACAAATAAAACTCGAGACTGACAGTAACTTTGTCCCCGAGACAGAGAAAAAGGCCATTCAAAGCAAAGTGAAATTAAAGTGCACCCCATTTCACACCTGTGGGATTTTGTAGATGCCCAACATGTTCGAAATATGGAGAGAGATTTCAGAGTCTGCACCATCTAAAACAGCCAGCAGGTTATTCTGCCTTCCACACCTGTAGTTTGGAATACTTGCATGACCGGTATAGAGCAGCTCTACCATGGCGTCGTATGTGATTCTTGCATTGTGATAGTTCTCAAAGATATTGTAGCCCAGGGTGATGTTGGGTAAGAGCCTGGGATTCTGGTTGATCTCGTGGATGGCGAGCAGGAAGGCCAGATTGTGGAGTAAAATTGTTTGTTCTTCTCCTCTGCAACAAAACATACATCTCACACGTCACCCTATATTTAATAATATATGTGACAATCATAGAATCAGAAAATGGTAGAGGTGGCAGGGACCCCAAAGTCTAGGCCAACCCCCTGTAACACAGGAATTGCTGATGGCCATTCATCCAAGTGACCCATCACATTTGCAGTCTCCTCTTGCTCAAGACCCTGATGTTGGGACAGATTGAGGGCACAAGGAGAAGGGGACGACAGAGGATGAGATGGTTGGACAGTGTTCTTGAAGCTACAAACATGAGTCCGACCAAACTGAGGGAGGCAGTGGAAGACAGAAGTGCCTGGCGTGCTCTGGTCCATGGGGTCACGAAGAGTCGGACATGACTAAACGACTAAACAACAACAACTTGCTCAAGGCAGCACATATGTGCCATACCTCATGCCACCATTTGACCCTGATAATAACTCTTTGATGAAGAGAAGCCACAGGAGAGCCAAAGACTTCGTGGCTGAGGGCTGATGTGCACGTACATCTCCTCAGTCGAAATCCCAAAACTCTAGCCACTACATTGCACTGCCATGATGTACATTGCAGCAAGGGAGTGGGCTTGGGGAATTTGCCATTTGAAGGGCATTTACAACTACTATTCTATGATTGTATGATTTCTAGACAGTGAAAGCACCTTGAGTTTATTTTAGGAACAACACCCGTGCTTCATCAGAATCAGAATCCCAATTGCCAACCCTGAGTGAAATGTTTCTTTATTAGTTATTAATTGATTTATTAGTTTTTTTGTATACCACCCTTCACCTGAAGATCACTGGGCACTTTACAACATGAAAATACAAAATGAGAACACAAAATACCTATTAAAAACAAAAACAAACCAGTAGTCCCCCCTCCCACAATATATTTTTTTAAAAGGTCATAAGAATGTTAATCAGCCCAAAGCCTTGGTTAAAGAGGAATGTTTTTGCCTCACCATTTTATATTGCTATAGGTTTTAAGGGGAACCCCTTCGCCGCCGCCCCCAAACCAAAGGGAGAATGCAAGCTGCAGAGGATTTCCTGGGCTGGCCTATGCAAAACACCCTGGTCTAGCTAGGAACATCAAGGGCTATTGCGGGACGCTGGCAGTGCAAGAGAACTTTACCTGAGGTGTGAACAGAGACTGGGGATTTGGGATTTGAGCTTGCCAGAGTAACTGGGTGTGAAGGAGGAGTTTGGGGAAAAGGTTGCTGGGAGGAAGAAGGAGGAAGAAAGGCTGGGATCCATCTTTGGGAGAGGTTGTCTAGCAGAGATGCTTTGGGCTCCAGGACTAAGGTGGGGTACAAGCCCCTCTCGAAAGGACCATGAACTCCCTCCATGCAGACTGATGGTGTAAATATGTGAATAAACCATTTTTCTTAAAGCCACGATAGTCTCTGCTGTGCCTCCATTTTCCAAAGGACAACAGACCCTATGTGAGTGCCTGGTACCCCATGAGCTGTTGCTACCACTAAGCAGAGAGGGGGGTGGCTCAATCTTTAGCTACTTAGAGGGCAATTGACACCTGAACTTTGAAGCAGCAAGGAATAGGTCATGCAAATCAACACTTTTTAAGGAGTTGGGTTCAAAGAATCAGTGATATAAACAACCGTTGCCATTGGAGACCCCGGTAAGTGTTTCCCTGTCAAAGTGGGCTGTAGCAGGTTACTTCCCCTTCCCCTATTAAATGGCTGCAATCCAAGGAGGAAGATAAGCTTTAATTGGCAGGGTGTGTGTGTGTGTGTGTGTGTGTGTTTAGATGTGTGTAGGTGTGAGAGAACCTCTAAGTGGTGTGCACAGTGTACAATTTAACAGCAAGATCCAAAGGAACAGAAAAGACTACATGTATGCGACAACAGGAGCACGGATGCTGTTAGCCCAGAGATGGAAAGAAGACAAAGTTCCTATCAGAGAGGAATGGCAGATCAAGCTGTTAGACTATGCCGAAATGGCAAAACTGACTGGAAAGCTCAGGGACCAAGAAGACAAAAACTTCAAAAAAGAATGGGGGGGATTTATAGTCTATTTAGGAGACCCCTGTAAGCAGATGAAAACATTAGCAGGATTTTAATCTCACTTGTAATGTTACAAATACTATGGACAGACTATGGCATAATATGCAGTTGAAAACGTCAACATTAGAACCCATGGAGGGGATGGGGGGGGGGAGTCTCGAGATTCAGAGAAATCTCTTTATATGGATATGTATTTGGTTTTGTTAGGGATGCGGGTGGCACTGTGGGTTAAACCACAGAGCCTAGGACAGGGGTCTGCAACCAGCGGCTCCGGAGCCGCATGTGGCTCTTTTACACCTTTGCTCAGCTCCGGGGCGGATACTAGCGAGGGGAGGAGGCGCATTGTGCGCCCCGACACTCCCCACTGTGGCGGGCGCTGTACTGGCTGTGACATCACATGGGGGCAGTGCGTGCGTTAGTCACGCACCGTCCTGACGTCACCTTCCCGCCCGCCCGCTACATTGTAAGGGGCATGTACGCTGGTCACTGTTTTGAAGGGGAGTGAAGAACACACACACACAAAAAGGTAACTTGTTAATTTAATGCTTATTTCTATGAGGAGGAGTAATTCTGAGGGGTCAAACAAAGAAATAATAAAAAAGTGACAAAAAAGTTATTTTTATAATGACGAGTTTTGCGGCTCCCGGTTTTTTTTCCTTTGGAAACGGGTCCAAGTGGCTCTTTTTGTCTTAAAGGTTGCAGACCCCTGGCCTAGGACTTGCCGATCAGAAGGTCGGCGGTTTGAATCTCTGTGATGGGGTGAGCTCCCGTTGCTCGGTCCCTGCTCCTGCCAACCTAGCAGTTCGAAAGCATGTCAAAGTGCAGGTAGATAAATAAAATAAATGAAAGCAAAATCCATTAAAATGAAAATGCAGCTTAAATCGGAAAGAACAACAATATAAAATCAAATAAAACAGATATTGAGGGGATTCACACACGTACATCAGGATACAATTCTTATGGGTCATAGATTATTGTCTGAACTGAACCTCACCAGCTGGTGAAAATAGGCTCATTGCATGGCGCTGGAGTGTTCAAACTGCTCCATTCCAGAATCACATCCCTACCGTAAAACGGAGGTATACGAAGAAACTAGGATTTAGCAGGGGCTGATGCAAGGAAATGCCCATTGTCTCTTTTAAAGAGGCTTAAAGCATTAGATTACAGCTTGAGTACTATTAAACCCATCCCCACATAATTTACTTACGGAGATATGTGGATAAAAGGAACCTGGGAGAACGAGCCTTGCAGGGATGCTCCACTTAGTGTGGGGATAATCCCACCGATGAGATGGTCTCCTGCTCTATAATAGTCCCAGGGATCATATCTATCTCTCACTAAATTCAAGGGGCATTTTTGCTTCAACATCCCATAGGCTGTACTGAGCAGCAGCAGAAGCAACATTTTGATGGGAAAACGTGCTGCTGTCACCCAGTCTGTTAGTGGCTCTTCTCTTCAGAATCGCCAAAACCCTCTTGCAAGACCAAAGCTGCAAGTGGGACTTTGTTAATACAGATGGAGTTCATCTAAGGGCTTCTCATCCAATGCGGTTGATATTAAGCTTCAAGCTCACAGCATCCCTGCCTGCCTCAAACCCCAGTTCATGCTCTCAGTAGAGTGCAGAATCAATGTTTTTTTCAGGCAGGATGCAAAAAAATTTTTATTCCCGATTCTGCTGTTTCTGCTGTTTCTGCTGTTCCTGTTATTGGTCTCAAATGTGATCTTCAGAGAAATCCCTTGAGTTTTGGCAGAATTAGAGAGCCAAATCACCATTATTTCCATAATGATAAGGGAAAGACTTGGCTCTGCCATCAACCATGAATTATTTGTGTGGCTCTTTCTGCCAAAACTCTCCAATGATCCAGTGAGCAGGGGAGATTAGCAAACGTGGACAGAAGATTACTGAAGAAAAATATACCCTTACAAAAAAGCAATATTACATGAATACAGTCGTACCTTGGTTTTCGAACTGCTTAGTTCACAAGCAACTTGGAACTCGAACGTCGCAAACCCGGAAGTAGGTGTTCCGGTTTGCAAACTTTGCCTCGGAAGCTGAATGTCCGGCACAGCTTCCGATTGGCTGCAGGACACTCCTGCAGCCAATCAGAAGCCACTCCTTGGTTTCCGAACGTTTCAGAAGTCGAAGGGACTTCTGGAATGCATTCTGTTCGAAAACCAAGGTACAACTGTATGTATAAACTTTATACTTTATTGTGTGTAAATGAGAAGTAAAAATTAGTAGCATGATAAAACATTCAAGCACTCCATGGCTGGATAAACTCCAAAGTTTGTGGAACTCAAGGCCATGGAGAAATGGCAGGCATTGGGGTGATGCATGTACTGGAAGTGAACAAACAGCCTTAGGATCAGAACTAACGGCATATTTGTGCCATCTGGGGAAGCAGGAGAAAGAAAGGAAAAATCGCCAATCAGCTCTTTGCTTTAACAGGTGGTGGTAATCTTTCTCTGGTCTGGATGGCGTCCGCCCTGTTTGACCCCAGCTGAAAACTTCATCAAAGGAAGTCTCATGAATACAGTGTTGAATGAATGTAGTGTATGAGCTTGGTGCTATAAAAATGAAACTCCCAAGGTCAAGGGTCACGGGTCAGCTACCTTTCTTTGTACCTTAAAGCAAATTAATCAAGTCGGTTTCATGTGAGATTGCACTCCACTGAAATGTTTTTGGCAGCAGGTAATAAAGACGATCAACATGACTGTACAGAACAATCTTAAATTTGCAGAGGAAAATATCCATTAGAATTATATACCAAACACATAGAATCTAACAAAGGGACAATATGAATGGAGTCTCTGTGCCCTAACTACAGCAAAAGGATTGGTATTGATTGGTATTATTCAGTTATTGATTTTATATGTTGTGATATATATATTTTTGTGAACCGCTCTGAGACCTCCGGGTATCGGGCGGCATATAAATTCAATAAATAAATAAAAAACTAATAATAACTGGAGGAATAAAAATACAGCTCCCTTCAATGATTGGTTTGAAGATATGTATAAATTCCTTACACATGAACAAGTTGTGTAGAAATGTAGACTTGCCATGGACAATTCCGTTATATAAATACCATGTAAGGTTAAGGCCTTTTCCTTTTTTGTAATGTACACAATGCTTTTGTTGTTGTTCTGTTTTGTTTTCTACATGGGCACTATTTCTTGTTTCTTTTATTTCTTGTTTCTTTTTTGAGCCTTATCTTACTCTGTGCACTTGTAATTAAAAATAATGAAAACCCAATGAAAACTATTTTTTATATGACGGATTAACTTTCATGTCATAGGAGGTGATCCTGTTGGATAATGAAAATGGGACACAGTAGGAATGACATCTCAGAACAAGCTGTTGGGGTGAGGGTTTAACCTAAACACACACAGCATAACAAGGGTTGATTCTCTTTGTAAAAGGGAACTCACGGGAGTATGAATACAGTGGTGCCTCGCAAGACGAAATTAATCTGTTCCGCAAGTCTCTTCGTCTTGCGGTTTTTTCATCTTGCAAAGCACGGTTATTAGCGGCTTAGCGGCTTAGCGGCTATTAGCGGCTTAGCGGCTATTAACGGCTTAGCGGCTTTAAGAAAAGGAAACAAACTCGCAAGAACTCGCAAGACGTTACGTCTTGCAAAGCAAGCCCATAGGGAAATTCGTCTTGCGGAACGACTCAAAAAACGGAAAACTCTTTCGTCTAGCGAGTTTTTTGTCTTGCGAGGCATTCGTCTTGCGGGGCACCACTGTACACACATTGGAAATTATATATTTCATTTCTCCTGTGTGGTGCCAGATAAGAAAAGAAAGGGAGGAGAGGAGGAAGAGAAGAGGTGTATAGTGGTACCTCAGTTTTGGAACATCTCTATTGACAAACATTTAGGAACTCAAATGCCATAAACCCAGAAGTAAATGCTTCCATTTTCGAACAGTCTCTGAAGTTGTACTTCGGAGGCAGCTTCCTGTTTGACTCTTCTGTATGGAATTTTCGGTTTTTGAACGTTTCAGAACTTGAACATTCTTCCAGAATGGAAAACCGTGGTACCACTGTATTCGGGGGGGGGGGTAAAGCCTGTAAGCAGGAAAGCTTTGCAGTGAGGGGAAAGGGTGGCGGGGAGACTAGATCATGCTGCGATCTATCCAATATGTTACACAGAATTAGTGAAGAATTAACTAAATTCTGGATGTAAGAAATGTAACTTTTTTCGGATTGCTTTTTGTTGAGTACGACTTATCTGATTTGTTTTTCTTTGTTGTGCTATGCTTTTTCTTTCAAAACCAAAAAAGCATTTAAAAAATAAAAAAGACACTCATTTCTGTTAAAGGAATTGCAGTTGCAGCAATAAGTAAGTAAATTAGTTAGTTATTTGGTTGGTTGGTTGGTTGGTTGGTTGGTTGGTTGGTTGGTTAGTTAGTTAGTTAGTTAGTTAGTTAGTTAGTTAGTTAGTTAGTTTCATCAATGCACCCAAGTCCTCTGCAGAGGAACAGCAGCAACAGAAGATGTGTTTAGTATGAAACTGTCTTAAGTTTCATTCAGTACGTTTGGAATAAAATACATCTGGGTATGAAACGCTGCATATAAAGGCAAACCAGTTAACTTTAAAAGCAATTGTGTGTTGTTTGCCCCTTTAATGAATCATTGTGCAATGAGCAAAGATATATGTATAAAACAAACACATTAAATGAACTCTGTTTTTATTTTGTAAATCAAGTATGTTTCGGCATCTACAAAAAGATATTTCTCTGTGCCCTAAAAGGCAGGACAATGCAAATGCGACAACTGGGCCGAAGTAACAAAGAGCAAAGAGGGTGGCATTCTCTGTCTTTGGCAGGAACATGATTACACCAAATGATGTTTTCTTTTAAGAACTGGATTTGGTGTACACCCCAAAGTGAAGAAAACATATTTGGAGGAAAAACTGGGGGCCTTGAGGCAAAACAGCTGGTTTCACTTACACTTGAGCTGATGAAGAAGAAGCTCAATTTACACAAATCACCTTCCAAGACAATCCAGACTGGAGCTGGCAGCTCAACAGGGTCAATGGCTCCTTGAGGTACCTGATACCTCTTGGGAGCTACAAAGCTGCCTTATACTGAGTCAGTAAACAGGCCCGTGTAGAAGAGTTTGGATTTGATATCCCACTTTATCACTACCCAAAGGAGTCTCAAAGCGGCTAACATTCTCATTTCCCTTCCTCCCCCACAACAAACACTCTGTGAGGTGAGTGGGGCTGAGAGACTTCAGAGAAGTGTGACTGGCCCAAGGTCACTCAGCAGCTGCATGTGGAGGAGCGGGGAAGCGAACCCGGTTCACCAGATTACTAGTCTACCACTCTTAACCACTACACCACACTGGCTCTTAGTATTGTCTAGCAAATTAACTAGCAATGGCTCTCCAGACTTTCAGGCAAGGAAACTTTCCCAGCTCTTCCTGGAAGTTCTGGGGATTGAACATGGGATCTTCCATATGCAAAGCATGAACAGGTAATAAAGACGATCAACATGACTGTAAAGAACAATCTTAAATTTGCAGAGGAGTCGGGAAGCAGCCAACAAGAGAGAGGCTCGCATTCTTCCCAGACAGTAGTTTATCAATTCCCCGTTGCTGTGAGAAGGGCAGGAATGCAGAGTGTGCTAGAGATAAACTGACTCTCTCAAGTGACACAGGCAATGTCAGAAGGCGGGAGTGGGGGAAGCAGTTCCGGAAGGAGAGTTAATTCATCCAAGGAGCAGATGTATGGGACAGTTCTTAAACAGAACGTGGGGTCCACGTTTGCAAATTGCTAAATTATCCATCACACGTTTTCCTTGTGACAAATGACTCTGCTTTCTTCAATCATTTCCTGTCCTAATTCAAAATGCTGGCTTTGACCTATAAGGGTTTATAAGGGACATTCTATTTTACATCAGTATCACTGGGTGGGAGAGGAGGCGCTTTTGTGCCCGTTAAGATTTTTTGAAAAGCTTTTCATGATACAGACAACCCCTTCCCCAAAGTCCAGCTATGTCAGGACTTGGGTAAGGTATAGGTCAGCAATTAAAACAACAGAGAAGTCAGAAAAGTTAACTCTTTATTCCAAGTGAAACAGAAGCAGTTTGGCCTAGTGATCCCAGCAACCCTTCTCTGCAGCTTTTGCCCTGTTGGGGTAGTTATAAGGACTGAAGGTCCCCACCATCCCACTGCCCACTAATGCTACTCCTCTCCAGGGTCTATCCCAAGCAGTTTCAATCTGCACCTTTGCACAACTGATTTCTGTTCAGCCTGCTTCATTTCTCTGCATGTCCTTGGAGACCAAGCGAGAGAGAAGTGAGCCGTTCTCAAAGTAAAGGAAGGATTGAACTCTGATTGAACCAGCAAGACTCTGGGAGGGGTGCGTATAATAGTCTCTCTGTGCCTGTGTCTCTAGCCCCCTTGGCCCAGGTCGTTTTATTCACAAAAGAACTTTTACAGAGTGTTTGAAAGAACCAATCAGATTTCTTCTGAGCATTTCAACAAACCCACGTGGGGGAAAAAGTTAAACTAATTAAGCACACATATTTATGGGGTAAACAAATAACAGAACTACAAAGGAGGACATTTGGCAATCCCGGAGGTGATAAACAAGCAATACATATGATAAGAAGGATGGCCAGGAGGACAGTGATCATGTGAACCCTGTTTCCTGGCCCTAAGATTAACATCCTGAGATTAACATATTGGAAAGGCTCCTTCAAAGAAGCTTGCCCACTATCTTTATGGCCCAAGATGCCTGCCTGGCGACAACTGGGCTGTGTATGTGACTTGTGAAGCAAGAGAAATGGGCAGTAGAGGAAATGGCCAGAGATGCAGAGGGTTGTGGGATTTGATCAGAAATTATTGTCAATATATCAAACCCAGTCAAGACAATGCATTCATCGTGGACACAATGGCTTGATGCATATTTTATAATTCCTCATAGTAATCCCACCTGACCCCACACTCTGGATATTTGCACTCCTACATCGAAACTGGGTGCAGCCAGAGGGAGGAGGAGACTCCATGGCTTTTGAAGCAGGCTACCTCTCTGTCTCCTAGTTCCACACTTCTCCAACCTCACTTTCTACCTCAGAGTCTGAACTGTCCTCTGCCTCCAACTCTTCCTGCTCACTAAACCTTGTTACTTCACCTCCATATTGTTACCCTACAAAGAGGTGGCTGAAAATTAGCCGCTGTTTCTTTAATGCTTAAAAATCTGGGTCAGCATGAGTCAACGGCCTGCACCGGGCTGTCTATATAGAGTGAGAAATGTTAGTTTGGTGTTGGATTGGTTGGTTAGTTAGTGAAAGCTGGTAGTGTTGATGTGTGTACAGTTGGTCAGTCGCTTTTGCAGAAAGACTTTTAAGAATAAAAGCAGAAAGTACTCTGCAAGGATACTCTCCTCGCGGACTCTTTTATGCCGACAAGGGTCCAAGGACCAGGCTGAGGTGACAAAGGGAGGTCAGAACCTTCTTTTTTCTTTTTTTTTACAAACACTGACAAGAGGGTCTCAGTTCCTCTGGTTCTTAAAGCCAAAAGAAGATAAACAATGTGTGGAAAGGATTCCGTTTTATGCAAGCAGGAGCAAGAGTGGCCCAGAGGATATCTCCAAAACTGGGCAACCTGTATGCCCTTCAAGGCACTTTTATAGCTTTCTGGGCAGCAGTCGCCACCACCCTGGTCCCTGAGCAACGCCACGCCCCAAAGAGAGGTGCTGCCAGGCCTGCATGGTGGAAAGGCTATCCTTCAGCACCCAACACTCAGCTGCCAAGCAGGCCTTGCACCCAGATGGCCAGGCTGAACATCTGATAAGAACTGAATTAGGAGCGGAGTTGAGAGACAGACCAATAGCTGCTGCCACTGGGAGTATCTTGTGATGCACATGTAAGAGGCTTGAGAATTGTTGGTTGTTTCTTTCTTTCAGTGTGACAGCCTCCCCCCCCCCCCCCAGTTAGACCCAACTCGGTGAGCCTGCCCTGCACAGAAACAACCGTTGCCAAGAAGGAAAGACCACCAGTTTGATGGATGACCCTGCAAAAAACAAGCACTTCTAAAACATGAAGTACAAAAGGTCTGTGACTACTGGTGAGTTATTATGCATTGATTTTTACTGTTACCAACATTCTTATTTTGACAGGCCTACTCAGATGTTTATAAAGCTTGTAAGAGTTTTAATTTGTCTTAGTTTATTCTATTGTGGTTTTGCCATTTGTTAAATAAAAGGATAATTTTATTCCTTTATCCTTTTGGAAACTGCTTTGAGGGTTTTTTCCTACAATGAAGTGGAGCATAAATTTTATGAAATTAATTAATTAAAGAAATAAATGGGATTTACCATGTGTGAAGCTACATTTAAATGAGAAGTACTGCAGTTCCATTACTGCTGCACTGCAGTTCAACTATAAAATCATATTTTAAGTCAGATGCCATCTTTAGATTTTGTTGTGAGGTGCTCCTTTGTATTCAGATCAGGCCTGAGTAATATAATGTAGCACTTGGGAAGGAAGATGCAGCCCAGAAGCCCAGCACTGGAGGCCAACATAGAGAAGACCTGCACGGCTACCATGTATTTCCCCTTGGTGCTCAGGTAGGTGGGAACAAAGGACACCCAAACACTGCAGAAGACCAGCATGCTGAAGGTGATCAGCTTGGCTTCATTGAAGGACCCTGGAAGCTTCCTGGCCAAGAAAGCCACTGTGAAGCAGATGGCAGCCAAGCAGCCCATGTAACCGAGGGCACCATAAAACATGGCAACAGACCCTTCGTTGCATTGCATGATGATCTCTCCAGGCTGAGACTGCATGTCAGACTCTGGGAATGGGGGAGACACCCCCAGCCAGGTGCTGCAGATGATAACTTGAACACCAGAACAGGAAATGATAATGGAGTTGGCCAGACTCTTCCCCAGCCATCTCCTCACCTTGCTCCCGGGTTTTGTGGCCATGAAGGCCAGCACTACAGTGATGGTTTTAGCCAATACAGAAGACACTGCAACTGAGAAGATTATGCTGAAGGCCGTTTGTCGGAGAAGGCAGGTCAATTTCCTTGGCCGGCCAATGAAGAGGAAGGAGGACAAAAAGGAGAACAAGAGAGAGATGAGGAGGATGTAGGAGAGGTCACGATTGTTGGCTTTGACAATGGGAGTTTCCTGGGATCTAATGAAGCTTACTAACACAAAGCTTGTGATTAAAAATAAGAAGAGGGCAATGGAAAACAAGAGGATCCCCAACTTGTCTTCATAGGCTAGGAAGCTGATAATCTTGGGGACACACTGATCATGGTTCTTGCTTGGATGCTCATCTTCTGGACATTTGTTGCAATGGTCTGCATCTGCAATGATAAAGAGTTACTTCATTGCCCTATGATTTTTGTTCCATGTATCATACAGGTCTTTGTATTAGTCTCGATTCTTCAAGATGCCATAATATATGGGGTGGCAGCCTATACCAGAGACCTAGAATGTCCTAAATCATGCTATTGAGACTCCTGGCTTCACTCTGTCTACCCTTTTGGGTCAGCCTCTTCTAGTTGGTGGTAATCAAGACTAGGATGAATATCTCATTGATAATTATTCGGTATGTACAGTACCTCTATATATTTTGTTTTACTTTATAACATTCATGCAGGTTGCTCAGTTTTGTTGTCATTCATTGCTAGCAATGCCTTCTATTCCATTTCCAGCTGATGAAGACTTTATTCCGAAACAGTGAACTGTTCCGGATACATTGTCCTCTTCAGACTTCCTTTTAAGACTTCTGAGAGACGTCTTCCTTTGACACTTTCATAGGACGTCTTCCTTTGAGAGACAGCTTGGCGTTCCTCACTATTCAATGACCTGTTTGACTCCTCATTTGACTCTTATATATACAACAGCTTAAAGTCACTTGTATATTTTGTGAGATGTACTGTATGATAGATACATTATTTTATAGTGGCGTATTGTAGTGACATTGTAATTAATTATATATCCACTACCAGTTATTAGCCAGCGTGTTGCATTTGCATTGATTGTTACATTTTGCAACACAGGGGGTTGTGTTTGTCTTCTACTTGGTGGGACATGCCTGGTTCTGAAAGGGCTTCCTTTCCCTCTGGAATTCCTTACCTTCCTGGGTGGATATGGTCCCATTGGGACACTGAGCACACGCATAGCAGCAAAGCGGCTTTCCTTCTTGAATCACTTTGACGTATCCAGAAGAGCAGCTTTTGCTGCACCTTGAATGTGGAAGTGTCTAACCATAAGATGAATGAATATCAAATAAAAAGTGTTAGGAATGCGTCAATAAGCCACAGAACTGAGTAACAGGCAAAGAAAATACACAATCACTCCACATTTTACTAGAAAACTGCTCTACCTTCTGCCCCACAGAAAAGGGCCCTTGTAGATTAGACCAGAGACCCATTATTTTCTCAGAATGGGAAACCACCTATCTGTGCTGGTCCCGGGGGGGGAGGTACTAATACCGTAGCCGTGGTTCAGTCCAGAGTCACTAGCAGGGTAGACGATCACTAGATGAGATGCGAGGTCCGAAACAGGGAGCCGGGCGGGGGAACAGGAACGCTGGTAGGGCAGCAGCAGAAAGCCAGGCGGGGAACAGGAACACTGGTAGGGCAGAAGCAGGAAGCCAGGAGGGGAACAGGAACACTGGTAGGGCAGAAGCGGGCAGCCGGGCGAGGAACAGGAACACCGGAGAGTCAGAAGCAGGAAGCCAGGCGAGGAACAGGCACACCGGGAGTGCAGATCTAGGTCTGGGTAAAAGCAGGTACTCCACAACGACCTTGCTCCCGCAACCTGGGACGGGCTGCCTGACCTTTATCTTCTTCTAAGGCCGGGGGCGGTCCCGGCCCCCAGGAGCCCCGCCTCTCCTGGCCTTAAGGCGAGCACTCCTCCTGGGAGAGACCAGTTCCCTTCGCCCCTCTGCTCTAAGCCTCTGCAGTTCAGGAGAGGCCGAAGGGTTACTGGGCCCTGGGGGAGGCTCACCTGTAGACACTGAGTCCTCCAGCACCTCTGGGGCCAGAATGGTTTCACCTGGTGCCTGCCCCTGAGGATCTGGCACAGGTGCAGGCTCCTCAGCATCTAGGCCTTGCCCCAGTTCAGCCGGCCCTGGAGGCGGGGACTCTTGTGCCGGCTGGGATTCCTCCGGTTCACTCTCCGACTCGGAATCCCAGGCCATCACACCATCCCCCCTCCCAGGCCCCCCCCAACCGAGGGTCCGGACCCGGCTTGTTGGGGTACGCCGCATGAAACTCTCGGTGGCAGGCAGGCACGTGGACGTAGGCCGCTGGTTCCCAGGAACGGTCCTCCGGCCCATACCCCTTCCAGTCTATGAGATACTGCAGCTTCCCCCTGCGGTATCGGGAGTCCAGAATGCGTTCCACCTCGTACTCAGGCTCTCCCCAAACCAAAACCGTCTGTAGTCAGGGACGGTTCAGGTGGAACTCGTCGGGTGGGGCCACCGGACTCAGAAGGGACCTGTGGAATACCGGGTGAACCTTCAGGGTTGCTGGCAACCAGAGACGGAATGCCACAGGCGAGACCTGGTTCACGATAGGGAACGGGCCGGTGAAACGGGCATCCAGCTTCCACGAAGGTCGAGTAGGGTGGAGGTGGCGAGTGGAGAGCCATACCAGGTCACCGACGTGGAGTTCCGGCCCCACCTGGCAGTGGCGGTCGGCCTGGACCTTGTACGCCTCCTTGGCCTGGCGCAGCTGCTCCATCAACAGCTGTTGCTGGGACTGGAGCTCCTGAAGCCACTCTGTCACCGCAGGGACCGCAGATGCCGGCAGCACATCCGGAAACAACCGTGGATGAAAACCGTAGCTGGCCTGGAACGGGGTCTACTGGGTGGACACATTCACCGCGTTGTTATAAGCGAACTCCGCCAAGGCTAGGTGGTCGACCCAGTCATCCTGCTGGTAGCTGCAGTAACACCGGAGGTACTGCTCCAGCACAGCGTTCGCCCGTTCCGTCTGGCCATCAGTCTGTGGGTGGTAAGCAGATGAGAGACAGACCTCTGTCCCGAGGGCCTGGTGCAAAGCACGCCAAAACCGGGACGTGAACTGAACGCCACGGTCGGACACTACACGCTCAGGTAGGCCATGCAGGCGGAAGACATGCTGAAGGTACAGCTGCGCAGTTTCCTTAGCTGAGGGTACGGGTGGGCAGGGGGCACAGTGCACCATCTTCGTGAAATGGTCGGAGAAAACTAGAAGGCAGGTGCAGCCCCGAGACGGGGGTAGCTCCACTACAAAGTCCAGAGAAACTGTGTGCCACGGACGTGGTGGAACCGGCAACGGCTGAAGAAGGCCGGGGGGTCACCCGGTAGGCCCCTTGGCCCGCCTGCAGACATCACAACCAGCGACGTAGCGAGCCACGTCAGCCTTCAGACGGGGCCAACAAAACTCACGGCTTACCAGATGGGTGGTCCGATACCGCCCAAAGTGCCTCGCTGCTGGAGCATCATGGGTCATCCGGAGAACCTCAGCCCGCAGCGGCCCTGGTGGGATGTACAGGCGCCCGTGGTGCAGCAGAAGACCCTGATGCAAGACCAGCCCTGGATACTGAGGGCATGACCCTTCGGCCAGTTCCCAGAGTCGTTCCTGGGCCCAAGCGTCAGCCCGCTGCTGTTCCCGCACCTGAGCCTGTAGTGGCTCAACCTCCTGGGTGGCCAGGAATGCAGCTGGTGGTAGAATTGTGGTGGGTACTGCTTGCTGTACCGTGTCTGCGTTGTCTTCAGGTTTCCGGGACAGGGCATCCGCCTTCTGGTTTTGGGAGCTAGGGATGTAGCGGATCCGGAACTGGAATCGGGAAAAGAACAATTCCCACCGGATCTGCCTTTGGTTCAGCTTGCGGGTGGTCTGGAGGTACTCCAGGTTCCGGTGGTCGGTTCTCACCTCCACCGGGTGTCGTGCCCCCTCAAGATGGTGGCGCCAAACCTCAAAGGCCACCTTGATGGCCAGTAGTTCCCGCTCCCACACGGTATAGTTACGCTCTGCTGGAAGGAGCTGGCGGGAATAGAAGGCGCAGGGTAAGAGTGGCGCTTCCGGTCCGCACTGCTGAGACAAGACGGCACCGAGAGCCGTACTGGAGGCGTCAGTCTCTACCACAAAAGGTCGAGAAGGATCCGGATGTTGCAGGATTGGCGCTCTCTGGAAACAGGCCTTCAACCCTTGAAATGCCTCCTCTGCCTCCTTGTCCCAGGAAAACGGCGTCTTGGGGCATAGTAGCCGGGTCAACGGGGTGGTGCGATGAGCATAATCCGCAATGAAGGTCCGGTAATAGTTGGCGAACCCCAGGAAACGCTGTAGGTCCTTCTGGTTCCGAGGTGCCGCCCATTCTCGAACCGCTGCCACCTTCCCAGGATCCATCTGCACCCCACCTGGTGAGAGTCGGTGACCCAGGAAGTCCACTGACCGCTGATGGAACTCGCACTTGCTGAGCTTTGCATACAAACGGTGCTTGCGCGAGCGCTGCAGCACGGTCCGGACATGACCCTCGTAGCGCGCCGGGTCACGGGAGTAAACCAGAATGTCATCCAAGTACACCACCACGTACTTGTCTAGCAAGTCCTGGAACACGTGGTTGATGTACCATTGGAACACAGCAGGCGCGTTGCACAAACCGAAGGGCATAACCAGGTATTCGAACGGCCCGTACCGGGTCCCGAATGCTGTCTTCCACTCATCCCCGGCTCGGATCCGAATCAAATTGTAGGCACCCCGGAGGTCTAGCTTGGTGAACACCTGCGCCCCTTGCACCCGCTCCAGTAACTCCGAAATAAGGGGCAAGGGGTACCGGTCTGGGATGGTAATTTTGTTCAGGGCCCGGTAATCATGGCAAAGGCGGAGCTCCCCACATTTCTTTTTAAAGAGCACTGGCGCAGCAGTGGGCGAGGTAGAAGGCCTAATGAACCCACGCTCCAGGTTCTTGCGCAAGAAGTCCTGCAAAGCCTCGCGCTCTGGCTCTGTTAAAGAGTATAAGCGACTCACCGGTAGGGGCGCTCCGGGCTGGAGGTCTATGCCGCAGTCAAAGGACCGATGCGGCGGCAGCTGGTCTGACCCCCCCCCCCGTTCCTCGAACACGTCGTGATAGTCCCGGTACTCAGTGGGGAGCGTTGCAGCAGCCTCCTCAGTGGGCGCAGCTGCTAGCATCTCAGTCTCAGCAGAAGAACTTGGGTCTGGGAAGTGTACAGTCCGTTTGACCCAGTCAATCTGCACATTGTGAGCCTCCAGCCAGTCCATCCCAAGCACCAGGGGGAACCGGGGCATGGAGGCAACATCCAAAGTTCGCATCTCACGGTGCTGCTGGAGGCACAGGACCAGGGGCTGGGTCTCCTGAGTAACGGCACCCGAACGCAGGAGCTGTCCGTCGATTGCCTCCACCTGTACCAGTTCTGGCTTGTTCCGAAGTGGCACCCGATGATGGGCAGCAAAAGCAGCGTCCATTTAGGAGCAGGTTTCCCCCGAATCCACTAGAGCATGGGTAAGAATCCAGGGTCCACCTGGAGGGTATAGACATACCGGAACCATAAGGTGTTGTAGTTCAATTGGTGCGGCCCCATTCTGTGCGGTTTGGGACCCCAGGTAGCCAGGGCCATCAGCTACTGGGGTTGGCGGTTTTCCTGTGGCTGGCGTTTCTCAGGACAGGACAGGGCATAGTGTCCGCATCCGCCACAATAGAGACATAGATTCCCCTCCCGACGCCGCGACTTCTCTGTGGGGGAGAGGCGTGGCCGCACTGCCCCAAGCTGCATAGGTTCCTCCAATGACTCAGCTGTGCCTGTGGGGCTGCTGGTAGAAACTGGTGCCGAGAACTGGAAGTGCCGGCGGCCCCGAGCCTGACGACGGTCCTCTAGCCGATCGTCTATCTGTAGACTCCGTTGAATGAGGGTGTTTAGCGTGGTGGGGCGTTCCATTGTGGCCAGCTGGTCCAGTATCTCGTCTGAAAGCCCCTCGAGATACTGGTCCCGAAGAGCAGAGTCATTCCAGGTCAAGTCCTGTGCCAGCGGCCGGAATTCCGTGGTGTATGCGGCCACCGTGGACTTGCCCTGTTTCAACCGCCGAATCGCCCAGTTGGCTTGACTCCCCTCCTGGGGGTTGCCGAACGCGGCCTCCAACAGATTGCAAAACCCCACATAGTCCGCCAGCAAGGGGGAGTCTTGCCTGAGTAGCGGCAACGCCCACTTGGCCGCCTGGTCCTTTAACAAACTAATCAAAAAGTGCACCTTGGTGCGGTCGTCAGGGAAGTTGCGGGCGCGCCCCTGAATATACAGCTTGGCCTGGGCAAGGAACATGGGAAAGCTGGCCGGGGCCCCATCAAATTTCTCAGGCAAGGCCACTGGGTACTTGCCAGGAGCCGGGGCGTCGGCCCCAGGAGCCGGTAGGGCGTCCAACCGCTGCTGAAGTGCTGTAACCGCATTACTGAGCTGCTGCACGGTGTGCGTCAAGGCCTGGTTCTCCTGGGCTATTGCCAACAGTCTAGCCGCTTGGTCGGCCATGGCCTCTGACTCTTCCCGAACGCACCCCAACAAAGAGGGAGTGCGGGTGTGGCGGGAGCAAACTGTGCTGGTCCCGGGGGGGGGAGGTACTAATACCGTAGCCGAGGTTCAGTCCAGAGTCACTAGCAGGGTAGACGATCACTAGATGAGACGCGAGGTCCGAAACATGGAGCCGGGCGGGGGAACAGGAATGCTGGTAGGGCAACAGCAGGAAGCCAGGCGGGGAACAGGAACACTGGTAGGGCAGAAGCGGGCAGCCGGGCGAGGAACAGGAACACTGGAGAGTCAGAAGCAGGAAGCCGGGCGAGGAAGTTTGCCCCAGATTGGCACACCGGGAGTGCAGATCTAGATCTGGGTAAAAGCAGGTACTCCACAACGACGTTGCTCCCACAACCTGGGACGGGCTGCCTGACCTTTATCTTCTTCTAAGGCCGGGGGCGGTCCCAGCCCCCAGAAGCCCCGCCTCTCCTGGCCTTAAGGCGAGCACTCCTCCTGGGAGAGACCAGTTCCCTTCGCCTCTCTGCTCTAAGCCTCTGCAGTTCAGGAGAGGCCGAAGGGTTACTGGGCCCCGGGGGAGGCTCACCTGTAGCCACTGAGTCCTCCAGCACCTCTGGGGCCAGAATGGTTTCACCTGGTGCCTGCCCCTGAGGATCTGGCACAGGTGCAGGCTCCTCAGCATCTAGGCCTTGCCCCAGTTCAGCCGGCCCTGGAGGCGGGGACTCTTGTGCCGGCTGGGATTCCTCCGGTTCACTCTCCGACTCGGAATCCCAGGCCATCACACTATCATTGATCTGTTGTAAATGCATTCTTTAAACTGATATCAGCATCTAGTCCAATCTGGGGCAAATTAAGCAGATGAGATGGATCCAAAGCTTCACTGCCACATGGAAGATGGAGCAAGGTTGTTTTCTCCTGCTCCGGAGGGTAGGACCGGAACCAATGCCTTCCAGTTACAAGGAAGGAGATTCCAATTAAACACCAGAAAGAACTTCCTGGTCTCCCTCGGGAGGTTGTGGACTCTTTCCCTGGCAGTTTTAAAGCAGAGGTTCGATGGCCATCTGCCATGGATGCTTTAGCTGAGATTCTTGCATTGCAGAGGGTTGGACTAGATGACCCTTGGGATCCCTTCCAGCTGTGCAATACTATGATTCTATGAAATGCCTTAGGATGAGAAGAGCCTTAATATTTACTGCAGTAGGGTGAGGGGCTCACCGGGTGTTTCTGCAAATAACACCCACCTAGTGTACTGAAGTGCTTTTGAATTCTGGTGCTGGAGAAGACTCTTCAGAGTCCCATGGACTGCAAGAAGATCAAACCTATGCATTCTGAAGGAAATCAGCCCTGAGTGGTCACTGGAAGGACAGATCGTGAAGCTGAGGCTCCAATACTTTGGCCACCTCATGAGAAGAGAAGACTCCCTGGAAAAGACCCTGATGCTGGGAAAGATGGAGGGCACAAGGAGAAGGGACGACAGAGGACGAGATGGTGGGACAGTGTTCTTGAAGCTACCAACATGAGTTTGACCAAACTGCGGGAGGCAGTGGAAGACAGGAGGGCCTGGCGTGCTCTGGTCCAGGGGGTCACGAAGAGTGGGACACGACTAAACGACTAAACAACAATACTTTGGCCACTCATGAGAAGAGAAGACTCACCTGAAGAAGCTGCGCAAGCCACACAATGGCATCTTCGTCAATGCTCAACATTTTGTCTGGAGGTGCTTGCTGCTTGAGACTCCCAATTTTCACAGAAGCCACAGAAGTGTTGGGCCACACCACCCTGGTAAAAATATCAAAGTTGGCTGCCAACTCCCCATCCCCATCCATGGAGGTGTTGTAAGATCCAAAGTTCTTCAGAAATGAGTGGAACTAGAACGGCACATGGATAAAAAGAACATCACTTCAGTGCTTCCCGTTTGGGGATGGGACGAAATGTGAAGTTCTTTTATTGGAAATTATGTTTCATTGCTCTGATTGTAACCAAATTTTGCCCAATGGTTCCAGAGATCAAGCTTTTAGCACCGGACTCCGACTGTCCCTGGTTGTTCTTCCTGCTTATTGCTGGTGTTGTCAGAGAAACAAAACTCTTCTGACTCTGGAGAGGCGGCCATGGAGGCTTTTCAGCACTGGATCACCAGATAAACCAATTCTGCCTCAAAAGCTCACTCCACTCCTCCTGCTGCTTGAATGGACAGCCCCTTCCCCTCTCTTCTCTTTATCTCCCTTTAGCTTGCTTGCTTTCTGGGCTTAATGGGGAAAGCACCCGTTGGTTGGAAGGCACCTGAGCGATTCCCCCACTGTTACCCTGTGATTCTTGCCACATTTGCCACTTCTTATTTTTTATCAATTTTCCAAATGATTACAAATCTTGCTGAATTGTTTCAATTCAATACAATGTAATACAATGTAATTTAATTCCAAAACTGACTTCCTGCTCTTCTTATAAGATACAGGTGAAACTCGGAAAATTAGAATATCATGGAAAAGTTCATTTATTTCAGTAATTCAACTTAAAATGTGAAGCTAATATATGAGATAGACTCATGATATGCAAAGCGAGATATGTCAAGGCTTTATTTGTTATAATTGTCTTGATCATGGCATACAGCTGATGAAAATCCCAAATTAACAATCTCACAAAATTAGAATATTAAATGAAATCAGCAAAACAAGGACTGCAAATAGAGCAATATTGGACCTCTGAGAAGTAGAAGCATGCATATGCACTCAGTACTTGGTTTGGGCCCCTTTTGCATCAATTACTGACTCAATGCGGCGTGGCATGGATGCTATCAGCCTGTGTCACTGCTGAGGTGTTATCGAGGACCAGGATGCTTCAATAGCAGCCTTCAGCTCTTCTGCATTGCTCGGTCTCATGTCTCTCATCTTTCTCTTGGCAATGCCCCGTAGATTCTCTATGGGGTTCAGGTCACGTGAGTTTGCTGGCCTATCAAAGACAGTAATCCCATGAGCATTGACCCAGGTTTAGGTACTTTTGGCAGTGTGGGCAGGTGCCAAAGTCCTGCTGGAAAATGAAGTCAGCATCCCCATAAAGCTTGTCTGCGGAAGGAAGCATGAAGTGCTCCAAAATCTCATGGTAGATGGCTGTGTTGACCCTGGACTTAATGAAGCACAGTGGACCAACACCAGCTGATGACAAATCAACACAGACTGTGGAAACGTCAGATTGGACTTCAAGCATCTGGCATTGTGTGCCTCCCCATCCTTCCTCCAGACTCTGGGTCCTTGGTTTCCCAATGAGATGCAAAAGCTGCTCTCATCAGAAAAGAGATTTGGGAAGCCAATCATCACAATTATAACAAATAAAGCCTTGACATATCTCGCTTTGCATGTCATGAGTCTATCTCATATATTAGTTTCACCTTTTAAGTTGAATTACTGAAATAAATGAACTTTCACCTGTATGTCCATGATGTTTCACCTGTTCCGACTCATAATCTTAATTAGTCTCTAGATGACTCCTCCAGTATTTACTGATATTATCATTCATCAGCTGCCCCTTTACATCCCTGCATACAGCAAAAAAATCAAATACAATGGTACCTCGGGTTACATACGCTTCAGGTTACAGACTCCGCTAACCCAGAAATAGTACATTGAGTTAAGAACTTTGTTTCAGGATGAGAACAGAAATTGTGCGGCGGCAGTGGGAGGCCCCATTAGCTAAAGTGGTTCTTCAGGTTAAGAACAGTTTCAGGTTAAGAGCGGACCTCCGGAACGAATTAAGTACGTAACCTGAGGGTACCACTGTAAACCTTAATATATGTTCTATAACAGCCAATGCGGTTTCTTTTTCCAAAGTCTGGTGTTGTATCCCAGCTTCATATATTTTTCATATATCTATAAAACAAAGTATGGAAAATATTCCTGTATTGCAAGGGGTTAAACTAGATAGCCCTTGGATCCCTTCCAACTCTAAGATTCTATGAAATGTAAGTGATTATAGTTACTGTATCATACTATATATTTCTTATTGTAATTCTTGCACTTTCCTTCTTCCTCTTTTTCCGCCTTTCCCTTTCATCGCTATAATACACACACACACACACACACACACACACACACACACACGTTAAATTTGTCCGCCTCAGAAGTTCCTCCACCATGGGTTAGAAATATAAGAAAAGGTTGTTGCTTTTTCTGTAGCAATGCCACCCCCAACCCGCAAAAAACAAACAAGCCCCGACTGGTGAGATACCCTTCCAAAATGCATAAATATTGAAGAAGTGGAGGGTGGTTGTAGGATCTCCACAAAGCCTGTTCTGAATAATGATAGAACACTTTTGCACATTTCATTAGTACTATCAGTGATGGAAAAAGGAATACCTGCCATGGCTGTAGCCTCTGAAGCCTCTGCCCGTCTCCTCCACCCATCATTGCCACCTGCTTGGATCTGGATGAGTAAGCAGCATTTAAGGCATGTGCCACAGCATACACACTGCTATAGATGTTGTAGTTGTCTGGAGAAAGACTCTGCACAAGGATATCCAGGGGCAATTCCCCTTTTTGGTCACATCTGAGACGTTCTTTCGCAGAAAACAAGTGCTTCGAAATGAAACAATCAAACACTTCCTTCCAGTAAGGAACTAAGCGACTGAAGTCAAAATTGTCATGTTTTAGGGCAACCTCTGTCTGAATTAAGAAGGAAAAGAAACAGTGGCGGTGCTGGAAATGTAATCTCCAGTTAGAGAACGTTGGGGTGATGTCCCACAAAGCTGTTGTGATCCAGATTTTCCCCTCAGTGGACTGTAGCGACAATCTTAGTAATTCATTTATAAAGAATATTCCGCTGAAGAAAGAACGAGTCTCTGCATAGTGAACAAATACATTGACTTGTCTCCATGTGAGAAATGAATCAACCTGAATTTTCACTAAATACCGAGTCATTTCTGGGATTCTGTATGAGAAGGCAGCACAAACACCATTCGAGGTGAGCATAGGGGTCAAGGACCTCATGAACCTTTCTCCGTTGTCATTGTCTGGAGCAAAGAGACCGATCCACGTCCATCTGAAATGGAGGAGCAACTTGACAATCCCTGAGTATTGGTGGTCATCTTTGGGGATCATCCGGTAGAAAAAAGGGAGATGAGTTTTATCATTGATGTCATGGGAGACAAACCCATAACTAACCTGGATGGGAACAGAAAAGAAAAGTGTTTGGCTTGGCTTTGTTTGAATTTCCTGAAATACAGGTCTCCTCTCCATAACATAGGATTCTGTCAGTCCAGATGGACAGGAGGAAGGAAGGAAGGAAGGAAGGAAGGAAGGAAGGAAGGAAGGAAGGTTGCTACTAACAGAAACTTTCTCCCTCAGACAGCCAAACTTTAACATTTTAAAGCAAAGTGAAATTAGACTGCTCCCCAATTCACACCTGTGGGATTTTGTAGATGCCCAACATGTTCGAAATATGGAGAGAGATTTCAGAGTCTGCACCATCTAAAACAGCCAGCAGGTTATTCTGCCTTCCACACCTGTAGTTTGGAATACTTGCATGACCGGTGTAAAGCAGCTCTACCATGGCGTCGTATGTGATTCTTGTATTGTCATAGTTCTCAAATATATTGTAGCCCAGGGTGATGTTGGGTAAGAGCCTGGGATTCTGGTTGATCTCGTGGATGGCGAGCAGGAAGGCCAGATTGTGGAGTAAAATTGTGTATCCTTCTCTGCAACAAAACATACATCTCACACTCACCCTCCATTTAATAATATATGTCACAGTCATAGAATCAGAAAATGGTAGAGGTGGCAGGGACCCCAAAGTCTAGGCCAACCCCCTGTAACACAGGAATTGCTGATGGCCATTCATCCAAGCGACCCATCACATTTGCAGTCTCCTCTTGCTCAAGACCCTGATGTTGGGAAAGATCAAGGACAAGGGGACAACAGAGAACGAGATGGTTGGACAGTGTTCTCGTAGCTACAAACATGAGTCTGATCAAACTGCGGGAGGCATACAGGAGTGCCTGGCATGCTCTGGTCCATGGGGTCACGAAGAGTCGGACACAACTAAACGACTAAACAACAACAACTTGCTCAAGGCAGCACATATGTGCCATACCTCATGCCACCATTTGACCCTGATAATAACTCTTTGATGTAAAAGAAGCCACAGGAGAGCCAAAGACTTCGTGGCTGAGGGCTGATGTGCACGTACATCTCCTCAGTCGAAATCCCAAAACTCTAGCCACTACATTGCACTGCCATGATGTACATTGCAGAAAGGGAGTGGGCTTGGGGAAATTGCCATTTGAAGGGCATTTACAACTACTATTCTATGATTGTATGATTTCTAGACAGTGAAAGCACCTTGAGTTTATTTTAAGAACAACGCCCATGCTTGATCAGAATCGGAATCCCAATTGCCAACCCTGAGTGAAATGTTTCTTTATTAGTTATTAATTGATTTATTAGTTTTTTTTGTATACCACCCTTCACCTGAAGATCACTGGGCAATTTACAACATGAAAATACAAAATGAGAACACAAAATACCTATTAAAAACAAAAACAAACCAGTAGTCCCCCCTCCCACAATTTTTTTTAAAAGGTCATAAGAATGTTAATCAGCCGAAAGCCTTGGTTAAAGAGGAATGTTTTTGCCTGACCATTTTATATTGCTATAGGTTTTAAGGGGAACCCCCTTGCCGCCCAAAAACCAAAGGGAGAATGCAAGCTGCAGAGGATTTCCTGGGCTGGCCTATGCAAAACAGCCTGGCTGAGCTAGGAACCTCAAGGAACAATAGAGGGCTACTGCGGGACATTGGCAGTGCAAGAGAACTTTACCTGAGGTGTGAACAGAGACTGGGGATTTGGGATTTGAGTTTGCCAGGGTAACTGGGTGTGAAGGAGGAGTTTGGGGGAAAGGTTGCTGGGAGGAAGAAGGAGGAAGAAAGGCTGGGATCCATCTTTGGGAGAGGTTGGCTAGCAGAGATGCCTTGGGCTCCAGGACTAATTTGGGGTACAAGCCCCTCTCGAAAGGACCATGAACTCCCCCCATGCAGACTGATGGTGTAAATATGTGAATAAACCATTTTTCTTAAAGCCACGATAGTCTCTGCTGTGCCTCCATTTTCCAAAGGACAACAGACCCTGTGTGAGTGCCTGGTACCCCATGGGCTCTTGCTACCACTAAGCAGAGAGTGGGGTGGCTCAATCTTTAGCTACTTAGAGGGCAATTGAGACCTGGACTTTGAAGCAGCAAGGAATAGGCCATGCAAATCAACACTTTTTAAGAAGAAGAAGAGGAAGAAGAAGAGTTTGGATTTGATATCCTACCTTTCACTCCCTTTAAGGAGTTGGGCTCAAAGAATCAGTGATATAAACAACGGTTGCCATGGGAGACCCCAGTAAGTGTTTCCCTGTCAAACTGGGCTGTAGCAGGTTACTTTCCCTTCCCTTATTAAATGGTTGCAATCCAAGGAGGAAAATAACCTTTAATAGACAGGGTGTGTGTGGGTGTTTAGATGTGTGTAGGTGTGTGAGAACCTCTAAGTGGTGTACACAGTGTACAATTTAAAAGCAAGATCCAAAGACTTTTCATGTATGCGACAACAGCAGCACGAATGCTATTAGCCCAGAGATGGAAAGAAGACAAAGTCCCTATCAGAGAGGAATGGCAGATCAAGCTGTTAGACTATGCCGAAATGGCAAAACTGACCGGAAAGCTCAGGGACCAAGAAGACAAAAACTTCAAAAAAGAATGGGGGGGTTATAGTCTATTTAGGAGACCCCTGTAAGCAGATGAAAACATTAGCAGGATTTTAATCTCACTTGTAATGTTACAAATACTATGGACAGACTATGGCATAATATGCAGTTGAAAACGTCAACATTAGAACCCATGGAGGGGATGGGGGGAAAGTCTCGAGATTCAGAGAAATCTCTTTATATGGCTATGTATTGGGTTTTGTTAGGGATGCGGGTGGCACTGTGGGTTAAACCACAGAGCCTAGGACTTGCCGATCAGGAGGACGGCGGTTCGAATCTCCGAGACGGGGTGAGCTCCCTTTGCTCGGTCCCTGCTCCTGCCAACCTAGCAAGTAGATAAATAAAATAAATGAAAGCAAGATCCATTAAAATGAAAATGCAGCTTAAATCTGAAAGAACAACAATATAAAATCAAATAAAACAGGTATTCAGGGGATTCACACACATACATCAGGATACAATTCTTATGGGTCATAGATTATTGTCTGAACTGAACCTCACCAGCTGGTGAAAATAGGCTGATTGCATGGCGCTGGAGGGTTCATATTCCATTCCAGAATCACATCCCTACTGTAAAATGGAGATATTCGAAGAAACTGGGATTTAGCAGGGGCTGATGCAGTGAAATGCCCATTGTCTCTTTTAAAGAGGCTTAAAGCATTAGATTACAGCTTGAGTACCATTAAACTCATCCCCACATAATTTACTTACGGTATTATGTGGATAAAAGGAACCTGGGAGAAAGAGCCTGGCTGGGATAATCCATTTAGTGTGGGGATAATCCCACCGATGAGATGGTCTCCTGCTCTATAATAGTCCCAGGGCTCATATCTATCTCTCACTAAATTCAAGGGGCATTTTTGCTTCAACATCCCATAGGCTGTACTGAGCAGCAGCAGAAGCAAAATTTTGATGGGCATACGTGCTGCTGTCACCCACCCTGTTTGTGGCTCTTCTCTTCAGAATCGCCGAAACCCTCTTGCAAGACCAAAGCTGCAAGTGGAACTTTGTTAATACAGATGGAGTTCAGCTAAGGGCTTCTCATCCAATGCGGTTGATATTAAGCTTCAAACTGATAGCATCTCTGCCTGCCTCAAATCCCAGTCTAAGCTTTCAACAGTGTGCAGAATCAATATATTTTCAGACAGGATGCAAAAAAATTGTGTACAGTTATTCTTGATTCTGCTGTTTCTGTTCCTGGTCCCAAATGTGATCTTCAGAGAAATCCCTTGAGCTTTGGCAGAATTAGAGAGCCAAATCACCATTATTTCCATAATGATAAGGGAAAGACTTGGCTCTGCCATCAACCATGAATTATTTGTGTTGCTCTTTCTGCCAAAACTCTCCAATGATCCAGTGCGCAGGGGAGATTAGCAAATGTGGACAGAAGATTACTGAAGAAAAATATACCCTTACAAAAAAGCAATATTACATGAATACAGTCGTACCTTGGTTCTCAAACTGCTTAGTTCACAAGCAACTTGGAACTCGAACATCGCAAACCCGGAAGTAGGTGTTCCGGTTTGCAAACTTTGCCTCGGAAGCTGAATGTCCGGCACAGCTTCCGATTGGCTGCAGGACACTCCTGCAGCCAATCAGAAGCCATTCCTTGGTTTCCGAACGTTTCGGAAGTCGAACGGACTTCTGGAATGCATTCTCTTTGAAAACCAATGTACAACTGTTTGTATAAACTTTATTCTTTATAGTTTGTGTAAATGAGAAGTAAAAATTAGTAGCATGATAAAACATTCAAGCACTCCATGGCTGGATTAACTGCCCTAGGATCAGAACTAATGGCATATTTGTGCCATCTGGGGAAGCAGGAGAAAGAAAGAAAAAATCACCAATCAGCTCTTTTCTTTAACAGGTTGTGGTAATCTTTCTCTGGTCAGGATGGCGTCCGCCCTCTTTGACCCCAACTGAAAACCTTAATAAATTCATCAAGGGAAGTCTCATGAAGACAGTGTTGAATGAACGCAGTGTATGCAGCTTGGTGCTATAAAAATGAAACTCCCAAGGTCAAGGGACACGGGTCACCAAAGCTGACCTACCTTTCTTTGTACCTTAAAGCAAATTAATCAAGCCAGTTTCATGTGAGATTGCACTCCACTGAAAAGTTTTTGGCAGCAGGAAATAAAGACGATCAACATGACTGTACAGAACAATCTTAAATTTGCAGAGGGAAATATCCATTAGACTTATATACCAAACACATAGAATCTAACAAAGGGACAATATGGATGGAGTCTCTGTGCCCCAGCTACAGCAAAAAGATTGGTATTGATTGGTATTATTCGGTTATTGTTCTTATCCTGATTTTATATGTTGTGATATATATATTTTTGTGAACCGCTCTGAGACCTCCGGGTATAGGACGGCATATAAATTCAATAAATAAATAATAAACTAATAATAACTGGAGGAATAAAAATACAGCTCCCTTTAATGATTGGTTTGAAGAGATGTACAAACTCCTTACACATGAAGAAGTTGTGTAGAAATCTAGACTTGCCACGGACAAGTCCATTTTATAAATACCATGTAAGGTTAAGGCTTTTTCCTTTTTTTGTAATGTACACAATGTTGTTGTTGTTGTTGTTCTGTTTTGTTTTCTACATGGGCACTATTTCTTGTTTCTTCCTTTATTTCTTGTTTCTTCTTTTTTGAGCCTTATCTTACTCTGTGCACTTGTAATTAAAAAAAAATTAAAACCCAATGAAAACTATTTTTTATATGACTGATTAACTTTCATGTCATAGGAGGTGATCCTGTTAGATCATGAACATGGGACACAGTAAGAAAGACATCTCAGAACAGGCCGTTGGATTGAGGGTTTAATATAAACACACACAGCATAGCAAGGGTTGATTCTCTCTGTAAAAGTGAACTCACGGGAGTATTAATACACGCAATGGAAATTATATCTTTCATTTCTCCTTCCTTTTTTTAAATACTAAAGCTTACGCTACATTCTTCGTCAGGCTGAGGCTATCAATTCAAAAAGACTAGGCATGTATTCCATTTTACTATTAAATTTTAAGTAAACTCCCCAGTGCCTGGTTTTAGTGGCCACAAAAAACAAAATTCATGCCTAAGCCTCTTTGCAGTTTTTTCTGTTTAGTTGGGTGGAAATACTTTGAGTACCTTTCATTTTCCTTCACAACTATGATTCTATGAGATCAAGAATCTGCTGACTAGAGACAAACACACACAAGACCCATTCCAGATTTTTTTTAATCCTCACAGAACTTGTGGTTCCAAGAGAAAATCTGGTACAGAGAAACTTCAATTGCATCCCTAGTACTAAGAATCAAATGCTGTCCTTAGTTTTGATCATCAGGTGCTCCTTTGAATTCAGATCAGGCCTCAGAACAATAATGTAGCACTTGGGAAGGAAGATGCAGCCCAGAAGCCCAGCACTGGAGGCCAAGATAGAGAAGACCTGCACGGCAACCATGTACTTCCCCTTGGTGCTCAGGTAGGTGGGCACAAAGGACACCCAAACACTGCAGAAGACCAGCATGCTGAAGGTGATCAGCTTGGCTTCATTGAAGGACCCAGGCAGCTTCCTGGCTAGGAAAGCCACTGTGAAGCAGATGGCTGCCAAGAAGCCCATGTAGCCAAGGGAACCATAAAACATGGCCACAGATCCTTCATTGCATTTCAGGATGATCTGCCCAGGTTGGGACCTCATGTCAAAGTCTGGGAATGGGGGTGAGATTCCCAACCAGATGGTGCAGAGGAGAACTTGGACACTGGAACAGGAAATAACAATGGAGTTGGCCAGACTCTTCCCCAGCCATTTCCTCACCCTGTTCCCTGGCTTTGTGGCCAGGAAGGCCAGCACCACAGTGATGGTTTTGGCCAGCACAGAAGAGACTGCAAGAGAGAAGATTATGCTGAAGGCCGTTTGTCTGAGAAAGCAGGTCACTTTTCTTGGCCGAGCAATGAACAGGAAGGAGGACAAAAAGGAAAGCAGGAGGGAGATGAGGAGGATGAAAGAGAGGTCCCGGTTGTTGGCTTTGACTATGGGTGTCTCCTTGTATTTAATGAAGATTCCTAACAGCATACCTGTAGTAAATGACAAGAAAAGGGAAGAAGAAGCCAAAAGGATTCCCAAATATTCTTTATATGAAAGAAAGGTGATAATCTTTGGGATGCAGTGATCTTGGTCTTTGTTTGGATGTTGGTCTTCAGGGCATCTGGTACACTTCTCTGCATCTGAAAGGAAAGGGAGAGGCTTCTGTAGTCCTAAAATAAAGCTAATAACCAGAATACTCTATTGCATTCCATAAAATATATATTTCAGAGACAAAGTTTATATTCCAGAATAAGCTGAGTGGAACCAGGCCTATCTTTTTACAAATTAGTCTGTCCTAATCATACGCAAAGCAAAGTGTTGTTACAACCACAGAAAGGGTGGATAATATGGACAGCACCCATCAGACACTTTCCCTGCTTGGCCTTCTAGACGACCAATGACCTCTCAAGGCCATTTCTTTCACTTCAGTTTACATCATTAGTCACAGCAGGGGTTCCAAGACTTTCTGTCCTCAGGGTGCAGGAAATTGCAGAGGCCTAACAATCTGGGATGTAGAGCTAGGAGTGTGTGTGTGAAAGGTCATTCCCATCAACTTCCTTCTCACTTTCCTCCTCCTTCACACTTGGGCTGTGTATGCACTGCATCTTTAGAGCACATTCAGAACACATTCTTCCCCTCGAAGAATTCTGGGCATTGTAGTTTGTTAAGAGTTCCTGGGAATTGTAACTCTGAGAGGGATAAACTACAGGGCCCAGAATTCATGGGGGGAAAGAATGTGCTTCAAATGTGATGGCCACTCCATCCCCTTTCTGTTCTTTCCTTCCCTCCAAGTGTCCCTATTTTTCAGGGACAGTCTTGAATTTACAGAAGCCATCCAGGTTTCTGATTTGATCCAGAATGTTCCGCTTTTCCTTAGGATGTCCCTATTTTGACTGGAGAAATGTTGGAAGGTATGGAGTTACGTGACCCCCAAACCAAGAAGATAAGTAACTATGCAAACTTTAGAAGGCAACCCTGTGTAGAAAAGTTTTTAAATGTTTAATGTTTAATTATGTTTACATATACTGTATGTTGGAAGCTGCCCAGAGGGGCTGGGACAACCCAGTCTTATAGATGGGGTATAAATAATAATGGTGATGATGTGGTGGTGATGATGATGATGATGATGATGATGATGATGATGATGATGATGATGGAATAAGACATCCCTATTTTCATCAGAGAAATGTTGGAGGGTTTGCAGAAGGTAGGGAGACCAAAATAAGGTTTCCTGGAGACAGTCCCCAGATTTATAAATCAGTCCCCATACAAAATCCATTGAAGTTGAAAAGTGTCCCCGGATTCATTGAAAAAAATCTGGTAGAAGGAGGTGGAGTCAGAGCCAACTAATTCTCCTATTGTCGTAGCATTTGAATAACTTCTGTTGCTTTTCTAAGCAAGATATAAGGACATAGGAGAAATAATACTTTATTATAAAATGAATGGTTATGTTTATGCAATAAGTTAGTAAATATTAAGTGAAGTATGGAGATGATGGGAAGTTAAATGTACACTAAGAAGATTTATTGTTAGAGTATATGAGTTGTTGTTGTTGTTGTTGTTAACTTTGTTTCCCTTGTAACAAATGACATAAATGTATGGTCTTTTGTTGTTGTTTTAGTTTAATAAAGCATTATTATTATTATTTTAAAAAATTCTCCTGTTGTCTGTTCCACCATCCTTCTAAGGTGGCAACACAAGAAGACGGTTAAGTGGGGGCTGAATGAGGACTGACTGTCCTTCAAGCAATTCCTAGCCCAAGTGTACCTATGCACTGTGCCTGCACGTAGCTCCTGGTGTTTTGTGTTGATCCAGCCAAAAGGCCATGACACAGCCAGTGGGAGGCTATTGTGCAGAATCCCACCTGAAATCAGGCTAAGGCCCACTGGTGCCACCTCCTGGCCTGCAGTTTGATAAATCCTGCATTTTGGAACTTAGCATCACAGTAGCCAAGAATGGTTTCACATTCCAAAAACGTATTTAGGATCTTCACAGAAAATTTCTGCTGAGCGAATCTTTGGCCTATCTCTGTTTCCCCAAGGAATGCCTTCTCCCCTTGAGTCACGCACCTTCCTGAGTGGATATGGTCCCTTCTGCACACAGAGCACAAGCGTAGCAACAAACCGGTTCTCCTTCTTGAACCACCTTGGCGTAACCAGGGCGACAGCTCTCCGTACACCTGGAGCGAGGTATGGTCTAAGCATTAAGACAGGATGTATCCAGAAAAAAAGTATTAGAGGTCTTGAAGTGAATCATGGGCTTTGAAGACAATCTAATTGAGTCCCATCCCATCCACACTTCATAGGTAAGTTCTGTCCCATGGAAGAGGGAACAAGATTGTTTTCTCCTGCTCTGGAGGGTAGGACTCGACCCAATAGCTTCAAGCTACAAGAAAGGTGATTAAGACTACACATACGGAATAACTTTCTGACAGGAAGAGCTGTTTGACAGCGGAATGGTCTCCCTTCGGAGGTTGTGGACTCTCCTTCCTTGAATGTTTTAAAGCAAAGGTTGGGTGGCCATCTGCCATGGATGCTTTAGCTGAGATTCCTGCATTCTTGGATTAGATGACCCATGGATTCCTTCCGACTCTACAGTTCTATGAGTCTATGATTCTTTTGATGCACAACTGTGTGATTGTAAATGATTTTGCTCCAAAATGGCAGATCAGAGGACAAAGGGGACAACAGAAGTTTGAAGAATACACATTGTTAAGAATAGAAAACATGTGGAAGATTTTATTTACTTATTTATTGAATTTGTATACCACCCATCATCCGTAGATTTATTGGCAGGGCATGAGCAGGGAAATTTATAGGATGACTTCTGCAAGTCGGATGCCAGAATGCCAATGAGATCATGCAAATTTGCATTAAAGCTGTGGAATAAGAATTTGCAGGTGGGTGGATTAATATGGTATACATTGCATATTGTTAATGTACTTTCCAGCCCCAAGATGGCTTATAAAGGCATTTTGTAGGGTGTGTGTGTGTGTTGCCTTCCTAAATGAACACCTGGTGGGAATGAGGGGCAGGGCCTTCCCAGGGGCTACTCCCAGACTTTGGAATGCTCTTCCTAGAGAAGCTAGACCAGCTCCCTCCTTCTTGTCCTTCCATTAGCAGGTGAAGGCTGTTTAAATTTAACAAGCTTCGGGGAATGGACTGCTTTATCTAACAGTACTATGCTGCTTTTACTATCTGTATTTCGGTAGATTTGCTTATGTATGGTTTGATTCTATCATAGATTCTACTACAGAAAGCTAAAAACAAAAACAGATAACAGGTTTAAAAGTTATAAAACTATTATCTTTAATATGTTTTTCTTGTTGTTTAGTCATTTAGTCATGTCCGACTCTTCGTGACCCCATGGATCAGAGCAAGCCAGGCACTCCTGTCTTCAATATGTTTTTAGCTTTCCATATTTGAACTGCATGGTTTTAATTTCTGTAGGTTGCCTTGAGTCCTTTTTTCCAGACCAGGAAAAAAAATGTCACTGGAGGGCAGGGGAGAAAGATGCATGCAGATAATTTCACCAACCTTGTTAAACTGTGAGGGCCACACAATGTCTTCTTGGTTAATCGTGAGCTTTAAATCTGAGGATGCCTGTCTCTCAAAACTCCCAACTTTCACTCTGCCACGAGACCCATTGGGAAACAGCACCCAGTTCACAATATCATAGTCAGCTATCAGCTTCCCATTCTCATCTGTATATAGTCCACCCCTGGAAGTGTTAAATAACTGGACTTTTTTTAAGTGACGGTGAAACTGGAATGATAGAGAAAGCACCAGAATTAGGAAAACATGAAAGCCTATTGAATACCTCAGCCTTGCTCACATTAGCGCAGTGAGAAAATCATGTTGACTGATGACCTCTGAGCTCTAAAGCCACATTGTGACTTGGGATAGACCCTGTCAGTGAGGGACTGTAATCTGTTGAGAACTACACAAGTGAAGGCTTTCTCCACAGTACTCAGCAGGGAGATTCCTTGGTAGTTGTTACAGTCATGGAGGCTATCTTTGTTCTCAGCTAGTCCTAGTCTTTATAACCCTGTACCTTCTTCCAGAAGGCAAAAGCTGAAAGAGATCATTTCCGGGGTGCGCACTATGCTCCACTATCTCTGCAGTTTTCTTATGGCACCTGGAAGCATAGATTTGATCCAAGGTAGGAAGAGTGCACCCAGTTATTCTCTCTGCAGTCTTTACAACCCTGGACAACATTGTTTTTCCCCTGACCATGCAGCTCCCAAACCACACGCACAGACCATAAGTTAATACACTCTCAACAGTACAATGGTAAAATGCCATCAACAGGTCCTTTGAGAGATTATTTTTCTGGAGGATTCTCAGAAAATATAACCTCTGCTGTGCTCTCTTCATCAAGCCTTTACTGTTTTCTCCCCAGGTTAGGTCATCTCTCAACTCCATTCCCAGAAACCGAAACACAGAGACCTGTTCCACACAATTCCCCTCAATAATATGTGGCTGAATATTCAATTTACATTTCCTAAAGTCCATCTATGTACAACTCTGTTCCAATCCCTTGCAATGCAGGAATCTCAACTGGAGCATCAACGACCAAGGGTTATCCAATCTTTGCTTTAAAGCTTCCAATGGAGGAAAGTCATTGGTCTTTCACAGACAAGGTGGATATGCAATTTTGAGTTTTCTCTCCCTGCTGCAGGGTACTGGAGATCAGTAGAGGGAGTGTCATTACACATATGAGCTCAGTGTGAAAGCAGAATCAATTCATCCTACTGTTAGGGAAAGTGAGGTCAGCTAATTAAAGCAACAAGGGGCTCCTCATGAGGCCAGAGGAACATCGCCCGGCTGTGAGTGTGAAGGCCGCTCCCTGCAAGGCCCTTTCCACCTGGCCTAGGGGGCGAGGTCCAGACTCACCAGCCCTACAAAAGAGGCTCCTCATGAGGCCGGAGGAACATCACGCAGCTATTGTTTTATTGTTTTAATATGCTGTAAACTGCTTTGAGATTTTTATTAATTAAAAAATTAAAAATAAATTAAAAAACAGATTTGGGTCGCCGTTTGACTCCAGCACCAAAGTATGCCCAACAGCTGACCTGTGCCCATAGGCTTACAAACGGGCCTCAGAAATTGGGTGGGGCGGGGAAGTGAGTTTCATCATGACTATCAAATTCAATTGTGGATGCAGGATAATGGTTGCAGAGCTGGACAATGGATTGCAATTTGAAAAAGGAATACCTGCCATGGCTGCAGCCTTTGAAGTTCCAATCTCTCTCTTCCACCCACCATCAACATCTGTTTGGATCTGGACAAATATGCCGAGTTTAAGGCAAATGCCACAGCTTGGGCACTGTTGTAAATGATGTAGCTGTCTTGAGACAGGGCCCTTTCAATCTCCTCTTGGGGGAGAATCACCAGTTTCCTCTTCTCTGTACATGTTGTCCAACCTTCCATGGATGGACATAAACAATGAAATGATTGACTCCAAAACCGACTTGTTACAAAAGACAACGGCGCATAGTATTCATATTTTGTCCTTTTTCTGGTTTTTATTGCAAAAGACAGAGAACCATGGGTGTACCTGAAGGAATCAATGTGATGAGACAAATTCGAGTTCATGTCCTGAAAAGCTGTTGTGACCCAGATTCTTTTCCCGGTTTGCCTCTTTTCAAGGAGCATTTGTACCCTGATGATCGACCCAAAATCATAGTGAGAGTCTCCAAAGAAAACAAATACATTGACTAGTGTCCACACGTCAGGTGGTTCACCCTGTAAAAAAATTTCATATAGCGCCTTTTGTGTAATTCTTTCTGTGAAGGCAACACAAATTCCACTGGTAACCATCAAAGGAGTCAAGGCATTTAAGAAACTTTCTCCATTATAATTGTCTGGAGCAAAGAGGCCAATCCATGTCCATCCAAAATGAAGAAGCAACTTGATAATCCCCATATACTGAGTTTCTTCTTTGGGGATCATCCGGTAGGCAAAAGGGAACTGTGTTTTATCATTAAGAGAAAAGCCCGAACTGATCTAGTGAGAAAAGGAAGGGGGGGCATAGAGACATAAAAAGGTTAAATATCTAGGGATATGGCTAACATCAAGAAATATAAATTTATACAAAAATAACTACGAAAAAAATTGGCTTGAGGTAAAAAGAAATCTAGAAATATGGAGCAGAATGAATCTCTCATTGCTAGGGAAAATAGCAGCGATGTGCTGCCAAAAATGCTATTTCTTTTCCAGTCAGTTCCACTAAATGGTACCCCCACCTGCTTTGTAAAGACACTGTACCCAATTTACAACATTATTCATTTTGCTTTTGTTTAAGATACCAGAGAGGGACCCAATACATTTCAGAAGCGAACCCTACAAGAGAATTATAAAATAATAAAACCCCAAATTATAATATATGGCTGCCCCTAAAATTCAAGCAGTGAAACAGGCAAGTAAAATGCACAGGCAAGTAAATATCTGACACTGAGGTGATAAGAATTGAGAACAGAGATACCACCTTAGCTTGGGCCTGGCATGATTCTTCATTTTTATACAAGTCGTGCTCAACTATGAGTACAATAGGGAGTAACAGCTAACAGATCATCTCAACCCCAGTAACACAGCAGGAAGGTGAATTAAAGCATTCATACAACAAGAAGGCAAGTATGCTAATGTCTGTTGTAAATCATTTTAGGGGAATCCTTCAAAAAAGGATCATCATAGAGTTGGAAGGAAGCTCATAAGTCATCTAATCTCATCCCCTTCCCCATGCAGAACATCCCTAGTTGGTGGCCATCCCATTCCCTACCTGTGGGATTTTGTAGATGCCCAACATGCTAGAAATCTGGGTGGAGATGTCTGATTCAGCCCCTTCAATAACAGTCAAGAGGTTCTTGCGTCTTCCACAGTTATAGTTTGGAATATTTTTCTCCCTACCGGAATGCATATCTAACATGGCATTGGAAACCAGTCGGCCATCATAGTAGGTGTCAAATAGGTTGTATCCCAGGGTGAAGTTGGGCAAGATCCTGGGATCCTGGTTGATCTCCTGAACAGCAAACAAGAAGGACAGGATGTGCCAGTAATTTGGAGTAGACTCACTACCATCAAAGAAACAGCATTTGTGAGTGACACACTGCCATGCTCCTGTCTCTGACATGTTAAACTTTTAATGCACTTTTTATGCAGGCAGCATAAATATCACAGTAAGTTATCCCCAGATAATGATCTTCATGGTTGCATTGAGGGTGAGGAGGGTTCTAAAGTGAAGGTCCAGTTAGGAACAAAAATGGGGAAGGTTATTGCTTTCAGGAGTAATCCCGCACCAGCCTTCAAAGAACCATATTAAAGGCATAATAAATGCTAATTCAGCATTCGAAAAGTGATAAAAGGTAGCTGTAGCTTGTCTGCTTTAAAAAAGATCTGAGTGCTGAAACCGAATGCTCAACTTTTACATTGGAAAGGAAAAGACTGCCATCCTATACCCACTTACCTTGGTGTAAGCTCCATGAGCTCATTGGGACTTCTGAATATTGCAATATAAGCCAATAAATGTAAATTTTGCTTTGACTGGTGATATGCAGTCCAGCCCTTGAATGAAACAAGGATTTCAGTGGAGGAAACCATCAGGAAGCTTCAATGACTTCATGAGCCCTTGTCTTGACTCATAGCTGTCAACTTTTCCCTTTTCTTGCGAGGAATCCTATTCGGAATAAGGGAATTTCCCTTAAAAGAATGGAAATGTTGACAGCTATGCCTTGACTCTGCCAGTGAAATTAGCTGATGGCCACAGTGTATTTGTGTGTGTGTTGGGGATGCAGTGGGGTTAGTGCTATGAACTAAAGAAAATATCTCTGGAATCAAATGGAGTTTCCAGGTTACACTGTACTCATGTAAGCATAGCATAGATTTTGCCTTGGAGGCTGCATAAATCAGCTTGCAATGATGGTGGGTGTTGCTGGAAAGTTGCCAGTGGTAGCTTCCAGCTGGGAAATGTTATTTTAAATTGCCATCCAGCTTAGGCATAAAGGAAAATGTTGCTTTTTGCTGCAGAAAGAGAGTTGCCTTGTTAGTCATTTCTCTTCCCTGAGAGAACCATTCTTGCCTTAGTCTCGAGGAGCAGTGTCAGACCAGGGAGACTCATTCTACCAGTACCTTTGAGGAGGTTTCTTCAGACTGGAAGTTACAAAACAGAGCACCAAAAAAAACCTCACATGCCTTCCAAAATACCAGCAGAAAATATTTTTAGGGGTTGGGTTCAACTCAATAGTTGCACCAGCAGGAGCAAGTGCAAAGAGCCCCACTTGAACAATGGGGCTTCCCATCTACTCCCCACTGTGTGCAACCCTGCAACAATCAGCTTGGGGTGGGAGAATCCCCAGAAATGCCTGGGGTTGGAGGAAGGGAGGAGAGATTGTTCTGTCAGGAAAGCAGAAGTACGTGCACTAACTGATTGACCTCCTTAGCACTATTTTTAATTCCACCCAGTAACTTGACCCTCATGCCAGTGAACACTGCTTGACCCCTCACTGTCCCTTCCCCTCTCTCCAAATTCTCAATTGCACAGTGAAATTGAAAAAATTCCTTCCAGTAGCACCTTAAAGACCAACTAAGTTAGTTCTTGGTATGAGCTTTCGTGTGCATGCGCACTTCTTCAGATACACTTCAGTGTGTATCTGAAGAAGTGTGCATGCACACGAAAGCTCATACCAAGAACTAACTTAGTTGGTCTTTAAGGTGCTACTGGAAGGAATTTTTTTATTTTGACTATGGCAGACCAACACGGCTACCTATCTACTACAGTGAAATTGGTTCTTCTTGCTAAAGAACAGGGGTATTTTGAACACACATCCAGCAACACCTGGAACTTTTCTGCTAGGCAGTTATGCTGGGGATAGAGGGAGAAGCTGTGTGTTGGTATTTGCTTTTAGACACCCCCTCCCTCCCCCCAAAAGACCCACGTTAGCTAAGACTGCTTCTTATCACAAGATCTGAAAGCAGGAATGTTATTGGTTATTTCGGTCGAAATTATTCTAGAAAACCAAGTTGCTCCTTAACACATTATCACCACACGAAACTGTGTGAATCTCCCTGGATGCAGCTCATGAACTGGCCAGCTGTGTTCATGATTCCGTTTTTGTGTTCACTAAATTCAGGTTAAACGTAAGGGGAGAGTTTGACCCAGGGAAACAGGGTTTTGGCTGCACTGGAAGGTGGGAAGAGTCAAGAGTGAAGGTGGAGCAACAATGAACCCGTCAGCACGTAGCTACTCACTCTTCAAGCCTGGTGGAGGGGTGCTGGGAGAAGTTGTATGGTTCAAAGGTAGCGCTTTTTGTAGATATGACGCCACCAACAAGGTACTCTCCTGGCCTGTAATAATGCATTGGTTTATTCCGATGCTTGGGTGGATTCAAGAAGCATTTTGCCTTCTGCATCCCACAGGCTCCATGGGGCATTAGGAGCAGCAGGAGCACAAGCACAGATATCATTCTAGAGATGGCAGTGAGAGTCTCTTGTGACAGCAATAGAGACTTCAGTTGCACAACTGGAGTCCAGGCTTGGGTGCAGCTTTCAAGGCAGCAAAAACAAGCCAAGTCTCTGACCAGGTTCTCATCGGCACAAGTCTTATTTATCATTTCATTAGCAGGAGGTATATAAACCACAGTTATTCTTCCAAGCTTTTTACGAAAAGGTTACATCATGCTTCCGTTGATTTTGATGTTTCAGTTATTGGTCTCATGGGAAGGCCCTGGAGATTTGGTTGTGAGGAGAGGAATAAATTACTATTATTTTTTATAATTGTAAAGGGGGAGGAAGTTTCACCTCTGAAACGTCTTGGATTCCTTGTGTGGCTCAAGGAACAGGTTCAGAGCTGGAAGAAAAACATGTTTGTGAGAACTCACCGATGAGGTTCTGTATCCTGAGAAGGACCAGTGAGGCTTCAGCTGCATTTGGCCAACATTGTATTGAAGAGAGGCTTTCATAAGACTATGGGTGAAAATGCTTGTAGTTTTGAGGATATATTTGAAAGATCACACATGAAATATGGGAGCACCAGCCCTCTCCCCCCCCCATCAGTGTACAAAAACATCTCCTTATGTGGTACTATTTCATTCTCCTATCCTCCAACATTTTTTTCTGATGAAATTATTATTGTTATTGTTACTGTTAAATAATAATAATACCCCGCCCATCTGGCTGGGCTTCCCCAGTCACTCTGGGCGGCTTTCAACAAAATATTAAAATACAGTAATGCATCAAACGCTAAAAGCTTCCCTAAAAAGGGCTGCCTTCATATGTCTTCTAAAAGTCTGGTAGTTGTTGTTCTCTTTGACATCTGAAGAAGAGGAAGAGTTTGGATTTGATATCCCGCTTTATCACTACCCTAGGGAGTCTCAAAGCGGCTAACAATCTCCTTTCCCTTCCTCCCCCACAACAAACACTCTGTGAGGTGAGTGAGGCTGAGAGACTTCAGAGAAGTGTGACTGGCCCAACGTCACCCAGCAGCTGCATGTGAAGGAGCGGAGACGCGAACCCGGTTCCCCAGATTGCGAATCTACCGCTCTTAACCACTACACCACACTGGCCCTTGGCTTCCCTGAGCCTCTGCAGGAAATATCCAGAGAAATGTGTACAGAAAGTAACAAGTGGGGATCCTGCTTTTAGGAACACAGAAATCCTCAGGATACAGAATCAGGCCATTAGTCCACCTAGCTCATGGTTTCCGAAACATGGTTCTCCAGCTGTTTTTGGACTACAGTTCCCATATTCCCTAACCACTGGTACGGCTAGCTAAGGATGATGGGAGCTGTAGTCCAAAAACAGCTGGAGACTCAAGTTTGGGAAACTCGGAACATGTTCCATAGGGTCTACACTGATGGGTAGTGGTCCTCCGGGGTTTTAAACAGGAGACATTCACCCAGTCCCAACTGGAGATGCTGGGGATTGAACCTGGGACCATCTGCATGGGAAGCAGGTGCTCTGCAATTAAGTTACTTCACTTTCCTCCTGGAAGGGATATCTGTATTTTCTCCTGGACAGAGACATCTATCTGCTATTCTCTTTTTCTTACTCTGTCTCTCCAGCACCACCAGCTCTGCTCACTCCCTCTTGATGGATGCTTCCTAACCCACTGGCAAAAACTGCACAGGAGAGCTTTTGAGAAAACACAAAATTTTGAGTAAGTCACGGGTTGCAAGAGAATAAAAACACAAAAAGGCCCTGGAAGCAGCATGGATGGCATATTTATTCAGAAATTATGAATTATGAGAAAATAGGTAGACTGCTTTCCAGTGGAAAGTAACAATAGTGTAAAACATTTTGACAAGTTGATTTCCAGAGTTGGTTATCACCTAATTCCTTATAATTTAATGGCAAATGAAAGCCTCAGGGTCAGGTTGTGGCATCTTTATATAACTGGATTGCTCACTAAACAGGGCAGCTAATTTGAACATAATAGACTCAAGCGTCTCACTTTGTTTTCATTGTGAGATGCTCCTTTGTATTCAGGTGAGGCCTCAGCACAATAATGTAGCACTTTGGGATGAAGATGCAGCCCAGAAGCCCAGCACTGGAGGCCAAGATAGAGAAGACCTGCACGGCTACCATGTATTTCCCCTTGGTGCTCAGGTAGGTGGGCACAAAGGACACCCAAACACTGCAGAAGACCAGCATGCTGAAGGTGATCAGCTTGGCTTCATTGAAGGCCCCAGGCAGCTTCCTGGCTAGGAAAGCCACCGTGAAGCAGATGGCTGCCAGGAAGCCCATGTAGCCAAGGGCAATGTAAAACATGGCAACAGACCCTTCATTGCACTGCAGGATGATCTCTCCAGGCTTGGAGTTCATGTCGGAATCTGGAAACGGGGGAGAAATCCCTATCCAGATGGTACAGAGGAGAACCTGGACACTGGAACAGGAAATGATAATGGAGTTGGCCAGACTCTTTCCCAGCCATCGTCTCACTTTGTTCCCTGGCTTTGTAGCCAGGAAGGCCAGCACCACCGTGATGGTTTTGGCCAACACAGAAGAGACGGCAACTGAGAAGATGATGCTGAAGGCTGTTTGTCGGAGGAGGCAGGTTGCTTTCTTTGGCCGACCAATGAACAGAAAAGAGGACAAAAATGAAAGCATGAGAGATACAAGGAGTATGTAGGAAAGGTCTCTGTTATTGGCTTTGACTATGGGAGTTTCCATATATTTTATGTAGACCCCCAAAATGAAGCACGTACTTAAGAATAAGAATAGGGCAACGAAACCAAGCGTGATCCCCAAAGGTTCCTTATGAGCAAGGAAAGTGATAATCTTGGAGATGCATTGATCTTGCTCCTTGTTTGGATGTTCATCTTCTGGACATTTGGTGCAGCAGTTTGCATCTGAAAGGAAGAAAGGAGGCTTCAGTAATCTTAAGGGGAAACGTATAAACATACTATTACTTTTTCTATTGCATTTTATAGCATATCCATTTGAGACAGTTTATATTCTAGAATCAGCTGAGGGGAAACAATCATATCTTTTGAGATCTTATATAAAAAGCAGCACGGAATTAAAATCACAAAAAGGATGCACATGTTGTGGGCAGCATCCATCAAACCCTCTCTCTCTTTTCTCTCCTGTAGTTTTCCTTCCAAGGTCAAATCTTTCATCTCATATTAACCCAATCTTTGTGACTGGGATTCTCACCCCTTTTCCCCCAAGAGCCTGTTCAGAAGATCTGGAAATGACTGGGACACGTTGCACAAATTGCAGCATTCTTTCCATGGGGGAAGGAGTTCCACAGCTCACCTTTTCTCAAGCTGGGGATGAACACTGTCTTTCTAGACATTATGGCACATCCTTTCTTTTAAGGCAGAATATATTGACCAAAGGACTCTAAATGGAGAAAGGTCTTTATTTTCCTCCATCCTCCATGTGCCTCTTATTTTTTGCTTTAATCTCCAGTCACCTTCTTCTGTCCTTCACCTTACATACTCACTTTGTACACCGCTAGCTCCCCTGTACTGCCTACATGTTCCAACTCTCCTCTGTGAGCTTCATTTGTTCACTTTTTCTTTCTATAACATCTTTCCTTGCTAAAAATGTTTCCCTTAACTCCCTTGATATTCTTGGTGCCTTTCCCCCAAAGTGAATAGAAGAAGAAGAAGAAGAAGAAGAAGAAGAAGAAGAAGAAGAAGAAGAAGAAGAAGAAGAATTTATTATTTATACCCCGCCCATCTGGCTGCGTTTCCCCAGCCACTCTGGGCATCTTCCAACAGAATATTAAAATACAATAGTCTATTAAACATTAAAAGCTTCCCTAAACAGGGCTGCCTTCAGATGTCTTATAGAAGTCTGGTGGTTGTTTTTCTCTTTGACATCTGGTGGGAGGACGTTCCACAGGGCAGGTGCCACTACCGAGAAGGCCCTCTGCCTGGTTTCCTGTAGCTTGGCTTCTTGCAGCAAGGGAACCGCCAGAAGGCCCTCGGCGCTGGATCTCAGTGTCTGGGCAGAATGATGGGGGTGGAGACACTCCTTCAGGTATACTGGAACAAGACCGTTTAGGGCTTTAAAGATCAGCACCTTTTTATCGGTGTTTGAATCTCTGCACTATTTATATTCTCCCAAGGGATGCCCTTTCCCTCTGAATCACCCACCTTCCTGAGTGGAGATGGTCCCTTCTGCACAGAGAGCACAAGCATAGCAGCAAATGGGCAGCCCTTCTTGAATCACCTTGGCGTATCCAGGTTGACAGCTTTCGGTACACCTGGCATGAGGCATAGTCTAAACAAAGGTGAAGAGGCATCAAGAGGAATGTGTTAGAGGTGTGGAAATGAATCATGGGGTTTGGAAGAGGTTTCCATAAACAGCCACTTTTAGGCAAATACTTTTTGTGCTTACAAACTATTCTGCTATATATTATTTTTCTGCTCTGATAATTTCAGAGCAGAGGGCCAAGGAAAGATCACAGGTCTCATGCTAAGCTGGAACAGGAAGTACTTGTTAACCAAAGGGATTGTACTGTATGGACGGTTTTTTTGGCACACCTGTTGCAGGTCATGAGCTAGAGTGTTTCTAGTGACTTTCTGAAGCTGAGTGTGGATGCTGCTCAGATTGCTTGAATTCTGCATTAAAGATGTGAAACAAGGGCTGTTGGATGAATGGAGAGACAAATGTTTCATGCTGTTATCACATGTTTGAACCTGACATTGAAGCACAAAGTGGTGTGGTTGATTCACTCAAGAAAGGAGTGTTTGGGATAGGAGTTGGGATGGTTACAGATGAGCTCTAGATTGGGTTTACAGGAATTGGATAAGAATAATTTCCTGTTTCAGTATCCTGTAAACAGTATAAATGATTTCAGCTTCACAGATGAAAAGCAGGGAGGGAGGACACTTCATTCATCTCCCCTACCTGCTTAAACTGCCAGGGCCACACAATGGCTTCTGTGTTAATGGTGAGTTTTAGATCTGAAGATGCCTGTCTCTCTACACTCCCAACTTTCACTCTTCCACGAGACCTATTACGAAACAGCACCCAGTTCACAATATCATAATCTGCTGCCAGATCCCCATTCTCATCTGAATAGAGTCCGCCCCTGGAGGTGTTAAACAACTGGACACTTCTTAAGAAAGGGTGAAGCTGGAATGGCAAGAAAAAACAATGCAGTTAAGGTAACATAAGAGCCTTCTGAATTCCCAGTCATGAATCCCACATTTTGTTGTGGGCATCCGTCTGTCTTGAGAGACAATAGAGTGCACCTCCAGGGGTGAAGTGAAATGGCTGGAGAATCACAGCGCCTGCTGTGGCTGCAGAGACTGGTAACTGGTAACTGCTTTCTCCTGTCTTTTGTTGCACTGGCAGCACCAAAGCGACCTACTCTGGGGCACAAGCTGGGGCAGTGTGACTGGAGGTCCTAGGCTGCCCAGATGGCAAGACCATTTCCGCCTCATTGATGTAGTCCAATGGAATGGAATGCAATACATTTGGCACCAGCTTGGCTGCAGAATTTGCCGGAAGCATGGAGCATACAAGATGCCATCAAACCAACTTAGGAATTCCACTCCAATTTGTTTGGGGTTTGATCCTTACCCTTTTCTTACCACCCAATGATGTCCCTCAAGACAGCGGATAATTTTACATATTCTTATCATAAATCAATAAAATAATCTGTATTAATCTTAGATGATGCCTAAGTGAAGGACATTGATTCCAGAGTTGGAGAGTGGATTACGCATTTGCAGTGATGGTGCAAAAGAGATAAGTATACCTGCCAAGGCTGCAGTCTTCCATGTCCCCAACTGTCTCCTCTACCCATCATCAGCATCTGTTTGGATCTGGAAGAAGAGGCAGAATTTAAGGCAAGTGCCACAGCTTGGACGCTGTTGTAAGTAATATAGCTGTCTTGAGACAGGGCCCTTTCAATCTCCTCCTGGGGAAGAATCTCCAGTTTCTCTTTCTCTGTGCACCGTATCCATTGTTTCACGGGCAAGACATCCTTGGAACATAAACAGTGAAATGATTCATCCCAAAATTGTATTGTCCTTTCAGACCATGGCTCAAAGTAGTCATGTTTTGTCCATCTTCTGGTCTTCATTGTGAAGGACAAAGAACCATGGGTGTACATAAAGTGCTTAATATCGTAGTGCAAAAGCCTGTTGATGTCTTGAAAAGCTGTTGTAATCCAAACTTTCCCCCCAGTTTGTATCTTTTCAAGAATTTCTTGTATCACAAATATTGGAGTAAATTCATAGCGAGAGTCCCCGTAGAAGACAAATACATTGACTTTTCTCCACATGACAGGTGGCTTCCTCTCCATGAACTCTGCATATAGAGTCTCACGTTCCACTCTTTCTGAGAAGGCGACACAGATTCCTCTACCCATCATCAGAGGTCTCACAGCATTCAAAAACCTTTCTCCACTGTCATTGTCTGAAGCAAAGAGACCAATCCATGTCCATCCAAAATGCAGGAGCAACTTGACAATCCCCAGGTACTGGATTTCTTCCTTGGGGATCATCTGGTAGACAAAAGGGAACTGAGTTTTATCATTATGAGAAGAGCCATAGCTGACCTGGTGAGGAAGAGTAGAGGCTGATTTAGGTCCAGATATTCTCTTTCTTCAGAATATTAGGTTGTGGAGAAATATATAGCTATGTGACCAATGAGACGGAAACATGGAAGGTGCCTAAAGAAGCCAGGGTGGCTATCTAAACAACTTTTAACTGAGTTAAGATTAAAAAAGGATGTGTACAAAAAATGGAAAAGGGGGGAAACCACCAAAGAGAAGAAGAGTTTGGATTTGATATCCCGCCTTTCACTCCCCTTCAGGAGTCTCAAAGCGGCTAACAATCTCCTTTCCCTTCCTCCCCCACAACAAACACTCTGTGAGGTGAGTGGGGCTGAGAGACTTCAAAGAAGTGTGACTGGCCCAAGGTCACCCAGCAGCTGCATGTGGAGGAGCGGAGACACGAACCCGGTTACCCAGATTACGTGACTACCGCTCTTAACCACTACACCACACTGGCTCTAGCCAGCACATGTAGACACAAAGTCAGAAAAGCTAAAGCACAGAATGAACTCAGGCTTGCTAGAGAGGTTAAAAGCAACAAAAAAGGCTTTTATGGGTATGTCCGTAGCAAAAGGAAGAACAAAGAAACAGTGGGGTCACTCAGAGGAGAAGATGGTGAAATGCAAACAGGGGACACAGAAAGGACTGAACTCCTCAATGCCTTCTTTGCCTCAGTCTTCTCCAATAAAGAAAAAAATGCCCGACCTGAAGAATTTGGAGCAAATGATTCAGCAAAGGAAACACAGCCCAGAATAACTAAGGAGATAGTACAAGAATACTTGGCTAGTTTAGATGTATTCAAGTCTCCAGGGCCAGATGAACTGCATCCAAGAGTATTAAAAGAATGTTGTCCCTATTTGCAAAAAGGGGAAAAGAGAGGACCCAAATAATTACCGCCCAGTCAGTCTGACATCAATACCAGGGAAGATTCTGGAGCAGATCATTAAGCAAACAGTCTGTGAGCACCTAGAAAGGAATGCTGTGATCACCAATAGTCAGCATGGATTTCTGAAAAATAAGTCATGTCAGACTAACCTGATCTCGTTTTTTGACAGAATTACAAGCCTGGTAGATGAAGGGAATGCAGTGGATGTAGCCTACCTTGATTTCAGCAAGGCATTTGACAAGGTGCCCCATGATATTCTTGTAAAGAAGCTGGTAAAATGCGGTCTTGACTATACTACCACTCAGTGGATTTGTAACTGGCTGACTGACCGAACCCAAAGGGTGCTCATCAATGGTTCCTCTTCATCCTGGAGAAGAGTGACTAGTGGGGTGCCACAGGGTTCTGTCTTGGGCCCGGTCTTATTCAACATCTTTATCAACGACTTGGATGATGGACTCAAGGGCATCCTGATCAAATTTGCAGATGACACCAAACTGGGAGGGGTGGCTAACACCCCAGAAGACAGGATCACACTTCAAAACAACCTTGACAGATTAGAGAACTGGGCCAAAACAAACAAGATGAATTTTAACAGGGAGAAATGTAAAGTATTGCACTTGGGCAAAAAAAATGAGAGGCATAAATACAAGATGGGGGACACCTGGCTTGAGGGCAGTACATGTGAAAAGGATCTAGGAGTCTTGGTTGACCACAAACTTGACATGAGCCAACAGTGTGACGCGGCAGCTAAAAAAGCCAATGCAATTCTGGGCCGCATCAATAGGAGTATAGCATCTAGATCAAGGGAAGTAATAGTGCCACTGTATTCTGCTCTGGTCAGACCTCACCTGGAGTACTGTGTCCAGTTCTGGGCACCACAGTTTAAGAAGGACACTGACAAACTGGAACGTGTCCAGAGGAGGGCAACCAAAATGGTCAAAGGCCTGGAAACGATGCCTTATGAGGAACGGCTAAGGGAGCTGGGCATGTTTAGCCTGGAGAAGAGGAGGTTAAGGGGTGATATGATAGCCATGTTCAAATATATAAAAGGATGCCATCTAGAGGAGGGAGAAAGGTTGTTTTCCGCTGCTCCAGAGAAGCGGGCACGGATCAATGGATCCAAACTACAAGAAAGAAGATTCCACCTAAACATTAGGAAGAACTTCCTGACAGTAAGAGCTGTTCGACAGTGGAATTTGCTGCCAAGGAGTGTGGTGGAGTCTCCTACTTTGGAGGTCTTTAAGCAGAGGCTTGACAACCATATGTCAGGAGTGCTCTGGTGGTGTTTCCTGCTTGGCAGGGGGTTGGATTCAATGGCCCTTGTGGTCTCTTCCAACTCTATAATTCTATGATTCTATGACAAAATATGTATATATTGTAAAAATACTAGGCTGTGGGGGGTGTATACACACACACACATACACATGCAGGCAGGCAGACAGACACACACACACACACACACACACCTAGTGATATATAAAGATGTGTTTTGGATGCTTAGGAGAAACCTCACTTTTTGAGATTGTCTTGGACCTAATTATAAAAACACATGATAAACTAGCATAGTGAATGGATGGTGAAATTGTGTCAGTAATTAGATGTATAAATACGCTGCATTGGGGGTGCAAAAATGTCCATTAATACATTTTTAAAAGATAGTTCTTTCATTATAAACTGGAAAAGTCATTAATGACTATTATAACCACCATATATAACAAATAGTAACCACTGTAATGTCAAACAAATTGTACCATGTTACTATAAACTAGATTGAAGCTTTCTTTACATTTTCTTTGTGGCCCCCACAAAGAAAATCTTTTCTACCCACAACGACCACATTTTCCCTCCACTTTCAGAGGCAGGGAACCTCTGAATGCCAGCTGCTGGGAAGCAAAATTGTGAAGAGCGTCCTGATTGCAGGCCTTTCCAGAAGAGGCATCAGGTGAGCATATCTGAATACAAGATGCTGGGCTAACTGGTCCTTTGATGTGATCAAGCCCCTCTGTGCTTCTGATGTTTCTGGGGAATATCAGGCTAGATTCACCTTATTGTAGGTCTTTTTAGGACCACCCTTTCCTAAAAGGTGAATGGCAGAGTTGGGAGAGAGCTACGTGGTCATGTAGTCTAATCCCCTGCACATACTAGCACTGTAGTATATTTGACAGGGAGGCATTCCAGTCCCTACCTCCCCGACCTGGCCACAGTGATCCATGCGACGGTCACCTCCAGGCTTGACTACTGTAATTCGCTCTACGCGGGGCTGCCCTTGAAGCTGTCACAGAAACTCCAGCGGGTGCAGAATGCTGCAGCGAGGCTCCTCACGGGGTCTCTGCCATGGGAGCATATTCAGCCAGTGCTTTTCAAGCTGCACTGGCTTCTGGTGGAGTACAGGGTCAGATTTAAGGTGCTGCTTTTGATCTTTAAAGCCCTTCACGGCCTAGGACCCTCGTACCTAAGGGACCGCCTCTCCCGGTATGCCCCACGGAGAGCCTCAAGGTGCATAAATAGCAACACCCTTGTGGTCCCAGGCCCTAAGGGAGTTAGATTAGCCTCAACCAGAGCCAGGGCCTTTTTAACACTGGCTCCAGCCTGGTGGAACGCTCTGTCTCATGAGACCAGGGCCCTGCGGGATCTGATTTCTTTCCGCAGGGCCTGTAAGACAGAGTTGTTCCGCCTGGCCTTTGGCTTGGAGCCAATTTGATTCCCTCCCTCTCTTTCTTTTTTCTTTTCCTTCTCCTCCTGCGATGAGGCTACATTTTAATATTTTAATGTTTCAATATTTTAATGTTGTATTTTAATTTTGTTTTTAAGTTGTAATCATTCAACTTGTTTTTATTATTGCTTGTAAGCCGCCCTGAGCCCGGCCTTGGCTGGGGAGGGCGGGGTATAAATAAATATTATTATTATTATTATTATTATTATTATTATTATTATTATTATTATTATTACCACCTGTGGGATTTTGTACATGCCCAACATGCTTGAAATCTGGATGGAGTTGTCAGGTTCAGCCCTTTCAAAAACAGCCAAGAGGTTCTCCCGCCGTCCGCAGTTATAGTTTGGAAGATGGCTTTCCCCACCAGAATGCACGTCTAGCATTGCATTGGAAACCAGTCTGCCATTAAAATAGGTTTCAAAGAGGCTGTAGCCTAGGGTGATGTTGGGTAGCGTCCTGAGATCCTGATTCATCTCCTGAACAGCAAACAAGAAGGACAAAATGTGCCAATACATCGTTGGAGCCAAACTGCAAACCAGCAAACATAACAGTTATGACCAGTTACAGATAGGTAGCCGTGTTGGTCTGCCATAGTCAGAATAAGAAAATTCCTTCCAGTAGCACCTTAAAGACCAACTAAGTTAGTTCTTGGTATGAGCTTTCGTGTGCATGCACACTTCTTCAGATACCTGAAGAAGTATCTGAAGAAGTGTGCATGCACACGAAAGCTCATACCAAGAACTAACTTAGTTATGACCAGGACACCATTCTCCATTCAATGAAAAGAGAATGCCAAATTCTTTATTTTTATTAATCAAAGGACTTTTCTGGGCAACATCAGTCTAAATTTTTTGTATCTCCTCCCCCCACCCAAAAAAATGTTTTGTAATGTTTTTACTGAAGGTGGGAGACCTCCCCTTGTTGCAAAGCAGATATTAACTCACCAATTCAGAGAAAAATTGAAAGGTTATTTTTCATGATGAAAAGTCCATAGTCTTCAAATAACAAAATCAACTGCATTTTCAAGTTTTGTGAAAGGCTTGAAAGCTGCTGAAAGGATGCTCTGATTTTGCAGCAGAAAATAATTTTAGCTAACCCCCTGAAAGTTACAATAAGCCCTGATAGAAACTCTGTTGTGGACTGTCACTGGTGGGATTTGAGAACTTCGGGTTTGTGCAATTGAAATGGATTAAAGGACCCTGTTGCCCTGCCACAACAAATCCACATTCTTAAAAAGAAATGGACTTTTTGCATTCTGGAAGGTGACAACAGCATTGGAACACATTGGATGAACAAAGGACCAATGTGAAGGTCTCTAAATTCCCCACTTTAATGGAGATGAATGCAGAAGCAACACTTATTGTCACATGACTGTTTCATTAATAAATCAGAAATACAGTGGTATCTTGGGTTAAGAACTGAATTCATTCTGGAGGTCCGTTCTTAACCTGAAACTGTTCTTAACCTGAGGTACAACTTTAGCTAATGGGCCACGCCACCACCGAGTGATTTCTGTTCTCATCCTGAAGCAAAGTTCTTAACCCGAGGTACTATTTCTGAGTTAGCGGAGTCTGTAACCTGAAGCATCTGTAACCTGAGGTGTCTGTAACCCGAGGTACCACTGTAATGTTCAATAAAGACTTGATCTAATTTCAGCATTGCCTAAACTTTGTATATCTGGGAGCATCCAGAGTGCCAATAGGGCAACATTAGATCCATCTGAAACACACAGTTACTTACTCAAGAAGCTTTGTTGATGGGGGCTTAGAAAAGATGTATGGTTCAAAGAAAGCAGGTTTGGGTGAGATGATCCCACCAATGACATGGTCCCCTGCCCTGTAATAATTCAGTGGTTTGTTTCGATGCCTGAAGGGACTTGAGGGACAGTTCCCACAGACTGCCTGGGGCATTAACAACAGCAGTAGCAGCAGCAGCAGTGATATCATCCTAGCGACGCCAGTGACAATGTCCTTCCTTGTGACATCAGTAACTACAACAGAACAACAGGGGTCCAGCCTCTCAGGGTAGTGAGAGGAAACTGCCCACCCGCACAGCCCCTTCCTATCCTCAATCGTAGACCAGGTTTTCCACAGCACATGACTTGTTGTTTTGAGAAGTATAGGAGAGGAGGTATTTATGGCCCAGCTGTTTCTTCAAGCTTGTTACAAGAGGCTGCCCCATTTTCTTCCTTTTAAAATTATTGTTACAAGAAGTTGCCTTATTTTCTCCTTTTAAATTATTTGCCTCTGGGGAAATCCCTGGCACTTTTGTGTGTGGAGAGGAATACATCACTATGATTTTGATAATTATAAAGGGGAAGAAAGCTCCTCTCTGAAACCTCCTGGACTATGTGTGGCTCACTGAGCAGGTGCAGAACTGGAGGAAAAACAAGTCTGTGAGAAATGAGGAACACAGCTTCATAGTCTGGATTAAGTCATTGAGGATTCTGGTGAACTTTGCAAACTTTCTAATGATGAAATAGTTTCATAATAGGTAGAATCAAAGTGCTCTTTCTTTTAGGCTCTATTTGAACTATCACACATATGCATACATATGCATACGGGGACACGGGTGGCACTGTGAGTTAAACCACAGAGCCTAGGGCTTGCCAATCAGAAGGCTGGCAGTTCGAATCCATGCAACAGGGTGAGCTCTTGTTGCTTGGTCCCTGCTCCTGCCAACCTAGCAGTTCGAAAGCACGTCAAAGTGCAAGTAGATAAATAGGTACCGCTCCGGCGGGAAGGTAAACAGCGATTCTGTGCACTGCTCTGGTTCGCCTGAAGTGGCTTAGTCATGCTGGCCACATGACCCGGAAGCTGTACGCCAGCTCCCTCGGCCAGTAAAGCGAGATGAGCGCCGCAGCCCCAGAGTTGGCCACGACTGGACCTAACAATCAGGAGTCCCTTTTATGGGAGTCGGAACTTAAGAGGTTAAGTTGTTCCCATGATGCCTCAGCATTCTGACGTCAGATTTGGAAGCTGGGAGGAGTTTTCCTGTCTGTTCCCTCTCGGTCGTTGAGAGAGAGAGACGCAGTTTGTCATGGCTGCGAGGAGTCCGGGAATTTTCTGAGAAAATGATGAAATAAAGAGCTGTAAATGGACATTACTGTGCTCTGTGTGTTTGTCGGAAACTAAGTGACAGTTTGCTGCTGTGTTTTACTCTGCTGGGCGTGCATGGAAGAAGCAGATTGCACCGCTGAGAGGGAAGCGTGCCGGACCGCTGTAAAGAGCTAATTGGATTATAAATCAATTAGCACGTCAAGGACTAATCAATCCATCTACACCTTTACCAATTCCAGTTTGTAAAACAGTGATTGAATTCCCCCAAACCTCAGGCCTTTATATACATTATTTACACAATGAGTCCCATCTGATTGGCTGATTCTGCTTCCCTCCTGGAGCCTGATTGGTCTTCTCCTGCAAGCCAATCAGTTGTTGCATTTTAGAATCCTACCTGCCTATTGTTCTAGGATCCAAGCTTAGTACATAAGCGGAAATCACGAAGCGGTTGGGGGGGGCAGTTTGCAGCTAGATTGTATGTATCACTCCCCGCCACAAACTCCTGTGGCTCTCGCATAGCTCACAAGCAAACCTTCCCACCTTTTGGACTTTCTGTCCCCTCCAAGCATCAGATTCCACCCCCACCACCCCATTTAGCTAAGGACTCATTTCCATTTAATTTAGCAGTTGGAGCACTGAAGGGCAGAAGAAGGAAAGTCGCCCCCACTCCTTTCCCTGCAAAGTGTCCTTATTTAAACTGTCATCATTTGCACCTCTGAAACTGCAGCGGCGCTTCATGTTCCATTTTGAACTGTGGCTGCTTGCAAGGGAAGCGGGGGCAGGGCACCGTAGAGCTACGGAAACAGTAGAGCAATTCCTCCCCCTGGGTCCTGCTGTTGTACGAATGGGAACCTGGCTTAGGAGTCAACACCTAGGGGCCAAGGTCCTTTCAGGCACCCAATGAAATATTTGAGGCTGCCCCTCCAAAATTTATGGGCGTTGCCATTCAAATGGTATGTGTGCACTGCATCTTGTGGTCAATTATGTAGGGCAGGGCTTAACTACCCCCCCGCCCGATATTTTATTCAAGTTGGCATCGCTGAAACCAAGAATGAATATATACTTTCCTATATCTGTATTCCTATATCTGTATTACAGTAACCAAAGTTGGTTACTAAGAGTATGCCCCTGGTCGCCAAAGTAAGCTTTCGAAAGTGTTTCCTCCATTGCAAAGTTTGCCAGGTCCACTGGCCCATCTCGACCATGAAATCCTCTTGGTGATTTCTCAAAAACATGTTTTCTCTCCAGCTCTGCACCTGCCCAGTGAGCCAAGCAGAGAGTCCACGAGGTTGCAGACAGGAAACTTCTTCCCCTGTATAATTATCAAAATCACAGTGGTGTAGTCCTCTACTCGCACCAAATCTTGTAGGATTTCCCCTGAGACCAATAACCTAAACTTCAGAATCAAGGAGAAAATGAGCCCACATCTTGTAAGAAGCTTGAAAGAAGATTGATGCCATAAATGCTTGTCAAAATATTAAGCATCACTGAGAGCCTGGTCTGAGGTTCAGGGCAGGCAGGGACTGTGAAGGTGGGAAGCTTTTTATTGCTAGCTTTAGCTCTGCATCCATGGCTAGAGCCCAGGTGTACCACTGAAGTCACTCCTTGTCATGGTCACTGCTAGGATGATATCACTGCTGTTGCTGCTGCTGCTGCTTATGCCTGAGGCTGTCTGTGGGACTCAGGCAGGGAAATGCTCTGTGAATCTCATGCGACTTCAAAATGAACCAGTGAATTATTACAGGGCAGGGGACCATCTCATTTGTGGGATCATCTCACCAAAAACTGCTTTATTTAAACCATACAACTTCTCTCGGCCCCCATTAACCGTGATTACCGAGTAAGTAACTATATACCACTTGGCTGCTGGAGAAAAAACATGAAATCAGTTAAGGTAAAGGGATCCCTGACCATTAGGTCCAGTCGTGACCAACTCTGGGGTTACGGTGCTCATCTCGCTTTATTGGCCGAGGGAGCCGGCGTACAGCTTCTGGGTCATGTGGCCAGCATGCCTAAGCCTCTTCTGGCGAACCAGAGCAACGCACGGAAATGCCATTTACCTTCCCGCCGGAGCGGTACCTATTTATCTACTTGCACTTTGACGTGCTTTCGAACTGCTAGGTAGGCAGGAGCAGGGGCCGAACAACGGGAGCTCACCCCATCACGGGGATTCGAACCACCAACCTTCTGATCGGCAATTCCTAGGCTCAGTGGTTTAACCCACAGCGCCACCTGCATTGAAATCAGTTAGCTGTTCATAACTTTCATGTTAGTGTTCCAGATGTGGCTCACCTTATGTAGATATTTTTTTGAAAAAATGATATATGCAACCTTGATCTAGCAATCTATACTCTGCTAAGGAGAAGGCAGTGCAGACTGAAGATTTCTTCTCTGGTGCCAAGCATAAACCCACCACATCCTTAACACATCCCCCTCACTGCTGTGGCTGTCAGCGAATTTCACTGCCAGAAGGGAGATGCAGGGAAATGGCTCAAGTAGTCTTTAAGGCCTTCTGGTGGTTTATTTCCGCGGAGGTTCTCAACATGTGGGTCCCCAGATGTTGTTGGACTGCAACTCCCATCATTCCTGAGCTCTGGCCTTGCTAGCTAGGGGTGATGGGAGTTGTAGATCAACAACATCTGGGGACCCACAGGTTGAGAAAGGCTAGGACTCCATTGCCCATAACTAAGTGTGAAAGTTACATTGCTCTGTGGTCAGCCACTTAGAAGTAAATCCCAATAAGCAAAATGAAGATCACTCCCAGTTAAGTGGAACCCGGCAAATCTATAGCATCCTTTGATCAGCTTCCAAGCATATCACAAACTTCTGAAATAAATTTGATTCTGTTCTTTGAAGGCTGAGGACCTTCTATCCCAAACTATAAATTCTACAATGTTTTAGGAAAGTGGCAAATTAATATCCAACTTGCAACCAGGGTCTGTATCGGTCCCCCAATAAAAACATAGGAATAATTATTTGAGGATGCACTGTTTCGAAGCGTATGGTGCCTGGAAAGGCTTCCGATTTATAAAAAGGAAGAATTTGGCATCCCTCCCATCCCCCACCCACAATGACTGGAGAACGGCAGCCTGTCACAACTGCTGCATTTAATGTTTTGCAGTATCTCAGAACAGAAGTACTGGCACATCCTGTCTTTCTTGCTTGCTGTTCAGGAGTTTAATCTGGAACCTTCACTTTTACCCAACACCACTTTGGGCTACAACCTCTTTGAAACCTATTTCGATGACAGAGTGGTTTCGAATGCAATGCTGGATGGGCATTCTGGTGGGGAAATGAATATTCCAAACTACAACTGTGGAAGACGCAAGAACCTCTTGGCTGTTATTGAAGGGGCTGGATCGGACATTTCTACCCATGTTTCTTGCATGTCGGGCATCTTCAAAATCCCACAGGTAGGGACTGGGATGGTCACCAGTCAGGGAAGCTACAGTGGTGGATTTCCTGCATTAGAGAGACCTCTGAGCTCCCCTTCGACTCTAGCACTCTTCATTTTTTATAAGGATTCTCTTAAAATTATTTATAATAGCCTGAGGTGTCCTAAGAGCATGAGAAACACCCTGAAGCTGGTTCAGCCTATAAGGCAGTCTAGTCTAGCATCCCATTTTCAGCCGAACAGAAACCACTTCTGGGAAGTCTGCAAGTGCGGTCTGAGTGAAAAGCCACTCTTACAACTTTTGATTCCCAACAACTGGCTTTCAAGACCATGGTGCCTTCAACAGTGGAGGAAGAACATGGTCCTTGCGGCTAGTAATCATTGATAGCCTTCTCCTCCTTGTCTAGTCAGTCCCTTTTTTGCTTGTTATTAACATATATCTGATATTCTTCCTTTCCTCGCTAGCTCAGTTATGGTTTTGCTCTTACTGATAAAACTCAGTTCCCTTTTGCCTACCAAATGGTTCCCAAAGAAGAAATTCAGTACCGGGGGATTGTCAAGTTGCTCCTGCATTTCGGATGGACATGGATCGGCCTCTTTGCTCCAGACAATGACAGCGGAGAAAGGTTCTTAAGTTCCTTAACACCTATGATGATCAGCAGTGGAATCTGTGTTGCCTTCTCAGAAAAAATACAACAAAGGACTCTGTACCAGATTTCAATACGGAGGGAGCCACCTGTTATGTGGAGAAAAGTCAATGTCTCTGTCTACTATGGGGATGCTTCCAATCGATTTGACCCAATCATCATGGTACAAAGGATACTTGAAAGGGTTCAAACTTGGGGGAAAGTCTGGATCACAACAGCTTTTCAGGACATCAACATAAACTTATCTTATGGTATTAATACCTTCATGTATATCCATGGTTCTTTGTCTTTCATAATGAAGACCAGAAAATGGACAAAATATGAATACTATAAGCCACAGTCGGGCACAACACTACGATTTTGGGATGAATCATTTCATTGCTTATGTTCGGAGGCTGTATTGCCCATGAAAGGTTGGATAAGATGCACAGAGAAAGAGAAACTGGAGATTCTTCCCCAAGAGGAGATTGAAAGGGCCCTGTCACAAGACAGCTACATTACGTACAGCAGTGTCAAGCTGTGGCACTTGCCTTAAATTCTGCCTATTCATCCAGATCCAAACAGATGCTGATGATGGGTAGAGGGGACAGGTTGAGACTTGAACGACTGCAGCCATGGCAGGTATTCCTCCCCGCCCCCTTGGATCCTTGTCCTGCACCCAGAATCCAATCCAACTGCCTCACCCGTGATAGCATTTCCAAGGCATATCTAACGTGTGATTCTCCAATGCTATTTGGCTTGCTTTGGTGGCATCAGAAGACATTCCATGGTTCAGTCACCATTCTCTAGTGATAAATTAAGAATGCAACTCAGCTTTCCCCCAATTTCCCCCCTCTCCCTCTGACTTCCCTCAACTTCCTCTTCTGGTGTGTGTTTTTTTGGGGGGGAATATATCTTGTTGATTTTCATGATCTGATATGTTGTAATATGATAAAAATGCAAAATCCAATAGATAGATAGATAGATAGATAGATAGATAGATAGATAGATAGATATGAATGGAACTCAGCAGTGACTGTGAAAAGCCAACAACATTATTCTTATGAGTCCAGAAGTGCACTAGCGCTACTTTGGAGGAGACTAGAGTGAAAAGTGAAAAGAGATCAATAATTTCCATGTTTTCGCAATTCTGTTTTTCTCCTGTCAGTCCAGCTCCACCCTTTCTTAAGAAACGTCCAGTTGTTTAACACCTCCAGGGGCGGATTGTATTCGGATGAGAATGGAGACCTGGCAGCTGACTATGATATTGTGAACTGGGTGATGTTTCCCAACAAGTCTCGTGGCAGAGTGAAAGTTGGGAGTGTAGAGAGACAGGCAGCCTCTGATTTAAAGCTCACCATTAACGCAGAAGCCATCGTGTGGCCCTTGCAGTTTAAAGAGGTAAATGAATTTTTTATGTGCTTCTTTCCCGCTGAGATTTATTAAACCCAAATTATTTACAGGGTTTATCTATATGATACTGGAAATTATTTTATTTAATTCATATGCAGACTATAATCTAGGCCTCACCTGCTGCACCCAAATTCGCACCATAAACGCTGTTGGGGAAATTGATTTGAATTGGAAAATTTAGTAATTTCCCACCAAGCTGGAGCTCAAACTGCATGCTGGAGTGGGGTTGGGTCCCATACACTCTCCCAAAAGCTTTATAAATACATGAAAATAAACTAGGGCAAATAATGTTTTTGTGTGTGAGCGAGCAGTATAATTCTATATGATATAAATCTGCAAAATCCCAGTGGCGTCCTGATTTGATTGGTGATGAAAAATGCTGCAACAATAACTAATAACATGCATCCCTGACTAGCCTTGTTTAACATTTTTAATGAAAAGTTTCCATGCTCCGACATCCAGACATTTGTCTGCCTGAAGTCATCAATCACCCCTGGCTCTGTGCCCTAGACCCAGTGCCAATGAAAACTGCACAGATTCCCTTTTCTTAACACCTGTTTCCTGTCCTAGTATATCATCAGGCCTGTGATATTTCCTCTGCTCTGCCATTGCTGGGGCAGCAAAAGTTGTTTCTAAACTAGATACTTATGCATCAGCAGTATTTAAATACAAAGGCGTGGGGGGGTTAGGGTCCTTCCACACCTCATGACTCAATTCCACATCTCTAACCATTTCCCCTTGATGATCCTTCACTCTATTGTCAGATTGTGCCTTGCGCCAGGTGTACTGAAAGCTGTCGCCCTGGATACGCCAAGGTGGTTCAAGAAGGACAACCGGTTTGCTGCTACGCTTGTGCTCTGTGTGCTGAAGGGACAATCTCCACTCAGGAAGGTGCGTGACTCAAGAGGAGAAGGCATTCCTTGGGGAAACAAAGATAGGCCGAAGATTCTCTCAGCAGAGATTATCTGTGAAGATCCTAAATACGTCTTTGGAACGTGAAACCATTCTTGGCTACTGTGATGTTAAGTTCCAAAAAGCAGGATTTCTCAAACTGCAGGCCTGGAGGTGGCACCAGTGGGTGATGTAGAGGCATTTCTTGGAAGAATTTGAATAGAGATTTACTCAGAAATATAAGAGGCCAGCATGTTAAAACCATCAGAAAATACAGGGAATAAAGAGAAGGGTGGTTAGAGAGGGAATGTGTTATACGGTGGTACCTCGGGCTAAGAACTTAATTCGTTCTGGAGGTCCGTTCTTAACCTGAAACCGTTCTTAACCTGAGGAACCCCTTTAGCTAATGTGGCCTCCCGCTGCCACCGCACGATTTCTGTTCTCATCCTGAAGCAAAGTTCTTAACCCGAGGTACTATTTCTGGGTTAGCGGAGTCTGTAACCTGAAGCATCTGTAACCCAAGGTACCACTGTATAAACAAAATGTAAATGTAAAAAGGCACAAGGGGAATCATAGAATCGGGGTTAGAAGGGACGCCAAGTCCAACCACCTGCCAATAAAGGAATCTCAACTAAAGCATCCATGACAGATGGCCATCCAACCTCTGCTTGAAAACCTCCAAAAAAGGGGAGTTCGTTCCACAGTTGAACTGCACTTTCAAGCGTAGATGTTTTGGAATGTAGCAGAACAGATTGTTGTTGTTGTTTAGTCGTTTGGTCGTGTCTGACTCTTCGTGACTCCGTGGATCAGAGCACGCCAGGCACTCCTGTCTTCCACTGCCTCCCGCAGTTTGGCCAGACTCATGTTTGTAGCTTCGAGGACACCGTTCAACCATCTCATCCTCTGTCGTCCCCTTCCCCTTGTGCCCTCCATCTTTCCCAACATCAGGGTCTTTTCCAGGGAGTCTTCTCTTCTCATGAGGTAGCCAAAGTATTGGAGCCTCAGCTTCACGATCTGTCCTTCCAGTGAGCACTCAGGGCTGATTTCCTTAAGAATGGATAGAATGGCAGAACACATTAGGACCACTGAATTCTATTACCTTCCTTTCAGATGCAGACTATTGCACCACATGTGCAGAAGATCAGCACCCAAACAAGCACCGAAATCAATGTGTCCCCAAGGTTATCACCTTTCTTGCCTATGAAGACTCTTTGGGGATCACATTGGCATCTTTTGCCCTATTCCTCTCCTTAACCACGGGTTTTGTTTTTGCCATCTTTATTAAATACATGGAAACTCCCATAGTCAAAGCCAATAACCGAGACCTCTCCTACATACTTCTTGTATCTCTCTTGCTTTCCTTTTTGTCCTCCTTCCTTTTCATCAGCCGCCCAAGGAAAGCGACCTGCCTTCTCCGGCAAACAGCCTTTAGTGTCATCTTCTCAGCTGCTGTTTCTTCTGTGTTGGCAAAAACCATCACGGTGGTGCTGGCCTTCCTGGCTACAAAGCCAGGGAACAAGGTGAGAAGATGGCTGGGGAAAAGTCTGGCCAACTCCATTATCATTTCCTGTTCCAGTGTCCAAGTTCTCATCTGCACCATCTGGCTGGGCATCTCTCCCCCATTCCCAGACTCTGACATGCACTCCCAGCCTGGAGAGATCATCCTCCAATGCAACGAAGGGTCTGTGGCCATGTTTTATGGTGCTCTTGGCTACATGGGCTTCCTGGCTGCCATCTGCTTCACGGTGGCTTTCTTAGCCAGGAAGCTGCCTGGGGCCTTCAATGAGGCCAAGCTGATCACCTTCAGCATGCTGGTCTTCTGCAGTGTTTGGGTGTCCTTTGTGCCCACCTACCTGAGCACCAAGGGGAAGTACATGGTAGCCGTGCAGGTCTTCTCTATCTTGGCCTCCAGTGCTGGGCTTCTGGGCTGCATCTTCCTTCCCAAGTGCTACATAATTGTCCTGAGGCCTGATCTGAATACAAAGGAGCACCTCACAATGAAATCGAAGTGAGACATCTTATTCTTTGATGTTCATGTTACAGGTAGGTAGCTGTGTTGGTCTGCCATAGTTAAAAAAACACACAAAAAAACCCCCTCCCAGGACATTCTATACAAGATCTCAAAGTAGCTGTTTTACTACAAAGGAATTTCAGAAATAGACTGGAAAGAGAAGCTGCTGAATTGCAACTCATTACCAAACTCAAAACCATGGAGAGACCTGGTTTGAACAAAGACATTGGATTCTTATCTCATTATACATGACTAAGCCATTTTTCACCTTCTCACCCCTTGCCTTTTCCTGGAAGACCTATTGCAGTCGTTAAGAGTCGTCAACAGGCTCATCTCAGCTATCTGCCAATCTCCCATTCCCACCACCCTTCTGAGTAATACCCCTCCCCACCTTCTCACTATATAGAAGGATCTGGCAACTTCTGTTTCAGTGTATCTGAAGAAGTGTGCATGCACACGAAAGCTCATACCAAGAACTAACTTAGTTGGTCTTTAAGGTGCTACTGGAAGGAATTTTTTTATTTTGATGTTCATGTTAGCTGCCCTTTTTAGCAAGCAGTTCTGTTAAGCTGAGATGCCACAAACTGGACCCAAGGCCTTAATTCACCATTAAATTAAGATGTTAACTAAATGAAGCCTCTTATTCTCAAAACTTCCAGTTCTGCAGATAGATTTGACATTAAAATATTTCTTTCTTAAACCCTGTTCAATTGATGGGCTGTTGATGAAACGTGTGGGGTCAGGCCACTGTCCAATTTATTCACGGCAAGCATGTCAGAAGATAGATGCTCTTGTTTGTATGTGATGCCAGTAAAAGGTTTGATGATGATGATGATGATAGATGCTCCTTTTTCCCTGGCGGAGGAGGGAGAAACTGGGCAGAAGTAGCTCGGCAGGGGATTTGAAAAGGAATCCCTTAATCAGAGGAGGAGAGGAAAGATGAGGACTTACAGCATTAAGTGATGATACTGAGCATTAAACGGCTCAGAATCACAATACTTCATGGACCACTCTCTCCTATGAACCTATCCGGACCCAGAGATCATCATCTGAAGCCCTTCTTCATGTGGCTCCTCCAGGAGAGGTCCAGAGGGTGGCAACAAGAGAACGGGCCTTTTCTGTGATGGCTCCTCATTTGTGGAATACCCTCCCCAGGGAGGTTTGCCTGGCGCCTTCATTATTTATAATTTAGGTGCTAGGCAAAAACTTTCCTCTTCAACCAGGCCTAGGGCTGATTGATGTCCCATGCCCTTTTAAATGTGTTGTGGGAGAGGGGATTATTTGTTTTTGTTCTTATTGATATTATGTATTTCGTGTTTTTTGTATTGTAATTTTATGTTGTGAACTGTCCTGAGATCTACAGATGAAGTACGTTATACTACTAAAAATAAAAATAAAAGTAAATTGCATCCCATTTTCATAGTCATACTGAGCATGCCCTCCTCCTTAACACGTAATAATACTTCTTCACGAGATACATTTTGTATCAGCAGGCCCTTCTTTGTGTGTCTCCTCCATGAGAGGTCTGAAGGATGGCTGCCTAATAACAGGTGTGTGATTGACACCAGAATTAGTATTATGGTGGTCTGGTAGGTAAAGGACCCCTGGACGTTTGTCTGCAGACCACTTTCCAGGTCATGTGGTCAGCATGCCTAAACTGCTTCCAGCGCACGGAACACTGTGACAGAAGCCAAAGCTCACAGAAACACTAGGAGATGGCTGGGGAAGAGTCTGGCCAACTCCATTTAATCCTGAAATGTAATGAAGGGTCTGTGGCCATGTTTTATGGTTCCCTTGGCTACATGGGCTTCCTGGCTGCCATCTGCTTCACAGTGGCTTTCCTAGCCAGGAAGCTGCCTGGGGCCTTCAATGAAGCTAAGCTGATCACCTTCAGCATGCTGGTCTTCTGCAGTGTTTGGGTGTCCTTTGTGCCCACCTACCTGAGCACCAAGGGGAAATACATGGTAGCCGTGCAGGTCTTCTCTATGCTGGCCTCCAGTGCTGGGCTTCTGGGCTGCATCTTCATGCCCAAGTGCTACATTATCGTACTGAGGCCTCATGTGAATACGAAGGAGAATCTCATGATGAAAATGAAGTGAGGCATGTGATTCCTAACATACTCAGTTCTGCAAACTTATGTATATTTAGGTAATTTTTTTTTTAAAAGCTGATCATTGATGAAAGCAGGGCAGGTAAGACCCTGTCAGAAGAGTTAGCTTCTGGATAGAAGTAGCTGAGGAGGTAGGTTATTTTCAGGGGTGCCATAATGGAATCACTGGACCTTTTTAACTCTACAGCTCTAATATTCTAAGAACTATCTCCCAATACCTCCTTAAAGTTTCACCTGATATTGCCTCCTTCTTTACAAGGACACTGCCGTGTCTTCATAACCTTAGAGCTTGACGGCTGTAATGGCTTTTGTATAGGAATGAATGTCCTTGAAAAGTGTTCGGAAGTTTTCCAGAACATGTAGAGGTGCATCTGCTGGCAGTTTTGTGTCCCCTGGAGCAAATGGCCCCAATATGTTCTACCGTGTCCATTGTTTGCCCATAGTTACATTTTCCCATTGAAGTTCTGGTCTTAACAAGCAGAGCCCTAAATGACTTGGACCCTACAGAACATCATGATGACTTCCTCGTTTTGTCACCATGCGGACTTTGCATTCAAATATACATAGTAATACAAGGAGAATATTGGGTTGTATCCAACTAAATGCTACTCAGAGTAGAACCATTAAAATAAATGATTCTACCTTTGTCATGTTGATACTTTTCAATACGTCTACTTGCACTGGATACAACCCATTATATGTGAAGGGTACTGTCAGAGCCGCTTCCAGGTCCCAGCTCACAGAGGACCACGCTAGCCGGCAGTGCTGTACAAAAGTCTTTATTGAGTTACAGTTTCCATTTCCAAGCCGCAGCGCGCAGCTCTACGTCTTAGAAGCTAGACCGGCGAAGCTCCATCTGAGTCTCCGCCTCCTGTACACCAACTTAATACTCTAGCCTTACTCCACCTCTTCCGTCTTTCCTTCCTCCTCTGGGTCCCTCTACCCCCCGTGGTCTCTTCCTTCCTGGACTCTTCTGACGCTGACCCCCCGGACTCTTCTCCCTCCTTGCGGCGGGCTTTAGGACCTGGCTCCCTATCCGGGCTGCTTACTGTGCCGCCTTCCTGTGCATTTGAACTTGGCGCGCGCGCCCAGCCTTCAACCTTCCTCTTGACCGTTTCCTCGCTCCCCGATGGAGGTGTGGCCAATCCTGACTCATGCCCTCTCGCTTGCGGCGAGCCGCCAGATCCCGATACCTGGGACCCCTCCCCCCTACTGCGCTCTGGTGGGGAAGCTGGTCCCGATTTCCAACTGCTGCTCTCTGAGTCCCCTCTGGTCCCTTCTTCCTGGGGTGTCCCCCTAGCCCCCCCTTGCTCTGACCACTGGCGCCCCTTTCTATGAATCTTCCGATTCACTGGAAAGACTCAGAAATCTCGGGCCGCTGTCATCGCTCATATTTCCTTCGGATTCCTCCCCCTCGCTCTCTGTTTCCTCCCTTTCCTGTGCCTCTGCTCCTGAACCCCTGACAGGTACGCAAATGTATAAACAGCTGCAGTGTCCTTGACAAGATGTACCGATAAGGAGCTTGTGAGCATTAGGGCTGGTTGATATCTGGTTTTCAACATTGCAATATATCACCAGCTAAACATTGCGATATATCATGATGTCTGAAATAAAGATGGAGCTATACAGAGGCATTGGTTGGCTTCATGGTTTTTCCCGCATCATGATTTTTGCCAGCGCCTGCTCTTGTAAATTGCTGTCCACTGCAGAAGGCAGGGGTGAGATGAGAGATGAGCCAGCAGACTTAACAGGGGATACAGAACTCAAGAGAAGCATCCACCAGCTTCACGGTTTCTCCTACATTGTGATTTTTGCATCACACACCCACCCCATGATTTGCGATATATTGCCACGTCAAAAATTATGAAACTGATATCATGACATGGACTTCAAACCGGTATTGGATGATATATTGGCCAGCTCTAGTGATCATTCTCTGCAAATTTCTTCAGAATTTTTTCCCTATTAGAAAACAGCATGATTAAGCAGAAGGCAACTGCAGATGTGCAGGTTATTGAGGAGCAGCTAACTAATTCACAATATGTGCTTTACAAGAGAAGGAATGTTAACAAACTTGGTGGTCTGATAATGACTGGTAGAAAATGGGGCTATCAGCAGACAACAAAAGAGTTTCTGCATGGTGGAGAGGGATGCCTGCCCCCCAGGTAAGCATATGGGTGATGGTTCATATAAACTCTAAAACCATGATTCCTAATGTGGGGCACACACCCCACAGGGGGACTATTTGATTTTTAAGGGGGGCAATTCGAGAATGAGTTACACCAAGTTAATGGCCTTTTAGGCTTCCTCCACGTGAATAGGAATTCACTTTTTGAATAATAAGAAATACATATCGGGGGGGGATCAGGATTTTAGAGGTGCTTAGGTGGGGCATGGCCAAAAAAAAGGTTGGGAACCACTGGTCTAAAACAAAGAGCATTTTCATACTGCCTAATGTGAAAGTGTTTCATTACCACAAAGTTTGCCAAGTTCAACTGCTCCCTCACTGGTCCATGTCAGACAATGGAGCCCCATTGGTGATTTCTCAGAAACACGTTTTCTCTCTAGCTCTGCACCTGCTCATTGCACCATGCAGAGAGAGCCCGAGAGGATGCAAACAGAAAACTTATTCCCCTTTATAATTACCAAAATCATAATGATTAATTCCTCTCTTCCCACCAAAGCTCTAGGAATTTCCCCTGAGACCTATATTCCAAGCATCACAATCATGGGCAATGTGATGTAACTTCTTGCAAAGAGCTTGGAAGAATAACTTTGACATAAATACCTCCTGTCCTACCCTTCTCAAGATAATAAGTAAATCTGGTGCCACTGAGAGCCCGGTCTGGGGTGGTGGGCAGGCAGAGATTATGCACATGGGAAATTTCCTCTCCCTACCATTAGGTCTGAATCCATGTCTTGAGTCCAGTTGTGTCACTGAAGTCACTGATGTCATAAGGGAGGACACTTGCCACTGACATTGCGAGGATGATATCACTCCTGCTTCTGCAGCTGCTGCTGCTAATGCCACAGGCTGCCTGTGGGACACAGCTGGGTAGATGCTCTGTGGATCTGATCTGGCTTCAGAATGAACCAGTGAATTATTACAGGGCAGGGGACCATCTCATTAGCGGAATCATCTCACCCAAAGCTGCTGTGTTTGATGAATACATCTTCTCTCAACCTCCAGTAATCAGGCCTCGTGAGTAAGTTGTTGTTGTTGTTTAGTCATTTATTATTATTATTTTTGGGGTAAATAATTTTTATTCATTTTCCAATATAAATTTATACAAAATTAAACATCCAGTTATCACCAACATCCTCTTTTGGACTTCCATCAACATGTCTGATAATTCTCCGTATTGTCACTTTCTCCACATTTCTTAATTTAATATTGCACTATATAATTATTTGCCTTATCATATTATTTAAGCAATATTTCTACCATACATTCTCACAAAGCTTCCTGAAAACTTACAAACGTTATCTGCTTATCACAAATATTTTTGATATATTCTGTAAATTTATTCCAGTCCTCAGTGAATCTCTGGTCTCGTCAGTTCCAGATCCTCCCTGTTAACTTGTCCAGTTCTGCGTAATCCATGAATTTCATTTTCCATTCTTCAATCGTAGGCACTTCTTATTGCTTCCACTTCTGGGCCAACAAAATTCTAGCTGCTGTTACTGCGTATAAAAATACCTTCCAATCCTTCTTATTAATTCCATAACCTAATATTCCTAATAGAAATGTTTCTGTTGTTGTTTAGTCGTTTAGTTGTGTCCTATTCTTCGTGACCCCATGATTCAGAGTACACCAGGCATTCCTGTCTTCCACGGCCTCCCGCAGCTTGGTCAAACTCATGTTGGTAGCTTCGAGAACACTGTCCAACCATCTTGTCCTCTGTCGTCCCCCTCTCCTTGTGCCCTCCATCTTTCCCAGCATCAGGGTTTTTTCCAGGGAGTCTTCTCTTCTCATGAGGTGGCCCAAGTATTGGAGCCTCAGCTTCAGGATCTGTCCTTCCAGTGAGCACTCAGGGCTGATTTCCTTCAGAATGTACCAGGATCCAACACCGCCCCACCTGTGCTTTGACTGTTCCCAAGGACCGCTCTTATTTTCTGGTACCCCTGGTCAGGTTCTCTCCCAGTATTGAGTGTGATGGCTCCTCATTTCAGATTTGTTTATCCAGCATTCATCGTGGTTTGCTTGTACAAAGCTTAAGCAATGCTCAGGTTATATCTGGGCTTTATCAAGCATTCTTTCTTATTTGTTAGTTCCTTTGGAGCTCTTCTCAATCTCTTTTTGAGTTACTGACCCTGAAGAATCTACCATCACCAGCAAACTTGGCCACTTCACTGCTCAGTCCTAACTCTAGATTGTATATGAACAAGTTAACAAGTGCCTGTTTCTCTTACCCAGTGTAAAGGATGAACATTCATTTTCAACATAGGTAGATGCACACCCTTTGATCAGCTTCCAAACCACAAACCTCTAAAAAAAAGTTGATTTTGTTCTTTAAAGACTGTGAACAATAACCTCTCTGTTCTTTTTCAAAAGTGGCAAATAACTATCCAACTTGCAGCCAGGATCTGTATCTCTCCGCCAATAAAAACATAGAAACAATTACCTGGAGATACCCTGTTTTGAGGTGTATGTACCCGAGAAGGCCTTTAGAAAGAATATGGCATTTTGTTTTCACTGTGTTTTATTTGATGCTTTGCAGTATCTCTGAAGAGAAGTACTGGCACATTCTGTCCTTCTTGTTTGCTGTTCAGGAGATTAATCAGGATCCCTTGATCTTAACCAACATCACCTTGGGCTACAACCTCTTTGAAACCTATTTCGATGGCAGAGTGGTTTCCAGTGCACTGCTGGATGGGCATTCTGGTGGGGGAAAGAATATTCCAAACTACAACTGTGGAAGACGCAAGAACCTCTTGGCTGTTATTGAAGGGGCTGAATCGGACATTTCTACCCATGTTTCTAGCATGTTGGGCATCTACAAAATCCCACAGGTAGGGATTGGGATGGCTAGCAGCCAGGGATGCAACAGTAGTGGATCGATTAGACTATGTGAACCGCGAGCTCCCTTCCTACTCTAGGATTCTCCGTTTTTTGAAGGATTCCCTTAAAACTATTTACAATAGGCTCAATCTTGCCTGAAGATGCCTTAAGAGCATAAGCATTCTGCACCATCTATTCCAGCATCCTGCTTTCAGAGTAGCCTACCAGATGCCACTTTCAGGAAGCCCGCAAATGGACCCGAGTCCAACATCACTCTCCCTACTTTTGATTCCCAACAACTGGAATTCAGAGGTAGACTGCCCTCTGGCTAGGGATCATTGGTAGTCTTATCCTCCCTGAGTCTACCTACTCCTCTCTGAAGGCCATGCAATTTGTGGACATATTTACGTCTTGTGGGGGCAAGCCCACAGTTTGACTATGCCCTGTGAAGAAGCATTCTAAATCCTCCAACATTCAGGTTCATTGGATGGCCTTAAGTCCTAGTTTTATGGGATACAGAGAAAAGGGTCTTTTTATCCTTTCTCCATACCATGAATACTTTTACAACTCTATCATGTCTCTTTTGCTCTCTAAACTAAAAAGATCCAGAAAATTGTAACCTTTCCCCATAGGAGAGTTGCTCCAAACCAGGATTTCCCAAGCCTGGGTCTCCAACTTTTTTTTTTGGACCACAGTTCCCATCATCCCTGACCACTGGTCCTGCTAGCTAGGGATAATGGAAATTGTTGTCCAAAAAGAGCTGGAGACCCAAGTTTGGGAAACGCTGCTCCAAACCTTAGATCATTTTTGTTCACCTTTTTAGCGCTTTTCCTAATTCTACAATAACCTTCTTGAGGCATAGGAATAAAATGCATTATGATAAAAAAATTCCTTCCAGTAGCACCTTAAAGACCAACTAAGTTAGTTCTTGGTATGAGCTTTCGTGTGCATGCACACTTCTTCAGATACACACACGAAAAGCATGCACACGAAAGCTCATACCAAGAACTAACTTAGTTGGTCTTTAAGGTGCTACTGGAAGGAATTTTTTTATTTTGACTATGGCAGACCAACACAGCTACCTATATGCATTATGATGTTGACAGTTTTGATTTTGAATCCTTCCATAAAAATGCCCAACATGAAGTTGGTCATTTGCACAACAGCTGCATACAGTGGTACCTCAGGTTAAGAACTTAAATCATTCCGGAGGTCCGTACTTAACCTGAAACTGTTCTTAACCTGAGGTACCACTTTAGCTAATGGGGCCTCCTGCTGCCACCACGCCACCAGAGCCCAATTTCTGTTCTCATCCTGAAGCACTATTTCTGGGTTAGCGGAGTCTGCAACCTGAAGCGTATGTAACCTGAGGTACCACTGTGCTGGGAATATTTTTATTAAGCTTCCCAACGTGACCTCATTTATGAGTAGAAAGTAAAGCACTGTCTTGAACATTCTTTTGATGGCGTGTGATGCATTCCCCGCACTGACATGGCCTCTTTTTGCTTGTTATTAACATACATCTGATATTCTTCCTTTTTCTCACTAGGTGAGTTATGGCTTTCCTCTTCATGATAAAACTCAGTTCCCTTTTGCCTATCGGATGATCCCAAAGGAGAAAACCCAACACCTGGGGATTGTCCAACTCCTCCTGCATTTTGGATGGACGTGGATTGGAATATTTGCTCCAGACAATTATAATGGAGAAAGGTTCATAAGCTCCATAATACCTCTGATGCTCACCAGTGGAATTTGTGTTGCCTTCTCAGAAAAAATAGTTTATCAGAATCTATACCAAATCGCTATGCTGAATGAACCACCTATCATGTGGAGAAAAGTCAATGTATTTGTCTACAATGGAGACTCTTCCAATAAATTTGGCATCATCATTAAGGTCCAAAGCGTATTTGAAAAGATACAACCTGGGGGGAAAGTTTGGATCACAACAGCCTTTCCAGACATCAACATGAACTTGTCTCATGATATGAGTACTTTCATGTACACCCATGGTTCTTTGTCCTTCATAATGAAGACTAGAAAACGGACAAAATATGACTATTATAAGCCACAGTCTGGCAGAACACTATGGTTCTGGGACAAATCATTTCACTGTTTATGTCCAGAGAATGTGTTGCCCATGAAAGGCTGGACAAGATGCACAGAGAAAGAAAAACTGGAGATTCTTCCCCAAGAGGAGATTGAAAGGGCCCTGTCTCAAGACAGCTACGTTACTTATAGCAGCATCCAAACTGTGGCACTTGCCTTAAGTTCTGCCTATTCATCCAGATCCAAACAGATGCTGATGATGGGTAGAGGAGACAGTTGGGGACATGGAAGACTACAGCCCTGGCAGGTACAGTATTCTCCTTTTGCAACATGAATGTAGAAAGTGGTGTCTCCTCACAGATCAGTTTTATGTGCCCTTCTTTTTAACTTGTTCATAAATCATCTAGAGTTGTGCGTGAAAAGTGAGCAAACTAAATGTACTGATGATACCCAATTGTTCTGGGTGGTTAAAAGGAAGAGGGATTGTGAAGAACTTCAAAAAGAATTTTTTTCCAAATGGAATGAATGGGCAGAAAAATGGCAAATTCAATTCATTCTAAGCAAGTATAAAATTACGTGTATTATGAGATGGTTCAAGGGCAGTTCAGAGGGTGAAATCAAGATTAGAGGAATTTCAGAACAAAGGTGGGGGGGAGGAAAGGAAGTCATCAGGAGGGCCCAAGCAGTGAATTATGAGAGGGTCCAGCCCCCATTGTTGCCAGATGTCACAGAAGGGGAGAATCATGTGAATCAGCCACTATTCCATCTTCTGAGTGTGCAGTTCCTTTGGTAACTGAGGAGGTGGGCAGCCAATTTTCAGGGCCAGCTGAATCCAAGACAGAAGGAGAGACAGAGGGACTGAGTTGGGCTCAGCTAATAATGATAATGATAATGATAATGATAATGATAATGATAATGATAATGATAATGATAATTTATTTGTACCCCACCCATCTGGCTGGGTCTCCCCAGCTTCTCTGGGCGGCTTCCAACAAAGATTAAAAATACATTAAAATGTCACACATTAAAAACTTCCCTGAACAAGGTTGCCTTCAGATGTCTTCTAAATGTCAGGTAGTTGTTTATCTCTTTGACATCTGATGGGAGGGCGTTCCACAGGGCGTTCCCTGTAGCTTAGCTTCTCGCAGTGAGGGAACCGCCAGAAGGCCCTCGGCGCTGGACCTCAGAATGGTCACCAACAGCAGCAGCACAAACAGATCCAGCCTACCCAAAGGAACACCTATAAGAGAGGCCAAGGCTCTTCTTATCTTATGCTCTTACAGAGTAGGCAGAAGCAGCAGACAAAGGAAGAGAGGACCACTTGAAGCAAAAGATTGGGGGCACAGCAACTTCACAGTATTCTTAAAGATCCAGTGGCCTTCTGGATCAATAAGAGTACTGTGAAGTTGCTGTGCCCCAAATCTTCTGCTTCAAATGACCCACCTCACTTTGTCTAACTGCAAGGTATGGCTCTGCTTGCATCATTCTCCTAAGGATACACAATGTGCTTGTGCATGTAATGATCCTAGCTCTGCTCATTTACAAAGTCGGGCAGGAGAAAAGGGAGGACTTAAGAATGCATATCAGCTGTGACTGCGGAAAGCCAACAGCAATCGATTCCTATGAGTCCAGAAGTGCACTGACCCAAGATGAGGACAACCAAGATGACCATTGGTTTGGAAACCGTGCCTTATAAGGAGCAATGGATGGAGCTGGGTCAGTTTAGCCTGGGAAAGAGGAGGCTGAGAGGAGATACGAGAGCCAGTTTCAAGTATCTCAAGGGCTGTCCCATCATGGAATAGGGAGCTGGCTTGTTTTCTCCTGTAGGGTAGGACTTGAACCAATGGCTTCAAGCTACAAGAAAGGAGATTCCAACGAAACATCAAGAAAAAACTTCCTAACAGTAAGAACTGTTTGGCAGTGGAGTGGTCTCCCCCAGGAGGTTGTGGACTCACGTTCCTTGGAGGTTTTTAAGCAGAGGTTGGGTGCCCATTTGTCATGGATGCTTTAGCTGAGATTCCTGCATTGCAGGGGGTTGGGCTAGATGACCCTTAGGATCCCTTCCAACCTTACAATTCTATGATTCTTTGATTCTGTGAACCTAATTCATAAGCTTCCAGGTATTATGAATTCTTCATAAGCTTCCAGGTATAATTCATTCTTCTTTTTCTCCTGTCAGTCCAGCTCCACCCTTTCTTAAGAAACGTCCAGTTGTTTAACACCTCCAGGGGTGGACTCTATTCAGATGAGAATGGGGAGCTGGCAGCTGACTATGACATTGTGAACTGGGTGATGTTTCCCAACAAGTCTCGTGGCAGAGTGAAAGTCGGGAGCGTAGAGAGACAGGCAGCCTCACATTTAAAGCTCACCATTAACCCAGAAGCCATCGTGTGGCCCTTGCAGTTTAAAGAGGTAGGGGGAAAGATTTATGTGTGCTTTATTACCCTGTGACATTTGTTAAACTCAAATAATTTACTCTATATTATACAGGAAATTATTCCTACGCAATTCGTTTGCAGTCTAATCTAGGGGTGATTTCAAAGGCCTCCCTCCCCAATTCTCAGCATAAACAGAAAATTAATTTGAATTGGAAAACCACTTTGAGGGTGGTGGTGGGGTTTTACATTTAAGAGGTGTACACATTTTACAAAATAAATAAATACTTAATGAAATAAATATATAAAATGTGGTCATTTTCTATCACTCCCTACACACACATCCTTGAAAGTAGAGCAGAAACTGCATGCTCGAGTGGGGTCCTATACAATGTCCCCAACAGTCCCCCCCCCCCCATTAGTCACTTTTAAGAAAACCCAGCCTTTTAAAGTATGCATTTTAAATATGTGAATAATGTTTAAGTGAGTGAGCAGTATATTATACATATATAATATAATGCAAAATTGCATAAAACCAAATGGCATCCTGGCTTGATTGGTGCTGGAATATATAACAACGCGGGTGGCATTGGACTTGCCGATCAGAAGGTTGGCGGTTCGAATCCCCGCGATGGGGTGAGCTCCCGTTGCTCTGTCCCAGTTCCTGCCAAACTATCAGTTTGAAAGCATGCCAGTGCAAGTAGATAAATAGGTACCTTTGCGGCGGGAAGGTAAATGGTGTTTCCGTGCGCTCTGGCACTCGTCGCAGTGTCCCGTTGCTCCAGAAGCGGTTTAGTCATGCTGGCCACATGATTCAGAAAAATGTCTGAGGACCAACACTGGCTCCCTTGGCCTGAAAGCGATATGAGCACCACAACCCCATAGTCGCCTTTGACTGGTCTTAACCATCCAGGCGTCCTTTACCTTTACCTTTATATAACAACAATAATATGATAACACATATCAGTCCATCCATCCAACCAACCATCCTTGTTTAACATCTTTAATGGAAAGTTTCCATGATCTGACTGACATCCTGACATTCATCTCCATAATGTCACCAATCACCCTCTGGTACTGTGCCATTCACCCAGTGCCAAGAAAAACTCTGCAGATTCCCTTTTCTTAACAGCTGTTTCCTGTCCTAGTTTATCATCAGGCCTGTGATCTTTCTGCTGCTCTGCCATTGCTGGAGCAGCAAAATTATATACACCAGAGTTGTTTCAAACTAGAAACTTGTGCATCAACAGTATTTGCCTATAATGGAGGGAGTAGGGTCCATCTACACCTTATGACTCACGTTCACATCTCAAACCCTTTCCTCTTGATGCTCCTTCACTTAATTGGCAGACCGTGCCTCGCGCCAGGTGTACCGAAAGCTGTCGCCCTGGATATGCCAAGTTGGTTCAAGAAGGACAACCGGTTTGCTGTTATGTTTGCGATCCGTGTGCTGCAGGGACAATCTCCACTCAGGAAGGTGGGTGACTCAGGGCTTGTCTACATTTACTTTTTTGCCCCATGCTTTCTTATGCACATGTCCACACTTTCCCAGGCGGCAATTGTCAAGACATCTGAAGTCAGCCCTGTTTCGGGAAGCTTTTAATGTTTGATGTATTATAGTATTTTAATATTCTTTTGGAAGCAGCCCAGAGTGGCTGTGGAAGCCCAGCCAGATGGGTGGGGTATAAATAATAAATTATTATTATTATTATTATTATTATTATTATTATTATTATTATTATTATTATCTCTGATTCAATGCTAAAATGCAGGTTTCCTCACGGAAAGCACAGGGATGGGGGGGGAGTGTAGAAATGTGGAACAAAATGAATTCTGGGCGAGTTCTAAATTTTGTTCCTCAGTTGTGAAACCATCGTGCTTTAAACCATGATCGAAATTGTATGGGAAAAATACGGAATAACAGATACAATCTTGCTTAAAATGTATATAGGAAGTGCAGTGTAAGCGACGGAAGTCAATCAATGAAATTTTATTATTTTCATATTGAGATATTTGTAGAATAAATTTGGAAGAAATTCTTCCAACTTTTCTACTTCTTTTTTTCTTCTTTTTTCGTTTCTTCTTTTTCTCTTTTGTTCCTATTTTCATGTATATGTGCTTATTTGAAGTGTATATGTGTGTATGTACTTGTGTTTTGCTTATATTTTGTAACAATTATGTTAAATTTAAAAAAAATAAAAAATAAACCATGATGGAGTGTAGACAAATAAACAAATTAGTTTTATTTAAGAGGTGCTTCCTCATACATTGAACCTCTGGGTAGGGAATGAGTGGACACTGGACAGTGTTCACAGAAGTACTATATTTTACTGCTGCTTAATCATAAGCACTACCACAAAGAGTTAATTCTAGCACTCTCCTGTGTTAATAACAGTGAGAGGTGTATCTATTAACACATGAATAAATTTGGTCATGTTACCCAGTACCCATCTTCAGTGCAGGCGACTGACACAATTGGATCAGTATCTTTTGCCCAAAATGGGAAGTCTGAATCACAATGCCTAGAAAGAGTGTGTGGTTGTTGTTCTCAGGCATTTCCAGCTATCTCAAATAGGTTGTCAGGAATGAGCCAGCTCCTAGTGGAACTTTACAGCCGGCTGCAGAACAGAGAGGGTTAGATCTGATGCAGGCTGAACAGCGGCCAGTGCCCAGTGCACCTCCTTCGGACATTGGAATGCCAGTTGCCAAGGGAACGACTGAGAGCAGGCTGGAACACAGCCAAACCTCTCAGGAAGCTCAAACAAGCATGAACAGACACAGAGATAGTTTGTTGGAAAAGGAAGAGGCTGGAGCTGATCCAATAAGTCCAAGTCCGTGGCAAACAGTTCCTGCTTGGCAGGGGGTTGGACTCGATGGCCCTTGTGGTCTCTTCCAACTCTATGATTCTATGAATGGGAGGGCTGCTAGACAGGAAGCAAAACAAGAGATGTAAGGGGCGACGGTTCAATATTTTCTGTAGACATAGGAAGGAGTCTTCAGAAGGGTCATCTTGAATGGTAATGTCAGTGGCTTCGTTAGAGCTGCTCGGAGCTATCTGTTTGTTTTTGCAATAAATCCTGCTTTTTAATTACCTATGCTTACTATGTTATCAAGCTGGGAACCTGGACTCCTGACATAGGTCCTGCAGAAAGAAAGTGTGATAACTTGTTTCTCGATGAATTGGATAATGTGAGATGAAAGAAATAACTTCAGGACAGAAAGCACAGAGTTGGTCTTATGGATGCTGCTGATTTCATTCCCACCCTACTTTATATATGATTGGGACAGATGAATATTCTGGAGTATAAGCTATCATGCTGAAACATATATATTATGGAATGTAACAGAATACATAATATTACCGTTCTAAGCTTCCTGTTAGGACCACTGAATTCTCTTATCTTCCTTTCAGATGCAGACTATTGCACCACATGTGCAGAAGATCAGCACCCAAACAAGCACCAAAATCAATGTATCCCCAAGGTTATCACCTTTCTTGCCTATGAAGACTCTTTAGGGATCACATTGGCATCTTTTGCCCTATTCCTCTCCTTAACCACGGGTTTTGTTTTTGCCATCTTTACTAAATACATGGAAACTTCCATAGTCAAAGCCAATAACCGAGACCTCTCCTACATACTTCTTGTATCTCTCTTGCTTTCCTTTTTGTCCTCCTTCCTTTTCATCGGCCGCCCAAGGAAAGTGACCTGCCTTCTCCGACAAACGGCCTTCAGCATCATCTTCTCAGTTGCTGTTTCATCTGTGTTAGCAAAAACCATCACAGTGGTGCTGGCCTTCCTGGCTACAAAGCCAGGGAACAAGGTTAGAAGATGGCTGGGGAAAAGTCTGGCCAACTCCATTATCATTTCCTGTTCCAGTGTACAAATTCTCCTCTGCACCATCTGGCTGGGCATCTCTCCTCCATTCCCAGACTCTGACATGGACTCCCAGCCTGGAGAGATCATCCTCCAATGCAACGAAGGGTCTGTGGCCATGTTTTATGGTGCTCTTGGCTACATGGGCTTCCTGGCTGCCATCTGCTTCACAGTGGCTTTCCTGGCCAGGAAGCTGCCTGGGGCCTTCAATGAAGCCAAGCTGATCACCTTCAGCATGCTGGTCTTCTGCAGTGTTTGGGTGTCCTTTGTGCCCACCTACCTGAGCACCAAGGGGAAGTACATGGTAGCCGTGCAGGTCTTCTCCATCTTGGCCTCCAGTGCTGGACTTCTGGGCTGCATCTTCCTCCCCAAGTGCTACATTATTGTGCTGAGACCTGATCTGAATACAAAGGAGCATCTCACAATGAAAATTAAATGAGGCATCTAATTCGTAAAATATTTAGGAAGGAGGATAATACTATGTGTAATGCTACTGAATGCACCCTTCTTCTCCACCAGATATAGTTTGTGAATAGGTACTGATCTTACTTTTTCTTGGAAGGTGTCTCCATCTGGTGTTAAGTAATTCTAGGGATTCTCTGAACTTCTGCATGGAGGAAAGAATTGAAGCATAAACCAAAAAGATGTCACAGTTCAGAAGAGGAAACTGATATCCCTGTTGGGTGATAATGCCAAGGCCAGTGCCACTGCCCCCAATGCAGTGTCACCTGGGATTCATCACTCCGGTCTTCCATCATGCTGATGTGGCCCATATCCAAGAACATGAGCACATGACAAGCAGAGTTCAAACTGAAGCTTAGCCTTGAGGAGTAACATCTAAGCCTAATTTATTGCAAATTAAATCAAACATAGCAGAACAAAGAAAAATGTGGCTTCTCTCGTTCTTCCTCGGAGAAAGAACTGCAAAAGCAATAGCAATACAAAACTGAACAGCGTTTCTCAATTTCCGCTCACAAGACTCCAGTAATCAGTGCTGGAATGTAAACAGACATGTGACATGTAACAATATCCACACATCTGCAGCACGGGAGGAATGGAATTCTCAACAATCCCTTCCAACAGGGAAGGGCTGTAGCTCAGTGGTTGAACAGTGGGTCCAGGTTGAATCCTTGGCATTTCAGGTTGGGCTGGGTGAATGTCCCCTGGCTGAAAAGAACCGCTGTCCACCTGTGTAGACACAATAGACCTAGATGGACTAATGATTCAACAGTACACGGCAGCTTCCTATGTTCCTAAGAAAATTACCCCCACTTTCTAGGTCCTGTGCAAATTTATCTTAGTCTTCTGTGCCAAGACAAGAGAGGCCAACTGACATTTCTAAATACTTTCTCTTCCCTCTCCGGATCCCTCTCATGTCTTCTGCCTGGACTAGTTGCTGGGGAGGAAGAACCTTCGTTCAATTTTTCTGAGGGCTCCATTTCTACATTCCTGCAGTCAAAGTACCTTCTGCAGAGGACATGGCCTTCCCTTCTTCTACTGTTTTGTTAGTGCAGAGTTCTTTCTTTGAAGACTCGGGCGCTGGAAATGGAGGGTGAGAAATATTTTAAATAAAATAATAACAAATGGGTGAGATAAGCCGAATGGAGAGCAGCTGAGAGGAGAAAGAACCAGTCCGGAAGTAGGATGCCCATGCTCTGAGGATACATTTTGGAGGGGAAATCCTGAGGTTCAGTTGACTGAACTGGATTGACTTAAATGCCAGAGGAGAAAGTTCTGCATGTTTCTGTGGGAATTTCAGGGGTGTCAGGGACTGGGCAGATGAGGAGTAGTGGTGGAGACTTCCACCTCAAGAAGCCTCCAAGCAGGAGGAAAATGGGGATACAATGGACCCAGATTGGTGGTGGTGACAAACAGGACACACCCCAGAAGAAACAAAGAGCTGAGAAATAATGGGAGATGAGGAACCACCAGATGCTCTAGTTCTGAACAGGGACAGGACTCAGAAGTCAGAGAAGCAGTACTCAGACAGTGGACACTACATCACTTGAAAGCCTGGTGGAACCTCCTATTTCTCCACAGACCAGGTGATTCCTTCATATCTTAGAGCAGAAGGCTAAACAGAGACAGAAATATTCCATTGCTAGCCACCGTAGACAGTAAGGATGGTTTTGGAAGCCAGGAAGTGCCACAGGAGGGTTGGAGCAGGCACTCTGAGCAATGTCTCGAGACTTAAGAGAGTATAATCCATAGTCTCTATGTGTGTCCTGATGATTTAAATAAAAGAGCTAGCAGAAGCTCTCTGTGTCTCTGATTTCTCCAAGCAGCTAGCCTGGGAGTCATGATGGGGAAACAGTAAAACTGGACATTAACATTCATCACAAACTATTGTCTTTCATTGTCCCCTAACCACTTAGTCCCACATAACCCTACCCTGCCTTATAATCCAGTAGCATTGCAGTTAATGATGGTGAAAAGGCAGGCAAACTGGTCAAATCAGACAGGCACAGGAGAGAATCTATAGGACAGAAATAGGAGAGGAGAGAGCCAGTCAGGAATCATGACCCTTATCTCAAGTTTCAAATGGCTTTCAGTTTTGCTCTTTGCATTTTCTGCCAAGTTCAAAATACAACCTGGTGGTGCAGAAATGCCAAATTGACCACAAGGCCGTCAATGGATATATAAACTGTGGTCTGCTGTGCTCCTTCGTTTTCTTTCTTTCTTGTTAGCCTCCTGTAGTTTTAGTGGCTGACTGACAGAGAGCAGTTCTCCGGAGGAACCTTCTCATAGCGTGCAAATCTAATGATGATTGCCTGCGAGTAAGGATGCCTCTGAGGCACTCACTAGCCGCACAAGAGCTCTGCCAGCAAGAAAAGTGGCAGCTTTTATTTCTGAGAACATGAGCAGAGCTTATGGTGCTTGTGACATCATACATTATGGCATAATGATGAGCTTGTTTCTCTAGCTTAGGTCGCCTCCATGGTAACGCCAGGGGCCAATTTTCCTCTGCAACTGTGAGTGAGGAGGAGGAATTAGAATCAGAGAGAAGGGCTCACATTGCAGACTGGGCCTCAGTCACGCTCTGCTGGCAGCAACATGGTGGAAGACTCAAGGAGAAAAGGACCAGGATTGTGGTGGTCAGGTGGGGTTGCTATGAGGGATTATGAAAAATGGAACAAGCCATTGTGTCGCAATGAAAGCATTGCTTAACTGGGTTTGAGTCATTGACAATCATTTCTGACCGAATCCCACAAGCCTCTGCACCTCTGCCATTTTCTTTCTCTATGCCTGACAGGGACGTAGAATCATAGAATCATAGAATCATACAGTTGGAAGAGACCACAAGGGCCATTGAGTCCAACCCCCTGCCAAGCAGGAAACACCGTCAGAGCACTCCTGACATATGGTTGTCAAGCCTCTGCTTAAAGACCTCCAAAGTAGGAGATTCCACCACACTCCTTGGCAGCAAATTCCACTGTCAAACAGCTCTTACTGTCAGGAAGTTCTTCCTAATGTTTAGGTGGAATCTTCTTTCTTGTAGTTTGGATTCATTGCTCCGTGTCCGCTTCTCTGGAGCAGCAGAAAACAACCTTTCTCCCTCCTCTATGTGACATCCTTTTATATATTTGAACATGGCTAACATATCACCCCTTAACCTCCTCTTCTCCAGGCTAAACATGCCCAGCTCCCTTAGCCGTTCCTCATAAGGCATCGTTTCCAGGCCTTTGACCATTTTGGTTGCCCTCCTCTGGACACGTTCCAGTTTGTCAGTGTCCTTTTTGAACTGTTTGTATCTCTAAGCTTAGGTCGCCTAAGCTTGTATCTCTAGCTTAGGTCGCCTCCATGGTAACGCCAGGGGCCAATTTTCCTCTGCAACTGTGAGTGAGGAGGAGGAATTAGAATCAGAGAGAAGGGCTCACATTGCAGACTGGGCCTCAGTCACACTCTGCTGGCAGCAACATGGTGGAAGACTCAAGGAGAAAAGGACCAGGATTGTGGCGGTCAGGTGGGATTGCTATGAGGGATTATGAAAAATGGAACAAGCCATTGTGTCGCAATGAAAGCATTGCTTAACTGGGTTTGAGTCATTGACAATCATTTCTGACTGAATCCCACAAGCCTCTGCACCTCTGCCATTTTCTTTCTCTACGCCTGACAGGGACGTATAAGCATTCTAAACACAGGCCAGTTGTTCACCAGGCATCCTGAGCCATAAAGATAGAAGGTAGCTTTGGTTTAGCTTTTGTTAGTTTTGTTAATCTTTAGATAGATCTTAAGGGCCAGAAACACAGTTTACACGGAGATGGTAAATGCATTCGTCCTTGGTTCCTGTTTATTTAGCTTAACCACGTATGCATGCTCAAGTAGGAAATAATTTCTTTGTAGTTAAAAGGATTTCTTCTGATCTGACTTTGTCCCATGTGGTTTTTTTTGAAATGTTCAAAGGAAATCTGATTGGTTCTTACGAACACTGTGTAAAAACGACCTGGGCCAAGGGGTGGAGAGATTATTATTGGTACTCCTCCCACAGTCTTGCTGGTCAAGCCTCGTGTGTATTTTATTAATCAGGGTGCAATCCTTCCTTGCTTTTGGAACGCAACACAGGATAAATTAAAGGGGAGGGAGGATGGATATAGCCAGAAAAGTAGGGGCGAAGTGAGGAATAAATAAAGAGAATCCAGTTGGAAGAGGTCTGAAATGAGGTCTGTTGTCAAGTACGGGAGTTCCCCTCTTCCTTCTGGTAGGTCACCGATAAGAATTAATGAACATTTGGTAGATTTATTTTCCTTTTATTACAGCATTATGTTGTAAGCACAAACAGGCAATCCTCTGTAAGGATATCAGTTGCTTACTCTGACTCCTCACTTCCACAGCAAGAAGCACGCCAGCGGGAAGTCCCTCCCCACCCCACTCGTCTCCTTTGTTCTCTTGTAGCACCCTGCTTGTGGTTAACGCTTAGCTGGAATGAAATATTCAACGCAGCAATAGAGAAATTAAAATAATTATTTATTTGTCAGACAAATAAATGAGAGGCACAGTGGTATATGGTTACCAAGCTCTGGCCTGGCTCCTGCCATTATGGCCAGCCCTTATATTCCCTTAATCCAGCCCCCTTTGCTCCTCCTGTGGCTGCCTCTGTCCAATCAGCCTGGTTGGATTTCCTATTGGCTGATTGCTATATCCAATCCTAAAAGATACACCCACATCCTCCTGTCCTTATAAGGAACACAAAGAGCTATATATTGTTACATCTATAAATGACAAATAAGTAGTAATATATCTTACATGTGTCTCAACAAGGAATCTTAATTACCAGCTCACCTCTTGCCCTCCCTGCCCTATTGCCTTCTAAAACAAATGGTTAATCTTAAATTTTTATCTTAAACATATGTCAAGGATCTTGAGTTTCACATCAACATTGAAAGATATCCTTCATTTGAAGGTTTCTAAACAAATGTCTGACAGCCATATATCAGGACAGCATTTGATGGCGTCTTCTTGTCTGGCAAGAGGCTGGGCTCAATGGCCCCTGTAGTCTATTCCAACTCTAGGACTCTATGATTCTATGAAATAAGAATCTAACATCTAAATCTGTTACTTTCTAAATCCTTTGCATAGTTACATTTAAGCCAATATATTTAAGCTAATATATTTCATACATTATCATAGGTAACCTTTTAAAAGGAATAAGGCCTTTTTAAAGTAGAGAGAGAAAGAGAGAGAAAAAAAAAAGAAGAACTCAGTTTAAAACAGTTTCAGAAGAAGGCTCTTCAGTTTACATCCCCCCCCCTTCAGCAAGCTGCTTTTCCCATTATCTGTTTAAGGAAGAAACAGCTTTAAAAAGACTTCCCAGCTAGATGCTTTAAAAAGACTTCCCAAAAAGCCTCTCTTTCTGCCAGCTAGATGTTTTTTCTCCCATTTGCCTCTGGCCTTGGAAAATACAGCTCAAGGTTTAAGAGAGGCCCATGGTATCATTTTACTATTTGCCCATTCCTAATTATATTTATCTCTGCCTTTGTTATCTTCTGTAACATGTAGGGTCAATGTCCTGCTCTTAGTCTGTATTTTCAGCTTTTACGACTTTGAGAATTGTTTTCTGCTATAAATCAAAAGGGGCCCCTTGTCTTAGGAGAATGGCCAAGGTTTTCTTAAGCAGCTAGCCTTCTTGCCTGGCATGAATCGTTTGAAAATCTTTTAAGCTCACTCTTTAATATACAAGTCCTGATCAAACATTAATAAAATGCAGGCTTATGCCTGATGCCTCATTCCCCCCTTTCAAGCTCAAGGACCTTCGTCCCAAGTGTCCTTGATAGCTTGACCTTCATCATATTCCTGAGGTAAAGCTCTGTATAGGGCCATGATATGAGGTAGAGTTTCATTTGAAACCATCTTGCTAATTGTACTTCTAAAACATGAAATGATACATGGCATCATACATAAAACCATTACCACTACTGTCAAGAAAAACAAGCAAGACAATAGTATCCCTTTGAGTCCTGTGACATTAGGTAACCAATTGGTGAGCCATCCCATATCCCATCCTTCCCATGTTTGTACTGGGACATGTGCTATATTCTCCATCTTTGTGGCCAACACACGGATTGCCTCACCATTATCTGAAATGTTAAAGCAACAGGCATTCCCTGTCAAGTTCAAGACTCCACATAGGCCTCCCTGCTTGGCAAGTACATAATCCATTCCCATTTTCAGCTGCAAAATGGCGGCTCTACTTTCATCCAACTGTTGTGCAATAAGTCTCAAACTCCGGGCCGTTGCATTGGTTACAAGTTCCACTACTGCTTGCAATCGAATTATTCTGTTTAGATTATAAATAGGATCCCGTGCCCCTTGTATGAGCTCACCAGGATTCCAGGAGGCAGGATCATAATAGGCTATAATGCGCTCTGGTGGCCAATCATCAGTACCGCTCCAACTTTGGGTACTTCCTCCTGCTATATGAGAAATATCAGCGTTTCTTCGTGTTCGCTTGGGCGAACTAGTGGGCATAATTCACATTGGTGGTAATACCCATCCCAGGAAACAAGTCCCACTCCATTTGGAGGGGAGTTTCTTGTATGCCCATTCTCCACATATCCACCACAACCATCGTGTCTGAGGTCTTTGGTACGTGGAGTACAGAAGGCGAAATAGCAAAAGAGGTAGAGAGTTCACAATGCAGTATGTTAGATTGCCTTTTTCTGTCACAGTTATGTTCCATACTACTTTCCATGCATGAATAAAAGGAGGTGCACAGGGCAAGGCATCCCGAGTTCGATAGGTAGTATCGTGTGCCCAGGTATTCTTAATATTATCCCAAGTATAGTGACAATGAGAAGAGCCTATCATGGTAGAATCAGCTGCATCTGATGATTTATGTACACAGAATTCCCCTTGTACAGGTATAACTCGTAATGGTTTAGTTGAGTTCCATCCGGGGAAATTCTGTACTTCTGTTTGGTGTGGTATTTCGCTTACCATACCAATGGCATCTAATGGTATCGGTAATAAGGGCATACCTCCCTCTGAATCATCTGGCCCGAGAGAGCAAACAAGGCAATTGGTCCTATTTGCAACATTGGCTACCATTTCAGCTAAACCTACCCACATATTGTGGTCATGGCGGAATCCATATTTAGTCAATTTGGCCAGATTCAAGGACCCTTCCCCTTCCCAAGGGATCAGGATTAATAATAGAATCATGTTGATGTCTAGCATATGCATTCCTTCCACAAAAGATTACCTTATAGTGATAGCAAATAAATATTAGTCCCAATATAATTCCCCCAGTGACAGGAATGGGGAACCACCAAGACCAAAACATATATCCCGAGGATCCCCAATGTGTAATATCCCTGATAATTGTTCCACAAGGGGGCAGTCAATCAATTGTATAAGAGAATCTTCCCGCTCACAGTCTCTGGTTCAGACGCTCCTCAAGCTTCAGGCGTGCGCAGGTCAGCCAGCTTCCAGGTTGTGGCTGCAGCAGGCCGGTCGTCTAATGTTGCCCGTGACCTAGCCCGTTCCCGGTAGGGCTAGATACAGGGGTTTTTGGAGAGAGTCAGTTTAAGAGGATTAGAGGGGTCACCTTTGCACGTCCAACTGCCTTCGGACTTCTTCAAACGGGAGTGATGAATCCAGGGGGTCACCTCAGCTACCTTCACCGCTGTTGGAGTAGAGAGCAAGACGGTGTAAGGTCCACGCCACTTAGGTGCAAGTGGATCACGTTTCCACTCTTTCACCCATATGCTATGCCAGCCTGGAGCTGATGAATCGGCACGGCAATGCTGCACGGCGTGCGCTCGAGGACCCACCTGTTAAGAGAAACAAACAAACACGGGAGAGAGACAAAAACACGGGAGAGAGATTGCACTTGTCCCTGTATCGCATGGTCTCCTATTTGTTTGAGGTCAGTTGGAATATCCTGAACAAAGGAGGGCGGTCTCCCATACAGGAGCTCAAAAGGTGACAACTTAAGTCTTTTTGTGGGTGTGCACCGAACACGAAACAGTGTGTTATGGGTAACACATCACTGCTGTGGCTAGCATCACCATCTTTTCCTTCTGCCACTTCTTCTTCTCTTGTTTCTCAGCCTCATCCCTATTCCGATAAACTCGGCGTGCAATGGCCATAATTTGGCTCATCAGCATCCCTTCCCATCCTTCTGATTTCTGAATTTTCTTACGAATGTCAGAAGCGCACTGGGCCACAAATGTAGCAGTAATCATTCTGCTGTTTTCAGGGGCTTCAGGGTCAAAAGGAGTCCATATACGATAGGCTTCTTGCAGCCTCTCTAAAAAGTCTCCTGGACTCTCATTTGGTTTCTGTTCTACTTCTGAGACTTTAGACATATTAGTGGGCTTCTGGCATGCCCTGCGGATACCTTGCACAAGCGTCTGGCGGTAGGTGGTAAGTCTGGCCAGGTGAATTACATTGTTTGGATCCCAATTAGGATCTTCCAAGGGAAAGTTGTCTTGGAGATGACGGTCAATATTATAAATATTTCCCACTCTGGCCTGCTCACGCAAATATATCTGTGCCTTTTCAATTATGTCTCTCCTTTCCTCAGTGGTGAACAGAGTATTCAGGAGCTGGCGGCAATCTGTCCAAGTAGGACTATGAGTATTTATTATTGAAGTCACCAAGTCCATCATAGCCTGAGGTTTTTCTGCAAAAGATGGGGTGTGTGTTTTCCAATTCATCAGATCTGTAGTCGTGAATGGAATATATTGCAGGGTCGAAGTTCGAGGTGGCCGTGGTCCGAGTTGCCCGTTAACCAGCACAGGCTCCTCAAGTGCATCAAATACTCTTCTGAGAGGGGCTACTACGTGATCTTTCTCTTCGCTTTGCTCTAGAGGCCTCAAATCATAGGGGATGGTATTTGTCCCAAGGCGTTCTTTTAGCAGCTTTATACGCCTGGCTGTATTGCTTGCTGACCGATTAAGGTCTCCCTGTAACTTCTGTAATAATTCTCTAGGACTTGGATGTACAGGAGTTTGGGGTAGGCAATCAGTTGTTTCACTAAAAGAGACTGTAGATGGAGTTCTACTGGGACTCACAGGTGGAATAACCACTTCTGCTTGGGCTTTATTATAGGACTCCAATGCCTCCTGAAAATATTTTTCATAATCTATCAAGGAATCAAGTTCTGTGACTCCAGCCCCATTATTCATTCCACTTTCTTGCCTTGGGGTTACAACTGGTGGAGTGTTTGGATTAGGCTCCCTTCGATGTGGAGCATAAGGTGGAGGTGGAAGCAGCTCTTCCTCTGGTCCCTCAAAAATGGGTTTGAGTTTATTTGGCAAGATTCCTTTCCTAGCTTCGGCTTTTACAGCCAATAATTTGCATCGTTGGACTTTGCATTCCCTTATCCATGGAGGATTTTTATTTAATGTGCTCAGCCAGGAATCTATATATGAAAATTGTTCTGGGCACCCTCCAATTTCTTTGGCGATGTTAGGCCAAAGTTTGCTTACTAAATTTATATCAAAAGTTCCCTGAGATGGCCATCCAGTATTTTGCTTCGGCCACTCTAATTCACATAACGTTCTCAGGCGCTCTGGCGTCATTTTGACTCCATACGCCCCTGAGAAGGCTTTCTTAAAATTATTTAACATACATTCAAGAGGTGTATTTTCCCCTTTTGAACCCCCAACTCCCATTGTATGGCCCTGTGAAGTATCCACTCAGTCACTCACACACACGCTTCGTGGGTTTCCTTGCCCAGATGGAGTCGCCTCACTGGGAACCGAAGTACTACCCACTCCACACTCAGGTCAGCTACAGATTGCTCTGTACTTTCTCACACATACAATGCGTTAGATACTTCACCACACACTACCTCCCATTCTTCCCTTTTCCCCCACCAGATCACCATCTGATGTATCCAACCACCTAGCGTACTCAGTTCCCACTTACTGAGACGCAGAAGTTTGATCAAGACTTCTCTTCCTCCCAGTTAATTGGAGGGCCAAAAATCCCTTTGTGCACTTACCCTTGGTTGGTTCCGTTTCCCCCCGGTCCGTCGCCGCCAGTGAGCAGGGTATCAGACAGACGAGACTGCTGCGTTCCCCTGGAAAAAATTTTTCCAGTGCGCGCTGGGTAGGCACAGTTGTCCTCTCTCTTGTACCCCGTCCAGTGAGGCGAAGGCGCTGCGTTCCAGCAGACCACTTATCCGAGTCGCAGGCACCATAAAATGTAGCACCCTGCTTGTGGTTAACGCTTAGCTGGAATGAAATATTCAACGCAGCAATAGAGAAATTAAAATAATTATTTATTTGTCAGACAAATAAATGAGAGGCACAGTGGTATATGGTTACCAAGCTCTGGCCTGGCTCCTGCCATTATGGCCAGCCCTTATATTCCCTTAATCCAGCCCCCTTTGCTCCTCCTGTGGCTGCCTCTGTCCAATCAGCCTGGTTGGATTTCCTATTGGCTGATTGCTATATCCAATCCTAAAAGATACACCCACATCCTCCTGTCCTTATAAGGAACACAAAGAGCTATATATTGTTACATCTATAAATGACAAATAAGTAGTAATATATCTTACATGTGTCTCAACAAGGAATCTTAATTACCAGCTCACCTCTTGCCCTCCCTGCCCTATTGCCTTCTAAAACAAATGGTTAATCTTAAATTTTTATCTTAAACATATGTCAAGGATCTTGAGTTTCACATCAACATTGAAAGATATCCTTCATTTGAAGGTTTCTAAACAAATGTCTGACAGCCATATATCAGGACAGCATTTGATGGCGTCTTCTTGTCTGGCAAGAGGCTGGGCTCAATGGCCCCTGTAGTCTATTCCAACTCTAGGACTCTATGATTCTATGAAATAAGAATCTAACATCTAAATCTGTTACTTTCTAAATCCTTTGCATAGTTACATTTAAGCCAATATATTTAAGCTAATATATTTCATACATTATCATAGGTAACCTTTTAAAAGGAATAAGGCCTTTTTAAAGTAGAGAGAGAAAGAGAAAAAAAAAAAAGAAGAACTCAGTTTAAAACAGTTTCAGAAGAAGGCTCTTCAGTTTACATCCCCCCCCCCCTTCAGCAAGCTGCTTTTCCCATTATCTGTTTAAGGAAGAAACAGCTTTAAAAAGACTTCCCAGCTAGATGCTTTAAAAAGACTTCCCAAAAAGCCTCTCTTTCTGCCAGCTAGATGTTTTTTCTCCCATTTGCCTCTGGCCTTGGAAAATACAGCTCAAGGTTTAAGAGAGGCCCATGGTATCATTTTACTATTTGCCCATTCCTAATTATATTTATCTCTGCCTTTGTTATCTTCTGTAACATGTAGGGTCAATGTCCTGCTCTTTGTCTGTATTTTCAGCTTTTACGACTTTGAGAATTGTTTTCTGCTATAAATCAAAAGGGGCCCCTTGTCTTAGGAGAATGGCCAAGGTTTTCTTAAGCAGCTAGCCTTCTTGCCTGGCATGAATCGTTTGAAAATCTTTTAAGCTCACTCTTTAATATACAAGTCCTGATCAAACATTAATAAAATGCAGGCTTATGCCTGATGCCTCACTCTGACACGCTTGGACCTCCAAGTTTGGAGGGAGGGAGGGGATGTGGGCTCTCTCAGGATGTGGGCCTCTGCCATTGATTAAAGGAAAGGGGTGAGGTCAGCCAGCTCACAAGAAAGATGCACGCTTTTCCTTGACAGAAGAGGGAGAAACTGGACAGAAATAGCGGGGGAAGGGATTTGAAAAGGAAACAGTTGAAGGAAATCATCTTCCTCCTTCATACATGATAATTTCCCCTTTTAGACACCGTTTGTGAGTTGGTACAAGCCTTGCCTTTGTTCCTCAGGTTTCTCTTTCTTGGGTTACTTAATTATAGAAGCTGTATGTTTCATTGGGGAACTTGATTGGCCTCCACCGTCACTTACGGACACATAGAAGACAATCTTACTTGGCTATGAGTGATTGCCGAAGAAGGAGCTACAATAAACACCAGTAAGGCCTGCACACAGTTGGCCAGACTTCCAACCAATACGCTCATCATCCCACAAGAAAAAGCTGGTCTTATGCTGACAGGCAGGACAGTGAAATGGGGCTACCCAACAGACATGAGAAGTGTTTCTGCATAGTGGCCGGGCAGGGTAGCAGGAGAGGGATGAATCCCCCTTCCCCGTTCATATATAGCCTAAAAGTAAGACCATTTCAATCATGCCTCTTCTGCAACTGTTTCTTCATTTCAAAGTTTGCAAAGTTCAGTCACACAACCTGTCGCTGGCCCAAACTCTGAAACGACGTCATCGATTTCTTGCAAACATGTTTTTCCTGTTCAATGAACCACACAGACAGACGCGGGAGTTGCAGTGGTAAACTTTATTTCTCATATAATTATGAAAATTATAGTGATTTATTCTTCTCCTGAAGCCAAAACTCCAGGGATTTCTCCAGAGCTCAGTAATCTAAACATCACCATCAAGGGTCGTATGATGCAGCTTATCACATGGATAGCAAAGTAACATAAATCCTCCTCAAAATTATAAATAGATATTGCTTATTAATAAGCCTGAGGTGAGATTTTGGGCAGGCTGGGTCTATGCCAGTTTATTTCACTGCCTTTAAATCTGAATTCATGGCTGGTCTGAATGGCGGTGACTGTCTCTTGTGCTGCTAGAATGATATCACTGCTCCTGTGCCAGGCAGTCTGGGGGATGCAGAAGGCAAAATGCTCGTTCAATCTCTCCTTGTATTTACAGGAACCAGTGAATTATTATAGGTTAGGAGACTACCTTGTGAGTGGAGTCATCTCTCCAAAACTTGTTGTATTGGAACCCTATGCCTTCTCCCAGCCACCTTTCATTGGGATTCTTGAGTAAGTAACTACATGCTGAAGGAGTTAATTCTGCCCCACCTGCATTGTGACTGACCTCAGCTAACAGGGGGTGACAGACTATATTGGTGTGAGTTGGGGAAAAGGTGTTAGGCAGCCAGGCCAGTTTCTTGGTAGGTAAAGGGACCCCTGACCATTAGGTCCAGTCGTGGCCGACTCTGGGGTTGCGGTGCTCATCTCACTTTATTGGCCGAGGGAGCCGGCGTACAGCTTCTGGGTCACATGGCCAGCATGACTAAGCCGCTTTCTGGCAAACCAGAGCAGCACACGGAAACGCCGTTTACCTTCCTGCTGGAGCAGTACCTATTTATCTACTTGCACTTGACGTGCTTTGAAACTGCTGGGTTGGCAGGAGCAGGGACCGAGCAACGGGAGCTCATCCCGTCGCAGGGATTTGAACCATCAACCTTCTGATCGGCAAGTCCTAGGCTCTGTGGTTTAACCCACAGCACCAACCACGTGCCTCTAGTTTCTTGATAATGACCCGCTAAGTATGGCTCGTTCAGGTAACAAAGGAGGAGGCTTCATGCCAGAAAACAACTGGCTGGTAGGTAGAAAGATGAAAGCCCAGGTTGAGGTGTTTGAGCCAGAAGCTAGAAACAGGCTCTAGGTTGATATTTAACACCCGCTAAACTTGCTAAAATGTACAAGACAAGAACCAATAAGTGTTGGGAATGTAAAGAAAGGGAAGGTATCTTCTACCACATGTGGACTTGCAAAGAGGTAAAGGCTTTCTGGGAAATGGTATATAATGAGTTATATAAAATGTTTAAAAATACTTTTGTTAAAAAAACTGAAGCCTTTCTATTGGGCATAGTGGGTGACAAGATACCAAGGGAAAATAAAAGACCGTTTATGTATGCAACAACTGCAGCAATAATTCTTTTATCCCAAAAATGGAAACAAGAAGTACCAATGAATGAAGAGTGGCAGATGAAGATGATGGACTTTTCAGAACTGGCGAAGCTGACAGGAAAAATCTGAAACCAGCACGATCAAGTATTTCTAAAGGACTGGAGTAAATTTATACGATATCTGAAAGATCATTGTAAGCAATTAACATCACTAGCAAGGTTGTCTGAAGGCTTGTAATGAGAAATTTTCTATCTTTCTATATTAATTTAATTTTTTGAGATATTTTGTAATGAGTGTAATTAGAACTGGATAACGTATAAATTGCAATGATATAAAGGTTAATTTTGAAAGGTTTTATATTATTATTATTCTTTGGCAATCACTCGTAGCCGAGTAAGATTGTCTTCCATAAACACGATTTTAACAATGAGTCCATAAGTGACTGTGGAGGCCAATTCTGGATCCACACGTCCTTCCACAATGTCCTGCAATGTCAGCCTCCTTATTATCATGTCCTAATTCTTGTACTTGCTTTCTTCGCTTCTCTAATAAAGCAAAACAGCATATATTCCATTATACTCTCCCTTTATTAAAGAAAGAACGTGGCATCTTGTTTTCACTGAGAGAACAATGGGAGGTTGTCGTAACTGTTTGTTTGCTTGCTTGCTTATTTGCAGAACGTCTCCTACAAGATACTGGCATGTCCTGTCCTTCTTATTTGCCATTCATGAAATCAATCAGGAGCCCAATCTCTTACCCAACATCACCCTCGGATACAACCTCTTTGACACCTATTTTGATGGCAGACTGGTTTCCGCTGCCATGCTAAACCTGCGTTCTACTGGAGAAAAGAGTATTCCAAACTATTTCTGTGGAACAAGGAAGAATGCATTGACTGTCATTGAAAGGGCTGAATCTGACATCTCCATCCAGATTTCAAGCATGGCAGGCATTTACAAAATCCCACAGGTATGGACTTGGATGACCACCTATTGGAGATTCCATAATAGTGGATGGTTTCTTTCAATGCCTCCCACTTTTATTTCTTGATGGAATTGTCTGTATCTTGTCCACCCTGCATAAACATATGTGGAACTAAGTAAGAGGGTGAGGACAGCAGACGAAGAGAGAAGCCCAGAGATAACAAAGCCGGGCTCAGAGCAGCTAACAAAAGTAAAAATAGCACAATTTACATCAAATCACAGTCAATTAATTAAAATACATTCTAAAATCAATTCAGAATCAAATTAATGACCTAACCCTAACCACTGGGCTAGAGTTCTATGAGGATTACAGAAGGAGAGAGGGGGTCAGACTGTGCCTTGACACAACCAGGAAGTTACTCAACACAAAAAGTATATATAGACAGACCAGGAGGGTCAGAGAGAGTTAGGAGTTGAAATAAAGCTTGTATAAATAAAGTTACATGTTTTATAATACTCCCACTTGATTCTGAATGATAATCAACACCACTTGAAACACCGGCACAAAGTCTCTATCCATCCACAAGTCTATGCCTTAGTTTAGCAGATTTTCAATTATATTCAATACCGTCTCATGAAAGTGATGTTTTTTCTCCTAAGTATTCAAGACACTTTCCCCCCTTCTCTCTGGACACACACACACACACACACACACACAACCTAGTGTGCTGAAGAAGAACAATATATAGGCTTAAAACCACCATTTACGCTGGGCTCAGTGAAGGTAAGGAGGAGGTTCAGCCCTCATAGTGGTGTCCTCAAAGATACTTCCACTTGATCTGTTGTTGAAGTGAAAGGTTATCAATTACTCATCCTCAGCTGATAGGTTGAGCTCTTTTAGGTTTTTGTTTCTTATGAACAGATACCTGGTATCCTTTCTTTCCTCACTAGGTCAGTTACGGCTTTGCTCTTGATGATAAAACTCAGTTCCCTTTTGTCTACCGGATGATCCCAAAGGAAGAAATCCAGTACAGGGGGGTTATCCAACTTCTCCTGCAGTTTGGATGGACGTGGATTGGAATCTTTGCTCCAGACAATGACAATGGAGAAAGGTTCTTGGATGCCTTGACACCGTTGATGACTAGCAGTGGAATTTGTTTTGCCTTCTCAGAAAGAATACAACACATGACAGCGTACCAAATGAATGAACTACCTGCCAGGTGGAAACAAGTCAATGTATATGTTTATTATGGGGACTCGTCTTATGATTTTGTGCCAATATTCCACCTACAAGAAATATTTGAAAATTTACAAGCTGGGGGTAAAGTCTGGATCACAACAGCTTTTCCAGACATCAACATGAATTTGAGTTACGATATTGATTTCTTCATGTACACCCATGGTTCTTTGTCCTTCACCATGAAGACTAGAAAATGGACAAAATGTGACCACTATGAGCCATTCTCTGACAAAATACAACAATTTTGGGAGAAGTCATTTCACTGTTCATGTCCAGAGAATGTGCTGCCCATGAAAGGCTGGACAAGATGCACAGAGAAAGAGAAACTGGAGATTCTTCCCCAAGAGGAGATTGAAAGAGCCCTGTCTCAAGACAGCTACGTTACTTACAGCAGCATCCAAACTGTGGCACTTGCCTTAAACTCGGCATATTCATCCAGATCCAAACAGATGCTGATGATAAGTAGAGGAGAAAGTTGGGGACGTGGAAGACTGCAGCCATGGCAGGTATTCCCTTTTGTTAATTGCAACCTACTGTCTAATTCTGGAATCATTGTCCTTCACTTAAATGGTGCCCCAAATGTGTTGATTCAAGTGGATGACTTCACCCTACCTGATATTAGAATTTGACCTTAGGGTTCACACTGAGTTTTTATACGTGATGAAGCTGGCTATGCTGATCTCCAAAATATTGAAGGAGAAAGTGGGTGGGCAATGACTTAAGAATGAATCTCAGATTTGATTGTGGAAAGCCAACAGCAGTCAACCACTATGCGTCCAAATGTGACACAGGTCCCAATTCATAGGAGATTAGAGTGTTGGAGGTGTAATAGAATGACTGGAACCTTATACCATATGTGGTGGCCATGTCCAGAAATTAAGAAATATTGGAATACGATACATGAGGAAATTAAAAAGCTAATAAAAACATAATAAAATAGCAGAATCATATTCATTAGGAATTTTGAATGGAGACATCCCGAATGACAAAATTAATATTTTCTTGTACACGACAACAGCAGCGAGAATGTTAATAGTCAATAATTGGAAAGGAAATTACGTTCCAACTAAAGAAGAATGGCTGAATAAATTATGTGAATACTTGGAATTAGCAAAGTTGACTGATTTGATAAGACAAAAACCAAAAAATATAAGCCAGAAGCAATGGAAATGTTTAAATGATTATTTATGTAGACAAAGATTAAATGTAAAGTATTTGTTGTGTTTAGAATAGATTTATGAAAGATTTTAAAAACATAGTTTAGAATATTTGTGTGAGATTGTATGGAAAAAATATGGAATAATAGATACAATCTTGCTTAAAATGTATATAGGAAGTGCAGTGTAAGCAATGGAAGTCAATCAATGAAATGTTATCAATATTTTCATATTGAGATTTTGTAGAAAAAAATTGGAAGAAATTCTTCCAACTTTCTTTCTTTTCTCTCTTTCTTTTTTCTTCTTTTTTCTTTTCTTCTTTTTTCTTTTCTTCTTTTTTATATATGTGTGCTTATCTGAAATATATATGTATGTTTTGCTTATATTTTGTAATAATTATGTTAAATTAATTAATTTAATAATAATAATAATAATAATAATAATAATAATAATAATAATGATGATGATGATGATGATGATGATGATGGAGGGGGGAAGAATGCAATATACAATAGGCTTCAGTACTTTCTTAATGCTGGTATTTTCTCTGTCATCCCAGCTTCACCATTTCTTAAGAAACGTCCAGCTGTTTAACACCTCCAGGGGCGGATTGTATTCAGATGAGAATGGGGAGCTGGCAGCCGACTATGACATTGTGAACTGGGTGATGTTTCCCAACGAGTCTCGTGGCAGAGTGAAAGTCGGGAGTGTAGAGAGACAGGCAGCCTCACATTTAAAGCTCACTATTAACCCAGAAGCCATTGTCTGGCCTTCACATTTTAACAAGGTAGGCAGAATGAATTGTGTGCCTGTCCCTTTGTGACATCTATTAAGCTCAAATAACTTACAGGGTGTATTCAGAAAATGAACTTATTCCTATCCGATTGATTTTCTCACTAGTCTAGGGCTGATCTCAGGGATTATAGAAAGAGCAGAGAGCCTTTTCAAGTTTATGCAGCTGAGTTATCTACTTTAGCATGCGTTCTGATGTCTGGACCGACCGGATGAACACATTCGAAACAGGGATTTCCATCCAGTGATCTCATTGTCCCATTTGGGATTTCACATGACTGGATCACTGCCACTATGGTTTGAGTGATGGAGAGCAATGCATCAACACTCCCGGTAATGTGGGCAGTTTTTTCCAGCCTGTGGATTATCCTTCAGCAGCAAGTACACTTGTAGACATTCGTTTCTCTTTATTGAATGAAGGAACGTTTGGATGGAACTTTGGTTTTGAGACATCACATATTGCACTTGAACCTGATTTTGGTATTGCATACATTATGTAAAAGCTATATTTAAAGAAACAGAAACTTGTTTTTACATTTTGTCTTTGGAAATTTCTATATAGTTGCGTACAGAGTTGTATGAGCTGTGCTTCTTTAATGTAATATATGCATAATCTGAGTGGCAACTGGACACTGGATTCCAAAAGTCGCCAGTCACCCTTTGGCTCAGTGCCCTCCTTCCAGTGCCAATAAAACTGCCACATATTCCCTTTTCTTTCTTTCTTTTGTTAGATCATTTTAATTACCGTATTTTTCGCTCTATAACACGCACCCGACCATAACACGCACATAGTTTTTAGAGGAGGAAAATCCGTAGGCATGCCACCCGTAGGCATTTCCTCCATAACACGCACAGACATTTCCCCTTACTTTCTAGGAGGAAAATAGTGAGTGTTATGGTGCAAAAAATACGGTAATTTTCCAGTAAAAGACATCCAACTAACATATCAAATCATAATCCAATAAAAATGATAAACTGAATAAAAAAGGTCAAATTCTCTTCCGAATTGTAAAATTTTAATTTTACGGCTTCCCATAGTCTGAACCTTGAAGCATGTCCAAATCTCAGTCCTGCCTCTCGTCGATATTTCCATATTTCCACATCTCGATTTTAACACTCCAAACTTCTTTGTCTCTGGCTCTGCGATCCTCAATCATGTCAGAAATCATATAACCTTTCATCTGTCGAATACAGATTTGTTTATGTAATATACTTTTTCAACTGTATACACACACACACACACACACACACACACACACTAGCACAGCTTCATCTGGCTCCATTCCAATCTGGGCTGTTATCCAACTCTCTGAAAATTAATGTCATGGCAACTCCCAAATTGTTAATCCTTCCCATCCAAGTTGTTGTCCAAACCTTCCTTTTAAGATTTAGAAATACAGTACCTTCCACCTTATTGAATTGTGCTTCATAATTATTAAGCAGACTGTTTGCTGTATTGCAGTACAGTGGTACCTCGGGTTACATCCGCTTCAGGTTACAGACTCCGCTAACCCAGAAATAGTACCTCAGGTTAAGAACTTTGCTTCGGGAAGAGAACAGAAATCGTGCTCCGGCGGCGTGGCAGCAGCAGGAGGCCCCATTAGCTAAAGTGGTGCTTCAGGTTAAGAACAGTTTCAGGTTAAGAACGGACCTTCGGAACGAATTAAGTACTTAACCCGAGGTACCACTGTATATCAGTCATTTGGCAATCAATCAAATGATTCTATGATTCTATGATTCTATGATTCTATGATTCTATGATCAGACATATTCCCTTTTCTTAACAACTATTTCCTCTCCTAGCTTAGTATCAGACGTATGATCTTTCCTTGGCCCTCTGCTCTGAGATAACTGGAGCAGCAAAATTATGTACGCCAAAGTACTTTCTAAGCCATCCACTAGAGCATCAACAATATTTACCTAAAAGAGGGGGGGGAGGTAGGGGAATCCATTAGGGTCATTCCAAACCCTATGACTCACTTCCATACCCTAACAATTTCCCTTCGATGCTCCTTTACTTTATGGTTAGACAATGCCTCGCTCCAGGTGTACCAAAAGCTGTCGACCTGGATATGCCAAGGTGGTTCAAGAAGGAGAGCCCATTTGCTGCTATGCTTGTGCTTCATGTACGGAAGGGACAATCTCCACCCAGGAAGGTGGGTGACTCCAGGGGAGAGGGCATTTGAAATATACTTAGAGTCAAGAATGGATTTCATGCTCTTTATTCAGCTCATAGTGGTGAGGAGGGAATGGAAGTCCCCTCAAAGTATCTGCTTTATATACATTATTTAGACAATGGGCTGCACGTGATTGGCTAATTCCGGAATTCTCCTGTAGGCCAATCAGGTTGTGGATTCACTTCTATCTGGAGCTGGATTGGTCCTGCAGACCAATCATACTGCTGCATTGTTCTAGGACCAATCAGACTGCTGCATTCTGAATCCTATTGTTCTAGGACCAATCAGACTGCTGCATTTTGGATCCTATTGTTCTAGGACCAATCAGACTGCTGCAGTTTGGATCCTATTCAACTCAGTACATAACAGCATTCTTTGGGAGAACTGAGATAGGGCAGAGACCCAATAAAAGGCTGACAAGGAAAACATTAAGAGAAAAAAGAGAAAGGTAGAGAGGGAAATGAAGACAGAAGTGTCTGGTGTGCTCTGGTCCATGGGGTCACGAAGAGTCGGACACGACTAAATGACTAAACAACAACAGAGAGGGAAACTGTGCACATCAAAGAATGCATGGAGGAGAGGTGGAGAGAAACAGGCACTTGGGGGAGGTAGCAGAGTACACATAGAATAGTAGAAACATGGTTGGAAGGGATTCCAAGGGTCATCTAGTCTAAAGCCCTGCAATGCACACTGAGTGTGAAAGGAGAAAGGCAAAAAGAAATGGTAGGCTATTAATAAAAATGCCAAGAGGCATGTAGAGGAGAGAAGGTGTGTGTGTGCTTCTCCGTTTAGAGTTATTAGATCAATATATTCTGCACAAAAGGGGGAGGTGGAATCACAATGCCTAGAGAACCAGTGCTTATGCTGAGTTTGAGAAAGGCTGAACTATGGAAGCTCCTGCAACGTGGAAAGAATGTCATAGTTTGCATCTAAATCATGACTGTTGAATCATGACTGTAGTAGTTTCTAGCCATTTTTAATCGGCCCTAGGGAGATAACGTGTGAGAACCCCTGCCACAATGAATTACATGGTTTCAACTAGGGCCAGGGCCTTTTCAGCACTGGCCCCGATGTGGTGGAACGCTCTGTGACAAGAAACTAGGGCCCTACAGGACTTGACATCTTTCTGCAGGGCCTGCAAGACAGAGGTGTTCCGCCTGGCCTTTGGTTTGGACTCCGTCTGACCATTATGTTTCCCTCCCCTTATGGTCTTGATTTATCAGCTACTTTAAAATGAGGCAGCATTTTAAATTGCATTTTAACCTGTATTTTAAATTGGTTTCCCCCCCTTTTCCTTCACCCCCCCTCTCTTTCTCCCTTATTATGTTTTTACTGTGTTTTTACTGGTGTTAGCCTCCCTGAACCTGGCTCTGGCCAGGGTGGGCAGGGTATAAATAAAATTTATTATTATTATGTTAGTTTTTTTCTTTTTAATTGCCTTGGGATGCACACTGCAGGAGAGATAGTTTGGGGGATTTGCCCACAGCAAATATAACCTTTTGTGATTCTAATCTCCCTCTGTTTTAAATGTGATTTGGACATGCTAATCTCTAAAGATACAAGCCTGATTCTCTTATTTATGTTACGGCTACTAAATTTGCTCCCCTTCCTTTCAGATGCAGGCTATTGCACCAAATGTCCAGATGATCAGCATCCAAACAAGGACCAAGATCAATGTGTCCCCAAGATCACCACTTTCCTTGCCTACACCGAACCTTTGGGCCTCATCCTAGCTTCCTTTGCCCTGTTCTTGTCCATAACCACAGTATTTGTTTTAGGAATCTTCATTAAATACAAGGAAACCCCGATAGTCAAAGCCAACAACCAGGACCTCTCCTACATCCTCCTCATCTTCCTCGTACTCTCTTTTTCATCTTCATTCCTGTTCATTGGTCAGCCAATGAACACAACCTGCCTCCTCCGACAAACGGCCTTCAGCATCATCTTCTCAGTTGCTGTGTCTTCTCTCTTGGCCAAAACCATCACCGTGGTGCTGGCCTTCCTGGCCACTAAGCCAGGAAACAGGGTGAGGAGATGGCTGGGGAAGACCTTTGCCAACGCCATTGTCATTTCCTGTTCCAGTGTCCAACTTGTCATCTGCACCATCTGGCTAGGGATCTCTCCTCCTTTCCCGGAGTCTGATAAGCACTCCCAGCCTGGGGAGATCATCCTGCAATGTAACGAAGGATCTGTTGCCATGTTTTACACTGCCCTTGGCTACATGGGCTTCCTGGCTGCCATCTGCTTCACAGCGGCTTTCCTGGCCAGGAAGTTGCCTGGGGCCTTCAATGAAGCCAAGCTGATCACCTTCAGCATGCTGGTCTTCTGCAGTGTTTGGGTGTCCTTTGTGCCCACCTACCTGAGCACAAAGGGGAAATACATGGTAGCTGTGCAGGTCTTCTCTATATTGGCCTCCAGTGCTGGGCTTCTGGGCTGCATCTTCATCCCCAAATGCTACATTATTGTACTGAGGCCTGATCTGAATACAAAAGAGCACCTCTCAACAAAAACAAAAGATGGCATCTGATACTTAGTTCTAAAGAAAGGGACCGTTTTCTAAGGAAAGGAAAGGGTCCAGAATCCTGGCTTCCATTGGAGGCAAACAAAATTCTCAAAAAGATACAGAACCTCCTGCTTCCTAAAAGATTTTCAGGTTCCCTGTTCTTTTTCCATACCACATGCCTTCTCAGTAGTGGCACCCATCCTGCGGAACGCCCTCCCATCAGATGTCAAGGAGATAAATAACTATACAACTTTTAGAAGACATGTGACGGCAGCCCTGTAGAAAGGATCATGCATGAAGTAATCATGTAAATAATGCTATGAAAGTGCCTTGAAAGGTATGCTTTTTGCTCACTATTTGGAGAAATTCCACTGGGCCAATTTGAGTTGCAGCTTGAATAAACCTGTGCTTTTTCCACACACTGTTGTCCTCATTGGCTCGAAGAAGTGGCGTAGCCTAGACCCTCTTTGGTAGGGTAAACCCTGAACCTATTTCAGTGTTCTCAGGCCTACTAAAATCTCAACAGATTCACTGCGAAATATGCTGACATACTGATTGTCTGGGGGGGGGGTATACATTTAGATGAGGCAGATCTACTAATATTTGGCTGTGTAGCACCCTGCTTGTGGTTAACGCTTAGCTGGAATGAAATATTCAACGCAGCAATAGAGAAATTAAAATAATAATTTATTTGTCAGACAAATAAATGAGAGACACAGTGGTATATGGATACCAAAGCTCTGCCCACTCCAGCCCTGATGGCAAGCACTTATATTTCCTCAGCCCAGCCCCCTTGCTCCTCCTTTGGCTGCCTCTGTCCAATCAGCCTGGTTGAAATTCCTATTGGCTGTTTGCTAGAACCAATCATAAAAGATACACCCATTTCCTATTACCTTTTATGGGAGACAAAGAGCTATATTTCCTTCTATCCATAAATGGCAGACAAGTAGCCATATATCTTACATTTGCCTCGACAAGGCACCTTAATTACCAGATCATCTTTGCCCTATTGCCCTATTCACTCCAAAACAGATGGCTAAAACAGATGGCTCATGGTAACAGAGATCTTGGGTTCACCTTCTCACACACCATCAATGAAATAAGAATCTAACATAAGAATCTAACATTTCTTATTTTCTAAATCCTTTGCATACTTACATTTAAGCCAATATATTTCATACATTAACATATATAGCTTTTTAGAAGAAAAGGAACTTAGTAAAAAGGAAACAGCTTCAGAGAGAAGCCTCTTCGGTTTACAACCCCCCTTTCCCCAGCCAGCTGCTGTTCCTATTAGCTCTTGCCCTTTAACGTTATGAAAATATGGCTCGTCTAATGGGAGGCACCTAGTATTATTTTCTGTTAAACAATAAATCTCACTATTTACCAACTCTTAATTGTGTTTTTGCAGCTTGATTGTATTCTGTAATATGTATGGTCAGTATGACCTTTTGCTCCCAGCCTGTAATTTCCTTTTACAACTTTGAGAAACGTGTCTCCTGCTACTGCTATAAATCAGAGGGGCCTCTGAGCAGGAAGACAAACAACTGCCAAAGCACCCAGCCAGCTGCTTTATGCCTGGCATGAAACACACAAGCATCTGCAAATATATCTTTTAAGCTCATTTTAAAATACAAGCCTTGATCAGATGCCTCAGCTGTACATTGATTTTTCTTAAAATTCACAACAAAGCAGCAATTAACTCTGCTCCTTCAGTCAGGCAACGTCTGTTCATAGAGACTGTGCGTTCTATGGCTTTGAGGGACAAGTTTGATTTCTTTTCCTGTTAGGGTAAAGAATACTGGGTGAGTCGGAGCAATATTCTGATTCAGAAGGAGGCAACCTCAGACCTGCAAAATATTCAGGATAATATCCTGCAGAACATCCATGGTTTGTGATTGAATCTAGATAATCAACAAAAATGGTGGATTTACTCTGATCAATAGGACAATGAAATCTCCCTCCTTGTGCACATAATAATAATAATAATAATAATAATAATAATAATAATAATTTATTTATACCCTGTCCATCTGGCTAGGTTTCCCCAGCCACTCTGGGTGGCTTCCACTGAATATTAAAAACAATACAGCATCAGACATTAAAAACTTTCCTAAACAGTTACAGATAGGTAGCCGTGTTGGTCTGCCATAGTCAAAATAAAAAAATTCCTTCCAGTAGCACCTTAAAGACCAACTAAGTTAGTTCTTGGTATGAGCTTTCATGTGCATGCACACTGTGTATCTGAAGAAGTGTGCATGCACACGAAAGCTCATACCAAGAACTAACTTAGTTGGTCTTTAAGGTGCTACTGGAAGGATTTTTTTTATTTTTCCTAAACAGGGCCGCCTTCAGTTGTCTTTTAAAAGTAAAATAGTTGTTTATTGCCTTGACATCTGATGGGAGGGTGTTCCACAGGGCAGGCGCCACTACCGAGAAGGCCCTCTGCCTGGTTCCCTGTAACCCTCACTTCTCGCAGGGAGGGAACCGCCAGAAGGCCCTCGGAGCTGGACCTCAGAAGAAGGAAGGCATTACTGCTTGCTTGGGGAGGGAAGAGGGATGAGCACACCACACAATGCAGGTATGTGGTAGTTCAAATGGAGCCTAAAAGAATGAGCAGAGCCGTAACTAGGAGGGGTGGGGGCCACTGGGCACCACACCGCAGGGGACAGCACTTCTTGTGCCCAAGCCAAGTGTCTCTCCTGGGAGTGACACAGTGGCTCAGGCACCTGTAGGCTCCACAATGCCCAAAAGGGAAGTGTGGGGCCTGCTTCTGCCCACTGCCACCCCCTGAGCCACTCTACAGTTGAGGGGGAGGCAGCAGACAGTCTCCCTGCAGGCTCTTCACAGCTCGAAAAAGCAACGCAGGCCTGCAGGGGGCCAGAGCAGAAGAGGGCTCGGGCACTGGGATTCTGGTGTGCCCTGCCCCACCCCATGGGGGCCTTGCCCCACCCCCATGCACCCAAGCAGCTAGCTATGCTGCTGAAAATGAGCATTTGGAAATGATTTCTTCAATACAAAGTGTGCCAAGTTCAGCTGCTCGCTGGCTGGCCCATCTCCAGCTATGGAGCCCCATCAGTGATATCTCATAGAGTTGGAAGAGACCACAAGGGCCATCGAGTGGCAAACATGTTTTTCCTCCAGCTCTGCACCTCTTCCTTGAGCCATGGAGAGAGGCTGGCAGGTTGCAGAGGTGGACCTTCTTCCCCTTTATAATTACGAAAATCATAATGATGTATTCTTCCCCTCACACACCAAAGCTCCGGGGATTTCCCCTGAGACCAATAATACAAACATCTGAATCCAGAACAACATGTGGCGACTTCCTGCAGCAAGCCAGAAAGAAGAACTGTGACATAAATACTGTTGAAATTCTAAGGGTGAGGTACCCATGCTGCGGAAGTTGCCCTACAGAGGCAGCTGTAGGTCCCCATTAGTTTATTGCTGCAGAAGATCAGGCTTCAGCAATGCAGTTGCAGACACTGATATTTACATACAGCTTGTGGTGTTTGCAGATACAGATATATACAAGTACAAAGTAATTCTATTGCTCCAGCAATTCCATGACATAACCCAGACTTTGAGTCATTTCACAAGACTCCCTCGCTGACTAACAAGCTGACATTAGCAACTGGCTTGCTTGGCTAACCCCCTTCCTCCATGTTCAGTTCTTCCAGCAAATTTCTTGGGGGGAAAGATTAAGTCCTGTGCCAGTGGGAGTCTGATCTGAGATCGAGGAAAGGCAGGGACTGGGCCATTGGGAAGCTTTCTCTTCCTGACTTTAGATATGAATCCATGGCAGGAATCCAGCTGTGTCCTTGACGTCATTGCTGCCATGATGAAGTCGACCGGCACAGGCACTGCTAGAATGGCATCTCTGCTGCTGCTGCTGTTGTTGCTGCTGCTGCTAATGCCCCAGGCAGTTCACGGACACAGGACAGAGTACTGCCAAGTATTCCTGCCTCGTTATCCAAATCAGCCTGCAAATTATTACAGGACAGGAAACCATCTCATTAGTGGAATAATCTCATCAAAAGGTGGTTTAGTTGAACCATACATCTTCTCCCAGCACCCCTTAACCAGGTTTATTCTGTAGGTATTGATGTATGTATTGATGGATTTTATGCTGCCATATCTGTATCCTGGCTGTCCCCAAGTACAAGGGACAACCTCTATTTTCTGGTCCATCTGATCAAATTCTGTCCTTATTTTGATTCCAACAGCTCCTTCAGGCAACCTTGTTACTTAGCGTTCGCCTTCATTTGCCTGTAGAAAGCTTAGCTTGCTGTTATATTATGTCTTCATCGTGGTGGACAACTATGAACATTTATTATATCTATATTCATGCTGATTTGCTTGCTGGGTGTTTAGGTATTTTCCCACTTGGAAGCAGCCGAGATGAGCAGTTTCCTAACATTTCAAATCTCTTTAAATTGCGTTTGATTTTGATCTTTGAAGGCAATGGGCTTCCCATCAGAAACAGTAAACTCTCCATTTTCTCTTAAATGGCAAAGTAATATCTAACTTGCAACAACAGTACACGCCCCATAAAAACAATACAGACCAATATTTGGGGACAAGCTGTTTTAAGATTTGTGTAAAGGCCTTTAGATTGATAAGGGAAATAATGTGATATTTTGTGTTCACTGAAAGGAGAACGGCAGTCTATCAGTACTATTGGTTTCTTTGCTTGCAGGTTCGGTTCTACGAGATATTGGCATATCCTGTCCTTCTTGCTAACTGTTCAGGAGATCAATCAAAATCCCACAGTTTTACCCAACATCACCCTGGGATACAACCTCTTTGACAGCTTCTATGATGGCAGACTTACTTCTGATGCCATCCTTGATGGCCATTCTGGAGGTGTAAAGAATATTCCAAACTATAACTGTGGACAACAGAAGAACCTCTTGGCTGTTATTGAAGGGGCTGAATCGGATATCTTCATCCAGATTGCAAGCATGTCAGACATCTACAAAACCCCACAGGTAGGAACTAGGATCACCTGTTGTGAAGGATGCTACAGTCATAACTTATATACATTTGAAGAGGGTTAGAACAGATGATCTTTGAGCTCCCTTCCAACTCTTTGAAAAGTTTCCCAGAAAATGTTTTTTAAAAGGCTAAATCTGTCTTGGGGCACCCTAGGTCAGGCATAGGCAAACTCGGCCCTCCAGATGTTTTGGGACTACAACTCCCATCATCCCTAGCTAACAGGACCAGTGGTCAGGGATGATGGGAATTGTAGTCTCAAAACATCTGGAGGGCCGAGTTTGCCTATACCTGACCTAGGTTGTCTAGCTTTTGCTGGGGAGGGGCAGGTTCTACTTCTTTTCTCCAGGACTACTCTAAAATTAGTAAGAAGGGGATTCAGTTTTACTTTCCTAAAGCCCAGAGGATACGGAACAACAATACTTCATTGACTGCAAGGGACAATCCCGCACACGTTAAAGGATTCTGGGGAGAAATGCTAGAGAAATGCCTCTCTGAAAAGAATGAAGTCCATTGTAATTTTATGTAAAGGGAGTTTATTTAGTAAAAAGACTTTGAGTTTCAGGGTAGGGGGTAGAGAAGGGCAAGGCACAAGATCCAAGACTTTAATAAACATCAAAAAGTGGTTTAATTTTACATGCTTGAGCAGAGCCTTGGTTTTCAGCACATGTGCAGAGTCCATTACAGAAAAGATGGTTTCATGGAGCATTCGTCTGTTATGAAGCAAAGATTGCTCTGATGAAACATGGTGGTATCACAGCACCATAAGGTGACAGTTTCTAGACACAGCAAAAAGTCCAGAACTGGACACAGGACTCCTGATGTGGTCTTGTTTTGTTCAGTCTTTTAAGGTAATTCATTTTTTCTTTTTTAATTTTTTTAATTTAATTTTTTAAATATTTATTAAGTACAAATTAGAAAACATACATATTTACAACAAAAGAAAATACAAAAGAAAAAGAAAATACATATAACCAAGGGGAAAAAATTAGAGAATATTTTGTCTCTTTTCATATTTACAATTATTTATACCTCTATAAAATGCTATTCACAATAAAGGAGTGAAATGAAAGATAAGATATCAGAAAAAAGAAAAAAAGAACAAAGAAAAAATAAAGAAGTAAAAGAAAAATATCATAGGTGAAAATTTTTTAAAGTAGATAAGTACTCACAATACATAGATGTTTCCCATCTATATTTATATTCACTTGTATAATTTCATCTTGTCCTTATCTACCTTAAATAAAGTGTGGTGTGTTTTTTTTTTTAAAAAAAGACTTCCACCGATTACCTCACGCGTTTTTAATAATCTGTTCATCAGATCCTCTGTTCTTCATATTTTCCCTTTGGATTTCCTTAATGTCTCACTTTGTATTTTTTATATTACGCACAAGATTATTCTAAACACAACCAGATTTTTGTAGTCGAGCCCTGGTTTTGTAAATAATCATTTAAGAACTCCCATTGCTTCATAACCATAGTTTTGGATTTTCTCCTTATTATGGTAGGTATTAAGGTAATTCAAACACATCTCTCATATAGGAAGACCTAGTAGAAATACCTACAGTTGAGTGAATGCACATTTTAGCAGGCTGATCCACAGAAACTTGCTGTAAGCAAGACCACTTCACATAAACAAGCAAACTATGGGTCAATTTGGGGCTTAGTCCACTTCTGGAGATTTTCTCCACCCTCCCTCATATTGACAAGGATTTGACAAAGATCAATCTCTTCCAGCTTCTTCCTGGCTCTTAATACTTCTAGGTGAACAAAAGTGCCACAATTCCCCTGAAAACAAACTTTCACTTCCTTACCTAACCAGATAAGTCATGGCTTTGCTCTTCATGATCAAATCCAGTTCCCCTTTGTCTACCGGATGGCCCCAAAGGAAGTAACCCAGTACGTGGGGATTATCAATCTGCTCCTGCATTTTGGATGGACGTGGATCGGAATATTTGCTCCGGACAACGATGCTGGAGAAAGCTTCATGAATGCCTTCACACCTCCGATGATCCGCAGTGGGATTTGTGTTGCCTTTGTGGAAAGAATACTACAAAAGACTCTAGAGAAGAAGTACTTACGGCATGAGCTACCTGCCATGTGGCAACAAGTCAGTGTGTTTGTTTATTGTGGGGGCTCTGATTATGAATTTAGCCCAATCATTGTGTTGCAACGGAAGCTAGCTAGGAGGAAAGTTTGGATCACTACAGTTTTTAGGAACACGAACATCATTTTCTCTTACGATACCGATTCCTTCATGCAAATCCATGGTTCTTTGTCCTTAGTAAGGAAGGCCAGAAAGGGGGCAAAGCATGACTTCTATGAGGTATGGTCCAGTGAAACAAACGAGTTTTGGGATAATTCTTTCCGTTGTTCATGTTCAGAGGATGTGCTGTCAACTGAAGTATGGACAAGATGCACAGAGAAGGAGAAACTGGAGGTTCTCCCCCAAGAGGAGATCGAAAGAGTTGTGTCTCAAGACAATTACATTACTTACAACGGTGTCCAGGCTGTGGCGCTTGCCTTAAACTCGGCATATTCCTCCAGATCCAAACAGATGTTGACGGCGGGTAGGACAAACAGTTTGGGACTTCAAAAGCTGCAGCCATGGCAGGTATTCCCCTTTCCTTTTGCAACAGCACTGCAAATTGCAATCTGTTGTCCCGTATGCAAAATGTAGGGTTGCCATGTTCCCAGAGGTGAAAATCTGGACAGAGTAGTTGGGCTTTTTGAAGGAACATCTCCCCCTCCCCCCAAAAAAAATCATTTTGGGGGTTTCCTTTGATTTTTTTCAGAATTTCTATATATATATATATAAACTTGCCATATGTCCAGGTTTTCCCATTTTGCTGATTCAGCAGAAATCCGCCTGAATGCCATTTTTCTGAGTCATTCCCGGACGTGTCAGGGAAAACCTGGAGATATGGCAGCCCTAGCAAAATGTTTGCTCGTTGCTGAGGCAAATTCAGTTTGTAAGTCTCCTGTTGCAGGTCAAGCATTTAGCTTGCACTGGTGACACCAGAAGACGCTCACCTCTCTGTTCAGTTGTCTTCCCTGGTGTCCTAAGAGATCCAAATTTCTTAAGTGAAATTAATGTTCACCCTCTGACTCTCCTGGGTCCCACGCCATAGGCTTTCCGCATTGACGGAAAGGTGCATCTGCACATAATTCTCACATTTCTTCTCTCTAACAAGATATTTATTAATTTACAAAATTTATATACTGCTTACTAACTAGAACAAAAAAGAAATACAGCAAACACACCCACCAAATATCAACAAGCAGGGAGTTCCAAAGGACAGGGGTTCCCACACGAAACCACAATGTGATAGTTCTGCAAATCTAAGCTCCTTTGAGTCCAGAAGTGCAGGGGCCCAATTCATAGGCGATTAGACAGCAAAATGAGCAGGGTTGAGATATTCAATAGGCTTCCAGTGTGGTGAGAGCCAGTGAGGTGTAGAGCCAGTGTGGTGTAGTGGTTAAGAGCGGTAGACACGTAATCTGGTGAACCGGGTTCGCGTGTCCGCTCCTCCACATGCAGCTGCTGGGTGACCTTGGGCTAGTCACACTTCTCTGAAGTCTCTCAGCCCCACTCGCCTCACAGAGTGTTTGTTGTGGGGGAGGAAGGGAAAGGAGAATGTTAGCCGCTTTGAGACTCCTTCGGGTAGTGATAAAGCAGGATATCAAATCCAAACTCCTCCTCCTCCTCTTCTTCTTCCTCCATATTTTCTTTATCGTTCCAGCTTCATCCCTACTTAAGAAAAGCCCAGTCGTTTAACACCACCAAGGGTGGACTGCATCTGGATGAGAATGGGGAGCTGGCAGCCGACTATGACATTGTAAACTGGGTGCTGTTTCCCAACGGGTCTCGCGGCAGAGTGAAAATCGGGAGTGTAGAGGAACAGGCATCCTCTTATTTAAAATTCACCATTAACCCGGAAGCCATTGAGTGGCCCTTGTGGTTTAATGAGGTAGAGCATATTATCATCTGTGTCGTCGTCATCATCCTTCTTCTTCTTCTTCTTCTTCTTCTTCTTCTTCTTCTTCTTCTTCTTCTTCTTCAATCCATTTGCTTTGGAAGGAGGGGCAAGTTCACACCAAACACCTGAAAGCTGAAGCTCAAACAGCATACAGGTGTGGGGTGGGGGACAATTATCTTCCTGGGGACCCAGTTCACTCCCAGACCCCTAACACTTTTTCTTGATGCACCTTCTCCGGATGGCTAGACCGTGCCTCGCTCCAGATGTTCCAACAGCTGTAGCCCTGGATACGTCAAGGTGGCTCAAGAAGGACGGCCGGTTTGCTGTTATTCTTGTGTTCGTTGTGCAGAAGGGACATTCTCCATTTTGGAAGGTGGGTGATTTCAGGAGAAAAGGAAATTCATTGGGAGAACATAAACAGAGCAAGCTTCACTCAGGCACATACTATGAAGACCCTAAAGACATTTTTCAGAATATGGACCCTTGCTTGGCTTCTGTAATGTTTTTTTAAAAAAATATTTATACTTTGCAGGTATACAATTCACTAATTTAACAGTCATTTTGACATTTCATAACCTGACTTCCTTCCCCCTCTTTCTGCGTTTCCTTAAATTTATTTTTAATATCTTCTGCATATCCAAATTAACTTAATTTGCTCATTTATCCATCTTCTTAAAGTATATACTCTTATGAAACTGCAGACTGTTACAATAATCCTACCAATGTTCTTATCTGTAAATATTCAGTAAACCATTTCCATTCTTTTATAAAAAAAAGTTTATCTTGATTTCTTATTCTTCCAGTAAGTTTCTCCATTTCTGCATATTCCATACATTTTTGTATTCCATTCTTCCTTTGCTGGGACTTCTGCTTCTTTCCATTTAGTGCCAAGTAGCATTCTCGGCTGCTGTAGTAGCATACATGAATAAGTTTCTATACAGTTAAGTGAGATGAGCACCGCAACCCCATAGTCGCCTTTGACTGGACTTAACTGTCTAGGGGTCCTTTACCTTTTACCTTTATAGTTTAGGTAGTTCTGTCCCTATAATTCCCAAAAGAAAAGCTTCTGGGTTTTTTTTACAAAGGTTGTTTTAAACATCCTTTTCATTTCATTATATATCATTTCCCAGTAGGCTTTCACCTTACTACAAGACCACCATTGGCTTCTGTAATGTTAAGCCCCATAACTCAGCATTTCTCAAACAGTGGGCTTCACACTGCAGCCTTTCCTCTGGATATGTGTGTGTGTGTGTGTGTGTGTGTGTGTGTGTGTGTGTGTGTGTGTTAAAGGTGTTTTTATTGTTTATTTTGTTGTACCACTGTGAATGGTGGTTTTTATCTATGTATTTTTGTTTGTTCCGTCTTGTTTTGTTTTTGGGGTTGGACATTGAGTGGGGTGGGGATTGGTTTTGTTTGGGCATAATTGTTTTTGGTTGTTTTGTTTTCTATTTTGTAAATGGAGGTTAGTATGAGGCTTGGGATTGCTACCGTGGAGGGGCGAGGGAGGTATGGCGGTGGGGGCAGATGTTATAGGCGAAGGGGATCGAGATACGGATATGCTCGTACCCCTTCCAATCTGCGCCCCATCCCGAGGGACGAGGGTAGGGTGAGCAAGGATTACTCACCTCCTTCACTGGTGTTGTGCAATGCCAGGTCTATAGGCAACAAAACCGCTACCCTGTGAGACTTCTTTACCTCGCAGGGGGTCGACCTGGCTTGTGTGACGGAGACCTGGGTGCACGAAGGGGATACTGTTACCTTACGAGAGATGGCGCCCCCGGGTTTCTCCGTCCTCCACCAGTCACGGACTGTGGGCCGGGGGGGAGGGGTGGCAGTATTAATCTGGGAAGATTGTTCTTTCAGGGCTCTACCATCGCCATCGATCCCCGGCATTGAATGTGTTGGCCTAGTGTGGGGCTCCGAGGAGAGCTTGGCTGTCTGGCTGGTGTACCGGCCACCTAGCGCACCAGCAGCCACCCTGTCAGGCCTGCTGGAGGCGGTGGCCGGCTGGGCCTTGGAGTTCCCTAACCTATTGGTATTGGGAGACTTCAACTTCCACGCTGATGCCACTCCCTCCTCACAGGCTCTGGACCTGGTGTCTTCCATGGCGACACTAGGGCTCTCCCAGTTTGTTTCGGGCCCCACACATCAAGCAGGCCACACGCTGGATTTGATCTTTGGCACCAGTATAGATGTGATCATGTCTCCTTCAATGAAGGTGCCATGGTCTGATCACTACGCTCTGAAAGCCAGGATTGACTTTCCACCCCCACCTTGCTTAGGTGGCGAGCCGATTTGGGCTCGCCCGCAGAGGCTGATGGACCCTGATAGATTCCGCAAAGCCTTGCGGGACCTTTCTCCCCCTGGCGACTCATTGACTGAGCTTGTTGAGGGCTGGAATACCCAGCTCCTGGCAGCCATTGATGAGATCACACCTAAGCGCCCTCTGCGACCCCGCAGAAACCGGGCTCCCTGGTTTACCGAGGAGCTTCGGAAAATGAAGCGGGACCTCAGACGGCTAGAGCGAGTATGGCGGGGTGCCCGTGACGGAGCCTCAAGAACATCTTATAGGGTTTTTATGAAAACCTATGAGATGGCAGTGAAAGCCGCTAAGAAGTCTTACTTCTCAGCCTCCATTGCATCTGCTAGCTCTCGCCCGGCGCAATTATTTATTATTTAGTATAATTCGGTCTTTAACGTCCCTTGAAGGACAGCCAAATTTAAATAACAATCTGACATACAGCTGTGAGGCATTTGCGAGCTTTTTTGCGGAGAAGGTCCTGTTGCTCCGCCATGACCTCCCTGCCAATTTGGATACAATAAAGGAACTGGAGGCCCCTCGACTGTCCTCGGGTCCAGTATTGGACCACTTTGACCGGATATCTCCAGCCGATGTGGACAGATTCCTCCAAGCTGGAAAGCCCACCACCTGTCCTCTTGACCCGTGCCCGTCATGGCTGATTAGAGCGTGTCCAGACGAGGTGCGGGCCCCCCTGGGGGATATCATCAATTTGTCCCTTGGCACCGGGATATTCCCAGGGGAACTGAAGGAGGCGGTGGTGCGTCCGCTCTTAAAGAAAACATCATTAGATCCCTCAGATCTATCCAATTACCGCCCAGTCTCGAATCTTCCATTCCTGGGTAAGGTGATTGAGAGAGCAGTTGCTGAACAGCTTGGTAGGTTTCTGGATGAAACATCTGCTTTGGATCCATTCCAGTCCGGCTTCCACGCTGGTCATGGGACCAAGACGGCTCTGGTCGCCCTAACAGATGATCTCCGCAGGCAGCTGGATCGAGGCGGGTCGGGGCTGCTGATTCTTCTAGATCTGTCAGCAGCCTTTGACATGGTCGATCACGAACTCCTGGACCACCGCCTTGCCGATGTGGGGATCCAGGGCACAGTCCTTCAATGGCTGCGCTCGTTTCTCTCTGGTCAGGGACAGAGGGCGGCGCTTGGGGGGGAATTGTCATCGCGCCACTCCTTGGTGTGTGGAGTGCCTCAGGGTGCGATTCTCTCCCCAATGCTTTTTAACATCTTTATGCGCCCCCTCGCCCAGCTTGTCCGGAGTTTTGGGCTGGGTTGCCATCAGTATGCTGATGACACCCAACTCTATCTGTTGATGGATGGCCATCCTGACTCGGCCCCAGACACACTGACCAGATGTCTGGAAGCTGTGGCTGGATGGTTACGTGGGAGCCGGTTGAAGTTAAATCCTTCGAAGACAGAGGTCCTCTGGCTGGGGCGGGACGATATGGGATCGAGGGGGCAAATGCCCATCTCTTGCGGGGGTGCAATTAATGCCAGCACCGTCCGTTAAGAGTTTGGGTGTAATCTTCTATACCTCCCTCTCTATGGAGGCGCAGATTACAGCTATAACAAAGGCGGCATTTTTTCATCTCTGCCAAGCTAAGCAGTTGGCCCCTTATCTCTCTCGCCCTGACCTAGCCACTGTGATCCATGCGACGGTCACCTCCAGACTGGATTATTGTAACTCGCTCTACGTGGGGCTGCCCTTGAGACTGACCCAGAAACTCCAGCGGGTGCAGAATGCCGCGGCAAGACTCCTTATGGGTCTTCGCTGCGAGATCACATTCATCCGGTACTATACCAGCTGCTCTGGCTCCCGGTGGAGTACAGGATCAGGTTTAAGGTGCTGGTTTTAACCTTTAAAGCCCTATACGGCCTAGGACCCTCGTACCTACGGGACAACCTCTCCTGGTATGCCCCACAGAGAAACCTACGGTCTGCAAATAATAACATCCTCAAGGTCCGAGGCCTCAGAGAGGTTAGGCTGGCCTCAACTAGAGCCAGGGCTTTTTCGGCTGCGGCTCCAATCTGGTGGAACGCTCTGTCACAAGAGACTAGGGCCCTGCGGGACCTGACATCTTTCCGCAGGGCCTGCAAGACAGAGTTGTTCCGCCAGGCCTTTGGTCAGGGCGCAGCCTGACTCCCTCCTCTGGCAACCTGCACAGAATTTTGCTTAATTGGTTGCCATCAATTTGATTTAATTAATTTTTATAATGAAATATTTTTAGATTGTGTGACTATTTGACTGTTTGATTATTTGATTGTTGTTAGCTGCCCTGAGCCCGGCTTCGGCTGGGGAGGGCGGGATATAAATAAAATTTATTATTATTATTATGATGTTCCGTTTGCCTATCAGATGAACGAACACCAGGCAGCAGAAGCTCCCTGCGCTCACAGTGCACAGGTATCCTTGGGAAAGGAAGCTGGTTGTTGTGGTTAGAGTATTGGACTAGGAGCTGGGAGAGACTGGGGTTCAAATCCCCACTCTACAATGAAACTCATTGGGTGACCCTGGGCCAACACTGCCTCTTAGCCTAACCCTACCTCACAGGGTTGTTGTGGAGTGACATGGAGATAAATGTGGGGTGTAAATTAAATAAATAAATAAATGGGGAAAAAATAAATTAAGGAATGACACAGTGCAAACTCCCGAGGAATTCCAGGTATCTGCTATCAGCTCACTTATCCCAATGGTTTATGGTTGGTTCATAGAACACCAATGTTCTAAGTTAAGAATATAAGTTCTTGAATCATAAACTTGTCTTATAAATGACCTTCATTGGCTATCTGAAGACTGATTCCTGCTTACAGGGGCTAATAACCAGATCTTCCTAGCAAATACAAGGATAAGAGCTTCTATAGCTGTTAGGTTCAGGATGTTACCTATTTCATCAGATCACAAATGGGATGGGAGATGCACTGAGGTTAAACATAGCTCATGAGGGATGCAAAATTAAACTTTTGTCAGCTGTGCTGATCCATGAAGATAAAGCATATAAAAAATCCAGACTAGCACCCATAATTACAAGCTTTATGATAGCTAGAGATCTGCATTGGCTCCCAGTACGTTTCCGAGCACAATTAAAAGTGTTGGTGCTGACCTTTAAAGCCCTAAACGGCCTCGGTCCTGTATACCTGAAGGAGCGTATCCACCCCCATCGTTCAGCCCGGACACTGAGATCCAGCGCCGAGGGCTTTCTGGCAGTTCCCTCATTGCAAGAAGTAAGGTTACAGGGAACTAAACAGAGGGCCTTCTTGGTAGTGGCGCCTGCCCTGTGGAACACCCTCCCAGCAGATGTCAAGGCAATAAACAACTATTTTACTTTTAAAAGACAACTGAAGGCAGCCCTCTTTAGGGAAGTTTTTAATGTCTGATGCTGTACTGTTTTTAATATTCAGTTGGAAGCCGCCCAGAGTGGCTGGGGAAACCCAGCCAGATGGGCGGGGTATAAATAAGTTGTTGTTATTATTATTATTATTATTATTATTATTATTATTATTATTATAGCTACCAAAGCATCTCCTCTTCCCTTCAGATGGCGAACATTGCACAAAATGCCCAGGAGATCATCATCCAAACAAGGACCAAGAAAAATGTATCCCCAAGGCTACCAGTTTCCTATCCTATGAAGACCATTTGGGGATCCTCTTGGCTTCTATTTCCCTCTTCTTGTCCTTCTCAACAGGCATCATCTTAGGAACCTTCATTAAATACAAAGAAACTCCTATTGTCAAAGCCAACAACCGGGACCTCTCCTACATCCTCCTCATCTCCCTCCTGCTTTCCTTTTTGTCCTCCTTCCTCTTCATTGGCCGGCCAAGGAAAGGGACCTGCCTCCTCCGACAAACAGCCTTCAGCATCATCTTCTCGGTTGCAGTCTCTTCTGTGTTGGCCAAAACCATCACTGTGGTTCTGGCCTTCCTGGCCACCAAGCCAGGGAACTCAGTGAGGAGATGGCTGAGAAAGAGTTTGGCCAACTCCATTGTCCTTTCCTGTTCCAGTGTCCAAGTTCTCATCTGTACCATCTGGCTGGGCATGTCTCCCCCATTCCCAGAGTCTGACATGCACTCCCAGCCTGGAGAGATCACCCTGCAGTGCAATGAAGGGTCTGTGGCCATGTTTTATGGTGCCCTGGGCTACATGGGCTTCCTGGCTGCCATCTGCCTTACAGTGGCTTTCCTAGCCAGGAAGCTTCCTGGGGCCTTCAATGAAGCCAAGCTGATCACCTTCAGCATGCTGGTCTTCTGCAGTGTTTGGGTGTCCTTTGTTCCCACCTACCTGAGCACCAAGGGGAAATACATGGTAGCCGTTCAGGTCTTCTCCATCTTGGCCTCCAGTGCTGGGCTTCTGGGCTGCATCTTCATCTCCAAGTGCTACATTATTGTACTGAGGCCTGATCTGAATAGAAAGGAGCACCTCACAACAAAAACAAAAAATGGTACCTGAACGTTGAACTATTATTTTCAGTTTTGGCAAGAGATGCCCAGCACACCAGTAATGAAACCCATATATTTGCTTACACAATGTAGCTTCTTAGATTTAAATCTCCTCCTTTCACATAAATCACGAATGACTTTGCTTTGATGTTTTTTACATATTGCTTTATCATAGCCTGATTCCCACAGTTCCATATTTCCTCTAATGTGTAGCTGCCTTCCGAAAGCACAATTAAAAATACTAGTTTTTGCAGGCTTGGTGTACTGAACCATGCACAAAAAATGGAAATCAGAAGAAATACCAACATTGAAAGATTGGCAACATAATTTTTTTGAAATGATTGAATTAGCAAAAACGATGGCAACAATTAGAATGCAATCTAATCAAAATCTCAAACAGGAATGGAAATGTGTAGAAGAATATATGACCAAAAGATACTCCAACAATAATTTACTGATATGCATACAGTGGTACCTCTAGATGTGAACGGGATCCATTCAGGAGCCCCCATTTTCATCTAGAAGCAAACCTAACCAGCGATGGCATGTCTGCGCACACGCACGTCATTTTTTGCCGCTTCTGCACATGCACGAGATGTCATTTTGAGCGCATGCACAAGCGGCGAAACCTGGAAGTAATGCACTCCGTTACTTCCGGGTTGCCGCGGAACGCAACTCGAACGCGCTCATCCCGAAGCACATTCAACCTGAGGTATGACTGTAGACTGATTTCACAAAGTTAAGTATAAATAAGAAATGGATAAATGTTGGTACATAATGAAATGTGAAAATGTGAATTTACGAATATAATGTATATGTATCATTATGTAAAGATTTCATATATGTATTGCAACATTAATAATAAATAATTTTTTTAAAAGCTGTGTATTAAAAAATAATAAAGAATAAAAATAAAAATACTAGTTTTTGCATGCTTGGTGTACTGAACCATGTCATTGGATCAAGTCTCACTCGCTGGATCATCACCTTCAATGGGCTTGCACATTCCAATGACCCTTGTGAGCAAAGGCGTCAGATATCTTGTATTCCCAGCAGAGTCACCCAAGTTAGTAAGGTCAAAGGGGAGGAGCTACACAAAGAATGATCCAAGAAGTCCTCAACGGCAGAACAGGTGGAAGACAACAAGTGGCATGTTACATCGGCTGTGAAGGCGGATGAAGACTGCAGCAGATAAGAATCTACTGGTCGATCGGAACAGAGCCTTACTGCAAAGACTGTGCGTTGGTCAGCATGCACTGATCTACACACATAAAGTTAATTCACGCACAGGCGTCTTCCAAAAACCCATCCCAAACCCCAAAAGTTATTTGTATTTATTTGTTACATTTGTATCACAGTATCGCAGAATTGTAGAGTTGGAAGAGTCATCTAGTGTAACCCCCTGCAATGCAGGAATATAGGAGAAGGCACTTCTATCTATTTTGTATTGTAATAAAAAAATTAAGGTCTTACATACAGTGGTACCTCGGGTTACATGCGCTTCAGGTTACAGACTCCGCTAACCCAGAAATAGTGCTTCAGGTTAAGAACTTTGCTTCAGGATGAGAACAGAAATCGTGCTCCGGCAGCGTGGCAGCAGCAGGAGGCCCCATTAGCTAAAGTGGTGCTTCAGGTTAAGAACAGTTTCAGGTTAAGTACGGACCTCCGGAACAAATTTAGTACTTAACCCGAGGTACCACTATAAAAGAAATGTTCATAAATGTACCAACCAAACATACATGTGGACCACATGTCTGGAGCAGCACAGGAAGACCGCCCTGAAACCATTTTGACTCCCAAACTGACCAAATGTTTTCTCTGCAAGGAGGGAGGGGGTGAGGGAACCTTCCCATTGTCTCAGGAATTGGGAAATCACCATCTCAATGGAATGGCCAGACTACCAGGAAAGGCAATCAGATAAGGCATTATCAGATAACCTGGCAGACAGGAAAAACAACAACGTTCAAATTTCTGTTGTAGACCACCTTTCCTGTGATGTAGGTATGGTGTTTGTGGGGGGTGGTCTTGGTTTACACCCCTTCTGTGATGTATGTATGATGTTTCTGGGGGGTGGTCTTGAGCTTCAGGGCAGGGAATTTAAAAATGTTTATATAAGGGCAGGCACACCTTGGTTCTGGGTCCTCCTCCGTCCTTCTGCGTGTGAGGGGAGCACCCTGTTGCAACAGTTCAATAAAGATCAAGCTTACTAGCTGCTTTGCTTCTCAATATTCTCTGGTTGGCCTCTGTTATTTTCTCCTACCAATAGGGAACCCACGTAAGGACTCTATACCGGTTTTTGGACACCCCATTAGGGGGAAAGGGCAGTTTTGTTTACAATAGTATCCCCTTTCCCACTTTTTTTTTTAAAAAAAATGTGTGCCTCTCCCTTAAGAACCAGATCTCAGATCATTTGAACTCCACCCATGGTTCTATGGAAACCTTGCATCTGGTTATTGTTATTGTGTGTGCGCGCGCACAATTTGCAAAATATCTGACATGGAATCGAGGTGTGTGTGTGTGCCTCTTTACTCTTTTTTTACACCAAAACATAGCTGTCAGCTTTTCCCTTTTCTTGCAAGGAATCCTATTCGGAATAAGGGAATTTCCCTTTTAAAAAAAGGAAAAAGTTGACAGCTATGCCCCAAAAGCAAATCCCTATCTCCTCCTTGCAATATTGCTCCTCCCCAATATTGCACCAGCCTCAACCGCCCACCCTTTTTGGCCAGGCGATCCCACGAGACCGAGAACTATGGTGCTGATAATGTCAAGGTTGCAGGTTCGATCCCCGTATGGGACAGCCGCATAGTCCTGCGTTGATCCTTAGGACACCCCCCCCCCCAAAAAAAAATACTACAATTCTATGATCTATTCTGTAATTTCCCCCTCCCACAGCCTTTTGAATATCCTTCCTCTCTAGGAAACTGAGCTCAAGTCCACTGGAGGACCACCGAGTGCCCCCCCCTTTCCCTTGCAAAATTGCCTTCAATTAAGCTGCGCTCCTTATTTGCATTGCTGCAAAATGCAGACCACCTACAACGACACTTCGGGTTCCCTTTCGAACGCGGCCATAGAGCTACGGCTGCAAATACAGCCGATCTCCCCCTGCCCACCCAGCCACCCAGACTTGGAGGGGTGGCGGTGGAGGTCGGGCGTTTGAATGGGAACCGGAAGTGAACTCGGTACCTCGCTGCCCTTTCCTATCTCTACGACCCCGTAACGAATGCACGTGGGAAAACGGCCTTCTCGTAAGTCCCCCGCCCCCGCCCAGGTGAGGAGCTGGAGAGAATTCGGGTTTGCAAAAATGGAATAGGGAACGGGGGGGGGGGCAGAATACTACGCCCGGGGTTGCATTCTTTGCATTGCACCACCCTTTGCAATTGCAAGCCAGGCCGGAGTCTGAAGGGGGAGGCATCTCAGTTTTTTGCAAAAATTAGAAGCTGCGGGGATTCGGGTGGGTGCAAGGGGGAGACAGCGGTGCACCAGAATCCGGGGGGAAAGAGAGCGAATTTTGCTTTTAGGTACGTCAAGAGATGCCAGGGAGGGGCTCCTTTGGTTGCTAAAGACCCCCGATTCCTTCCCCCCGGCTATCCTGCTGGGTTGCACTGCCTGCCTCCCAGCCACGTAAGACGAGGTTGCTGGATCGGGCCAATGGCCCACCTAAGTCCCGCATCCTGATAACACAGCGGCTGATCATTATGATGGGAAACCCGCAAGCAGGATGCAAGCACCAGAGAGCAGCCCGACTCCTGCAGTTTCCAGCAACTCAGAAGCATTTCTGCTTCCAGCTGTGCAGGCAGAGCATAGTCTTCATGGCTAGTACTGTTGGATGCAGAATAATTTTGCCCACCTTGAATCTTAAGCTAAACAGGCCAGTGGTTTGCTTTGAAAAAGGAATATGTTCCTATGTAATCTGAGAAGCCAGAGCATCTTGTTTTGCATGCACAAGGTCCCTGGTTCAATCCCCGACTTCTCCAGTTGTTGTTGTTTAGTCATTTAGTCGTGTCTGACTCTTCGTGACCCCCTGGACCAGAGCACGCCAGGCACTCGTGTCTTCCACTGCCTCCCGCAGTTTGGTCAGACTCATGCTGGTAGCTTCGAGAACACTGTCCAACCATCTCGTCCTCTGTCGTCCCCTTCTCCCGCAGTTTGGTCAAACTCATGTTGGTAGCTTCGAGAACACTGTCCAACCATCTCGTCCTCTGCTTCAGGATCTGCTCTTCCAGTGAGCGCTCAGGGCTCATTTCCTTCAGAATGGAGAGGTTGGATCTTCTTGCAGTCCATGGGACTCTCAAGAGTCTCCTCCAGCACCAGAATTCAAAAGCATCAATTCTTTGGCGATCAGCCTTCTTTATGGTCCAGCTCTCACTTCCATACATCACTACTGGGAAAACCATGGCTTTAACTATACGGACCTTTGTTGGCAAGGTGATGTCTCTGCTTTTTAAGATGCTGTCTAGGTTTGTCATTGCTTTTCTCCCAAGAAGCAGATGTCTTTTAATTTCGGTAGGTCTGCAAATGTCCCCTACCTGTCTGGAACTCTGCAGAGCCACTGCAAGTCAGAGTAAGTCATATGGTGGACCAATGATCTGTCTTGGCATACGGTTTGCCGTCTTTATATTTTATTTCTGCCAAGGAGGAACCTGCGCCATAGAATCAGAGTTTGAAGGGACCCTGAGGATCGTATAGTTAAACACCCTGCAGTGCAGGAATAATAATAAGAAGAATTTATTATTTATGCCCCACTCACCTCGCTGGGTTTCCCCAGCCACTCTGGGAGGCTCCCAACAAAAGATTAAAAACACAATAAAAGATCAAACATTAAAAACTTCCCTAAACAGGGCTGCCTTCAGATGTCTTCTAAAAGTCAGATAGTTGTTTATCTCCTTGATATCTGATGGGACGGCGTTCCACAGGGCAGGCGCCACTACCAAGAAGACCCTCATCCTGGTTCTCTGTAACATCACTTCTCACAGAGAGGGAACCGCCAGAAGGCCCTCGGAGCTGGACCGCAGTATCGGGGCTGAACGATGGGGTTGAGGGCCGAGGCCGTTTAGGGCTTTAAGGTAAGGTTACCAGATTCTTTTCAAAGAATCCGGGGACACTTTTCAACTTCAGTGGATTATGTATGGGGACTGATGTGTAAATCTGGTGACGTCTGGTAACCTTACTTTAAAGGTCAGCACCAAAACTTCGAATTGTGCTGGAAACGTACTGGGAGCCAATGTAGGTCTTTCAGGACCGATGTGATATGGTCTAGGCCAGTGTTTCCCAACCGGTGTTCCGCGGCACAGTAGTGTGCCGTGGAACTTTGCCTTGTGTTCCGTGGAGGCGGGCGAGTCGGGCGGTGAGAGGCGGGGCGGCGGCGGCGAGCACACGCGGGGCGGCGAGCGAGCGAGCTCCCACATCCCATCGCCGCTCGCTACTTGGCCTGCGCATCCGCTCGCTACTGGGCCTGCCCCAGGAGGTGGGGTTGCGGGCATCACGCCCTTCCCCACGTGAGCGGGGAATCCCATCCGCCCCCACGTGAGCGGGGAATCCCATCTCAGCCCCCGCGAGAGCAGGGGAATCCCATCCGGCCACGCCTCCTGGCCAGCCAATCGGCTGGCTGGAGGGGGCGTGGCTTGCCTCGAGATTTTTTCCATGAAACAAGTGTGCCTTTGCCCAAAAAAGGTTGGGAAACACTGGTCTAGGCAACCATTCCCAATCACCTGTCTAGCTGCCGCATTCTGGATTAGTTGTAGCTATCCTATAGGGATCGTACCTGCAGCCTGGGCATTTCCACCACCACGCTTTAACAAATTGAGCCCTCCAGGCTTAAGGCTTGAGATGGGCATCAGCCGGGGTTTATAGCTTTCCAATATCGGGAGAGGCCATTTCTTCTTTGCCCCAGAACCCTAGGTGTGCGACCTGATGCCTCTAGCACTTTGCAGAGGCTTCTTCAGCCTGTGCAACCTTCATCTGCATCTACACAGGGAACTGTAGTTTGTGCTGTGAATTGTAGTGCTGTGAGGAATAAACTACAGTTGGATCCCTCTTTAACATAGTTGTTTAATTAAGTTTAACTACTTATTGCATTTGGCCTTTGGGTAGGGTTCCAAGCTGCAGCGTACAGGCTTTGATGTTTATATAAATATCTGGATTTTACAAAGCAGTAACGATCTATCCTTGACCGAAGTGAACAGACGTTTTAAGGGGGTCCTGCGGAAGGGCGCAGCAGCTGTGAAAATGGTGAATTTGGTGCTGGGGATCATTAGGAAAGAAATTGAAAATAAAACAGCCAATACCATAATGCCCATTATACAAATCTATGGTGTGGCCATATTTGGAATACAGTGGTACCTCAGGTTACAGACGCTTCAGGTTACAGACTCTGCTAACGCAGAAATAGTACCTTGGGTTAAGAACTTTGCTTCAGGATGAGAACAGAAATCGTGTGGTGGTGGCGCGGCGGCAGCGGGAGGCCCCATTAGCTAAAGTGGTACCTCAGGTTAAGAACAGTTTCAGGTTAAGAACAGACCTCCGGAACAAATTAAGTTCTTAACCCAAGGTACCACTGTACTGTGTATGTTCCTCGCCGCAAAAAAAGGGTATTGAAGGGGTTCAGAAAAGGTCAACCAGAAGTATAGCATTTTCTACAGTAGAAGAAGAGTTTGGATTTGATATCCCACTTTATCACTACCCGAAGGAGTCTCAAAGCAGCTAACATTCTCCTTTCCCTTCCTCCCCCACAACAAACACTCTGTGAAGTGAGTAGGGCTGAGAGACTTCAGAGAAGTGTGACTGGCCCAAGGTCACCCAGCAGCTGCATGTGGAGGAGCAGAGATGCGAACCCGGTTCCCCAGGTTACAAGACTACCGCTCTTAACCACTACACCACACTGGCTCTCAAGTCCAGAGACATCTACAAAGACAAAAGTAGATTTTACAGGGTTTTCCACTGTTCGGCTATTCAAATCCTAGCTGCAGCTACCATCCATGTCAGAAGGTGTTTTAGAACGACAAGCTTTCATAGTAGCCTGTTGAAGTCAATGGACACGACAGACTTTTGATTCCAGTAGGACTGATTTGAGTAGGATGTGGTTGAAACAACTCAGAATGGCCATCTTTTCTTGGCTGTCTCTGATTCTTAAGGTCTCATCTCATTTCACTTTTCCCCACAGGTGAAGCTCTGGTAGATTGCAGGGAACACCCACTTTTTTGCTCCGAAAGCCTCTTCTTGAAACAAGAAAGACGTATTAGCCTTTGGGTGGCTAAGCAGGGCGGCCGCCACTCAATTCAATAGCACCTGCGGGCCAAAGTGGCCTTAGACGAGGGGTCTGCAACCCGCGGCTCCGGAGCCGCATGTGGCTCTTTTACACCTTTGCCACGGCTCCGGGACGGATACTAGCGAGGGGAGGAGGCGCATTGTGCGCCCCGACACTCCCCACTGTGGCAGGCGCTGTACTGGCTGTGACGTCGCATGGGGGCGGTGCGTGCGTTAGTCACGCACCGTCCCGACGTCACCTTCCCGCCCGCTACATTGTAAGGGGCACGTACGCTGGTCACTGCATTGAAAGGGGGCATGTACGCTGGTCACTGTTTTGAAGGGGAGTGAAGAACACACACACAAAAAAAGGTAACTTGTTAATTTAACGTTTATGAGGAGGAGTAATTCCGAGGGGTCAAACAAAGAAATAATAAAAAGTGACAAAAAAGTTATTTTTATAATGATGAGTTTTGCGGCTCACCGTTTTTTCCCCCTTCGGAAACGGGTCCAAGTGGCTCTTTTTGTCTTAAAGGTTGCAGACCCCTGCCTTAGACCAACTCGGAGCAAAGAGTCCCTTCCTTTGAGTACAAATTGGAGATGGACGAGGATGATTCAGCTGGGACCAAAGCCCAAAGAGACCGCCAGGCCAGAGGCAGTGGAGCCTTCTGGGGAAAAACAGTGTGCAAGCTCCTGAGTGAGGCCTACAGCAGCTCAGACGAACAGCAATGGCACTTTCGCCAGTTCTGCTACCAGGAAGCCGAGGGGCCCCGGGAGGTTTGCAGCCGACTCCACCATCTTTGCCGTCAGTGGCTGAAGCCGGAAAGGCACACCAAGGCTCAGATGCTGGACCTGGTGGTCCTGGAGAAGTTCCTGGCTGTCCTCCCCCCGGAGATGGAGAACTGGGTGAGGGAGTGCGGAGCGGAGACCTGTTCCCAGGCGGTGGCCCTGGCCGAAGGTTTCCTCCTGAGCCAGGAGGCAGAGCAACGGGTGAGCCACAGCAACAATTTTATTATGCGCTGCCCATCGACTGGGTTGCCGCAGTCACTCCGGGCGGCTTCCGGCAAAATATAAAAACACAATAAAACACCAAACACAAAAAACAGGTCTGCCTTCAGTCTTCTAAAAGTCATATAGTTGTTTTATCTCCTTGACATCTGATGGGAAGGTGCCACCACCTTATCTGGAATTGGTTTTCACTCTTAACATTGTTGGGGAATATGGTTAGGTAAAGGTAAAGGGACCCCTGACCATTAGGTCCAGTCACGGACGACTTTGGGGTTGCGACGCTCATCTCGCTTTATTGGCCGAGGGAGCCGGCGTACAGCTTCCGGGTCATGTGGCCAGCATGACTAAGCCGCTTCTGGTGAACCAGAGCAGCGCACGGAAACACCGTTTACCTTCCTGCTAGAGCGGTACCTATTTATCTACTTGCTGCTTTTGAACTGCTAGGTTGGCAGGAGCAGGGACTGAGCAATGGGAGCTCACCCTGGCGCAGGGATTCAAACCGCCCACCTTCTGATCGGCAAGCCCTAGGCTCTGTGGTTTAGACCACCAGCACCACCCACCTCCCATAACATTGTTAGGTTCCTCTTAAACTAGTTCCTGCAAGCCTTGCAGTCAAGCTGTACCCTTACATACGTGAGTCTCACCTTACTGATAGTGGGTCCAGCAGAATTTCTACCTCAGAAGGCACTACACAGGGGAATTTAGGTCTGGGGACATAAAGCACCCCTGACCAGATACTTCATTCAGCCTTCTATGGAAGGACATCTCGGAAGACCCGTCCCAAGTAGAGAGAGTGCTGTTGCTCTTGGGTCATCTGTGCATTGTGAGACCAGGAGGCTGGACTAGACGGGCCATTGTATTTTTAGGAATCCACCCCTTTCCCCTGCTCCATTGTCCTCTACTTCCTTTGCTACTTCTTGTTGTTTCACCTGAAGGCAGCTGTTTAGGGAAGCTTTTAATGTTTGACGGACTATTGTATTTTAATATTTTGTTGGAAGCAGCCCAGAGTGGCTGCGGAATCCCAGCCAGATGGGCAGGGTGTAAGTAAATTATTATTATTATTATTATTATTATTATTATTATTATTATTATTATTTATTTTGGATTCAGGAGCTGTTAGCGGGAGGAGCCACGAAGGGTGAGGGAGCTGCAATGGGCAGCAGACTTGGGATGTTACCATTTAACGGCGCACCGCCAGTTGCTGAAACCTTATTGGGTAAGAACAAATGCAAAATATTATTTCCACTTGGTCGCTCTTTAGTCCCTCTGAAATTGTGAGTGGATTGATGTAATTCGTTTACCCAAAAAATTAAATATTGCATATAAAGCCTCATGCCACATAATTAAAAATAAAACCTTATTTCCTGATGAATAGCTTTTGTGCTATAATGTATCTTAAACAGAAAACTATCTTTGGAAGGATTTTTCCTCCAAAACATTTTATTTTTTTAAAATCCTATTTACAGGATGTTATAGCCAATGTTCATCTCTTATTATTAATTCTTCTTTGCTTTGTTATTTTTATTTTCTTTATCTTTTCTCTTTTATATTTTTGTGTTTAATTTTGCTGTAACTATTTGTAATGTAAGATGATATTTTAAATCAAATCAATTTTAAAAAATCATTGATTTTTATCCACCCTGCCTCCCTGCTTCTTTTGTCTCCCTCACAGGTGGCAGAACCACCATGGAGATGTCAATTAGGCCTTCTTATTGTGATGGAGTGGAAACAGTTCCTTCACAGTCACTTGATCAGGTAGGAGATGGAATCACCAGAGAACTGAGCCAGGCACAACCCAGGCGACTCCTCTGCAGCTCTCCGTGGTCCTGAAAGAACCTGCCTTCCCCCATCACTTGTGTTTAAGATGCCCCCCCCCCCATCTTGAAGGCTCTGAACACCACAAGGAAAGCTCTGGGTTTTGCAGCAGAGCCTCCAGTTTCTGCAGTCTTTTTTCTTCTCTTTTTTCGGATTGCTGCCTTAGCTGTGCATAGTACCGTATTTTTCGCCCCATAAGACGCACTTTTTCTCCTCCAAAAATGAAGGGGAAATCTGGGTGCGTCCTATGGGGCGAATGCAGGCTTTTGCTGAAGCCTGGAGAGCGAGAGGGGTCCGTGCGCACCGACCCCTCTCGCTCTCCAGGCTTCAGGAAGCTATCCCAAGTCTTGCAAGCCCGGCAGGATGTCCCGCGGGCTCGCAAGGCTTGCGGGCAGCAGCCTGCACCCAAAAGCTGGGGAAAGCGGGGAGGCGCAGAGCCGCCACCCCGCTATTCCCCGACCTGATCTGGAGGCTGGCGGGGGGAGAAGCAAGCCTGCTTCTCCCCCCCCCCCAGCCCCACAAGCTCGGGGGATAGGGGGATGGCGAAGCGCCACCATCCCGCTATTCCCCGACCTGATCTGGAGGCTGGGGGTGGGAGAAGCAAGCCTGCTTCTCCCCCCCACCATCCCCACAACCTCCAGATCAGGTCGGGGAATAGCGGGATGGCGGCGCTCCGCCATCCCGCTATTCCCCGACCTGATCTGGAGGCTGGGGGTGGGAGAAGCAAGCCTGCTTCTCCCCCCCACCATCCCCACAACCTCCAGGCTTCAGGAGAGCCCCACCGCCAGCCCCACAAGCTCGGGGAACAATGGGAGAGGCGCAGCGCGCCCTTCCCGCTGTCCCCCGACTTGGCTAGAAGGCTGGCGGGGGGAGAAGCCTGCTCCTCCCCGTCGCCAGCCCCGCAAACTCGGGAGACAGCGGCAGGGGCGCAGCGCGCCCTTCCCGCTGTCCCCCGACTTGGTTAGAAGGCTGGCCCAGCCCCGCAAACTCGGGGGACAGCGGGAGAGGCGCAGCGCGCCATCCCGCTGTCTCCCGACATGGTTTGGAGGCTGGCGGAAGGCTTCCTCCTCCCCCAGCCCCGCAAGCTCCCAGAGCGATGCCAAAGCTGCGCGCAGCTTCGGCATGGCTCTGGGTCCTGTTCTGGGGGAGGGGGAAGCTCGGGCTTCCCCGCGCCTGGCGGGGGGGGGGGAATAAATTTTTTTTGCCTTTATTCCCCCCCCCCCAAATCTAGGTGCGTCCTATGGACCGGTGCGTCCAATAGTCCGAAAAATACGGTAACTGTTTTTAAGGACCATGAAGAACCATAGTTTAGAGGTCCCAGGCCCTAAGGAAGCCAGATTATCCTCCACCAGGGCCAGGGCCTTCTCAGTGATGGCTCCGACCTGGTGGAATGCTCTGTCCCATGAGACTAGGGCCCTGCAGGATTTAACTTCCTTCCGCAGGGCCTGTAAGACTTTTCTGCCTGGCTTTCAATTTGAACTTAGCCTGATCTTTTATTCCCCTTCCTTCCCTCCCCCTTCCTTTTTTATAAAGATTACCCGCTCTAGGATCCCACAGCTAATTCTCCCCTGGTCTCCTCGCTGGCCCAAATAGGACTAATTTAGCCAGCTAGCCCTGGTGATCATCTAATGTTTAATGGATGGATTTTTCCCTTAAATTGAATTTTGAATTCTGAATTTATTGTGATTCACATTTTATGCTGTATTTTGTTGCATCAATTAAGTGTTTTAGATTTGTTGCTAGCCGCCCTGAGCCCAGTTTTCTGAACCAGGAAGGGCGGGGTATAAATAAAAAATTATTATTATTATTATTATTTTTCTTCCAGGACCCAGTGCCCTTTGAGGCGGTGGCTGTGCATTTTACAGAGGAGGAGTGGGCTCTGTTGGATCCAAGCCAGAGAGCTCTGCACAGAGAAGTCATGGAGGAGAACTACTGGAACCTGGCATCTCTGGGTAAGGTTCCCCCTTTGGCCTTGCCTGATAGGTCCGGGATGCAGGAATTGCTGCAGCTCTTCATCTATATTTATGCCCATCTGTCCAGGAAAGCTCGTAACTCAACAGTAGCCATTGCCAGTCAGTTTAGGCAGTGTTTTTCAACCACTGTTCCGCGGCACCCTAGTGTGCCGCGAGATGTTGCCTGGAGGGAGTCGGGCGAGTCGGGCGGCGAGAGGCGGGGCGGCGGCGGCGAGGAGAGGCCGCCCAGCGCGGGGCTCTCGCCGTCTGCCTGCCTGGCTGCCTGCGAGCTCGGTGGGCAGCACCTCCGTCCGCAGCGCCCGCCTCGCGGCTCTCATTCCCTGCCCCTGCCAAAGCTCACCCAGCCAAGCTGCGCTCTCCTTCCTGCCTCGCTTTGCTGCCTCCTCCCCCCCCACCCCAAAGCTTGGAGGTTCCCCGGCAAGGGGGAGGGGAAGAAATTGAAACTTACACTTTCGTGCGTCCCTCCCGGCGTGACGCTGCGCGCTGACGTCACGGGGCTGTAATGGTGGTGTGCCTCGAGATTTTTTTCATCAAACAAGTGTGCCTTTGCCCAAAAAAGGTTGGGAAACACTGGTTTAGAGAGCACTGAGCGGGACTGACCAATGGTCAGGGGAAAAACAATGCTGTCCCGGGTTGTAAAGACTGCAGAGAAAATAGTTGGGTGCACTCTTCCCACCTTGGATCAAATCTATGCTGCCAGGTGTCATAAGAAAGCTGCAGAGATAGTGCAGGATAGTGCGCACCCCGGAAATGATCTCTTTCAGCTTCTGCCTTCTGGAAGAAGGTACAGGGTTATAAAGACAAGGACTAGCTGTCTGAGAAACAGTTTCTATCCAAATGCGACTTTGGTTTTAAATGCAGTGTAAGGTGGTCTCTATGGGAGTATATAGGGACGCGGGTGGCGCTGTGGGTTAAACCACAGAGCCTAGGACTTGCCGATCAGAAGGTTGGCGGTTCGAATCCCCACAACGGGGTGAGCTCCCATTGCTCGGTCCCTGCTCCTGCCAACCTAGCAGTTCGAAAGCACGTCAAAGTGCAAGTAGATAAATACTTCGGGCAGGAAGGTAAACGGCGTTTCCGTGCACTGCTCTGGTTCGCCATAAGCACCTTAGTCATGCTGGCCACATGACCCGGAAGCTGTACGCCAGGTCTCTCGGCCAGTAAAGCGAGATGAGCGCCGCAACCCCAGAGTCGGCCACGACTGGACCTAATGGTCCCTTTACTTATGGGAGTATATTGTATTTAATTATGGGGTGTCAGAGTTTTTAGGGGGCTAACCAGGCTGGGATAGCTGAGATAGCAGGCTTGTTGGTTTTTGAGTGTCTGATGTAGATTTTTTCAGTTTCGTTCTGTATGGGACAATGACAATAAAGATTATTGTATTGTATCGTCTGACCAGGTGTGCATAAATAAGGTAGCTTTTCTAGCTCAGTGGAAAAGTATCTGCTCTCAGGATCCCTGTTTAGATCCCCAGCATCAAGCCTGGATAGCTCAGTTGGTTAGAACGTGGTACTGATAACACCAAGGTTGGAGGCTTGATTCCCATATAGGGCAGCTGCATATTCCTGTGTTGGAGGGGGGGTTGTACTAGATGATCCTCAGGTTCTGTTCCAACTCTGATTCTATGACTATCTCAAAGCAGGTGTGAGAATACAGTGGTGCCTCGCAAGACGAAATTAATTCGTTCCGCGAATTTCTTTGTCTAGCAAATTTTTCGTCTTGCGAAGCACGGTTTCCCATAGGAATGCATTGAAAATCAATTAATGCGTTCCTATGGTCAAAAAAAGTCCAAACAAAGCCAAATTTGGTACAACAAGAGTTTATTAAGTGCTCTTTAAAGTCACACATACTGTAAAGAGCATTTCAAAATTCAAATCCAGAATTTTTTTAAAAAAACAGCAGTGGCCCAGTGGTCACAGAAAATCATGAAAATGCAGGGGGGGGGGGACAAGCTTCTAGATTCTTGCAAACCCCTCCCCAACTGTTCCCCCAGCCACCCAGCACACAGAAATTCAAATCCAGATTTTTTTTTAAAAAAAACAGCAGAGTGGCCCAATGGTCACAGAAAATCATAAAAATGCAGAAAAAAACACACAAGCTTCCAGATTCTTGCAAACCCCTTCCCAACACCAAGTCCTTGAATTCCAAACACCCCAACCCAAAATCCAACCCCCCCCCCAAAAAAAAAGTTTTAAAAGCTTAACTTACCAAATGGCTGCAAAAGAAGTTTTGGAAAAGCTTCAAAAATCACCAAAGTCTTTAAAAACCTCAAAAAAGGCTACTATGTACACTGCGTTCTATGAGTTGCTCCTTGAAGTCAAGTCGCAACTGTATTAACGGTGTTAAGAAAAAGGAAACAAACTTGCAAGACGTTTTCGTCTTGCGAAGCAAGCCCATAAGGAAATTCGTCTTGCGAAGCAGCTCAGAAACGGAAAACCCTTTCGTCTAGCGAGTTTTCCGTCTTGCGAGGCACCACTGTACCCAGCAGTATTCCTCATACTTTCTCTATGCACTTCAATTTCCGGTTAATGCTAGTCAACAGGGGCTACTTAATAGTTCATTTCATTTCACTTTTAATTTGTGCCCTGCTTTTCTATACAGTGGTACCTTGGGTTACAGATGCTTCAGGTTACAGACTCCGCTAACCCAGAAATAGTACCTCGGGGTAAGAACTTTGCTTCAGGATGAGAACAGAAATTGGGGTCCGGCGGCGCGGCGGCAGCAGGAGGCCCCATTAGCTAAAGTGGTGCTTCAGGTTAAGAACAGTTTCAGGTTAAGAATGGACCTCCAGAACGAATGAAGTACTTAACCCGAGGTACCACCCTATTACTATATCCAAGGTGGCTTACAAGCAGACAACAAAACAGACAGAGAACATCACACATGTAATAACAATCTGATCTGATACCAAAAAAAGCCACAATAACCTTGAAATGAACAACTTATATCGAATAAAGCGATATTCAATCACCCATTAGACTGTAACAGTAAACAGTGAAGTTAAATATCAGCAAATAATAATTAAACAGTTTACACTTATCAATTACTATAAGATAAAAATTCCTTCCAGTAGGTGCTACTGGAAGGAATTTTGTAATTTTTTTTTGACTACGGCAGACCAACATGGCTACCTACGTGTAACAACAATTACAATAAAGAATTGCTAAACTATAATCAATGAAAATAATAGCAAGTCAGTGCATAAAATACCTCAAAATATACAACACCATGTAAAAGGATCAAATTGAGAAACAAGGACACACAACTTATGAAATTATTTTTTAATATCCCTGAACTCCTCTCTTGTCAGCTGCTTCTGCTGTGCTCAAAGTCATGGCCTAGGGCTAGAGGGTGGGGGCAAGGCAGTGGGGGGGAAAACCATTGCCTGATGGACAGCAGAAAGCTTAATACACTCATACCTTGGTACTTGAACAGCTTAGCTCCCAAACAAATCGGCTACCGAACACCCCAAACCCGGAAGTAAGTGTTCTGGTTTGCAAACGTTTTTCGGAAGCCGAACTTCTGATGCAGTTTCCATTTGAGTGCAGGAAGCTCCTGCAGCCAATTGGAAGCCGTGCCTTGGTTTTGGAATGGTTTCGGGAGTCGACCGGACTCCCGGAACGGATTAAGTTCAAGAACCAAGGTACCACTCTATATGGTTCTTGTATTCACTTAATATATTGGTTCTTGTATTCTCTGATCTGAGAATCTGTTCCACCCTAATCAGGCCCCCTTCTTTGTTATTTCAGGTTATGGAAGTTGGAGCGAGAAGGAGCCTGAACAGCAGAGGAGGAAACCTGAGACAAGACAGAAGCTGAGGGAAAAATCTTTCATCTCTGAAGACGCAGACGTGTGTGAAATCCCAAAACTAAAAGATGAAGGTGACACAGCGAAAAACACAAGGAACACCTCCCCTCAACACGCAACGATTGCAAGCGAGATACTGAGTCTTAGCGCATCTCAAAGAGTGCAAATAGCGGAGGAGCCATACAAATGCTCAGTGTGCGGGAAGAGCTTCAGTCAGAGCAGCCGCCTTACTGATCATCAGAGAATCCACACAGGGGAGAAACCATTTAAATGTTTCTCCCCCGAAAAGGGTTTCTGCGACAGCGAGGACCTTCTTTATCATCAAACATTCCAAACCGACGAGAAGCCATATAGATGTTTGGAGTGTGGAAAGAGCTTCAAGCGGAAGACACACGTCACAGACCATCAGAGGACCCACACGGGAGAAAAACCGTTTTCGTGCTCAGAGTGCGGGAAGAGCTTCAGTCATAGCACCGGCCTTACTTATCACCGAAGAACCCACACGGGCGAGAAACCGTACAAATGCTCGGAGTGTGGGAAGAACTTCAATTGCAGCCAAACCCTTGCTTTGCACCACAGAATCCACACTGGGGAGAAACCGTACAAATGTCCCGAGTGCGGGAAGAGCTTCAGCCAGAAGATACACGTGATAAATCATCAAAGAACCCACACGGGCGAAAAACCATTTACATGCTCCGAGTGTGGAAAGAGCTTCACCTACAGTACCGGTCTTACCCACCATCAAAGAACCCACACCGGCGAGAGACCCTATAAATGCTCTGAGTGTGGGAAAAGCTTCAGTTGCAGCCAAACCCTCGCTATACACCTCAGAATCCACACCGGAGAGAAACCGTACAAATGCCCAGAGTGCGGGAAAAGCTTCAGCCAGAAGATTCACGTTACGAGCCACCAAAGAACCCACACGGGGGAGAAGCCATATGAATGTTCCAAGTGTGGCAAGAGCTTTAGTCAGTGGACAACCCTTACTAGACACGAAAGAATACACACAGGGGAGAAACCATACAAATGCTCAGAGTGTGAAAGGACCTTCAGTCACAGCAATAGCCTTACTTATCATCAGAGAACCCACAACGAAGTGAAACCGTCCGTTCCTCTGGTTGCTTTTGCCTCTGGCCCCATGACACCCCTGCCGGAAGGCTGCCCGGGAGGGGATATGACCCTCTGGCTGGAAAACATGTCCCACCCCTGACGCAAATGCTCGAAACGTGTGGAAGGATCTCCACTCAAGAGCGCCGGTTTCTTGTACCATAGAATCCACTGAAGTGTAGAAGCCATTTGAAAACCGGGTGGGAATGGTTCTTTCCCAAAGTAAAGAATTCGCTACAGAAGGATGCTTTGGATGCTAGAGGTGTTTGCAGTGGAGAAAGGACTTGAGAGGAGTTGCCCAAATTTCATTTCAGATGATTCACATCCAAACAACATCATATACATATATATATATATATATAAATATGCCATCATCCTCTAGCATCTTCTTCCCTCTAGAAGAGTCCCAGGAGAGAGGGAGGGAGGAGAAGACCTCAGGACCAGCTTCTTCTGCGTTTGATGGACCCCAGGGAAGGATCCTGGTGACTTACGATATGTTTACAGTTGTACCTCGGGTTAAGAACTTAATTCATTCTGGAGGTCCGTTCTTAACCTGAATCTGTTCTTAGCCTAAAGCACCACTTTAGCTAATGGGGCCTCCCACTGCCGCCTCGCCGCCGCCACACAATTTCTGCTCTCATCCTGAAGCTCTTAACCCAAGGTACTATATCTGGGTTAGCGGAGTCTGTAACCTGAAGCGTCTGTAACCTGAGGTATCACTGTATATTGTTTGCTGTGGGTTTTCTTTTTTTTAATGTATTTTGATGTTATTTGTAAACTGCCTTGCATACAGAGAGATATGGCGTATAAATAACTGTAGTAATAAGTGAATTAGACTAGAGCTTTTTCCTAACTAAACAGGCCCTGCTAAACGACAAAGAATCTACACATGCAAATTCCCTAAAATGTCGGAATATTTCGTCATAGCATCAAAGTTTATTGGTGGACGGAATGCATCTGGGTGGTAAGCGAAGGGCAGTTTACGCAGAGAAGAAGAGCAGGATTGAAACTGAATAAATAATTTGTGGACAGGCTCTCTCAAGGTTACCTCTGTTGAATAAACTTAATCACCTGTGGTGGGTGGAGCCCTTCCACCACAAGGATAATCCGTCCTGGGCAAAGAAAAGAAACTTTGTCAATCTACGGACTGTCATTGAGTTGACTCCCACCCAACAGTGTTTGAACTTCTAACACATTGTTTTGCTTGGGGCACTCCTGGCGTTTTTTGTGTACCGTTTGCAGATAAATACAGAGCATGGAGAAAGATCAGATGAGCATCTGGTCCAATGGACAATTGCCACAACACCAGACCCAGCAAAGCTGCTCCTCTTGTGAGAAACTGTATTTTGTGTTCTAGTCTCCAGCTATGTTTTGGTTTGGCGAAGATTCTTTCAGCTGTCGAAAGCTTACTGGGCAAGCATCTTCAGTGAGTTTTAGGGACTGCAGCTGCTGTTGGTGAGCCCTCCAATTGTACAGGGAGAAACGGGCCTCTTCAATATACACCCTTTGGAGAACCATATACATTTCTGGTCCCTGCATCTCCAAGAGGACATCAGAAGTTTTGGGGGATGCATCCCAAGATCTTGGAATCAGCCCAAGATAATGGAAGTGAGTGTGATCTCTCAGCATATTTTGACTCATGGTACAGTGCTGCCTCGCAAGACGAAAAGAATCCGTTCTGTGATTCTCTTCGTCTAGCGGTTTTTTCGTCTTGCGAAGCAAGCCCATTGACGGGTTAGCGGATTAGCACTATTAGCGCTTTTAGCGGCTTATCTGCTGATCAGATCAGCTGATAAGCGGCTTAGCAGCTTAGAAAAAGGGGGGGAGGGGAAAAAACCAGCAGGAACTCGCAAGACATTGTCGTCTTGCAAAGCAAGCCCATAGGAAATTCGTTTTGCGAAGCACCTCCAAAACGGAAAACTGTTTCGTCTAGCGTGTTTTCCGTCTTGTGAGGCATTCGTCTTGCAGGGCACCACTGTACAGCGATCACCCCATCGGTCTCACAGATCTCCTAGTTTAAACATAATAATGGGTTGTAGTTTGACTCATGTATGTATGCATTCTTGGAGATGGGGCCAAATGCTTAAAATTGGTATATGCTCATACTGTGTATATAGGAAAGTTGAAGATTTTACTTAGAAGGTAACAGTGAGGCCAATACTTAAAATCCAGGGCCACGTAGCAAATTTTGGTGCTGCCTTCCATCATATATATATATGTATTTATAAATCGAGGGCTCATCTCGTTCACTGGAGAAATCCTTTGTATCTGTCTGTATGCCTAAAGATCCTCACTGTGGAAACGGAATATGGAAATAAGTTACTGAAACCTCTCGCGTCAGTAAGCCATGCTCTTCAGCCTTTGATGACAACTCCCATCATCTCTGACCAAGATAGCTGGGGATGGTGGGAGTTGCAGAACAGCATCTAGGGACCCAAGCTTGAAAAGAGATTGGGGCAATAGGGCTTGCAACATGGAAGGCAAACTCTAAAACCACTTCTGGGGGTGGGGGAAGGTTTTGGTCTGAGCCCAAGGTCGCATCAACACGATATATTGGCTCAAGATATATATATTGGCTCAATATATACACGATATATTGGCTCACAGCCGCAGCAGTGAGGGGGATGTGTTAAGGATGTGGTGGGTTTATGCTTGGCACCAGAGAAGAAATCTTCAGTCTGTACTGCCTTCTCCTTAGCAGAGTATAGATTGCTAGATCAAGGTTGCATATATCATTTTTTTAAAAAAATCTCTACATAAGGTGAGCCACATCTGGGACACTAACATGAAAGTTATCAACAGCTAACTGATTTCAATGCAGGTGGCGCTGTGGGTTAAACCACTGAGCCTAGGAATTGCCGATCAGAAGGTTGGTGGTTCGAATCCCCGTGATGGGGTGAGCTCCCGTTGTTCGGCCCCTGCTCCTGCCTACCTAGCAGTTTGAAAGCACGAAGTGCAAGTAGATAAATAGGTATCGCTCTGGCAGGAAGGCAAACGACGTTTCCGTGCGCTGCTCTGGTTCGCCAGAAGCAGCTTAGTCATGCTGGCCACATGACCCGGAAGCTCCCTTAGCCAGTAAAGCGAGATGAGCGCCGCAACCCCAGAGTCAGCCACGACTGGACCTAATGGTCAGGGGTCCCTTCACCTTTACCTATACAGTGGTGGTTCCCAATTAGAGAAGTGCTGTGGCCCCCGTTTTTCAAAAGCCAAGCCACGGACCTCCTGCTTTTTAAAATGTTGGTATTTTTGTGGTAGTTTTCGTTATGTGAATGGTGCCACCATACCCTCCAACATTTCCCCATGCAAAACTGGGGTGTACATCTTCCAACCAGGCACCTGATCTTGGGTTGGGGACGGACAGACACGATTTTGGGTTGGTTACGCAGACCAGCAATTGGGAGCCACACATATACACTATACATGATCTCAATTATTCTTGAAGGGTTTGAACTGTTGCTTTTAACTTGTTTTAAAATGGTATTATCGTGGTTTTATTATTTTTGTAAACCACATTGAGGGGTTCTTTTTAAATGTTAATGAAATAAAGAGACATTTAAAGCACATTTATTCCACTTCAACAGCCATGTTCTCCCCCCAAGAATCTTGGCTACTGTCGTTGTCCCCTCCCAGAGCTACAATTCCCGGTACCCATAACAAACTAAACTTCCCAGGATTCTTTGGGGAAAGTTCTGTGCTTTAAATCTTCACTATGGATGTGACTGCAGTTTACCTTTGAGCTTCTAATAAATGAGGTTAGCCTGATTTGGACAGCTATACTTTGCAACAGGCAGGGACGCAGGTGGCGCTGTGGGTAAAAGCCTCAGCACCTAGGGCTTGCCGATCGAAAGGTCGGCGGTTCGAATCCCTGCGGCGGGGTGCGCTCCCGTCGTTCGGTCCCAGCGCCTGCCAACCTAGCAGTTCGAAAGCACCCCCGGGTGCAAGTAGATAAATAGGGACTGCTTACAAGCGGGAAGGTAAACGGCGTTTCCGTGTGCGGCTCTGGTTCGCCAGAGCAGCAATGTCACGCTGGCCACGTGACCCGGAAGTGTCTTCGGACAGCGCTGGCCCCCGGCCTCTTGAGTGAGATGGGCACACAACCCTAGAGTCTGGCAAGACTGGCCCGTACGGGCAGGGGTACCTTTACCTTTTACTTTGCAACAGACTGTAGAAACTGGCCCAGGAGAGGGTGAAGGTTGTTGAGAAAAGAAGCCCAGAGGAACAAACAGAGCTGTCCCTGCCCCTACTCACAAGGCAAGTTCATGTCTTTTTGCTCTGTATGTGGATCTATGGGTTCCACTGCCTGATGTGTGCAGGTGTGGGTGTATGAAAATAAAGAAATAGTACCGTATTTTTCGCTCTATAACACGCACCCGACCATAACACGCACGTAGTTTTTAGAGGAGGAAAATCCGCAGGCATGCCACCCGTAGGCATTCCCTCCAAAACACGCACAGACCTTTCCCCTTACTTTTTAGGAGGAAAAAAGTGAGTGTTGTGGTGCAAAAAATACGGTAGTTACCTCTACTTGTGTGTATGACTCCCTGGTGCGCTTGCCAAGGAGGGCACTGGACTTCACTTCTTAGTAACCGTAACAATAGGGAGGGCCCTGCTGTTGGCATACAACCAAGGAAGCGGGGGCAATTGGCAGGTCCCCAGCTGGCTCCATCCCACCGGCCAGTATACCGGATGAACTCCAGTCCTTGGTGCCGCATGAATCAGCAACCCGAACTTCAAAAGCTAGGGCACGCTCTAATCAGCAGAGATAATGCTACGCAACAGAAGTGCCGGGAGAGTATGTGTGAGCATTTTACAAGCAGTTTATTCAGCATCAGGACAAAAGGAAAAACATGTCTGCTCCCCTTCGTGTCCAAAGCAAGCCGGCATAAGCAATAGCTATACACAAACAGAAGTTCCCAGCAAGCTGTGCTGGAGTGTAAACAGACATGTGACACACAACAGTCTCATGCCTGCCCCTTAAGGTGGAACGGAATATCCCAACACCTGCCACTTCCTTTTTGCTGCTTCCCTGACTCTGGAATTAATATCTTAGTCAAGCTTGGGGTGTCAGTGGTGCCCCTGTTGAAGAGCAAATATGGAAGGCCAAAGCTAAGATGTGTTGGGAAGGGGGGGGGGGAATGAACAATTGATGGGGGGGATTTTTTATTATCCACTCAATGTACTGATCACCTGACACATTAAAAATATATATCCAAGTGACTTACAGAATTTGAAAGCATAAGATCTGAAAAGCATCACAATAAAAAAGTAACGTGAAGCCCAGTGAAAGAGCAACAAAAATACCGTAAGTAGACAAATCATCCTAATCCATCAAATACAGAAAAGTCTTGCCAGGCAGTAAAATGGTGCCAGGTGGACTTAGAATCATAGAATCATAGAGTTGGAATAGACCACAAGGGCCATCGAGTGCAACCCCCTGCCAAGCAGGAAACACCATCAGAGCACTCCTGACATATGGTTGTCAAGCCTCTGCTTAAAGACCTCCAAAGTAGGAGACTCCACCACACTCCTTGGCAGCAAATTCCACTGTCGAACAGCTCTTACTGTCAGGAAGTTCTTCCTAATGTTTAGGTGGAATCTTCTTTCTTGTAGTTTGGATCCATTGCTCCGTGTCCGCTTCTCTGGAGCAGCAGAAAACAACCTTTCTCCCTCCTCTATGTGGCATCCTTTTATATATTTGAACATGGCTATCATATCACCCCTTAACCTCCTCTTCTCCAGGCTAAACATGCCCAGCTCCCTTAGCCGTTCCTCATAAGGCATTGTTTCCAGGCCTTTGACCATTTTGGTTGCCCTCCTCTGGACACGTTCCAGTTTGTCAGTGTCCTTCTTGAACTGTGGTGCCCAGAACTGGACACAGTACTCTAGGTGAGGTCTGACCAGAGCAGAATACAGTGGCACTATTACTTCCCTTGATCTTCAATGGGAGCATTCTACAAGTGGGGAGCCACAACTGAAAAGGCCCTGTGGCTTGTCGCAAACCTCCCTCAGCAGAAGCAACTGAAGGACAAGCTCATGCAACTACTAAAAGGTCCTGGTAGGTGCAAGTAATCCAGACCATGAAGAGAGGATCACGGCATCCGATGAGACTCACCCGTGAAGGCCTCACAAATATGTGGGTGGAATGATTATTCACAATTCATATAGGTAATTTGACTGATGGTCAACAGAATGCTGCAGTTTTCTGGATTCTAGCCAGCCAGCCAGAAAACTGGATGGTTAAATAGTGCTGTAGGTTTATAGCATAGATAGGTCCTCAGTATGGTTTAATTTTCTTCAGTAGGCGTTTCACTGGCCACAACCTTGGACAACTTCTGTTTTGTAATTTTTATATATGTTTGCAAGCAGAGTTGTTCATGTCCCAATAATCACTTTCATTTGGTTGTCACGAGGGGTGTTGGGCTTTTTGTCTCCTGCATTTGGCCAACTCCAGCAGCATCCTGCATCTTACAAGGTTTCTGTGTTCTCTTGTGACCTGGGCATCAGCGCAACCTGATGCCTGCATCTGCCCCAGCTGCAACAAAACACGTCTCTCCTGTATTGGTCTCTGCAGCCACAGCAGGCGCTGTAACTCTCCAATGGTTTGGCTTCACTCCCGTTGCCCATTGCCTTTACTCACAAGGCAAGTGGGTTGGGGGGTTTTGCTACTGGGCTGGATATTAATCATGAAAATTTAAGAGGATAGCTACTTCTGGTTAAATTATTGTTTAAGATAAAAAGAAACAGGATACGGTTTATTTGGTATATCTGAAATTTCAGGTGTTTTAAGCTAATGTGCAACTCATTGAAATTAATGAGTGTGACTAAGTTACATCTGTTAATTTCAATGAGTAAACTCTGAGTAAAGCTTAATTGAATATCACCAGATAATCTCTCTTCTTTTTGCTATACAACAGATAGATAGATAGATAGATAGATAGATAGATAGATAGATAGATAGATAGACAGACAGACAGACAGACAGACAGTATGGCTTCAGAAGGAAATTAAGCAAATAGTCACTGCTAGTCATGATAACTATGTTCTACAGAAGCAGTATGTCTGACTATCCATGCTGGTTCTCAATGTGAATATCATTTTGGCATCTTTATCTGTTTATCTTTCTTGAAACAAAGATTCAATGACAGTTCATTTATAGAAAAAAAATACAAAATCAGATGCCTTATTTCATTTTTGTGGTCAGATGCTCCTTCATGTTCAGATCAGGTCTCAATATAATGATGTAGCACTTGGGAAGGAAGATGCAGCCCAGAAGCCCAGCACTGGAGGCCAACATAGAGAAGACCTGCACGGCTACCATGTATTTTCCCTTGGTGCTCAGGTAGGTGGGAACAAAGGACACCCAAACACTGCAGAAGACCAGCATGCTGAAGGTGATCAGCTTGGCCTCATTGAAGGCCCCAGGCAGCTTCCTGGCTAAGAAAGCCACCACGAAGCAGATAGCAGCCAGGAAGCCCATGTAGCCAAGGGCACCATAAAACATGGCCACAGACCCTTCATTGCATTGCAGGATAATCTCTCGGGGCTGGGAGTGCATGTCAGACTCTGGGAATGGGGGAGAGGTACTTAGCCAGGTCGTGCAGATGAGAACTTGGACACTGGAACAGGAAATGACAACAGCGTTGGCCAGACTTTTCCCCAGCCATCTCCTCACCTTGTTCCCTGGCTTTGTGGCCAGGAAGGCCAGCACCACAGTGATGGTTTTGGCCAACACAGAAGAGACAGCAACAGAGAAGATGATGCTGAAGGCTGTTTGTCGGAGAAGGCAGGTTGCTCTTCTTGGCCGGCCGATGAAGAGGAAGGAGGACAAAAAGGAAAGCAGGAGGGAGATGAGGAGAATGTAGGAGAGGTCCCGGTTGTTGGCTTTGACAATAGGAGTTTCTTTGTACTTAATGAAGATTCCTAAAATAAATCCTGTGGTAAAGGTCAAGTATATTGCAACAGAAGCCAAGAGAATCCCCAAATATTTGTTGAAGGATAGGAAGGTGATAATCTTGGGCACACATTGATCTTGATCCTTGTTTGGATACTGATCTTCTGAACATTCAGTGCAGTGGTTTGCATCTGAAAAGAGCAAGTGACTTCAATCTCCCAAACACATACTTTATGTCACATCAGTTATCAATCGCTCTCTCTTTCAGAGCATGTCTAATAAAGATGTCTGTTGCTAAGGAAACTGTTGCTGGGGAAGACCTTTTTCTGGGACAAAGCTTGTTGCTAGGTGAAAAATTATACAAGGATCATTTCAAGTCTATTTTTAGACAACACTTAACAGCACGTGCTGGTTCTTCTATTTGGGGAGGGAGCACTGGCTACCAATTATTTCCCAGGCTTAATTCAAAGTGCTAGTTTTGACCTATAAAGCCTTAAACAGCTCAGGACCACAATACCTCAAGGACTGCCTCTTTCCATATGAACCTACCCTATCATCATCTGAGCCCCTTCTTCGTGTGCCTCCTCAAGAGGTGCGGAGGGTGGCAACACGAGAACGGGCCTTCTCTGCAGTGGCTCCCCATCTGTGGAATGCTCTCCTCAGGGAGATTCGCCTGGCGCCTTCATGATACACCTTTAGGGGCCAGGCAAAAACATTCCTCTTTAACCAGGCCTTTGCCTGACCCGATCTACATACCCACGTACCTACGGGACCGCCTCTCCTGGTATGCCCCACGGAGGACCTGAAGGTCCACAAATGACAACATTTTGGAGGTCCCAAGTCGCAAGGTGGTTAGATTGGTCTCAACTAGAGCCAGGGCCTTTTCAGTACTGGCCCCAACTTGGTGGAACGCTCTGTCACAAGAGACCAGGGCCCTGCGGGACTTGACATCTTTCCGCAAGGCCTGTGAGACAGAGCTGTTCTGCCTGGCCTTTGGTTTGGACTCCGTCTGAACCTTATGTTCCCTCCCCCCTTATGGTTTTGATGAGGCTGCATTTTAAATTGCATTTTAACCTGTATTTTAAATTGGTTTTTTCCCCTATTATGTTTTTACTGTAATTTTACTGTTGTTAGCCGCCCTGAGCCTGGCTCTGGCCGGGGAGGGCGGGGTATAAATAAATATTATTATTATTATTATTATTATTATTATTATTATTATTATTATTATTATTATTATTAATATATTATTTGTACCCCGCCCATCTGGCTGGGTTTCCCCAGCCACTCTGGGCAGCTTGCAACAAAGATGAAAGATACACTAAAATGTCACATATTAAAAACTTCGCTGAACAGGGCTGCCTTCAGATGTCTTCTGAATGTCAGGTAGATGTTTATCGCTTTGACATCTGATGGGAGGGCGTTCCACAGGGCGGGCGCCACTACCGAGAAGGCCCTCTTGGTAAATATTATTATTATTATTATTATTATTATTATTATTATTATTATTATTATCATCATCATCATCATCATCATCATCATCATTATCATACCCTTTTTTGAATGCTGCCTCTTTTGGGGGCTGGAGGGGGGGTTGTTGGGTTGTTACTTTGATGTGTGTGGTCTTTTGTGTGAACTGCCCTGAGACCTTCGGGTATAGGGCAGTATAGAAATTAAATAATAAAATAATAAAAACTACACAAGGATCATTTCAAGTCTGTTTTTAGACAACACTGACAGTTAGCACATGCTGGTTCTGCTTATTTGGGGAGTGAGGGCCATAGTTCAGTGGCCTGGTATCCACTCTGCATGAAGAAAGGCCCCAATTCAGTCCTCAGCATCTCCACACGTGGCTTGGAGAGCAGTTGTCAGTCAGTACGCAGCAAGATGGGCCAATGATCTGATATACTGGAAGGCAGCTTCTTACATACGTTTTCCTCTGCAATCCCCCCTTACCTTCCATATATATATTTGTGTGTATATATATATACACACACACACACACACAATTTCAACATAACAAATTATCAAAACATTATTTTCCCCCTTTCCCCCCCTCCCACCTCCCCAACAAACCCTTCCTCCTCCCCCCAAGACTTCCCTCAGCTCCTCTCTGATTTCTCAACTCATGTTGTTCTCTGCATATTGTAAAATTGTATGCATCCTTGTATTATCTATCTAATTTGTTGACCCTCACTAAATTTGTGAATGTTTATTCAAAACCTGCCAATGAGTCCAGTTCATTTTGTTGTCTTTTTAAGTAATTTGTAAAAAGTTCTTGTCCTACAATCCCTAACAAAAATGCTTCTGGTTGTTGTTGTTGTTTTTTACAAATGCCATTTAAAACATTTTCTTCAACTCATTATATATCATTTCCCAATTTTTTTAAAAATTTTAATTTCTCTGCATTCCCACCACATATGGTCAAAGGTCCCTTCCTTTTCTTCACATTTCCAACATATATTTGATCCAGTTTTATACATTTTTGCTATCTGTACTGGTGTTACATACCATCTATACGTCATTTTCATGTAGTTTTCTTTCAAAAGAGAACAATCTGTAAATAATCCCCTCTTTACCTTCTTGAGCGGAGATGGTCCCTTCAGGACACAGAGCACATGCATAGCAGCAAACCGGCTTCCCTTCTTGAATCACTTTGACGTACCCAGGAGGGCAGCTTCTGCTGCACCTTGAAGGGGGCAGCGGCTGACCATAAAGAGAAGGAACATCGAGGGGGAAATGTTTGGGGTGTGCTGGAAAGCTACAAAACTGAGTCAGAGACTTGGAAACCAAACCCCTCTGCTTCCAGGCCTGCTTTCATGAGCAAATGGCGGTGACTTGTCCCTTCTTTTAACCGTGTCTATTTAGCACCATCCCCAGAATCGTTGATAGGTAACATTTAGCCCTATGGTTTGTTTTTGGGTCCCGCTTCCTTAATCCTGTATTATTTTATTCACATAATATGCATTCTTTACAACAAACAACTCCAAAATAAACAGGCAACTCCAAAATAAAAGCATATGCAACAAAACCGTAAGTCTCGTGTTTTCATTTACACTGATCTCCTCTCTGATACCTTTACTTGCTATTTCTTCCTGCTTTCCTTATAGAATCTTTATAAAAAATTAAATCTCTTAAATCCTATACCAATCTTTAACAATTTCAATTAATCCCTTCACCTCCCTCCCCCACAGCCCAGTACTTCCCTCCACCCATGTGTGATCTTCTTTGCCTACTATTATTTTTAGTTACAGATAGGTAGCCGTGTTGGTCTGCCATAGTCAAAATAAAAAAATTCCTTCCAGTAGCACCTTAAAGACCAACTAAGTTAGTTCTTGGTATGAGCTTTCGTGTGCATCTGAAGAAGTGTGCATGCACACGAAAGCTCATACCAAGAACTAACTTAGTTGGTCTTTAAGGTGCTACTGGAAGGATTTTTTTTATTTTTACTATTATTTTTGTTATTGTTGCGTTATTCACTTTATTTGTTATTCCATCCTTAATATATTATTATTCTATCTCCTTGCACCTTTTAGCTAAAACTGTCTAAATTGTTTCTTTAATTGTTTAACCACATCAGTTAACAAACATAGATACATATGCTATAATGTTATTGTTTTAGTTAAATAAATTGTTATTAAGGAAATGATTATTTTTCCCCCTTCCAATAAATTACAGCAGAATGTTGTCCAAATACAAACAGTTAACTTATTAAACTTCACAATAATTTCATAACTGTCTATGTATTTCTAATAGTATAACCAAATCAGTAATTTTTATATAACTGTATAAACTACTCTGAAAATTTATTATTCCAAAAATGAAACCTTCATCTGGTTGTAAATATTAAGATTATACCAGCAAGAATGAGTTTTTCTGTAAAAAAAAAAAAAAAAGATTTAAATCAAGTGTTACTGACTAGTGATTTAAATAGTGATTTAAATCATGATTTAGATCAATTTGATTTAAATCAAATCCACCCTGCAACAGGGCATAAAACCCAGTATTTTGTAGAACATTGGTGGAGGGTGTCAGTAGCATAATGTTGCCATCAAGGTACCTATAATGTGTCTAAGGATGAGACGACCCCTGATCTTTACTTCTGTAGAGTGATGGTGTCACAAGGTGTCATTGCAAATAAGAGACAGTGTTCTGATGGCATGTAGTACATGTAGTTAAGGGGCAAAGAAACCTTCCCAAACATATTTTATACAGTACAGTGGTACCTCAGGTTACATACGCTTCAGGTTACATAAGCTTCAGGTTACACACTCCGCTAACCCAGAAATAGTGCTTCAGGTTAAGAACTTTGCTTCAGGATAAGAACAGAAATCGGGCTCCAGGATCGCGGCGGCAACAGGAGGCGCCATTAGCTAAAGTGGTGCTTCAGGTTAAGAAAAGTTTCAGGTTAAGAACGGACCTCCGGAACAAATTAAGTAACCCGAGGTACCACTGTAATCTATATTTCTAAATTCTATGGCTTTCCTCACCCGGTTAAGCCCCCTCAACCACATGGCCGCATCTTCATCAACACTGAAACTTTTGTCTGGGAATGCCTGTCGCTCTAGACTCCCAATTCTCTGTGAAGCTACTGAAGTATTGGGCCACACAACCCAGTTCAAAATATCGAAATTGGCTGACAGTTCCCCGTCTCCATCCAAATACACTCCATCCAGGGAAGTATTGTAAGATCCAAAGCTTCTCAAAAAATGGTGAAACTAGAATGACAGAGAGAAGTGAGTGTCCTATCCTTCTGGAATTGTACTCCATCTTTAGTTTTGCTTATAGGCATCTATTAAAACAACAACCCACGGTCCATTTTTGAATCCCTACATTCTGCATTGGCATTTTGGGAAAGGCTGACATTCAAATCAATGGCACCTATGGGTGTTTACTAATACTTCCTATGATGCCCATTAAATATCTCTGTAAATATCCCCACAAAAGTTTACACAAGACTCTTCCTGTTTGTACAGGCCAGGCCTCTCTTATGCAGAACATTAATGCTTAAACTTGCCAACACTTCATTGGGTGCCAAGAGGGGACACTGTCAGGGACCGTGCTGAGGGCTGCACTGAGGGGGAATGGTGGGAGCCTCCCCCCCCCCGCTCCTGATCAGGATTCCAAATGTTCCCAGGAGCAGGAGGACAGTATAGATTTGAAACAGTGGTTTGCAGAGGGCATAGTTCAGAAGGCAGAAGCTGGGAAGTACTGGATGGGGAATAGCTAGAAGGAGAAGCTGGTTGGACAGTGTTCTCGAAGCTACAAACATGAGCCTGACCAAACTGCGGGAGGCAGTGGAAGACAGGAGTGCCTGGCGTGCTCTGGTCCATGGGGTCACGAAGAGTCGGACACGACTAAACGACTAAACAACAACAAGGGGGAGAAGCACTGGGCGAGAGAGAGTTAACAGGATCACTTTCTCTAGAAAGCGTTCATCCACTCAGCCCAAGGACAAGAAGAGCTGATAAGGTGGCAGCACAGAAAGCACAGTGGTTGAGGGATCAGGTTACAAGATGTGGTAGTGACATGGGTGACTAGGGAGGAAGTGGGTAGAAACCTTAATTGGGAGCACCTTCATTCCTAGGAAATGGATTCTTTGTTCTCTTGCTGTGATCATTACAGCTTCTAACTGGTAAGAAGACTCCCCTTCCTTTGTTCTGCTTATCTACTGCCAAAGTGGGGAGGAAGTCAATTCCCTGAAGCCTGACAAACACCCAGCTTCCCTTATATTATGAACAGAGGAAAGGTGTAAAGAGCCTTTGCCTATGAGTGAGCATGGTGGTGATGTGACATAGGTACCATTCTCCACAATGATGAGGTAATTGATAGGGCATACCCAAAGGGCAGGACTATAGTTACACAGAGGGAGGTTTGGTTGAACATTAGGAGGTGAACATTAGGAGGAGCTTAAGAGAGAGGTCTGAAAGATTATTACTCTCTCATAGCAGAGTTAGCACATGGTGATAGCTGCAAGCATATTAAAACATGGTTAGATTTACATCTGCCCCCACCCACCTTTAAACAAATCCCCACACAAAAACCTAGAACAGAATAAATCACAGAGACTTAGCTTTGCAATTAGGTGGATATTTTACTCCTAGGGTTTCTTGAAGCTACAAGAAATGACTACTGGCAGTAAAATGAAGATGAGAAAGGTTCCAAACAACTAAAAGGAAAGCACGTTGTTTCCTGCCAGATGGGTGGGGTATAAATAATAAATTTATTATTCATTATTATTCCTTACAAACGGATCATGCAATACTTGGGTTAGCAAAGATGTGGGCTATAAAATCTCATTTTAGAGAGATTCCATCCATTTACAGGTAGCCATGTCCACATGGCTCCTTCTGGATCCAGGAAGCACAAAGACAAAAGAGACTGAGAAAGGGGGAAGCAGAGTCTGCTGAGAGCCTGAAAAGCCACACTCACTCTGCTAACGGGCTGAGGGCCCAGGTTAGCCCTGTCATGGACACAAGTGTGAGCCAGTAACTGTATATTACAACTGCTGGCTCTCCCTGTTACGATATGGATACAACGCAGCTGCAGACTGGCAGCTTGGTGAAAACATCACATGATGTGACTAGCTGTGGGAAAGAATCTTCCCGGAAGTTCACAGGCTACTCAAAGCTGTGTTCTGTGTGTAATATGAGACCTTCCTGTTGCGTATGTAAAGGAAGTCTTTGCCACTTGCTTGAAGGAGACTGAACTAAACGGATGTGTTTATTGTAGAGCTGTAATGTCAGAAATAAACAAGATGTAAAGGACTTTCTGACTATTCTTCTTTCCCCTGCGAAGGGGGAGAAGGGGGTGTGCATTTTCCACGCTGGGAAATGTCGCCTATCAAGGTCTGCCTGGACTGTCTGGGATTGCAGCCAGAGTAGATCAACCGGTAAACAGTCCGGGAGTCTGGGAGAGTTGCCAGATTCTCCCGAGGTCTTCAAGGTGAGACTGGACCACCATCTGTGGGGAATGCTCTCAATCTGAGTTTCCTCCAAAGTGCAAGAGTCCTAGGACTTCCGGGGTGGCGCCACCGGCAATGGCGGACTACCTCTGAATTGGAGGGACTAGCTCCGCGGAAAACGGGTCTTCTCCGCTACGGCGAAGCGGGGACCCACTTAAAAATCACAGGCGGTAATATTTTGAAAATCTCAATAAATATCTTTTTTTAAAAAACAAAGTGCATATTGGAGCTATTTTATCGTTTTCAGTGGAGATAAAAGGGCATACCTGCCATGCTTGCAGCTTCTGAAGTCCCAGCTTGCTTCCTTCAACCAACATCACCCACTTGAATCTGGATGAGTATGCAGCATTTAAGGCATGCGCCAGGGCATGGATACTCCTGTAAGCATTGTAGTTGTCTTGGGAGAGAGCTGGCGCGAGCATATCCAGGGGCAATTTCTGTTCACATCTTTCCCGTTCTTTCACAGACAACACATGCTTCTTAAAGAAGCAATGGAACGCCTTCTTCAAGTAAGGAGTGACGTGACTCGGCTTGAAATTGTCATGTTTTGGAATATACTTTGTCTGGATTAAGAAGGAAAAAAACCAATGGCTGTGCTGGAAGAGAAACTTGCTGTCAGACAATGTTGAGGTGAGGTCCCACAAAGCTGTTGTGATCCAAACCTTCCCGTCAATAGGCTGTATAAACAGTTTGAGTATTATATTTATGAGGTATATCCCATTGTAGAAAGAGCGGATTTCTGCATAATAAACAAATACGTTGACTTCTTTCCATGGGAGAGCTGAATCAAGGGTCATTGACAAGTCAGGCACAATCAGTTCTGGGAATCTCTGTGAGACGGCAACACAAATATCATTTGAGGCAAGTATAGGTGTCAAGGCACTCAGGAACTTTTCTCCGTTGTCATTTTCTGGGGCAAAGAGACTGACCCACGTCCATCTGAAATGCAGGAGCAACTTGACAATCCCTGTGTATTGGTATTCATCTTTTGGGAGCATCCGGTAGAAAAAAGGGAACTGAGTTTTATCATTGCGGTCATGGGAGACAAAACTGTAACTAACCTGGTAAGGAACGTAAGAGATGAATGTTTTGCTTTGTTTTCAGGGCAAAGCTCAGAAACCTGTTGAGCTAAACTCACTAATAAACTGAAGAGTGCATGTGATTAGGGTGAACGAATACTTAATATTCATATGCCTGAAGTATACCTGAAGGAGCGTCTCCACCTCCATCGTTCTGCCTGGACACTGAGGTCCAGCGCCGAGGGCCTTCTGGCGGTTTCCTCGCTACTAGAAGCCAAGTTACAGGGAACCAGGAAGGGGGCCTTCTCGGTAGTGGCGCCCGCCCTGTGGAATGCCCTCCCACCAGATGTCAAAGAGAAAAATAACTACCAAACTTTTAGAAGACATCTGAAGGCAGCCCTGTTTAGGGAAGCTTTTAATGTTTAATAGGTTATTGTATTTTAGTGTTCTGTTGGAAGCCGCCTAGAGTGGCTGGGGAAACCCAGCCAGATGGGCAGGGTATAAATATTATTATTGTTATTGTTATTGTTATTACACTGCAAGGATAAGAAGCCAAGATCATCACATCAGACAAAGTGTGGCTGTTTTCTCCCTTGTCCACATATTATCATTTTGGATTTACTCTCATTAGTCCACACTGGTGCATATTTGAGTTGATAAAGAAGACTTAGCAACTCCTGTACCTCAATACTGTGAGGGGAGGGAAATTCAACACAACCTATAAACTGCTAAAATACTATAACACACACACAGAGAGAGAGAGAGAGAGAGAGAGAGAGAGAGAGAGAGAGAGAGAGAGAAAGCGCTAGAGAGGCGAGCAGAAGTTTTATCTCCTTTACAGCCAAGGGCCTTTTAAAGCAAAATGTAACACAATTCACACCTGTGGAATTTTGTAGATGCCCAACATGTTTGAAATATGGACAGATAGCTCAGAGTCGGCCCCTTCAAGGACAGCCAGCAGGTCATTCTGCCTTCCACACCTGTAGTTTGGAATATTTGCATTCCCAGTAGATAATAGGTCTGCCATGGCATCGTATGTGATTCTTGCATTGTAATAGTTCTCAAATATGTTGTAACCCAGGGTGATGTTGGGCAAGATCCTGGGATCCTGGTTGATCTCATGAATGGCAAAAAGGAATGCCAGATTGTCGAGTAAATTTGTTTCCCGTCTTCTGCAAGGAAGAATACACGGCATCATAGTATCACCCTCTATTTAATGAAACTATTCTTTATTCTGCAACTTGAAGGGTATTTCCAGGCGATTGGAAACCTCTTGAGATTTATCTTAGAATGATGCTCATGATCCATTAGAGTCAGAAGCCCTATAGCTTTACATTGGTACGTAATGCCCTTCAATACTTCTTGTGACTGGTAACGTTTTGGGGGTACACATACTGTTTCCATTCCAGTCGCTGCATGTCCTGTCACTTCCTGCTGAAACCCTGTAACGTCCTTGCCGCAAATCGTGCGTGTGTGTGTTGTGTTATTATTTAATCTCACATTTGATGTGCTATATAGTGCAAGGGTGCCCATCGAGATAATAATAATAAATATTAAAGATATGTAATCACTTGAAAGAATCAGTTAGGCCTAGGATTAAATTGGGATTAAATAAATAAATAAGAAAATGTATGATAAGAAAAGTTAGGAAATAGGACAATGACTTTGATATGCTTTTATGAAATAACGATATTGGAAACTGCTATATATAATTTATAAGAAACACAGATGGAAGAGATTTGAGGAAGTCAAGTAATATGTTTATAAAGATGGATTTTGATTAATTAATTAAGTTTTTGTTTATGTGGTGATTTGATGTATTTTATGTTATATTTCTTTTTTCTTTTTCCTTTTTCCGTTTCATTCTTTTTTCTTTATTATTGTTGGTTCTTTCTTCTGTTATGTTTGTGTATGGAAAATAATAAATATTATTGTAAAAAAGAGATAATAATAATGATGATGATGATGATAATTTATTTATTTATACCCTGCCCATCTGGCTGGGTTTCCCCAGCTGCTCTGGGCAGCTCCCAATAGAATATTAAAAACACGATAAATACATCAAACATTAAAAATTTCCCTAAACAGGGCTGCCTTCAGATGTCTTCTAAAAGTCAGATAGTTGTTTACTTTCTTGATATCTGATGGGAGGGCATTCCACAGGGCAGGTGCCACTACCGAGAAGGCCCTCTGCCTGGTTCCCTGTAACATCACTTCTTGCAATGAGGGAACCGCCAGAAGGCCCTTGGAGCTGGACCTCAGTGTCCAGGCAGAACGGTGAGGGTGGAGACGCTCCTTCATAGAATCATAGAATCATAGAGTTGGAATAGACCACAAGGGCCATCGAGTGCAACCCCCTGCCAAGCAGGAAACACCATCAGAGCACTCCTGACATATGGTTGTCAAGCCTCTGCTTAAAGACCTCCAAAGAAGGAGACTCCACCACACTCCTTGGCAGCAAATTCCACTGTCAAACAGCTCTTACTGTCATACCTTCAGGTATGATGGCAATAATGCAACATCATTAAAGGTAAAGGGACCCCTGACCATTAGGTCCAGTCGTGGCCAACTCTGGAGTCGTGGTGCTCATCTCGCTTTACTGGCCGAGGGAGCTGGCATACAGCTTCCGGGTCATGTGGTCAGCATGACTAAGCCACTTCTGGCGAACCAGAGCAGCGCACAGAAACACTGTTTACCTTCTCGCCGGAGCAGTACTTATTTATCTACTTGCACTCTGATGTGCTTTCGAACTGCTAGGTTGGCAGGAGCAGGGACCGAGCAACGGGAGCTCACCACGTCACGGAGATTCGAACTGCTGACCTTCTGATCGACAAGCCCTTAGGCTCTGTGGTTTAATCCCACACAACATCATTAGAGAAGCACTAATACTGTATCAGTGACATGTTGCAGAATGCACCCATTTGGAGGGACCATCAGTGGCAAAGCACAAGTTTTTCCATGCAGAAGGTGCCAGGCTGCGTCCACAGCACTTCCACTTAAAAAGAACTGGGTGGAAGGCGATGTAAAAGATTACAACTGTAGGAGACCCCAAACAGTTTCTGCCAGTGAGAGTAGACTGTCACAGGTGATATAGACCAAGGACTCTTACCTGGTAGAAGGCAGTCCCTACAGCTGCAATCAAAACAGACTCAGGAATATTTTACTAGGCAGTTACATGCAGTTTAACTAAAGACAAACCACTTTAGTCTGTCTTGGATTACATTGTTTGAAAGCCAGAAGTCTTGTTGTTGTTTTTTACTCCTTTATATTAAAATTATCCTGGGGGCGGGGAATAGTCTAATTCTTTTTTTAATCTGTTATCATAGTATACTGTTTAAATAAACCTTGCCAGCTGGTGAAAAAAGCATGGTTGGAACTAGATGATGGTCAAAGGCCTGGAAACGATGCCTTATGAGGAACGGCTAAGGGAGCTGGGCATGTTTAGCCTGGAGAAGAGGAGGTTAAGGGGTGATATGATATCCATGTTCAAATATATAAAAGGATGTCATATAGAGGAGGGAGAAAGGTTGTTTTCTGCTGCTCCAGAGAAGCGGACACGGAGCAATGGATCCAAACTACAAGAAAGAAGATTCCACCTAAAGATTAGGAAGAACTTCCTGACAGTAAGAGCTGTTTGACAGTGGAATTTGCTGCCAAGGAGTGTGGTGGAGTCTCCTACTTTGGAGGTCTTTAAGCAGAGGCTTGACAACCATATGTCAGGAGTGCTCTGATGGTGTTTCCTGCTTGGCAGGGGGTTGGACTCGATGGCCCTTGTGGTCTCTTCCAACTCTATGATTCTATTCTATTCTATGATGTCTGTGAGTGTTTAGAATCATACCTGGTTGGCAAATCAGGGGGAACATCGGGAGAAACTTGGATTTATCAGGGACACCTGTCAGGAAATAGCCATGCTCCCTTCCATCACTGCATTGTTACTTACATTTTAATGTGGATCACAGGAGTCTGGGAGAAATTGCTTGGCTGGACAATAGGATTGACCGTAGATGTGATCCCGCCGATGAGGTGGTCACCTGCTCTGTAATAATTCAAAGGATCGTATTGATCTGTCACTAAATTCAATGGGCATTTTACCTGCAGCACCCCACAGGCTACACAGGGGAGCAGGAGCAGCAGCAATATTGGGGTGGGCATTTTTGCTACAATCGCCCACCTCTCTTTGTCCTGTTCTCTACGAAGAAGTCAAAAGAGACTCACAAGACCAAAGTTGTGGCCAGTGCTAATTCAGATGGAGTCTAGCCGAAGCTTCTGATATTAAATCTGATATTAAACTGCAGTGGCAGCATCCCTGCCTGCCTCAAACCCCAGCCTAAGTTCTTGGAGGTACAGGATATATTTATGCACCATTCTCTGCTATTTTGGTGCAAGAAAATTGCTTCCAATTCTGGTTTCTGTTACCAGCATCAAATGTGACCCTTGGGCTTTGGCAGGAAGAGGAATAAATCACCATGATTTCCGTAATTACGAATTGGAAGAATTACCTGTGTTAAATCTCTGCGGCTCCATACACAGATGCCTGACAGGAGGAAAACATGTTTGTGAAAACTCAGCAGTGAGCTCTAAACTTTTCCACTGTACAATTTTTGGGTGGGGGAGAGCATAGGGAAGTTTAGCAAGAGTTTACTGGAACTGAATGGGGGGCGGGGAATACGGAAAACTAGCCCACCTGTGAAAGATTTTTAAAGAATAAAAATAATAATATAATAAAAATGCTGGTTGACTGCAAAAGGCAGGGGAAGCTAGTCTCAGACAGACACAGAGAGGCAATGAGATGGAGGTTTCCAATATTAGAAGCGCTGGGAAAGGCAGCCGTATATATATTTTTTTCATTGATAACTTGTGCATCCCTAATTTCAACAGTCTTGATGTGTTCTCATTGAGCAGGTATCCTTGTGGAAAGTCCAAAGTTCTGAAAACTTGTGGGGAGGGGCATTTCTGGCACCTTTTTCCCTAGGAAAAAGGGCTGATCGGACCCATAATAAAGCAAAGCTTAAAAGGGTCAGGTTTAGGGCTGCCACCCATCTTGTATAAAACAGGACAAGAAAGAAGATTCCACCTAAACATTAGGAAGAACTTCCTGACAGTAAGAGCTGTTTGACAGTGGAATTTGCTGCCAAGGAGTGTGGTGGAGTCTCCTTCTTTGGAGGTCTTTAAGCAGAGGCTTGACAACCATATGTCAGGAGTGCTCTGATGGTGTTTCCTGCTTGGCAGGGGGTTGGATTCGATGGCCCTTGTGGTCTCTTCCAACTCTATGATTCTATGATTCTAGGATTGTCCCTTAAAGGTAAAGGATACCCTGACCATTAGGTCCAGTCGTGGCCAACTCTGGGGCTGCGGCACTCATCTCGCTTTATTGGCTGAGGGAGCCAGCGTACAGCTTCCGGGTCATGTGGCCAGCATGACTAAGCCGCTTCTGGTGAACCAGAGCAGCGCACAGAAACACCGTTTACCTTTCTGCTGGAGCGGTACCTATTTATCTACTTGCACTTTGACGTGCTTTCGAACTGCTAGGTTGGCAGGAGCAGGGACCGAGCAACGGGAGCTCACCCCATCGTGGAGATTCGAACCACCGACCTTCTGATCGGCAAGCCCTAGGCTCTGTGGTTTAGACCACCAGCGCCACCCGCGTCCCATAACATTGTTAGGTTCCTCTTAAACTAGTTCCTGCAAGCTTTGCAGTCAAGCCGTACCCTTGCATACGTGAGACTCACCTTACCGATAATGGGTCCAGCAGAATTTCTACCTCAGAAGGCACCACGCAAGGGAATTTAGGTTTGGGGACATAAAGCACCCCTGACCAGATAATTCATTCAGCCTTCTCTGGAAGGACATCTCAGAAGACCAGTCCCAAGTAGAGAGAGTGCGGGGATTCGAACTCCCGACCTTCTGATCAGCAAGTCCTAGGCTCTGTGGTTTAACCCACAGCGCCACCCACGTCCCATTTTTATGTAAAATGTTGTGTCCTGTATTGATTCAATACAGGACAGTTTGTCCTGTATTTCCCCTATTTCCGCTCTGCTCCTGTACACTCTTTCTCTCGGCCAAGTTAAGGATCCTCTCCCAATGCCCCCCCCCTCTTTTCTAGGGGGAAGCCACTGCCAGCTTGGCTGGAGAAACTGCCTCTCGCTTCTTTCATTTCCTCCCGCCCCCCTTGCTCCCTCTCAGGTTTAGGCGGCCATCTGCCTGGGCCCTGTCCCTCAGAGGACAACGGGAGACTAAGTCTCTAGAAACAAGCTGTTTTGTGTCAGTGTAGCCCAGAAGCCCCAATCCTGAACAAAGTTGTCTCCAACAACTAGTGTGGTGTAGTGGTTGAGTGGTGGACTCATAATCTGGTGAACCGGGTTCGCTTCCCCACTCCTCCACATGCAGCTGCTGGGTGACGTTGGGCTAGTCACACTTTTCTGAAGTCTCTCAGCCTCACTCACCTCACAGAGTGTTTGTTGTGGGGGAGAAAGGGAAAGGAGAATGTTAGCCGCTTTGAGACTCCTAAGGGTAGTGATAAAGTAGGAGATCTGCATTGGCTCCCAGTACGTTTCCGAGCACAATTCAAAGTGTTGGTGCTGACCTTGAAAGTCCTAAACGGCCTTGGTCCTGTATACCTGAAGGAGCATCTCCACCCCCATCGTTCTGCCCGGACGCTGAGGTCCAGCGCCGACAGCCTTCTGGCGGTTCCCTCATTGCGAGAAGTGAGGTTACAGGGAACCACACAGAGGGCCTTCTCAGTAGTGGCACCCGTCCTGTGGAACGCCCTCCCACCAGATGTGAAGGAAATAAGCAGCTATCCTATCTTTAAAAGACATCTGAAGGCAGCCCTATTTAGGGACGTTTTTAATATTTAATGCTGTATTGTTTTTAACACTCGATTGGGAGCCGCCCAGAGTGGCTGGGGAAACCCAGCCAGATGGGTGGGGTATAAATGAATGAATGAATGAATGTTATTATCAAATCCAAACTCTTCTTCTTCCATGATATTTGACAGAGGAGGGTGGGAGAGAAATAGCCTCCCCCAAGTCTTGCCCTCCCCTTGCTCCCTAATATTTTTTTCTCTCCTTCAGAAACTTAACATGCCAAACAAAGCTCATCCCCTCATCAGAATATGCCTATTTTATTTTTACCTTGGACTGCATGTATTTCTGTACAGTACTGCATATGTGTGAAAGGATCATGTATTTCAGCTCTGGGTAGCAAAGCACAGACAGATGTACAAATTCATGTGCATGCGCCTGCATGTGGCAAATTCCAGAGGGGACATCCGGTTAGGTTGCAATAGGTTGCAATGGATTGCTTTCAAGTCATTTCAACACCTGTGGGCCGGGGCGGGGAGAGAACCTGTATCAGGATTGCATAAGTCCTCTCCTCACTCCTGCATGCAATGTGGCAATTAACAGTGGCTTTTTCAAGATATCCCCATACTGCAATGTGTGTCTGCAATGCCAAAAAAGAAGTAAGTGTGGACCATGCACATCAGGAAATAAAACCTGAGCCAGAGTCTATACTTCTCCCTTCAAGAGAAAGTATGGGGATGCTTCCTATCTCTTGAATCCAAAACTACTGGCTTTGCTTGCTCTCTGTCCCCTGCACAGATGATGAAGAAGAAGAAGAAGAGGAGGAGGAGGAGGAAGAGGAGGAGGAGGAGGAGTTTGGATTTGATATCCCGCTTTATCACTACCCTCAGGAGTCTCAAAGCGGCTAACATTCTCCTTTCCCTTCCTCCCCCACAACAAACACTCTGTGAGGTGAGTGGGGCTGAGAGACTTCACAGAAGTGTGACTGGCCCAAGGTCACCCAGCAGCTGCATGTGGAGGAGCGGAGACGCGAACCCGGTTCCCCAGATTGCAAGACTACCGCTCTTAACCACTACTCCACACTGGCTCTCAGCGAGTGAGACTTGATGAAGAAGAAGAAGAGGAAGAGTTTGGATTTGATATCCCGCTTTATCACTACCCTCAGGAGTCTCAAAGCGGCTAACATTCTCCTTTCCCTTCCTCCCCCACAACAAACACTGTGAGGTGAGTGAGGCTGAGACACTTCAAAGAAGTGTGACTGGCCCAAGGTCACCCAGCAGCTGCAGGTGGAGGAGCGGAGACGCAAACCCAGTTCACCAGATTCTTATCCATTACACCACACTGGCTCTCTAGATCCCTCTAGTCTAGCACTAGACTAGATCCCAGGACTGCTGTGCTGTAGAAATTTAAAAGGGGTTCCTAGACTGAAGGTCTCCCGCCCAGAAACCAAGAAGAAAATAATGGAGTGAAAAGACAGGCCTTTATGGAAATACAAAGGCAGACAGGGACAGCTTCACAAATGAGGATGTGAAGAAGCACATCTAAAGCTATGTTCAATATACACTTCTAGATTACATTCGTGATTTCATTTCACCATCAAAGGATTCCAAGAATCGGTTTCAACCCATGGTCATCATCCTGAACCAAGTATCACATAGCTCTTCCGATCAGCCCTCATCATAATATCATGTCTTTGTTTGTTGAGACACTGATTTTCCTATTCATTAAATGGCTCCCAATATCCTCTTTCATCTACCTAAATAACAATTCAAGATGAATCACAATCATCATGCCTAGCCATGGGCTTTATCAGTGTGCCTAGGCAATGATTCAAAAGAAAATGGAATCAACTAAACGATAGTTTTATGAAATTATTATTTTCTCCATCATTTCTACAGCTCTCAGGGGGAAAGCGCCATTAAACTCCATGGGATCTACATATGAGTAACCATGCAAGGATGGCTCCATCAGCCCCAGCTCTGACCTGCAATGTGAACAGGCGACAGGGTTGTATCAGCCCTTCTGTTGCACCTCCGTACAAGGTGGAAATAGCAGTAACTTCTTTCAAGGTACCTCCATCCTGCAATGTGTGTTTGTAATGCCTTAAAAAGAAAAGTTTGTGTGGCCCATGCTCATCAAGAAATAAAACTTGAGCCTCAAAAGACTCTATGCTGCTCCCATCAACAAAAAAAGTATTGGGATGCTTCGTATCTTTTGGGTCCTGAATCCCAAACCACCAATCAGCTTGCTCTTGAGCTCTCTTACTGTATGCAAAAGTTGTTTTGTTTTTAAAACTTTCCAGCAAACTTTTCCATGGACCGATATTTCGAAAACCCACCTTTAATATCCAGGATCCACACTGTTAAAAAATGGTGTTATCAGTGAGAAATTAATCCCCCGTACTTTCTAAAATTTACTGCTATGGCGGGTGGGGAGAGCACTGGACCTTATGCCAGATAGTATATGCCCCATTCTCAAGAGACAGTGTTCTCACATTTCTTTCCAGTGTGAATTATCTGGTGCTTTCTATAACTCGCATTGTAAGTAAAGCATTTCCCACACACGGTGCATTTATATGGCTTCTCCCCCACGTGGGCTCTCTGGTGGACGACCAAGGTAGACTTGTCAGGATAACATTTCCCACACTCAGGGCACTTATGATTTCTCTCCTCTGTATGGATTAACCGATGTTTCACGAGGTGTGAGTCGCGTTGAAAACATTTTCCACACTCGGTGCATTTATAGGATTTCTCTCCAGTTTTTTACTTCCTTGATATCTGATGGAAAGGCGTTCCACAGGGTGGGCGCCACTACCAAGAAGGCCCTCTGCCTGGTTCCCTGTAACCTCACTTCTCGCAGGGTTGGGAACCGCCAGAAGGCCCCCAGAGCTGAACCAGTGTGTCCGGGCTGAACGATGGGGGTGGAGACACTCCTTCAGGTATACTGGGCTGAGGCCGTTTAAGTCTTGAAAGGTCAGCACCAACACTTTGAATTCTGCTTGGAATTGTACTGGGAGCCAATGGAGGTCTTTCTAGATCGGCGTGATGTGGCTGACCAGCGCAACCAAGGCAGTTTCTGTCCCATGATGAGGCCTGAATCCCAACTGGAATTCCTGCCAAGAAAAAACCAGATAAGGTGTGGCGAGGATCCCGATCCCCCACAGAAGCACCAGATCTGAGTATCCTGACAGTCATCAAATGCTCTTGTGAAAGATTGACACACTTCTCCCGCCTCTCCATTTTATCACTGCAACAACCCTGTGAGGTGGTTTGGACTGAGAAAGGGTGACAGTTGCTCTGATACAGACCGTGTGTAGAGTAGAAAACAATTAGTCTCCACTACAAAGGATGAGTTTCAAAGATTTATTGCAGAAGAGTTTTAAAAGAGTTGAAAATAAAGCTTGCAAAGATACAAAGTAATGCATTGCTCCACTGAGTTCTTGGGTTCCATTTTCTTCAAAAGAGACCACTCGGGTTTCCAGCAATGAGTCATCACTTAGCCCAGGGTTTTCCAAACTTGGTTCTCCAGCTGTTTATGGACTACAACTCCCACCATCCCTAGCTAGCAGGACCAGTGGTCAGGAATGATGGGAGCTGTAGTCCAAAAACAACTGGAGACCCAAGTCTGGGAAACCCTGATTTAGCCGAAACCTTCAAAACAGAAACATCCCACAATTTGTTGCAGACAAACCTATCCTGTCTAATGCAAACTTCCTAAACACATATATTTAATACTGTACATCAGCCAGTATTATTGATCGTGAAACTTACGAAGTTCAAAATGCAAAGCGACACATGATCAGATTAGCTCTTATTTTAAGAAGATGAGGGTTAGCAAATTGATTAAAGTGTGGATTCTGACTAAACATCAGGAAGAGCTTTCTGACGATAAGATCTTTTCAACAGGGGAACAAACTCCTTTGATGGGTTGTGGACTCCCCTTCATTGATTAAAATACTCCAAAGGCCATTCGTTTAGATTTTACTAAATCTCTGCTCCTGTACACTCTTTCTCTTGGAGGTTGGACTAGATGTTCCCTGGGGCCCTTCCCATTCTACAATTTTATGGCTCTATATTTTGTGTGATAAGAGTGAAATGTGAGTGAAAATTGTTCCACATTCCATATATTTAAATTGTTTCTCTTATGTGAATTCCCTGATGAATATGAACATTCCACTTTCACTGAAGCTCTTTCCACACTCTGAGCATTTAAATGGTTTCTTCCCAGTGTGAATTTGTTGATGTGAAGGTGTGATTACTAGCTGAAGCACTTTCCACACTGCACACATTTAAATGCTTTTTCATCCTGTGTGAGTTTGTTGATGTTTTCTAAGTCTTCCTCTTTGACTGAAGCTCTTCCCACACTCCATACATTTAAATTGCTTCTCCCGTGTGAGTTCTCTGGTGTAAAGTAAGGGTTGTCTTCCGTGTGAAGCTCTTCCCACACTCTGTGCATTTAAAGGGTTTCTCCCCTGTGTGAATTCGTAGATGGTTTTTAAGGTTTCCACTTTGATTGAAGCAGCTTCCACACTCGTTACATTTAAATGGTTTCTCTCCTGTGTGAATTCGTAGATGTTTTATATGGGTTCCTCTATCTACGGAAGTCTTTCCACACTCCACACATTTAAACGGTTTTTCTCCTGTGTGAATTCGTAGATGTTTTATATGGGATCCTCTATCTACGGAAGTCTTCCCACACTCCATACATTTAAATGGTTTCTCCCCTGTGTGAGTTTGTTGGTGTGTAGTAAGGGAATGCTTCCTGCTGAAACACTTTCCACACTCCATACATTCATATGGTTTCTCCCCTATGTGAATTTGCTGGTGTGTAGTAAGGTAATACTTCCACCTGAAACTCTTTCCACACTCCATACATTCATATGGTTTCTCCCCTGTGTGAGTTTGCTGGTGTGTAGTAAGGGAATGCTTCCTGCTGAAACACTTTCCACACTCCATACATTCATATGGTTTCTCCCCTGTGTGAGTTCGCTGGTGTGCAGTAAGGTATTGCTTCCACTTGAAACTCTTTCCACACTCCATACATTCATATGGTTTCTCCACTGTGTGAGTTCGCTGGTGTGTAGTAAGGTATTTCTTCCACCTGAAACATTTCCCGCACTCCATACATTTGAATGGCTTCTCCCCTGTGTGAATTATTTGATGTGAACTAAGGGATGTATGATCAATGAAGCACTTTCCGCACTCCAAACATTTAAAAGGCTTCTCCCCTGTGTGAGTGCGTTGATGCTTTGTACAGTTTCCACTTACACTGAAGCACTTTCCGCACTCCAAACATTTAAATGGTTTTTCTCCTGTGTGAATCCGTTGATGTCTTGCATGGCTTGCACGATCAGCAAATGTCTTTCCGCACTCCATACACTGAAATGGCTTCTCCCCTGTGTGAGTTCGCTGGTGTAAAGTAAGGTATTCCTTCCGGCTGAACGACTTTCCACACTCCATACATTCATATGGTTTCTCCCCTGTGTGAGTTCGCTGGTGTAAAGTAAACTTTGTCTTCTGGATGAAGCACTTTCCGCACACCATGCATTTAAATGGTTTCTTCAATGAAATTCCAGGTGAATTCTGACTATTGTTTCCATCACCTGCTTGGGGAGGAAAGAAAATCCTGTTAGGCTTCCAAGGAAGAGGAAGAAGTAACATAACACACATCTGGTGCAAATAGCGCCTCTTATTTCAATATCTCTTATGTTCTCCCTTTTCATGTTCCATTTTTTTAGGAATACACCTAAAATAATGTCAAAATATAGTAATGCCAGGTGTTACAATCTGGGCAGCAAATGAAAACTTTCCTCTTTTCCCTTGCCTGTGCCTAATTAAATCATCTCTGCCTCTTTAAATTGTGTGTGTGGTTGTACTGTTTTGGTTGTTACGATGTTACGTATTTTTCTTCATTAATATTGTAAACCGTGCAGTGATGCTTAGATGAAGGGTGGTATATGAACAATTCTATCTAGACTTGGAAGAGACCCCGAGGGTCCTCTTGTCCAAACTTCTGCAATGCAGCAATCTCGACTTAAGCATCCAACCTCTGCTTAAAAACCTCCAAGGAAGGAGAGACCACCACCTTCAGAGGGTGTCTGTACTACTGTTTAGCTGGATTCCCATTTCTTGTAATCTAAATCCATTGGATCAGGTCCTACCCTCCAGAGATGAAGATAACAAGCTTGCTCCATCTTCACGTGACAGCACTTTAGATAAGATATCTGAAGATAATAATAATAATAATAATTTTTATTTATACCCCGCCCTCCCCAGCCAAGGCTGGGCTCAGGGCAGCTAACAAGCAATAATAAAAATAAGTTGAATAAATACAACTTAAAAACAAAATTAAAATACATTAAAACATTGAAAACATTAAAATATTAAGATGTAGCCTCATCGCAGGTGGAGAAAGGAAAAGAAAAAAGAAAGAGGGGGAGGGAATCAAATTGGCTCCAAGCCAAAGGCCAGGCGGAACAACTCTGTCTTGCAAGCCCTGCGGAAAGAAATCAGATCCTGCAGGGCCCTGATCTCATGAGGCAGAGCGTTCCACCAGGCCAGAGCCAGAGTTGAAAAGGCCCTGGCTCTGATTGAAGCCAATCTAACTTCCTTAGGGCCCGGGACCACTAGGGTGTTGCTATTTATGGACCTTGAGGGTCTCTGTGGGGCATACCGGGAGAGGCAGTCCCATAGGTACGAGGTGTACGAGGTGTACGAGGAAGATGGCATAGCTCTTCCTAGTTTCCTTTCATTCAGGCTTAGCAAACCCAGCTTCCTCAGCTATTCTTCGTAAGGCTTGGTTTCCAGTCGTTTGATCATGTTAAGCTTGTGGTCTACTAAGGCCCTGAGACAGGTACTACTGGCAACCCAGGTGTCCTCCATCTTATATATGTGCAGTTGGTTCTTCTGGCCTCATTGTAGAATCTGATATTCAGTCCCCACTGAAATTCATTTTTGCCCAGTACTCCAATCTGTTATGGTAATATTGAATCTCCCGCTTTGGCATAATCTGCACATTGGATGAGTAGCCATCCCCTCAATTCCTTCATCTAAGTTGTTTATAAAGATGTCGAACAACAACAGACTCAGGACTTTTATTGTTTTTTACCTCTCTTGTACGCCCAAGCTCATTCTTATCTTTCGTCTGCATGATCTTATCCTTGTTACTGCTGGCTACTCATTTATACTCTTCCTTCATGATTTCCCCTTTCTTCCATTTCTTATGCCCGCCTTTCTTAAATTTCAGCTCATCCGAAAGCTCCTTATGCAGCCACATGTGCTTCTTTATGTACCTCCCACTTGTCTTTCTTGTTGGAATAGGATAGGGGTGCAACTGGGGCCGCCAACTGAAGCCACGCCGCTATGGCCACCTGAGCCAGCAATGGATGCAGAAGTCCCACCAAGCAACATGCCTCCTCTTTCAGATGGTGTGTAATCCCATCAAGAGCAGGCAACCTCCCAGCCATCCAGTCTAGGGAACCACCCATTAACTGGGCCTCTGTCTTAGCTGGATTCAGCTTCAGTTTGTTGCCTCTCATCCAGTCTATTACCGAGGCAAGACAATGGTCTAACACACCTGCTGCCTCACCTGTAGATCCAACTGAGAACTAGAGCTGAGTGTCATCAGCATATTGCTGACAACATACTCTAAACCTCTGGGTAACTCCACATAGTGGTATCATATAGATGTTATACAGCATAGGGGATAAAACTGAACCCTGAGGAATCCCACATTGAAGGTTCCACAGGGCTGAAGGATACTCTCCAAGCAACACCCTCTGGAAACAACCTTCCAAGTAAGATAGGAACCACGGCAAAGCGGTGTCACCCACCCCCTAACGCAAACAGCTGCTCTACAAGGATACCATGGTAGATGGAATCGAAAGCCGCTGAAAGGTCAAGAATTAGTAGAAACACAGTTCTGCTGTCTCTTTCCTAACAGAGGTCATCATATACAGGGCAACCAAAGCAGTTTCTGGGCCAAAACCCAATGACAATGGATCTAGAAAATCAGCTTCCTCCAAAACAAGCTGGATCATGTCTGCAACCACGCGGTCAAGAACCTTGCCCAAGAAGGGGAGATCAGCAACTAGCCAGGAGTCCTGCAGTGGAAATAGCACCTAAAATTCAAAAGCCTGGGTGAAGGTTTTCCTCTTCACCATCTATTGATCCATCTATGTCCCCATCTCAATTCCCCTGGAACTCACCAGATGTCTCTGAGGGTCCTGGGAGAAAACGCCCAGAGGTTTTGGGGAGGGATGCAGGAGGCAGTCTGATAAGGTCAACTGTCCATCTTCCTCCTTCCATCCTTGCTAGGTTTGCAGGTTCAGGCGCTTTCGTCCTTCCTGAGGAGCTCGGAAGATGCAGGTTCCTGGGAGGGAGGGAGGAAGAAGCAAAGGGAGCCTCAAAGGCCCTGCAGGGATTCTGCTGCCCAGAATAATAATAATAATAATAATAATAATAATAATAATAATAATTTATTATTTGTACCCCGCCCATCTGGCTGGGTTTCCCCAGCCACTCTGGGCGGCTTCCACAGAAACAAAAAAACACTAAAATATCATATATTAAAAGCTTCCCTGAATAGGGCCGCCTTAAGATGTTTTCTGAATGTCAGGTAGTTGTCCATCACCTTGACATCCGATGGGAGGGCATTCCACAGGGCGGGCGCCACCACCGAAAAGGCCCTCTGCCTGGTTCCCTGTAGCTTCGCTTCTCGCAATGAGGGAACCGCCAGAAGGCCCTCGGCGCTGGACCTCAGTGTCCGGGCAGAACGATGGGGGTGGAGACGCTCCTTCAGGTATACTGGGCCGAAGCCGTTTAGGGCTTTAAAGGTCAACACCAACACTTTGAATTGTGCTCGGAAACGTACTGGGAGCCAATGTAGGTCTTTCAAGACCGGTGTTATGTGGTCTCGGCGGCCGCCCCCAGTCACCAGTCTAGCTGCCGCATTCTGGATTAGTTGTAGTTTCCGAGTCACCTTCAAAGGTAGCCCCACGTAGAGCGCATTGCAGTAGTCCAAGCGGGAGATAACTAGAGCATGCACCACTCTGGCCAGACAGTCAGCGGGCAGGTAGGGTCTCAGCCTGCGTACCAGGTGGAGTTGGTAGACAGCTGCCTTGGATACAGAATTGACCTGCGCCTCCATGGACAGCTGTGAGTCCAAAATGACTCCCAGGCTACGCACCTGGTCCTTCAGGGGCACAGTTACCCCATTCAGGACCAGGGAGTTCTCCACACCAGCCCGCCCCCTGTCCCCCAAAAACAGTACTTCTGTCTTGTCAGGATTCAACTTCAATCCATTAGCCGCCATCCATCCTCCAACCGCCTCCAGGCACTCACACAGGACCTTCACCGCCTTCACTGGTTCTGATTTGAAAGAAAGGTAGAGCTGGGTATCATCTGCATATTGATGGACACCCAGCCCAAACCCCCTGATGATCTCTCCCAGCGGCTTCATATAGATGTTAAAAAGCATGGGGGAGAGGACGGAACCCTGAGGCACCCCACAAGTGAGGGCCCAAGGGTCTGAACACTCATCCCCCACCACCACTTTCTGAACACGGCCCAGGAGAAAGGAGCGAAACCACTGTATAACAGTGCCCCCAGCTCCCAACCCCTCTAGACGGTCCAGAAGGATGTTATGGTCGATTGTATCAAAGGCCGCTGAGAGATCCAGCAGAACTAGGAAACAACTCTCACCTTTGTCCCTAGCTCGCCGGAGATCATCAACCAGTGCGACCAAGGCAGTTTCAGTCCCATGATGAGGCCTGAACCCTGATTGGAAGGGATCAGAACATTCTGCTGCCCCTAGAAGAGCCCCAAAGGGGTTCCCCCTTCCCATCAGGAGCCCCATTTTTAAGGGTTTTTTTTTGTTATACCAGTTTAATCTGTCCCCCCCCCCCGGGGCTTAAGGTAAAGGTACCCCTGACCATTAGGTCCAGTTGTGGCCGACTCTGGGGTTGCGGCACTCATCTCGCTTTATTGGAGCCGGCGTACAGCTTCCGGGTCATGTGGCCAGCATGACTAAGCCGCTTCTGGCGAACCAGAGCAGCGCACAGAAATGCCGTTTACCTTCCCGCCGGAGCGGTACCTATTTATCTACTTGCACTTGGACGTGCTTTCAAACTGCTAGGTTGGCAGGAGCAGGGACCGAGCAACCCACCGGGTCTTACTTATGAGTAAATCTGCACAGGGCTGCTTTCTGACACCCAGAAACATGCACCGGGGAGAGACTTTGGAGAAGACTGCTCCCCTCCCTCCCTGTAGCCAGGTCTTTCTTGACTTTTTTGCTTACTTTGGGCAAAGCGGTGTCACCCACCCCCTAACGCAAACAGCTGCTCTACAAGGATACCATGGTAGATGGAATCGAAAGCCGCTGAAAGGTCAAGAATTAGTAGAAACACAGTTCTGCTGTCTCTTTCCTAACAGAGGTCATCATATACAGGGCAACCAAAGCAGTTTCTGGGCCAAAACCCAATGACAATGGATCTAGAAAATCAGCTTCCTCCAAAACAAGCTGGATCATGTCTGCAACCACGCGGTCAAGAACCTTGCCCAAGAAGGGGAGATCAGCAACTAGCCAGGAGTCCTGCAGTGGAAATAGCACCTAAAATTCAAAAGCCTGGGTGAAGGTTTTCCTCTTCACCATCTATTGATCCATCTATGTCCCCATCTCAATTCCCCTGGAACTCACCAGATGTCTCTGAGGGTCCTGGGAGAAAACGCCCAGAGGTTTTGGGGAGGGATGCAGGAGGCAGTCTGATAAGGTCAACTGTCCATCTTCCTCCTTCCATCCTTGCTAGGTTTGCAGGTTCAGGCGCTTTCGTCCTTCCTGAGGAGCTCGGAAGATGCAGGTTCCTGGGAGGGAGGGAGGAAGAAGCAAAGGGAGCCTCAAAGGCCCTGCAGGGATTCTGCTGCCCAGAATAATAATAATAATAATAATAATTTATTATTTGTACCCCGCCCATCTGGCTGGGTTTCCCCAGCCACTCTGGGCGGCTTCCACAGAAACAAAAAAACACTAAAATATCATATATTAAAAGCTTCCCTGAATAGGGCCGCCTTAAGATGTTTTCTGAATGTCAGGTAGTTGTCCATCACCTTGACATCCGATGGGAGGGCATTCCACAGGGCGGGCGCCACCACCGAAAAGGCCCTCTGCCTGGTTCCCTGTAGCTTCGCTTCTCGCAATGAGGGAACCGCCAGAAGGCCCTCGGCGCTGGACCTCAGTGTCCGGGCAGAACGATGGGGGTGGAGACGCTCCTTCAGGTATACTGGGCCGAAGCCGTTTAGGGCTTTAAAGGTCAACACCAACACTTTGAATTGTGCTCGGAAACGTACTGGGAGCCAATGTAGGTCTTTCAAGACCGGTGTTATGTGGTCTCGGCGGCCGCCCCCAGTCACCAGTCTAGCTGCCGCATTCTGGATTAGTTGTAGTTTCCGAGTCACCTTCAAAGGTAGCCCCACGTAGAGCGCATTGCAGTAGTCCAAGTGGGAGATAACTAGAGCATGCACCACTCTGGCCAGACAGTCAGCGGGCAGGTAGGGTCTCAGCCTGCGTACCAGGTGGAGTTGGTAGACAGCTGCCTTGGATACAGAATTGACCTGCGCCTCCATGGACAGCTGTGAGTCCAAAATGACTCCCAGGCTACGCACCTGGTCCTTCAGGGGCACAGTTACCCCATTCAGGACCAGGGAGTTCTCCACACCAGCCCGCCCCCTGTCCCCCAAAAACAGTACTTCTGTCTTGTCAGGATTCAACTTCAATCCATTAGCCGCCATCCATCCTCCAACCGCCTCCAGGCACTCACACAGGACCTTCACCGCCTTCACTGGTTCTGATTTGAAAGAAAGGTAGAGCTGGGTATCATCTGCATATTGATGGACACCCAGCCCAAACCCCCTGATGATCTCTCCCAGCGGCTTCATATAGATGTTAAAAAGCATGGGGGAGAGGACGGAACCCTGAGGCACCCCACAAGTGAGGGCCCAAGGGTCTGAACACTCATCCCCCACCACCACTTTCTGAACACGGCCCAGGAGAAAGGAGCGAAACCACTGTATAACAGTGCCCCCAGCTCCCAACCCCTCTAGACGGTCCAGAAGGATGTTATGGTCGATTGTATCAAAGGCCGCTGAGAGATCCAGCAGAACTAGGAAACAACTCTCACCTTTGTCCCTAGCTCGCCGGAGATCATCAACCAGTGCGACCAAGGCAGTTTCAGTCCCATGATGAGGCCTGAACCCTGATTGGAAGGGATCAGAACATTCTGCTGCCCCTAGAAGAGCCCCAAAGGGGTTCCCCCTTCCCATCAGGAGCCCCATTTTTAAGGGTTTTTTTTTGTTATACCAGTTTAATCTGTCCCCCCCCCCGGGGCTTAAGGTAAAGGTACCCCTGACCATTAGGTCCAGTTGTGGCCGACTCTGGGGTTGCGGCACTCATCTCGCTTTATTGGAGCCGGCGTACAGCTTCCGGGTCATGTGGCCAGCATGACTAAGCCGCTTCTGGCGAACCAGAGCAGCGCACAGAAATGCCGTTTACCTTCCCGCCGGAGCGGTACCTATTTATCTACTTGCACTTGGACGTGCTTTCAAACTGCTAGGTTGGCAGGAGCAGGGACCGAGCAACCCACCGGGTCTTACTTATGAGTAAATCTGCACAGGGCTGCTTTCTGACACCCAGAAACATGCACCGGGGAGAGACTTTGGAGAAGACTGCTCCCCTCCCTCCCTGTAGCCAGGTCTTTCTTGACTTTTTTGCTTACTTTGGGCAAAGCGGTGTCACCCACCCCCTAACGCAAACAGCTAACACCCCAGAGGACAGGATCACACTTCAAAACGACCTTGACAGATTAGAGAACTGGGCCAAAACAAACAAGATGAATTTTAACAGGGAGAAATGTAAAGTATTGCACTTGGGCAAAAAAAATGAGAGGCACAAATACAAGATGGGTGACACCTGGCTTGAGAGCAGTACATGTGAAAAGGATCTAGGAGTCTTGGTTGACCACAAACTTGACATGAGCCAACAGTGTGACGCAGCAGCTAAAAAAGCCAATGCAATTCTGGGCTGCATCAATAGGAGTATAGCATCTAGATCAAGGGAAGTAATAGTGCCACTGTATTCTGCTCTGGTCAGACCTCACCTGGAGTACTGTGTCCAGTTCTGGGCACCACAGTTCAAGAAGGACACTGACAAACTGGAACGTGTCCAGAGGAGGGCAACCAAAATGGTCAAAGGCCTGGAAACGATGCCTTATGAGGAACGGCTAAGGGAGCTGGGCATGTTTAGCCTGGAGAAGAGGAGGTTAAGGGGTGATATGATAGCCATGTTCAAATATATAAAAGGATGTCACATAGAGGAGGGAGAAAGGTTGTTTTCTGCTGCTCCAGAGAAGCGGACACGGAGCAATGGATCCAAACTACAAGAAAGAAGATTCCACCTAAACATGAGGAAGAACTTCCTGACAGTAAGAGCTGTTCGACAGTGGAATTTGCTGCCAAGGAGTGTGGTGGAGTCTCCTACTTTGGAGGTCTTTAAGCAGAGGCTTGACAACCATATGTCAGGAGTGCTCTGATGGTGTTTCCTGCTTGGCAGGGGGTTGGACTCGATGGCCCTTGTGGTCTCTTCCAACTCTAGGATTCTATGATTCTATGATTCTATGATTCTATGAAAGGTACCAATAGCAAACTAATAAGGTGGAGTCTGCAACTGCAAGACTACAATTTTGATGTCTCCCACATCAGAGGGAAGGATAATGTGATTGCAGATGCCCTGTCACAATGAAACATTTAGATAAGTACAGGGGCAATCATGCTGTATATATGTTTATTTGATGAGATGTAATTGCTTGAAATGCAGTTAGTTAAAATGCAAATTTAAAAGTGGTTAAAATGTATTTAGATCCTGTGTTTTTAAAGTGCAATGCTTATCTAAAGATGTAAAAGAATATAGTCAAGTGTTATGCTATATAGTTATGTTTAGAACTTTATAGTGTTTATAGCTTAAACGTATTACAAAGTATATAAGGTACTGTGTGTACGATACACGTATATTTGTGTATTGAAACAGGTACCCCAGAATACTTTTTTATTTTTTAATTTTTTTTATAAAAAATTTTATTGCGTTTCTTTTCATAGGTTCACAGATTAATTTACATAACAACATGCAAGAAACATTTTTTTTTTATACAAGAAGAAAAACAGAAAAAGAAGAAAAAAGTTAAGAACATTTCACATCATCTTTCAACGGCTTACTTTCTATTGGACCTCCTCGCGTCCTCCCATCATTGCATTCCTTATTCTAACCAAGTCAGCAATTTGTTACCTTGTTTCAAACTTTATTGTACCTTTGAATTTATTATGTTGCCAATTTCAAAAATTTGTAGTTTAATTTTAACACTTTTATAATAAACATAATATATTTGTTTCTAATTTGTTTCGTTTTTTCATCATAACTTACTTTATCATTTACCTAAATAAATTGCAGAAGCATAGCGTTTCCTAATCGTGCACAATCTTAACATTCAAATAACTTATAATATTTTTGCAGATAGTCCTTAAATTTTTTCCAGTCCTCCTCCATTGTTTCTTCGCTCAGATCTCGGATTCTGCCAGTCATTTCTGCCAACTCCATGTAATCCATCAACTGCGTCTGCCAGTCCTCCAGTGTGGGTAACTCTGGTGTCTTCCAGTGCTTTGCGATAAGGATCCTTGCTGCTGTAGTTGCATACATAAACAAGGTTCTGTCCTTCTTTGACACCTTCCGGTCCACCATGCCCAGGAGAAAGGCCTCTGGTTTCTTGGGGAAAGTATATTTAAATACCTTTTTCAGCTCATTATAAATCATTTCCCAGAAGGCCTTTACTTTCGGGCAGGTCCACCAGAGGTGAAAGAATGTCCCTTCTGCCTCCTTACATTTCCAACACTTATTATTAGACAGGTGATATATTTTAGCCAACTTGACTGGGGTCATGTACCACCGGTATACCATTTTCATAATGTTCTCTTTCAGGGCACTACATGCCGTAAATTTCATACCGGTGTTCCATAGCCTTTCCCAGTCCACAGACATAATGTTATGTCCTACATCCTGTGCCCATTTTATCATAGCAGATTTAACTGTCTCATCCTGTGTACTCCACTTAAGCAGCAAGTTATACATTCTCGAAAGTACCTTAGTTTTGGGTTCTAGTAACTCCGTCTCGAGTTTCGATTTCTCCATCTGGAAGCCCACTTTTTTATCCATTTTAAATACCTCTTGAATTTGAGCATAATGTAACCAATCTCGCACCTTACTTTTTAATTTGTCCTGGCTTTGGAGCTTCCAATTGTCTCCAACTCTTTCAATTAATTCCCAATATTTTGGCCAGTAGGCCTCCATATTGGGCCTTTTTACAATTCCTGCCCATCGCTGCACTGAGGCTGGCATATGCAACCTTGCCTACGCAATGATTTTTTTCTTCTTTTTTTATAATAATATTACTTTTACAACAATTTAAACACTTACAAAAGAAAAAACAATACATTGCAATACAAAAACACTACATAAAAATTAACAAAATGAAACAAAAACACTTTAAAAACACATCAAAAGAAAGAAGAAGAAAAAAGAAAAAACTTCCAATATCTTATCTTTCTTTCCCATATTTCCATGGCCTCCTCACACCTCCCTTTTTGTATTCCACTTCTATTAATTATTTCAGCAATTCCTTACCATCTTCCCCTGTTTTCTATCATATAATTATCTTAACACCTTTTAACCTTGTTTTCCTTTAATACTCTATTAATCTATTTATACTTAATTCCTTATAACATTTCTACTGAAGCCATATAATTCCATTCCAACATTATTCTAACATTCATTAATTTTACAATATTTCTATAAATAGTCTTTAAACTTTTCCCAGTCTTCTTCCACCGACTCTTCTCCCTGGTCTCGGATCTTGCCAGTCTTTTCCGCCAATTCCGTCTAGTCCATCAACTTCATCTGCCATTATCCAACACTTCAGTGCTTTTAAAAGACAGCCATTCTCTCAACCAGCAAAAAGCAGATGATTCACAACAAAGTTTAGGTGTCTGGCAGGTCAGCTCCACCTCCTTCTTTAGCATCCGTCAATATCTTACGTTTTACTGGAGGCTTCCTGCCCTGCCAAACAACTCCAAAAACATCCCTCTGCCACCTCCTGAAACAATCCCTCCCATCCAAAACTTGCACTTTTTGACACAAAAGCAACATCCCCGGCAACACAGCAACCCTCATCCCCACCACAAGCCTACGCAATGATTTTCAGGTGTGGGACATGTGATGGAAGTTTGTTTACTGAGCAGGTTGAGTCACTGCCAGCAAACAGTTAACTAGCAAGAGCTCCTGACTGGCTAGAGCAGTGTTTCCCAACCACTGTTCCGCGGCACACTAGTGTGCCGCGAGATGTTGCCTGGTGTGCCGCGAGATGTTGCCTGGAGGGAGGTGGGCGAGTGGGGCGGCGAGAGGCGGGGCGGCGGCAGCGAGGAGAGGCCGCCCAGCGCGGGGCTCTCGCCGTATGCCTGCCTGGCTGCCTGCGAGCTCGGTGGGCAGCGCCTCCGTCCGCAGCGCCCGCCTCGCGGCTCTCATTCCCTGCCCCTGCCAAAGCTCACCCAGCCAAGCCGCGCTCTCCTTCCTGCCTCGCTTTGCTGCCTCCTCCCCCCCCCACCCCCAAAGCTTGGAGGTTCCCCGGCAAGGGGTGGAAAAAAATGGAAACTTACACTTTCGTGCGTCCCTCCCGGCGTGACGCTGCGCGCTGACGTCACGGGGCTGTAATGGTGGTGTGCCTCGAGATTTTTTTCATCAAACAAGTGTGCCTTTGCCCAAAAAAGGTTGGGAAACACTGGGCTAGAGTTCCAAGGGAGACAGTTGGAATGGAGTGAGAGACTGGGTGAGAGATTCATATTGTCTGTGAGGGGTTCCTCCTGACAGGAGGTAGAGCTGAGGACTCTCAGTATATATGCTCTCAGGGTCAGAATCACAGAACACTGTTAAAATAGAAAAGACACAGTCCCACACGGTGTTTACAGGAAAAAGGGTCCTCAGAGGGAATATTCTGACAGGAAAGGGCAGTAGTGATTCCGAGGCCAAGCAGGATTTGCGGGTCTGTAAGGCGCTGTGGGTTAAATGACAGAGGCTAGGACTTGCCGATCAGAAGGTCGGCGGTTTGAATCCCTGCGACGGGGTGAGCTCCTGTTGCGTAGTCCCTGCTCCTGCCAACCTAGCAGTTCGAAAGCACGCCAAAGTGCAAGTAGATAAATAGGTACCGCTCCGGCGGGAAGGTAAACGGCGTTTCCGTGCACTGCTCTGGTTCGCCAGAAGCAGCTTTGTCATGTTCGCCGGCTCCCTTGGCCAATAAAGTGAGATGAGCACTGCAACCCCAGAGTCGACCACGACTGGACCTAATGGTCAGGGGTCCCCTTTACTCTTTACCTTTATGCAGTCTTAGGTATATGCTCTAATACCATATGCCAAATGGTGACGGGGCTCAGTCGCGATATATGTGCCCACGTATCCAAAACCGGTAGCAACTGGATCGTGGCAAGTTGCAAAATGCACCTAGTCTTTAGAACGTTACAAATGCTGCGCTTGCCCCTAGACAAATGAAGCACTATACCTGGGACTCAGGTACAATAGTTGTTTTTTTTAAGCCTGTTAAATGTGTTATAACACTGTGACACCCGATGGCGCTGTGGAGTTCCATCTTTCGCCAACGTGATTTCCCATTATGAACATTTTACAACAAGTTTTCCTGAAACTTTTTTGATGTGTCTGGAAGCAGCGTAGATCTCAGGATTGCTGTGCTGGAGAAATTTAAAAGGGGTTCCTCGAATGAAGGTCTCCCACCCAGAAAATAAAAAGAAAAGAGTGCAGGCTCCAAGTGAAAAGACAGGCCTTTATTGAACTACAAATGCACAAAGGGACAGCCTCAAAAATGGGGATGTGAAGAAACACATCGAAAGCTATGTTCAATATACACTTCTAGATTACATATGTGATTTCATTTGACCATCAAAGGATTGTAGCAATCTGAGTAGTCACCAACCCACTGTTACAGCAACCCACTGTCACCATCCTGAACCAATCAAATATGACATAGCTCTTCAGCCCTCATCATAATATGTCTTTTGTTTGTTGAGACATTGATTTTCCTATTCATTAAATGTCTCCCAATATTTTCTTTCATCTACCTAAATAACAATTCAAGATGAATCACAACCATCATGCCTATCAATGGGCCTTTTCAATGTGGCAGGGCAATGACTCAAAAGAAAATGGAATCATCAAAAAGATAGTTTTATAAAATTTTTATTTTCATCATTTGTACAGCTCTCGGGGGAAAAGCTCCATTAAACTCCATGGGATCTACATCTGAGTAACATACAAGGTGGGAATAGCAGTAACTTCTTTCAAGGTACCCCCATCCTGCAATGTGTGTTTGTAATGCATTAAAAAGAAAAGTTTGTGTGGCCCATGCTCATCAAGAAATAAAACTTGAGCCTCAAAAGAGTCTCTTGAGCTCTCTTACTGTATGCAAAGTTGTTTTATTTTTAAAACTTACCAGCAGTTTTCCATGTACAGACATTCTGGGAACCCACCTGTAATTTCCTGAATCCACCCTGTATCCCTTTGTTAAAAATGGTGTTATCAGTGAGAAAATTAACCCCCACCTTAATCCCTAGTACTTTCTAAAATTTACTGTTATGGGTGGTGGGGGAGAACACTGGACCTTATGCCGGATAGTATATGCCCCATTCTCAAGAGACGGTGTTCTCACATTTCTTTCCAGTGTGAATTATCTGGTGCTTTCTGTAACTCGCACTGTAAGTAAAACATTTCCCACACACGGTGCATTTATATGGCTTCTCCGTGTGTGCTCTCTGGTGGACGACCAAGGTAGACTTGTCAGGATAACATTTCCCACACTCAGGGCACTTATGATTTCTCTCCTCTGTATGGATTAACCGATGTTTCATGCGGTGTGAGTCGCGTTGAAAACATTTCCCACACTCGGTGCATTTATAGGGTTTCTCCCCAGTGTGGGATCTCTGGTGGATCACCAATGTAGAGTTAGCAACAAAACACTTCCCACAGTCCATGCACTCGTAAGGTTTCTCTCCAGTGTGGAATTTCTGGTGTTGCCTGAGGGAAGATTGGTTGGCAAAGCATTTCCCACACGCTGTGCATTTATAGGGTTTCTCTCCAGTGTGGATTTTATTGTGTAACAAAGCGGCCGAGTGGGAAGCATAACTTTTCCCACATTCCATGCATTTGTATGGTTTCTCTCTTGTGTGGACTCTCTGGTGGTTCATCAAATCACCTTTTTCAGCAAAGTCCTTCCCACAGTCCATACATTTGTAAGGTTTTTCTCCCATGTGGACTCTCCGGTGGTGAGACACGAGGTTAGTGTTTTGAGAAAAACATTTGCCACACTCTATGCACTCGTAAGGTTTCTCCCCAGTGTGGACTTTCTGGTGGCGCCTGAGAGGATATTGTTCGGCAAACCGTTTTCCACACACGGTGCACTCATAAGGTTTCTCTCCAGTGTGGGATCTTTGATGCCGCACAAGGTGAACTTTACGAGAAAAACATTTGCCACACTCTATGCACTCGTAAGGTTTCTCTCCAGTGTGGTCTTTCTGGTGAAGCCTGAAAGTAGATGGTCCAGCAAACCATTTCCCACACTCGATGCACTCGTAAGGTTTCTCTCCAGTGTGGGATCTCTGGTGGATCACAAGGAGAGCTTTTTGAGAAAAACATTTGCCACACTCCCCACATCCGTAAGGTTTCTCCCCAGTGTGGGATCTCTGGTGGATCACAAGGTAAGCTTTTTGAGAAAAACATTTGCCACACTCCCCACACCCATAAGGTTTCTCTCCATTGTGGGATCTCTGGTGGATCACAAGGTTATATTTTTGGGAAAAGTATTTGCCACACTCCCTGCATTCATAAGGTTTCTCCTCAGTGTGGACTCTCTGATGGATCATAAGGTTTTCTGAGCAGGTAAACGTCTTCTTGCACTCAGGGCATTCGTATTCCTTCTCTTCCTTGTGGATCCTCTTGTGTCTCACTAGTTGACACCGTAGAGCAAACTGTTTCTCACATTGCAGGCATTTGTGCGGCTTGCGTCTCTGGTGTTTGACAAGATCAAGTTTCCCAGTAAAACACTTCCCAGAAGAACTACAAATGTTCTTCTCCCCGATGCCATTTCCTGGGACAAATGGTAAACAGGAAAATGAGAACGTGAACTTTGGAAACAATGAATATTTGTGTCGTTCATCTATGGAACTCAGCGCTGCACAAAGATAAGAAAGGGTGTGTGTATGCAAGGGGCTGGAATCACCTGACTTGCCCAACCCCCAGTTCTCTGAACCTTTAAGAGGGGGCCTTTAAGAGCTACGGCCAAAAGAACTGAGAAGTATAATACATGTTATTTTAAGGAGGGGCGGAGCTCCCATGCACTAATGCCTTTTTCCAGCCAGAATTCAGTTCCAGCACCTTTCAGGTGGGTGCCATTGCCATTCTAAGAGAACAAGGGAGGTGTTCATGGTGAGCTCTAGAAAAACTGCACTTACCCTACCTTTTGGCCAGTTTCTTGCCGACTTAAAATCTGGTATGTATGTTAAATGAACTGTTAATCATTAGATATTTAGCATTACACAGATACTGTATTTTTCAGTGCATAAGACGCCCCCGTGTATAAGAGAACCCCTATTTTTAGGGACCACAAATAAAGGAAGTGGGAGATTGCCCAGAGTTGTTAGGCTATTTTGGGGGAGGGGGATTCCCGACAATCACTCATCCGCCTGACCGCCACTGCCAATCACACGCCTCTCCGAAGCCACCAATCCCAAGCACGCTCGCAGCCAGCAGCCACTAATCGCCCACCAAATTGTCGCACCAGCCAATCGCCAGCAGGCCTTGCTGCAGCCACCAATCACATGCCTAATTGCTGCTGACAATCTCCTGCTTGCGACTGCCACCAATCATGTGTCCCCCCTCTTCAATATCTGTGTATAAGAAAACCCCCTTAAAAAGCACCATCTTTTTCACAGAAAAATGTGGTAACTAAATTTTAATTGTATCACGACTACGTCAGTGCAGTACTTAATATTTTTTTTTTTAAAAAAAATGTATGCTGCCTTAAGGACAAAATGAATTTGAGGAAAATACGATATATATCTTTGAACAGATCCAGGTGCTCTTGGACGAAACTGGTTTTCCTGCTTTTGTCACCCTGTATGATGACCTGTGTCAGGGGAGAGACAGGCACAGTGTGTCCTTGTTAATTCGCTCCATTATGATGATCCTTGTCATTGCCCCCATGGTAGATAGATATGGGAAGCAACGACTCATTCCATCCATTCTACTGAAAGACCCAAAATGTGTTATTGCTGTGGGCTGTTTTTATACCAGCTCGTGTAAGAACTGAGGATGCTTTTTCCTTTTCCTTGTTGTGCCATTTTTATTATATATATATATATATATATGTATATATTACCTAGGCAGCTCATGTTCTCGTCGTTTTCCTCCATGACGCTCCCATGCAAGGCTCAGTTTAGCAGCAGCAATCCCTCCTCATCTCTGAAAAAGCCAATCAACATCTTGCAAGGTCATTGGACACTACGAAAGAAGGAAACAGAGACAACTTGCTGAATCCCCATATTCCCCCGAATAAACAGCTCAAAGCCAGTAATCAGGAAGAAGGTGGGGTTTGGAGTACATTATCTTCAGATTTAAGGCCTGGAGGGGGGGTGCAGATTACCAGTATGGGGTAGAATGGTGTCATGGTAGTTGTAAGAGTGCTGTTAACAGGAAAATCCGAGGGCTCCCTTGGACAAAAACAAAGACACCAACCAGGATAACTTGGAGCAAAACAGCAGCCTGTAGGCTTGGCCTTTATTGATCTGTTGCAACAGGGTGCTCCCCTCACTTGCAGGAGAGAGGAAGGACCCAGAAAAATGGTGTGCAAGGCCTTATAAAGACTTTTGAAATTGCCACCCTGTAGATCAAGACCACCCCCAGAAACATCACACCTACATCACAGAAAGGAGGGGTTGAGGGAGGAGTTGTGGTGGTAACCTGAGTGTCCTGTCACCTGGCTGGTTCCCCCTTTCCCCCTCCCCATGAGTCATTTTCTGAAGACAAAAGGTAGTCACAGTTTCCTGCCCCGAGAGGGAAGATCTGATCATTGTCCTTTGTTCCAGTCCATGCTGAATCCACTCCCATATGGAAGATCTTTGTGATCTTGATTGTCTTCTGTCTAGGACCATCAGGGTTGGCATAGCAACTGGGCAGGGCTCCTGTGGATGTGCTGGGATGTTCAAGGGATTATGGCTGCCGTGTATCAAACCTTCCCCATTTTGTAGTCCTTCCTTCATGGAGTCAAATAAAAGTGGAACAGTGCAAATCCGATGTATGGTTGATTTTCTATGAATTTATAACAGAAGCGTAGCATATGTAGTGTGTGAGTGTGTGTGTGTGTGAAGTTTGTACAAACTGAATGACTGGGGGGTGGGGTTCCTGCGACAGTGCTAGACAAAATCCACTCTCTCTCAGCCTAAGGGTACCTCACAGGAACATTGTGAGGAAGAAATGGGGAGAGGGAGAATCATGTATCACACCTTGAGGTCCTTGGAGGAAAAAATAGGATCATAAATGCAATAAAGTACATAAATAATAATAATTAGTTGTTGTTATTATTATTATACCCCACCCACCTGGCTGGATTTCCCCAGCCACTCTGGATACCTTACAATATATAAACAATGTTATAAACAATATAACAAAAACAGTAAACATTACAAACCTCCCGATACAGGGCTGCCTTCAGATGTCTTCTAAAAGCTACGCACAGCCAATCAGAAGCCGCGCTTTGCTTTCCTAATGTTTTGGAAGTCAAATGGACTTCCGGAATGGATTCCATTTGACTTCCAAGGTACAACCGTAGTTGCATTGAGTTATTTCAATTGCTTTTGTTTGATTTGCTCATTGCAAACAGCTGAAAGTCTGTAAACCTTGATAATAAACCTGATTTGCAATGGGGATTGAATAATTTCGATTGCATGTGTATATAAAATTATTTGGAGAGGCCCAAAGGATCTTTCTTTAAAATATGGGCATAATAGAATTATTACTGTAATTCATGTCATTGTCATACTGATTTATATATTTTTAAAAGAAAAAAAATCTCAGAGCGGGTTGCAACACCTTAAATTCAGAATAAATCATTACTGGGTAAAGTAATACTGTATATAAAATACACATTCAAAGCAACGTATATTATCTTTAAAATTTTCAAAAGAAAACATTACAAAGGAGGTCAAATACAGACTGCACATTTGACGCAGCAAACTTAAACAAAACCATTAAACATTTCAAAAAGTTTGCTAGATCAGAAAATGCAAAACGCCTTGCAGCTCGCCACCGTTCACTTCCTGTCTCTTCCACCTTAGCAAGAGGCGAATCTCCCTCCGTCGAGCCCCACCTCCCTACCCCACTCCTTGATAATTTGTAAAGACCCTATCGCACACACACCCCAAGAAATAAAGGGGTCCCTTCTGATCCCACCCTTACCAGCTTTTGCAAAGTGGACACCACAGGCTTTTGCGCGCCGACCACGCTGCAAATCTTCCAAATCCTTCCTGCCCATCCAACAGAGGCAGACGACCACCCGCATTGCAGCTGCAAGGGAGCCTGGGAGATAAAGAGCTGCTGGGAATTGTAGTCTCTTGTTACCTTATAAAAAAAAAGAAAGACAAAGAGGTTTCTGGGAAGTGTAGCCTGTTCCCTTCTTGCCAGATCTGCTGCGTCGTCTGCGCGCAAAAACCTCCCGAAGCGCACTCTGCAAAAGCTAGTTACAGATAGGTAGCCGTGTTGGTCTGCCATAGTCAAAATAAAAAAATTCCTAGTTCTTGGTATGAGCTTTCGTGTGCATGCACACGTGGTATCTGAAGAAGTGTGCATGCACACGAAAGCTCATACCAAGAACTAACTTAGTTGGTCTTTAAGGTGCTACTGGAAGGAATTTTTTATTCTGCAAAAGCTAGTAAGTGGCGAGATCAGAAGGGGCGGCCACGTAAGGGTTAAGGAGAGCGAGAGAGCCCGGTTGCCTAGAGCGGCCTGGGAAAGGCCCCTCTCTCCGTCCTTCCGCCTCGCCTCCTCTTTCCGCTTGTCTTCGGAGGCCTCTGGGGCGGTGAGTCCTTTGGGCGAAGGGAGGCTGTGGGGTGCAGAGTAAGCAGTTGGGGGGCTGAGAGATGAATGGGAGGATCCCCTGGGTGGGTGGGGTTAAGGGAAGCCATGGGACGCAAGGCCTCTGAGGCCCCAGCACACCCCACCCACCCATGACCCCGGGGGAGGGAGTAGGGGGTTGTTTGGGGGGCTCGGAAGCGGGCGCCCCTTGAGAAGGAGGGGCTCCAAGTGGGGAAAGAGGGTGGGCCTCCATCTTTGGCAGACGCTTTCCTTGCGACCCCTGCATTGCGCGGGGATGGTCTAGATGACCCTAGGGGTCCCTTCCAGCTCCACAGTTCTGGGGGGTGGAGCATAGAAGCCAAATCCATGGGGCCGTGAGGGCTTTGGCCACCACAATAAAACACTTTTTTAAAAAAAAAATATTGGTTTTCCACAGTTTTTATAAACACAAACAATACAAAATACAAACAAACAAACACACAAACAAACATGTATAATTTCATATCCCTTTTTCATAAATCTTACTTCGCCGACTTCCCCATACCTCCCCTTTCTACATCCCAATTTCCAAACTTATTTCAGCAAATCCTAAAACTTGGTTTTATCAAATTTTCCCCTTATTCTTTTCTTTTACTTAATCTTTTACAGCTGTAAACCCCTTTTTTCCCTAAAATCTCGACATTTTAGCACTCATTAATTTTACAGTGTTTCTTAAGATAAGCTTTGAATTTCTTCCAATCTTCTTCCGCCGTCTCTTTCCCCTGATCACGGATTCTGCCGGTCATTTCAGCCAGTCCCATATAGTCTATCACCTTCATCTGCCATTCTTCCAGAGTGGGTAGATCTTGAGTCTTCCAATGCTTTGCGATGAGTATTCTTGCTGCTGTTGTGGCATACATAAAAAATGTTCTATCTTTCTTTGACACCAATTGGCCGACAATGCCCAGGAGAAAGGCTTCTGGTTTCTTAGGGAAGGTACATTTAAGTACCTTTTTCATTTCATTATATATCATTTCCCAGAAAGCCTTAACCACAATAAAACACTTGAGGGGGCTTGTGTCACGTGATCAGATATGTGGGGCGGGGCTTGAGAGAAGGCGCTCCATCTTGGACGAGGAAATCTCCGGAGGGGGTGCCTTGGCTTCTCCCTCCTATCCAGGAGCCTCCTTAAAGTCACATCCATAAACGGGGGGAAGGGGGGTCCCAATTCCCCTTTTCCCCGTTCCTACGTGGAAACTGCATCTCCCTCTAGGACCGGGACTCCCAAGGTCGGATGCTTCATGACACCAAATTAGACCATTGGTCCACCTGGGTCAGTGTTGCTGACTCTTGACTGGCAACAATGTTTCTTTGGGGTTTCACAGGCAGGGAGTTCCTCTCCGCCCTACCTGGCTGGGGATTGATCCTGGGAATTTTAGGCATGCAAAGAAGCTTCCCACCTAAATCTGGTTGGTCACCCTGAGAACAGGAGGACTAGGTGGGTCCTTGGCCTGATCCAGGAGGACTCTGGTGATGTTCTTTTTTATTTTATTTGTTTTTTATTGAGTTTTCCACAAACAAACAAAAAGAATAAAACAATCTTTTACAGTCAACATTTTAAGTCATCTTATTTACACTGCGTATCCTCACGATTCGACTTCCTTCTCTGCTTTGGTTTTCTTGGAAGTATATCCCCTCCTGTAGATTCTTATTCTCCTATACACATCACAGGAATTATGTTAACCCTGCCATAGTTTTTAGGCTTCTGCAGTTTATTCTTATATATGCCACAAATTTACCCCATTCTTCATCGAACTTTCTCCCTTTTTGGTCTCTTATTCTATATGTCATTTTAGCTAATTCTGTATATTCGAAAAATTTAGCCTGCCATTCCATTACTGTGGGAGTCTCTTGTAGTTTCCATTTTTGAGCTACAAGTATTCTAGCTGCTGCAGTAGCATATTGAAATAGTTTATGGTCTTCCTTTTTTATTTCCTACCCTATTATCCCTAATAAAAAGATTTCAGGTTTTTTAGGAAACGTATACTTGAAATTCATTATATATTAAGTCCCAAATTTTTTTCATTTTTTCGCACTCCCACCACATATGATAGAGATCCCCATCTTTGGATTTGCATTTCTGGTGATGTTCTTAAAAGTTGCTCCCCCTTCTCCTAAATGGGTGGGGGGAGAAGGAGGGAGGGAGACTGCAGTGCCAGAGTTCCAAGATGGCAGAGAGAAAAGGTAGACTGGAAAGGAAACGAGTGTTTTTTAATGGGGAAGTGAAGAAGTTTCTTTTTCAGGCATGACTCTGCTGGGGTTCAGGAGGAAGTCACCCTTCTTTTCCTGTAGGAGGAGTTGCTGGGGTGCCACTTAGGGAAAGAAATCTCTGCAGGGGTTTGGGGCTGCCTTGACTTTTCTCCCCCACTCCCAGAACATCACAACTTGTTTAAACTTTGGGCTCTGCGTGATGGTTTAAAAGAGGCTGCATCTGCAATCCAGAAATCATCATCACTATCCGAGGCTGGGAGAGGTGTTCTGATTTCCAAGGGACTGTGGGTGAAGAAGGAGAAATGGATGGGTGGAGGCTGGAAGGGAAAGCAGCCCCCCCAAGTAAGCAGAAAAATCAAGAAAGCCCTGGCTGGAGGAAGGGAGTGGAGCAGTCTTCTCCAAAGTCCCTCACCTGGTGCATGTTTTGAGTGTCCGAAGAGGAGGAATATGCAGAGCAGCCCTGTGCAGATTTACTCACAAGCAAGCCCTGACAGGGAGAGCACAGATTGAATTGGTATCACCAAAGAAACTTTAAAAATGGGGCTCTTGTTGGGACAGTTCCCCATTTGGAGAGTCTGTGTGGTGCAGTGGTTAAGAGCGGTAGTCTCGTAATCTGGGGAACTGGGTTCGTGTCTCTGCTCCTCCACATGCAGCTGCTGGGTGACCTTGGGCCAGTCACACTTCTCTGAAGTCTCTCAGCCTCACTCACCTCACAGAGTGTTTGTTGTGGGGGAGGAGGGGAAAGGAGATGGTTAGCCACTTTGAGACTCCTTGGATATCAAGTCCAAACTCTTCCTCCTCCTCTTTTTCTCCTTCTCTTTCTCCCCCTTCTCCTTCTCCTTTTCCAGAGGCCGCAGAATGTTTTGGGCAGGAGAATCCCTGCAGGGCCTCTGAGGCTCCCTTTGCTTCTTCCTCCCTCCCAGGAACCTGCAGCTTCTGAGCTCCTCAGGAAGGATGGAAGAGGCTGATCCTACAAACCTAGCAAGGATGGAAGGAGGAAGATGGACAGATGACCTTGTCAGACTGCCTCCTGCATCCCTCCCCAAAACCTCTGGGCATTTTCTCCCAGGGCCCTCAGAGACATCTGGTGAGTTCCAGGGGAATGGAGATGGGGACATAGATGGTGAAGAGGAAAACCTTTCCCCAGGCTTTTGAATTTTAGGTGCTATTTCCACTGCAGGGGGTTGCACAAGAGGGTCTCTTCCAAGTTTACATAGAATTGCTCATATACTACCCTTCATCTAAGCATCACTGTACAGCTTGCAATATAAAAACAGAAAACGTGGCTTGGCAGTAGTACATGTCTCAGGGCCTTAGTAGACGACAAGCTTAACATGGTCAAGGGTCAGGAAACCAAGCCTTATGAGGAATGGCTGAGGAAGCTGGGTATGCTTAGTCTAGATAAAAGGAGACTGAGAAGAGATATGCCACCTTCACATATCTGTCTTCACATATCTAAAGTGCTGTCATGTGAAGATGGAGCAAGCTTGTTTTCTTCATCTCTGGAGAGTAGGACCTGAAGCAATGGATTCAGATTACCGTATTTTTCGCCCCATAGGACGCACCTAGTTTTTTTGGGGGGGGAAATAAAGGGGGGGAAATCCCTTTATTTCCCCCCCAAAAGCAGGTCGGGGAAACAGAACCAGGTCGAGGAACAGCGGGATGGCGGCGCTGCGCCTCCCTGCTGTCCCCCGAGCTTGTGGGGCTGGCTGATGTCTGCCCCGCGCGAGGGGCACTCTGCATCAGGGCGCCCCCCCCCCTGCGGGGCCGGCAGGCTGCTATCCGCAGCGTGGGGAACCTTGCCAGGAAGTCCGGCAAGGCTCCCCACGCTGCGGATGTCTGCCTGGCGAGGGGGGCGCTCTGCTTCAGGGCGCCCCGCCCGCCGGGCGGCAGGCTGCTATCCGCAGCCTAGACATCCCTGCCGGACCTCTCGGAGGGCTGCCTAGGCTGTGGATGTGTTCCCGAAGCCTGGAGAGCGCGAGGGGTCGGTGCGCACCGACCCCTCTCGCTCTCCAAGCTTCAGCAAAAGCCTGCATTCGCCCCATAGGACGCACCCAGATTTCCCCTTCATTTTTGGAGGGGAAAAAGTGCGTCCTATAGGGCGGAAAATACGGTACAAGAAATGTGAATCCAATTAAACGTCGGAAAGAATTTTCTGGTGGTAAAAGTTGTTTGACAGTAGACACCCTCTGAAGGTGGTGGACTCTCCTTCCTTGGAGCCTGTTAAGCAGAGGTTGGATGCAGAGTCGAGATTGCTGCACTGCAGAAGATATTGAACAAGATGACCCTTGTGGTCTCTTCCAAGTGTACATAGAATTGTTCATATACCACCCTTCAACTAAGCATCACAGAAAATAGAAAAATGCAAAACATTGTAACAACCGAAACGGAACCCCTCCCCCAATTTAAAGAGACGATTTAATTAGGCAAAGGCCTGGGAAAAGAGGGAAGTTTTTATTTGCTGCCTAAAAAGGAACACCTGGCATTATAATAATTTGACATTATTATAGCTGCATTCCTAAAAAAAATTGGAAAAGGAAAAGGGAGAACGTAAGATATATTGAAATAAGAGGTGCTATTTTCACTAGATGTGTGCAGGCCTGTCTCTACCTGGTGGTGCAACTGGCGCGGCTCACCAGGGCACCATGGTCTCAAGGGCGCCAGCCTGAGTGTCCGGGGAGGAGAGTTGGAGTCCAGCCGGGAGAGTCCACAGTGCTCGGACGGGCTCTTCTGCTGTGGGCTTTGCCGAGCGAGGAAGAATGAGATAGAACGGGGAAGGAGGCGCTCGTGGAAAGAAGTTTTCATTTGCATCCCATATTGTAACACCTGGCATTACTATATTTTGGCATTATGTTAGGTGTATTCTTAAAAAATTGGTGCATGAAAAGGGAGAACATAAGAGAAATAAGAGGTGCTATTTTTGCCAGATGTGTGTTATGCTACTTATTCCTCTTTCTTGGAAGCCTAACAGGATTTTCTTTCCTTCCCAAGCAGCTGATGTAAACAATAGTCAGAATTCCAAGAATTCACCTGGAATTTCATTGAAGAAACCATTTAAATGTATGGAGTGTGGAAAAACATTTGCTAATTCTGGAAGCCATAGAACACATCAACGGATTCACACAGGAGAAAAACCATTTAAATGTTTGGAGTGCGGAAAGTGCTTCATTAAACATGCATCCCTTAGTTCGCATCAAAGAATTCACACAGGGGAGAAGCCATTCAAATGTGTGGAGTGCGGAAAATGTTTCAGGTGGAAGCATTACCTTACTACACACCAGCGAACTCACACAGGGGAGAAGCTATTTGAATGTATGGAGTGTGGAAAGTGTTTCAGGTGGAAGCATTACCTTACTACACACCAGCGAACTCACACAGGGGAGAAACCATATGAATGTATGGAGTGTGGAAAGACTTTCACTGATAGTGGAACCCATGCAAAACACAAACGAACTCACACAGGGGAGAAGCTATTTGAATGTATGGAGTGTGGAAGGAGTTTCAGGTGGAAGCAACGCCTTACTTTACACCAGCGAACTCACACAGGGGAGAAACCATATGAATGCATGGAGTGTGGAAAATGTTTCAGGTGGAAGCAAGACCTTACTACACACCAGCGAATTCACACAGGGGAGAAGCCATTTAAATGCATGGAGTGTGGGAAGACTTTCGCAGATAGTGGATCTTATGCCAAACATCTACGAATTCACACAGGGGAGAAGCCATTTAAGTGTATGGAGTGTGGAAAGACTTCCTCAGATAGTGTATCCCATACACAACATCTACGAATTCACACAGGAGAAAAACCATTTAAATGTAATGAGTGTGGAAGGTGCTTCAATCAAGGTGGAAACCTTAAAAAACACCTACAAATTCACACAAGGGATAAACCATTTAAATGTGTGGAGTGTGGGAAGACTTCTGCAGATAAAGGATCCCACATCAAACATCTACGAATTCACACAGGAGAAAAATCATTTACATGTATGGAGTGCGGAAACTGCTTCACTCACAGTGGAAACCTTAAAAACCATCTACGAATTCACACAGGGGAGAAACCATTTAAATGTGTGGAGTGTGGGAAGAGCTTCAGTCAAAGAGGAAGACTTAGAAAACATCAGCAAACTCACACAGGATGAAAAAGCATTTAAACGTGTGCAGTGTGGAAAGTGCTTCAGCTAGTAATCACACCTCTGCCATTGCTTTTTCCGCTGCCACCACCCCGAATCTTACGGGGACACACGGAGTCCAGTCAGTTGTTAACATAAACAAATATTCAAGTTTATTTTTAAATGCAGGAACAAGCTTATGGTTTCAGTTGCAGATAGGTAGCCGTGTTGGTCTGCCATAGTCAAAATAAAAAAATTCCTTCCAGTAGCACCTTAAAGACCAACTAAGTTAGTTCTTGGTATGAGCTTTTGTGTGCATGCACACTTCTTCAGATACATGGTTTCAGTTATTTTTCAGTTATATTTCAGTTATCTTATGGTTTCAGTTATTTTTTCTCTTGTCAGTTTCTTATTCTTAGTTCCTAACAGCTCCAAATTGATTATTCCAACTATCTATCTGACTCCACCTAACAATTCCTCTCACTCTCTCACAATACAACTCTACCAACCCACACCTAATCCTCCCTCTTCCTTCTTCAACTCCCAAACCTCAACCCAACTGAACTCAACTCTCAACTCCCAAACCTCAACTGACTTTCAAAACCCTCCCACTCTTTTACTCTCCCCTTGCATTCTCACTGGCCAATCACATCATACCCGTTTTAACCCTTTCCTTATGACCTACCTAGGAGGCAAACGCCACAGGAGGGTGTCCATTAGAGCAGTGTTCCCCAACCTTGGGCCTCCAGCTGTTTTTGGACTACAACTCCCATCATCCCTCGCTAGCAAGACCAGTGGTCAAGGATGATGGGAATTGTAGTCCAAAAACAGCTGGAGGCCCAAGGTTGGGGAACACTGCATTAGAGCACCTATCCTCAAGCAAGGCTGTATTTTAACCGAGCCCCCAAATCTGGCGCTTCTGTGCAGGATTGGGATCCTCTCGACACTTGTTCTGGTTTTTCCTTGGTAGGAATGCCAGTCGGGATTCAGGCCTCGTAATGGGACAGAAACTGCCTTGGTCACGCTGGTCGATGATCTCCAGTGTGCTAGGGACAAAGGTGAGAGCTGTTTCCTAGTTCTGCTGGATCTCTCGAGGACCTTTTATACCTCAGACTCCCATAACCTTTATTTGGCTTTTTTCCAGAAGAGGAAAAATTCTTCGCATGCATCCCAACCCCAAAGAAATGAAACCATTGAAAATTCAGTTTCTCACAGTTTATTATTAAGGAGTGATTTCTTTCCTTATTTATGTGGAAAAACAAGAAATGCATTACAATGCTAGTTTTAAGGAACAACATTCACGCCACAGATCCTTTTCCTTTTTCCTTTCTCCTCCTGTGATGAGGCTGCATTTTAATATTTTAATGTTTCTATATTTTAATGTTGTATTTTAATTCTTGTTTTTAAGTTGTATTCATTCAACTTGTTTTTATTATTGCTTGTTAGCCGCCCTGAGCCCAGCCTTGGCTGGGGAGGGTGGGGTATAAATATTATTATTATTATTATTATTATTATTATTATTATTATTATTATTATTATTACAGTGGTGCCTCGCAAGACGAAAAGAATCCATTCTGTGATTCTCTTCGTCTAGTGGTTTTTTCATCATGCAAAGCAAGCCCATTGACGGATTAGCGCTATTAGCGGCTTTTAGCGGCTTATCTGCTGATCGGATCAGCTGATAAGCGGCTTAGTGGCTTAGAAAAAGGGGGGAGGGGGGGAAGAGCAGGAACTCGCAAGACATTGTCGTCTTGCGAAGCAAGCCCATAGGAAATTCGTTTTGCGAAGCACCTCCAAAACGGAAAACTCTTTCATCTAGCGAGTTTTCCGTCTTGCGAGGCATTCGTCTTGTGGGGCACCACTGTATTATTATCTGTTGAATTTATTGCTAGTACAAAGGGTCAGCGGGATGGGGTGGTGGTGGTGCTAATCTAACCTCCAATCACAGGTAAAGATGACAGGAACTCAGGCAAATGTACTCAGATCAGGCCTCAGCGTATCATTTGATGAATAATGATTCAGCCCAGTAGCTTAGCATCGGAGGCCAAGATAGAAAAGACCTGCACAGTTACCATGTCCTTCCCCTTGGTGCTCAGGTAGGTGGGCACAAATGACACCCAAACACTGCAGAAGACCAGCATGCTGAAGGTGATCAGCTTGGCCTCATTGATAGGCACAGACTAGGAAAGGGCGCTGGCTGGGAAAACCACTGTTTAATCAGATGGCTTCCAGGAAGCCCATGTAACCAAGAGCACAATAAAACATGGCAACAGACCCTTCATTGCACTGCAGGGTGATTAGTCCAGGCAAGGATTTTTGTCATTGAAATACACTGCAGACATCTGATCTCCCTGGAGACCAAGAGATGTGACGATAAACAGCTCTGCCTCCTTTCTTTTAGCAAATGTGCCACTGGGGAAGTGGTAATTCTGTATTGATTTGTTTTGGATCTTATATGTGATGCCAATAAAAGGTATGATGATGATGATGATGATGATATCAGACTCTGGGAATGAGGAAGAAATTGCCTGCCAGATGGTGCAGATCATAGAATCATAGAGTTGGAATAGACCACAAGGGCCATCGAGTCCAACCCCCTGCCAAGCAGGAAACACCATCAGAGCACTCCTGACATATGGTTGTCAAGCCTCTGCTTAAAGACCTCCAAAGAAGGAGACTCCACCACACTCCTTGGCAGCAAATTCCACTGTCAAACAGCTCTTACTGTCAGGAAGTTCTTCCTAATGTTTAGGTGGAATCTTCTTTCTTGTAGTTTGGATCCATTGCTCCGTGTCCGCTTCTCTGGAGCAGCAGAAAACAACCTTTCTCCCTCCTCTATATGACATCCTTTTATATATTTGAACATGATGACAACTTGGACACTGGAACAGGAAATGACAGTGGAGTTGGCCAGACTCACAGCTCTCTGGAGTATAAACTACAGTATCCAGGTTTATTTGAAGCCGTGACTCTTAGAGAGATTTAGATGTGCTTGCAATGTATTCAGTGGATAGTATATTTTTATCCTGCTATAGCCTTCTCAAGCAATGGAGGAGCATTGGGTAAGCATCACAGGACAAACTAATGCAGAATGCACCTTCCCCCTAATACTGTGTCAAGAACATGTTGCAGAATAGACCCTCAATAAAACAGCAGTCTGAAGGTGTTCATTAAATGAAGGTAGAGGTGGGCACGCTTGTTCTTTTTGCTCATCTAGAGCTGTGTTATCCAAGGCAGCTATGTAGGTCTAAAAGTGCAGTGCAAGGAGAAGAGCTGCCTCTATACCAAACAAGAATTAAAATATAAATGAGAACTACCCCCCACCCGCAAACAAGGAACCAGTTCAACATTTCGTAGAACTGAAGAGCCATACTATAGTCAATGAAAGTTTGCTCTATAATATAATTGTTCAGACTTTAAGATGCCACAAGACCTTTGGTTACTTTAAGACAGCGGTTCTCAACCTGTGGGTCCCCAGATGTTGTTGGACTACAACTCCCATCATCCCCGAGCTCTGGCCTTGCTAGCTAGGGGCGATGGGAGTTGTAGTTCAACAACATCTGGGGGCCCACAGGTTGAGAAAGGCTGATTTAAGAGTTCTGTGTTCTTTCTCACTGAATGAAGAAGGCAACTCATGACACACTCTTCTGTGGCCTTTATATCTTAAATTAAAAAGAAACATAACCATCTAACCAAGGCGAGATAGTTTTGGGCAGCCTTGGTGATGGTTGCCAAGGATTTGAATGCTGAGGAAGGGACAATTGGGGCAGGGGGCAGTTTTTCAGGGCAGATGAAAAAGGAATGGAGGGCTAGTGAAGAAGGGTGGGAGATGCCTTCTTAGGTTTGCCAACTAGTTGAGGCTGCGAGGGCACGTCAGAAGAAAAAGAGCATGAAAAAAGCTATGACTACTATGACCAAAATCCTGGGAATAGGAAGTTGTTCATTGTCATTGTACATGGGGAAAAAACAGACAAAAAGTGACATGAACTTTAGCGGCTTAGACCTCAGGTGCTCAAACAATATGGAAGTTATTGCACTGGGGAATGCAAAACATAGACTCTGAATAGCAAACATTTCAGGCCCAGCGCAAGGAGAAGTTATATCACCTTGCGCTTTGAAATGCTGTTTAGTTGATTTTTTTCCACAGTCCATCTTTGGTTAAATCCCTGAGTAGAAGAAGAAAAATTATAAGGGGGAGTAGCATTGGCTAGGCAGTGGAGTCCTGGAGTCTCTGTGTGGTTTGAGGAGCAGGTGCAGTGCTGGAGGAAAACATGTTTACGAGAACTTGCAGAAGTATCTCTCTGATCTTGACATGGGTCAATGTGAGGGGAAAGGCGAACTTCGACTGGCCTTTACTGACAAAACAGCATCATAAGAGACCAATATACAGTGGTACCTCGGGTTACAAACACTTCGGGTTACAAACACTTCAGGTTACAGACTCAGCTAACCCGGAAGTAGTACCTTGGGTTAAGAACTCTACTTAAGGATGAGACCAGAAATCGCACGGCGGCAGCAGGAGGCCCCATTAGCTAAAGTGGTACCTCAGGTTAAGAACGGACCTCCGGAACGAATTATGTTCTTAACCCAAGGTACCACTGTATTATTTTAGAGCATGTATGAATATACATGCACAATATGGAGTGTTAGGGTTGTAACCAACCTTATTTCTACTCAGAGTAGACCCATTGATATTAATAGATATGAGTAACTTGGGTTCATTGGGTGGGATTCGACTAACATGAGAACACGAGAACATAGCTTGTTGCATGCATGAAGCAAAGTATACTCATGTGACAGGACCTTCCGCTTCTCCCCCATAAACACACATCCTAAATCTGTGAAAACTCGCTTTTACAATATCTGGGCTGTATCTGAATATAAACACAACATGGGGTTGTTACTTCTGAACATCATGAGCACATGAAACTTCCTTTCATTTATTCACTTCCTTTCATTTGTGAACTCTTCTTATGAAACAATAATAAATATATAGTAGGACCATTTCCTATATTAAAGCAATTCCATATAGAAAAGCAATTTCACATTCAATACATAGGCAGACTGTTTGAAAGATCTCCACTCAAGGTCACCACAAAAATGAGGCAGCTGCCTAAGGTGGCAGATGCCATGGGGCAGAGACAGGACAGAGCTGTGAGAGCCAGCTGTCCTGCCCTGTACCCCCTACACTAGCTGGCTGCCCGCAAGTGCAGTGGAAGATACGCTACGTTCACCAGTATTGGGAATAAGATTCAATTGTCATTCTGATTGGCTTCTGCATGTGCCCTCTGAGACATCTGGGCATCAACTTGTCCTTCAGCTCAGTCATCAAAATGTCTTGACCCAGAGCTGTCTCTACTTACAACCCATGTTCAGAAAGTAAGGTTTTAAATAGGCACCAAAGTGATAGCAGATATGGTTGCGTACATCAGCACCTTCTGTGTCAGAACATGGAGCCACCAAGGCCAAGATCTACAGATGCATCTAAAGCGGTGCAATTTGGACCCTTCGCATAAAAATGGGTGAAGGCATTCCAAACTGGTCCTCTTCAGATGGCGAACATTGCACAAAATGCCCAGAAGATCAGCATCCAAATAAGGACCAAGATCAATGTGTTCTCAAGATTATCAGCTTCCTGGCTTATGAAGAACACCTGGGGATCAGCTTAGCTTTCATTGCCCTATTCCTGTCTGTAATGCCAGACATGGTGTTAGGAATCTTCATTAAATACAAGCAAACTCCAATAGTCAAAGCCAACAACTGGGACCTCTCCTACATCCTCTTAGTCTTCCTCCTGCTTTCCTTTTTATCCTCTTGTCTCTTAATACGCTGGCCAAGGAAAGTGGCCTGCCTTCTCAGACAGTCTTCAGCCTTATCTTCTCAGCTGCTGTTTCTTCTGTATTAGCAAAAAATATCACTGTGGTGCTGGCCTTCCTGGTCACCAAGCCCAGAAGCAGGGTGAGGAGATGGTTGGGGTCTAGCCAACTCCATTGTCATTTCCTGATCCGGTGTCCAAGTTGTCATCTGCACCATCTGGCTGGGGACTTCTCCCCCATTCCCAGACTCCGACATGCACTCCCAACCTGCAGAGATTATCCTGCAATGTAATGTAGGGTCTGCTGCCATGTTTTATGGTTCCCTTGGCTACATGGGCTTCCTGGCCTCCATCTGCTTCACAGTGGCTTTCCTAGCCAGGAAGCTGCCTGGGGCCTTCAATGAAGCCAAGCTGATCACCTTCAGCATGCTGGTCTTCTGCAGTGTCTGGGTGTCCTTTGTGCCCACCTACCTGAGCACAAAGGGGAAGTACATGGTAGCCGTTCAGGTCTTCTCCATCTTGGCCTCCAGTGCTGGGCTTCTGGGCTGCATCTTCATTCCCAAATGCTGCATTATTTTTCTGAGGCCTGATCTGAATACAAAGGAGCACCTGACAACAAAAGATCAAGATGCCATTTATATTTTAAAATATTCAAAATTGATTATATCCAGTACTACAGAACTCAAACACACATAGTTGTGTCTAAAACATATCGCTTTATCACAGCTCAGGGCTCCTTTATGAGCATAGAGCAAAGCAAAATTATCCCCCAACCAGACACAGGACTTAGAAATTGGCCTTCCCTACCTTTTATCATATGTGGTGGAATTGTAAAATAATGAAAGAACTCTGGGAAATGATTTATAATGAATTGGGAAAAAAAGTTTAAGATAATGTTGTTAAAAAAAGCTTTCTTATTAGGAATTATAGGTGCAGAAATACTGAAGCAGCAGAAAAAGGCTGTTTATGTACCCAATGGCAGCTGCTAGAATGCTTGTGGCCCAGACATGGAAAGACAACAAGGTCCCTACCATAGAGGAATGGCAAATTAAATTGATGGACTAGGCTGAAATGTCAAAAAATGACTGGGAAAATCAGAAACCAGGAAGATCAAGACTTTAATAAAGAGTGGGGGAAATTTATAGTGTATTTGGAAGACCACTCTAAACAACTGAACCCTTTAACAGGGCTTATCTAGCACTTGAAGGTAACAAAGACTTGGCATATAATGAACAAATGGAATATCTGATTGATATAAATTACGCAGTAGAAAAGGACAAATATGGAACTCAGGGAAAGGTGGAGGGAAGTCATCTAGTCAGAATAGTTTTAGGCATTCTTGACAATGGTTGCCAAGGAAATTGGAACTCTGGGAAAGTGACAGTTGGAGGCAGTTAGAAGGAGGAATGGAGGGCTGATGTGGAGGAATAATGGGAGATGCCCTCTTGGGTGCACGAACCAACTGAGGCTGTGAGGGCATGTCAGAAGAAAGGTAGCACTTAAATAGCTATGACTACTATTACTGAAATCCTAGGACTAGGAAAGACCTCAGGTGCTCAGACAATATCATGGAAGTTATGGCACTTGGGAATCTGGAAGACAGACTCTCAAGAGCACATATGTTTAGGCAGGAAACCATTCAGGTCCAGTGCAAGAAGTTACCTCATATTGCTCTTGAGTCTGATGTTTAGTTGATTGTTTTCAAAGGCGATCTCTAGTTAAATCCCCGGAGCTGTGGCAGGAAGAAGAATAATAATAATAAGGGGGAGAAGCATCACCTTGGCAACATCCTGGAGTCTCTGTGGGGCTTAAGGCCCAAGTGCAAAGTTGGAGGAAAACATGTTTATGAGAACTTGCAGAAGGTGGCTCTCTGGTCTCAACATGGGTCAGTTTGGGAGGGTGGGGAGGACATGTAAGCTTGGCCTGGCCTTTCCTGACAAAACACTTTCATTAGAGTGAGGTATTATTTTAGGGTGTTACCAATGTTTGTCCTACTCAGAGTAGACCCATTGAAATGAATATGCATGATTAACTTTGGTTCATTGGGTGGGATTCAATGAACTTGTTGCATACATGGATGCAACAATCCCTCATGTGATGGAGCTTCCCCCCCTCCTCATTTAGTGTGCCCCTTAAATCTGTGAGAACTCACTGTCCAAAGGGTCGTGATAACCAGGATGGACTTCAGTTACACACTCAGCATGGTGCGGTCATTTCTGAAGAGTATGCACACAAGAAACTTCCTCTTATTTGTTCATTTCACTTACGAATTTCTTCCTACTGTCCAACCATCTCGTCCTCTGTCGTCCCCTTCTCCTTGTGCCCTCCATCTTTCCCAACATCAGAGTCTTTTCCAGGGAGTCTTCTCTTCTCATGAGGTGGCCAAAGTATTGGAGCCTCAGCTTCACGATCTGTCCTTCCAGTGAGCACTCAGGGCTGATTTCCTTCAGAACGGAGAGGTTTGATCTTCTTGCAGTCCATGGGACTCTCAATAGTCTCCTCCAGCACCATAATTCAAAAGCATCAAGTTCCATATTGAAGGTGCCACCACGCTAAAGGCCCTGGGTTCATAAGGAACCCTCCCTGCAGAGTGCATTGGCTGGTTGGATGTATAATGGACACCAAAATGTACACATGACAAAATAATAATAATAATAATAATAATAATAATAATAATAATAATAATAATAAAAATAAATTATTTATACACATTTCCTAAAAAACCAGAATTATTTTTATTAGGTATCTTTATAACAAATATCCCAGAAATTAATAAAAGAGTATTTCTTTATGCAATTACGGCTGCCAGGATTCTGATAGCAAAGTACTGGAAAAGTAATGTAATACTGACAAAAGAAGAATGGCACCTAAAGTTATGTGAGTATCTTGAGTTGGCAAAATCAACAGGAGTAATAAGAAATCAATCTGGAGACAATACCAGAAAAGAATGGGATGTTTTTAAAAATTATGGTTCCAGCGATCACAATTGGTTGAGCACAGACTAAATTCCACAGAGATAACAGAATGGTTCTCCACCATGTTAAAATGGATGCAGAAATTTTAAGATATGAAAAATTAAGAACCGCATGGAGGCAGAAGGAAGTCATCAAATAAATCACGGGAATGAAACGAGAGATTAGACATAGATAGGAAAGTGAGAGTCGCAAGGAGAAAAATATAAGGTAATGTGAAAAGAATCTCATATTGAAATATGTGTTCATAATTAATGACAATGACGGTTTGCATTCCTCAAATTACTGTATGTACTTGACAAGATGATTTGTTGAATGCTCTTTTTTATTCTTTTTTCTTTCTATTTTTCCTTCCTTTTTCTTTTTTTATTGTATAATAGATCAATGTGTTTCAATGTGTTTTATTATGTGTAACTTTTAATGTATAAAGCTTAAAAAAAAGAAAAAAGGAAAAGAAAGAAATGAAATCTCTCCGTTACAAGAATGCACTTCAAAGCTTTACTGCAGAACAGTCTTCAATTCTAGTTACAATAAGTAATCCACACGTTTATGTCTTGCCAGTAGTTTAGTCATAATATCTGCAAGCATATCTACAGTTGGAGTATACTGAATTTTTTTACTACTCCTTGATCACGTCCGTCCTTTACATGATGAAATTTGATGTCTATATGTGTTGTCCTTTTGCTAATCTTTTCAGATTCTGCCATACTTATACGAGCTGGATAATCCTCAGATATTATGACAGCTTTCTGCATGTTCAAATTCATTTCAAATAATATTTGCTTAAACCAGATTCTCTCATTAAAAGCTGTAGATAAACTAATATATTCAGCTTCAAAAGCTGAAACAGACAAAATATTCTGCTTACTGCAATATTGTTCAACTGTAGCTTTATAGTAAAGAAATAAAATAAAAAAATTCCTTCCAGTAGCACCTTAGAGACCAACTAATTTTGTTATTGGTATGAGCTTTCGACTATGGCAGACCAACACAGCTACCTACCTGTAACTAGTAAAGAAATAGTGTGTCATAAGTAGATTTACAATCACTAAGATCTGGTGCCTAGTCTGCATTAGCATATACCTCCAGTTCACCTGAACCTTGTGCTGACAATTTCAGCTTGTAAGCAATAGTACCTTTAAGATACCTGATAATTCTCTTTATTGAATACCAGTCTTGTTCTGTGGGACTCTGTGCCAGAGGAACTGCTGGAGCTGATCCTGAGCTGGGTGTCTGCCCAGACCCTGGAGACTGTTCTCAGGCAATCCCTCTCGTGGAGAAGAGGAGTTGCACCACTATCTTAAATATGGGATTGTGGATATGACTGGGGCGGGGGGGGGAGGAGTCAAACGGACTTGGGAATTTTGGATTCTGCCAACCTGAGACCCAAACTCTCTTGTGCTACACTCTGTACCCTGGACTTACAAATACCCAGTTTTGGGAACTAATGATCAGAACATCTAGGTCAGGAAGTCAAGGCACTGTGTCATGAGATTCTGCTGTGTATGGGACATTGGAGAAGCTGTACTTTGGGGTGGCAGGAGTTATCTGGACAGCTGGTTTCATTCAGCTGGAGGCAGTAAAGAAGTTGACTGGGACTCTGTGGGTCCTTCTAGGTGTGGGGAAATGTCAGCTGACCCCTCTCTCCTCAAGAGACAAGACCCCCTTCACCCCATAGGGATTGCATCCTGGAAAGTTGGTTTAGATGTATACCATCTTGACAGCTCATTACAGAGCACCTCCTTATTTTCTTGGCATTCCAACACCTTCATGATGATTTGTTTATAAAAGAAAATTTGTGAATTGCTGCAGAAATTTGGAGAACTGGATTTAAGACTGAAAAAATGAGAACCCGAGAGAAACAAAATTGACAGATCCTTCTTACCCCCCCCCACTTTGCAGCCATTCAGCATCATTCTAAGACATGAGTTTGCTGCTAAACATGTAGCACAAGCCCTAATTTTGTATTGGATTTGGGCCAGAAGAAAATATGAGGCCAGACAGGTTAACAAGAAATGAATGGATTCCTTTTATTTTCTTTTTCATCCAGTAGAGGGAAGTAGTAGCAGATGTAGAAAAGGATCTCAAAATGAGAAAAGGTGGACACAGGACTTATTCAAATGGTGGAATAAGCAAGCAAAGCAGAGAAGATTTTTGTTGGCTGTGTCGGGACAAATGCTTCCCTCTCTGTGTTGCTGTCCTGGTTGCTCTGTCCACTTGTGTCTGATGGTGGAAGGAAGACGCCAACAGAGTCTACTGGGGGTGATGGGCTTCATTCCTCACGCATTCCCCTGTTTAATGTCATCTGCAGTAGAGGAAAAAACACAGGAATCTCCTTTGGCCAAGCATTCGACCAGAAATGGCCCAAGAGTCAGAGACAGAACATCCATATGGTGACCAGCCACCCCATAAGCCAGAGAATTTACAGTTTGTCCCCCTTTCATGTCCCTCTCCCAACTCTATCAGCCCAGGTTGGGGACCCCTCATCCTGAAAATTGGGAGTCCAGTCCTCCATTCCACCAGCTGTTTCATTTGATGTAGCTGCCAGTGTTAGAGACTTTAGTGCAGGACCCTAAATCATGTCCTGATTATGGGCCTCCACAAAGGCATCTGGACTGGACACAGAAGAAATATGGGTGCTGGCCTAGAGAGGCCTTTTGTGGTTTCGATCTGCTTCACATGTAGGGTTGGTGAGAGGCAATCTCTGTTCATACTTTACCTGTACTGCAGGGGGTGCTGTACTTTGCAATGGCACTGTCACCTGGAAATACAATGAAAGATGGTCAGGAAAGACTCTGGCTCCTCCAACTTCCTGCATCAGTGCCAACTGCCACCAGATTTTTGGTCTGGTGGATTTTTTTGGTGGGATGGCTTTAGAACATTTAGAACTATTACTTTTGTATGGCCATGGGGTCATGAAGAGTCGGACATGACTAAACGACTAAACAACAACATGGCGGATTTACAGTTTTTTGGGGGAAGGCAGTTTGAGAGCTAACTAAGAAGCGTGAGATGAACCTTAATGACAATACTGTTGTGGGTTCGGAAGGTCAGTCTGAGTCTTTTCCAAATCTTGGGGTCCTGTACCCAGTGGGAGTTAAACTCTAATAGAGGATTCTATTGCTGAACTAATCAGACAAGTCTGTAAAACAATGACTTAGCTGGCCACTTAAGTGTCCTCCTCAGAATCCCAAAAGAATGAGGCAGGCTGTGAGAGATACAACTAACTGATCATGCCCTCCAGGGTAATGGGTGGACTTCACCTAGGTAAGAGGACAATAGCCAGTGTGGTGTTTGTGAACTGGGCTGGAAGCTGGCTGGAAGATGGAGACACAAGAGACATGCTTGCTCTGTGCTGGATCCCAAGCTATGAGTGATGGAGAAGTAATATTTTTTGGGGGTGGGGGGATTAATGTTGTGAGCCCCTCCAGCTTAGGCTTAGGTTGTATATATGTGTGTAGGGAAAACAACATATCCTAAAGAAACCACAGCCTGTGTTGGCCTTCATTGCAAGGTAACTGAACCCTGGAGAAGTGGTTGGAACCCCTGTAATCTCTCACTGCTCAGAGTTTGGGTGGCTTGTAACGCTACTATATACTGAGCAGTTCTGTAGTACCAAGAGAGAGAGAAGAGTTTTGGATTTGATATCCCGCCTTTCACTCCCTTTTAAGGAGTCTCAAAGCGGCTAACGTTCTCCTTTCCCTTCCTCCCCCACAACGAACACTCTGTGAGGTGAGTGGGGCTGAGAGACTTCAGAGAAGTGTGACTGGCCCAAGGTCACCCAGCAGCTGCAAGTGGAGGAGCGGAGACGCGAACCCGGTTCCCCAGATTATGAGACTACCGCTCTTAACCACTACACCACACTGGCTCTCGAGTGTGGTACCAGAGCCCATTCTTACCTGTTTCATAGTAATCGTAGACTTTCACCAGGGCAGGCTTCAGGTGCTGGACAGGGACATCCTGCTCCACCGTGAAGGATAGGCTCTGGGTCACATTGTCCACCTGTGGGCAAGCCAGTTGGGTAAGCTGTTATAAGCCATCACACACCCAGCAAAGCAAGACCTCGCAAGAGTGTGCCATCAGGCAGGCAGAGGGTTCTAGCTGTTGGCATTCCCCAAAGGATGCATTTCTTGCTCTCCCATCCCCTCACTCACCTTTTCCAAATACAAAAGGACGTGGCTGGTGCTCACTTCCGTCCGCTTGACCTGTGCTTTACCGATTAGCTGGAGGTGAGGATTGGGGGGTGGGTGGGAGAAGAGAGAGATTTATTATTCCTGAGTAATTGTGACAAGCCAAAATCCCTGCTTCTGCCTGAAGCCCCAAGGAGTGTAAATATTGTATTAAACATAGTGCTAAATCAAGCTTCAGCTCCTTGAAAGATTCCATCAACAGTGTCTCCAAACAATTTTACACATCACCTGGGAAGGCAGGTGAACTAATGCCAACATCACCAACAAAATGCAGCACTCAAATCCAAAAAATACAAAGAAATACATAAGTGAAAACAGAGAGGCCATCAATAAAACATTTGATAAATATCAATAAATAACGAAACAGAGCAATGTGACGAATCTTGTGAGCATGTGAATGCCTGCCTAAATACAGTGGTACCTCGCAAGACGAATGCCTCGCGAGACGGAAAACTCACAAGACGAAAGGGTTTTTGGTTTTTTGAGTTGCTTCGCAAGACGATTTTCCCTATGGGCTTGCTTCGCAAGACGAAACGTCTTGCAAGTTTGTTTCCTTTTTCTTAAAACCGTTAATACAGTTGCGACTTGACTTCGAGGAGCAACTCATAGCACGCGGTGTGGCAGCCTTTTTTGAGGTTTTTGAAGACTTTGGTGATTTTTGAAGCTTTTCCAAAACTTTTCCGACACCGTGCTTCGCAAGACGAAAAAATCGCAAGACGAAAAAACTCGCGGAACGAATTCATTTCGTCTTGCGAGGCACCACTGTAGATAGGTCTTTAAGGAGGTGTTTACATCACTTGGGAAGACAGGTGAACTAATGCCAGTGTACTGGAAGAAGCAAAGATCACCAGTCTTGAAGCAATGATTCTTCAACATCAACTTCGTTGGACTGGTCATGTTGTGCAGATGCCTGATTATCGTCTTCCAAAGCAACTACTCTATTCTGAACTTTAAAATGGAAAGTGTAATGCTGGTGGTCAACAAAAGAGGTTCAAAGACTCAAGGCAAATCTTTAAAAAAGTCATATAAACACCGACAACTGGGAAACACTGGCCTGCAAGCGCTCCAGTTGGAGAACAGCCTTTACCAAAGGTGTCATAGGTTTTGAAGACACTCGAAGTCAGGATGAAGGAGAGAAATACGCTAAGAGGAAGGCATGTTTAGCAAACCCTCACTGTGATCAATTCCTGTCCGGAAACCTGTGTCCCCACTGTGGAAGGACGTGCGGATCCAGAACTGGCCTCCACAGTTACTTATGGATTCACTTTTAAAACCATGTTTATGGAAGGCAATCTTACTCGGCTACAAGGGATCACCAAAGAAGAAAGAAATCAGTTGCCTGTCAGTGCAAGGATTACTGTTAGTGCTTCCGGCCAGGACGGCTATGCTTTGTGTCCATGGCTTTGGGAAATAATGCTTCTGAATACCAGTTGCTGGAAGCTACATCAGAGGAGTGCGCTCTTGTGCATGGATCCTGCTTGCAGGTTTCACACAGACATATGGTTGGCCACTGCGAGGACGGACAGTGAACAGTACACCTCCTTCAGGCAACTCCTGCGGCCAAGCTGGTGCCAAATGTATTGCTCTGCTTTCCATTGAACCACATCAGCGAGGCCAAGAGGGGCTCTTGTCTTCTGGGCAGCCCAGGATCTCTATACACACTGACCAGGCTTGCGCCTCAGGAAGATCACTTTGGTGCTGCTAATGCAGGGATCAGCAAACTTACTGCGCCTCGAGCTGGGGTCACCAGCCGCCGATCGCGCTGTGGACCAGAGGGCGGGGGAGCGCATGCCCATACGCGTGCACACACACTATTTCCGACGCACCTCTGGGTCGGAGGAGCACCAGAAATAGCATGTGTGCATGTGCATGGGCCTCCTCCGACCCGGATGTGCACCAGAAATAATGTTTGTGCATACACAAATAACGCTTGTGCATGTGCACAAGCTATTTCCGGTGCTCCTCCGACCCGGAAATGAGCAGCAGCGTAGCACCGGTAAGAGCGGGTGGTGGCAGCGGGCAGCGGGGGTCACCGTGGGCTGGATAAACGAGTCCCTCGGGCCTTATCCGGCCCGTGGGTCTTAGTTTGGGGACCCCTGTGCTAATGCAACTGTTTGACTTCATCCCCAGAGGAGCACTGCACTATCTCTCAAGTCAGACGGGTGCCAACAACAACATAGCCAAGGGAGTTTTGGGGGTGGGGGCACTGCCACTCAAACAGCCATTACCTGTCTTACAGACGATTTTACTGGGATGAATCCTGAGAGCATCTTCACATCAAGGATCACCATGTTAGAGGTCGGCCACTTGCCAATGTAACTGAGAGATCAAAGAGGGTAAGGAAAACATTCTCACACCAGAACTCCAATGCTTGTCATCCTTGACCACCAGACCTCCCACAGCCACCCAATCTGGCTTCTAATACTGTCATACCTCATGTTACGTTTGCTTCAGGTTGCGTGTTTTCAGGTTGCGTCCCACGGCAACCTGGAAGTAATGGAATGTGCTCCATCTGGTACGTAGGCTGAGACCCTATCTACCTGTGGACTGCCTCACCAGAGTGGTGCATGCTCTGGTTATCTCCCGCTTGGACTACTGCAATGCACTCTACTTGGGGCTACCTTTGAAGGTGACTCGGAAACTACAACTAATCCAGAATGCGGCAGCTAGACTGGTGACTGGGAATGGCCGCCGAGACCATATAACACCGGTCTCGAAAGACCTACATTGGCTCCCAGTACGTTTCCGAGCACAATTCAAAGTGTTGGTGCTGACCTTTAAAGCCCTAAACGGCCTCGGTCCAGTATACCTGAAGGAGCGTCTCCACCTCCATCGTTCTACCCAGACACTGAGGTCCAGCACCGAGGGCCTTCTGGCAGTTTCCTCACTGCGAGAAGCCAAGTTACAGGGAACCAGGCAGAGGGCCTTCTCGGTAGTGGCGCCCTCCCTGTGGAACGCCCTCCCACCAGATGTCAAAGAGAACAACAACTACCAGACTTTTAGAAGACATCTGAAGGCAGCCCTGTTTAGGGAAGCATTTAATGTTTGATGTATCACAGTATTTTAATATTCTTTTGGAAGCCGCCCAGAATGGCTGGGGAAACCCAGCCAGATGGGCGGGGTATAAATAATTTATTATTATTATTATTATTATTATTATTATTATTATTATTATTATTATTATTATTATTATTTCACCGCTTGCGCATGTGCAAACACGCAAAATGACATCACGTGCATGCACAGAAGCGGCGAATCCCGACCCGCGCATGTGCAGACTCACAGATGCAGGTTGCATTCTTTTCCTCTAATTGATAATTTTATCATTTTTTGAGGTTTCATTTTGTGGGGGTTTTTTTTACGATCGAACAGTATATATACTGTACAGATATAGATATATAGATATATAGATTTCCACCATGGTTTGCCCCACAGTGTTTGTAGGGGCTTAGATGGGGCCTATTCCAAATGCCTGGTTTTTTATTAAGAATATTTTTTTACGCTTCATCCTTATGAATAACTGGCCTTGTGTAATGGCTAGGACTCCACTAGCTATCCCAGAACATAGTACAACAACACAACTCGATTATCAAACAATTTGTAAGACAGTTCAAGAAACAGAGCAAAATATCAACCGAACCAAGGACCAGAGATGCTGTGCTCCTGCAGCTAGCTAGCCGGCCTGTGAAGGGATTACCTGACATTTACAGCAACGTCAAATGTTTTGTGAGCTTTGGGTCCAACACAAGACTCAGGGACCGTGTACACGTCCAGCTTGAAAGGCGAGTCCTCCGGGCGCGGATGCACGTTGTACTTCAAGGTGGTCTGGAAGGGAAACAGCACTCAGGTATGTGAGACGTTTCTGGCAGCAGGACACCCTGGAGGTTTTTAAACAGTTGGGTGGTCATCTGTCATGGATCATAGAATTGTAGAGTGGGAAGGGACCGCAAGGGTCATCTAATTCAACCCCCTGCAATGCAGGAAACTCGGCTAAATGCTGAAGATGCTTTAGTTGAGATTCCTGAATTGCAGAGGGTTGGACCAGAGAACCCTTGTGATCTCTTGCAACTCTACAATTCTATGATCTGGTGGCAGAAAGTTCTTAAAAGTAGAAGGGTGAGCAAATGATTGGGAGTTGCTGCGCCATTAAACTTCAGCTAACAGATTTGGACAACATCACGGATTGGAATGGAGCCAGAGGAAGCTGCGCTGATAAAAAGACAGTTGGAAAAATATATACTAATAAAGCTGTATTCGAGGGATGAAAGTATATGATGTTTGACATGATCGAGAATCCTGGACTCAGGGACATAGAATTATAAAGCGTTAAAACTGAGATGCGGAAAATATGGAAACAACGAAGATAGGCAGGACTGAGATGTGGAGATATGCTTCAGAGATCCAGACCATGGGGAGCTCCCAAAAATTAATAATTATAATCTGGACTATAATTTGGTCTTTTTTTATTTTAATTGGAGTATTATGATTGGATATATTAATTGGATGTTTTTTATCGGAAAATCAATAAAAATGATTTTGTTGAAGAAGAAAAAAGTAGAAGGGTGAATTAAGCAGAGAGGTACGCTCTGCTTTAGCCAGGAACTCTCTTCTCTCATATGACTTGGGACCATATGGTGGCTTGGAAACCATCTGTTAGTGACCGTGCTGTGGTGGGCTGCATTGAGGAGGAATGGTGGGAGCCACCCCCTCCCCCTGATCCTGAATCTTCCCAGGAATAGGAGGACAACGTAGATTTGGAACATTGGTTTGCAGAGGGGCACAGTTCAGAAGGCAGAAGCTGAGAAATACTGAATGGGGAACAGCTAGAAGAAGAAGAAACACCAGGGGGGGGGGAGAGGGTCAACAGATTCACAGTTGTTGGACAGCATTCCTCCACCGCCCTCCCCAAAGTCGAGAACAGCTCAGACAGTCTCAGAACAGAAAGCACAGAGGGCACAGAAAGCACAAGACGTAGGAGTGACATAGATTAATTGAGACGGAGGGGGGAGTGAGCCTTAATTGGGAGCACCACCATTCTATCGAGACACAATCTTTGTCTCTCACTGATTATTAAAGAATCTAACTGGTAAGACGTTCCTTTCGTTTGATCTTCTTATTTACTGCCACAGGGAAGGAAGCTGATTCCTCGAAGCCTGACACCATCACACGCTCTGTCTCTCCCAGGTACCCTGCCTGGGCACTTACCCACCTGGATATAGACACAGCGATCTCCTGTCGCTTCAGCATTGTAGTCTCCTGGCACTTGGGGCAGAGATCGGCACTGGAGAAGCAGGCGGTTGGTGTTGTCCACATGGAAAGTTCCCAGGGCATTCGCTCCGGAGTGCACAGACAAGTCTGTGCCTGTGCTACTTCTGGAATAGGTTAAAGCCCCATACAGAGAGAGGGCCTGGAGCGCCACCACAGTGTCCTGCAACAGAGACCACGGGGAGGGGCAGGTGAGCCATATGTCTTTCTCTGGAAGAGGACAACCCTCCCTTTGAAGGGCTTCCTGGTCCAAGATATTGGCCCAGATCCAACATTCTCCAGCTGTACTTATATAAACAGTAAAGCATGGTTAAACTCCCATTCCTTAAAAAAAACATCCAAGGACTTGCTCACCAATTTATTGACAGCTACACGCATTATGATAGCTAGGAAGTGGAAGGGGCAAGCAGAATATAAAATGGAAGAATGGTATAAAGAGGTGTGGGAAATAGCTAAAGGTAAAGGGTGAAGGGACCCCTGACCATTAGGTCCAGTTGTGGCTGACTCTGGGGTTGCGGCGCTCATCTCGCTTTATTGGCCGAGGGAGCCGGCGTACAGCTTCCGGGTCATGTGGCCAGCATGACTAAGCCGCTTCTGGCCAACCAGAGCAGCGTACGGAAACGCCGTTTATCTACTTGCACTTTTGAACTGCTAGGTGGGCAGGAGCAGGGACTGAGCAACGGGAGCTCACCCCGCCGTGGGGATTTGAACTACCGACCTTCTGATCGGCAAGTCCTAGGCTCTGTGGTTTAACCCACAGCACCACCCACGTCCCTCGTGGGATATAGCTATTAATGATAAATTAACATGTGACTAAGGTAAGTCGGGGAATTACGGTGGGAATATGGAGTCTGAGAAGCTCGTATCTAGAGCCAAGGAACCTAAACGTCAGCAACATTTTCAACTTTCTCTGACCTTTATTTTTCTCTCGGCCTATGTCTTTCCGATGAGTTTTTGCCCTGATGGGACTCTTTGTCTCTAATGAACCAAAACAGCCTGATTGTGTCCCTCCCAACATCCTCCGCTCCTGGGTCCCCGGAAAGGAGGGAGGAACTTTACCTGAGTAGAAGAGAATCCGCCAGTGGGGTTCTGTTGCTTGACGAGCCACTTGACAATGCGGGCACATTTCGCCAGGTCTTCCTGCGATGGCGCCGGCTGCTTGGTCAGGTACGCTAGGAGGGCGTAGGCTGTCATCTCCACCTCTGCAGAAGGCGCACGGGGCAAGCGATGGAATGGAAGGTCAGCGTCCGCCTCTTGCTTTCCAGGCCGCTGCCAGTGAAGAGAGCCATCAGCTTCAAAAAGGGAGAGGTGAATTAGCATGCGAGTCAGACGATCCTGGCACCACTACAGGCATTTTAATAAACGAGGCTTACCAGTGGCTCCAAAAGCATTTTCTAAAACAAGTATCAAACTAATATAAGCCTCAATTTTCAGTCAGTTTCTCAGTTGCTCATTTAATTTCCTACTGTAAATAGATACTCTTATAAAACTGCAGGTTATTGCACTAATCCTGCTAATGTTTACAATTTATCTGTAAATACTCAATAAACCATTTCCATTATTTTATTTAAAAAGTTTGTTATCTTGATTCCTTATTCTTTCGGTAAGTTTCACTATTTCTGCATATTCTGTAAGTTTTTGTATCCATTCTTCCTTTGCTGGGACTTCTGCTTCTTTCCATTTTTGAGCAAGTAGCATTCTTGAATCCTTGAATCCTTGAATTCCTGTAGTAGCATACATGAATAAGTTTCTATACAATTTAGGTAGTTCTGTCCCTATAATTCTCAAAAGAAAAACTACTGTTTTTTAAAAAAAATATAAGTTATTTTGAACATCCTTCTCAATTCATTATATATCATTTCCCAGTAAGCTTTAACCTTCCTACAAGACCACCACATTTGATAAAAAGAACATTCTTTATCTTTACATTTGTTTGGTTTAGATTTATACATTTTTGCCAGTTTACTTGGTGTTAGATACCAACGATATATCATTTTCATATCATTTTCTCTTAAACCATAACATGCTGTAAATTTTATGCAGCATGGTACCTTGGGTTAAGTACTTAATTCATTCCGGAGGTCCGTTCTTAACCTGAAACTGTTCTTAACCTGAAGCATCAATTTAGCTAATGGGGCCTCCCACTGCCGCTGCGCCGCCGGAGCACGATTTCTGTTCTCACCCTGAAGCAAAGTTCTTAACCCGAGGTACTATTTCTGGGTTAGCGGAGTCTGTAACCTGAAGCGTCTGTAACCCGAGGAACCTCTGTATCCGTATTCTGCAATGCAGTTTTCTTCTAAATGGAGAAGCAGTTGACAGACCCCCCCCCCAAGGAAACCAGAAAGGGGCAGAAAGGGGAGAAGGAAAAGATGTCACATGGTGTGGTGGTTAAGAGCGGTGGACTCGTAATCTGGTGAACTGGGTTTGCTTCCCCGCTCCTCCACCTGCAGCTGCTGGGTGACCTTGGACTAGTCACACTTCTCTGAAGTCTCTCAGCCCCACTTACCTTACAGAGTGTCTGTTGTGGGGGAGGAAGGGAAAGGAGATTAAGACTCCTTTGGGTAGTGATAAAGCGGGATATCAAATCCAAACTCCTCTTCTTCTTCTCACCTTCTGCCACAGCTTCCCCATCAAGCAAACGCAGCATTTCCTGCTTCTTGTCCTCTTTCCCCGCCAAGGCAAAGGCGAAAGCCAGCAGGGCTTTGGTGTAAGTGTTGATCTCTTTCGCCTGCGTCGCCGTCTCCAAACAGAACAGGGCGTTGCGCACCACGGAGTGCTGGGGAGAGAAGGAAGGAGAGGCTTGTCTCAAGCCACTGCAGCCATTTCCAGAGACCTGACAGGAGGCTACTGGAGGTGGCAGGATCAGGCCTTCTGGCCACATATTGCTGGGGAAAGCAAAGTCTCAGCACAACCACTGGGAGTTTGGGTGCAACTCAGTTCATTGAGATGGGTTTGTGTGGGGTAAAAGAACGGAGAAAGAGACCTCCAGATTCCCAGACTATCCCTATAACTTCAACCTCTCTGCTGACCTCCCTGACGCTTTGATGTTTCTACTGAAATCAGTGGCGTAGCGTGGCTTGTCAGCACCCGGGGCAAGGCAAGTAATTTGCGCCCCCTAACCCGTGGATTTGCGCCCCCTAACCCTAACCCCCGGCCCCCCCCTGCACCCCCCACGCTACACCACTGTTTCCTGGCAGTTTTATTCTCTTGGCAAACCGCTTTTGTAGCTGTCAAGCGGTTTATAAATTTTAGGATTTTTTTTTTTTAAAGGGCATTTTCAGAAAAAGCTGCTCGTGGCTCTCAGCTGTTCCCTCTCAGCTGCTCGCTCCTAGTTTGTGGGAGGGTGGATTTAAGGCGTGACGGGGGGGGTGCGTGCGAAGAAGGGCAACCTCTCCCCACTCCGCCGCTTTGCTCCACCCTGGCAGGCAGGCTGGCAGGCTGGCTACACGCGACACGCTCGGAGAGGGCCTCCGGATCGTCCCCCGGGCTGGGCAAGGGCTCGTTCTCACGCAGCGGCTGTTGCGCAGCCTCGCCGCCGCCGCCCTTGCTCCTTCGCGTGCGGGGAAAGGCCGCCGGCAGCCCTGGGAGCGCCTCCCTCCGCGCCTTCACACGCAGCTGTGCCAGCCCAGCAGGCGGCTCCCATCCTCCCCGAGCCCCGGCCGGGCTAGCGGGGGTTGTGAGCCACCTGCAGGGAGCCGGGGGTCCTAGCAGGCTCCCTCGGAAGGTGGAGCGGGGCCCTCCTTCGCTGGAGGTTGGATGGCCAGCTGCGAGGAATTCTTAGCAGGCTCGCTCCACCTCCTCCTCCTCCCGACTTTGCAAGGAATTAGCAGGCTCGCTCCACCTCCTCCTCCTCCCGACTTTGCTGCTGCTGCTGCTCGGCTTTTTTCCTCTACCGACGGCACGCTGTGCCTTGGAGAGGTTCCCGCTTCCTTGAGGGGGGCCGGCCAAACGCGCCCCCCAAAATGTTGCGCCCGGTGCGGCTGGCACCCCTGGCACCCCCCACGCTACGCCACTGACTGAAATGTCTTAAGTTGCATCCTGTTTACAGCTTCCTCCTGCTCATCTCACTTCTCTTTGGACCTAAAGGTGAGAGGGATCTATCTTCCCAGTTAGAAAGCATGGCTGTCTTTGTCTTCTCTGCATTAGTTAGGTTAGAACTGGAAACCTCATCATCATCATCAAACCATCATCATCATCATTTATTATTTATACCCCACTCATCTGGCTGGGTTTCCCCAGCCACCCTGTGCAGCTCCCAGCAGAATATTAAAAACACAATAAAACATCAAGCATTAAAAACTTCCCTAAACAATGCTGTCTTCTGATGCCTTCTAAAAGTTGGAGAGTTGTTTATCTCCTTGACATCTGATGGAAGGGCATTCCACAGTGCGGGCGCCACCACCGAGAAGGCCCTCTGCCTGGTTCCCAGTAACTTTGCTTCTCACAGGGAGGGAACCGCCAGAAGGCCCTCGGAGCTGGACCTCAGTGTCCGGGCAGAACGATGGGAGTGGAGATGCTCCTCTAGAAGCATCTCTCTGTGTGTGACTGGAACAGGGAAAAATCTGCTTTTCTGGCCAAATTCACAAGCCATATATACTGTACTCTCAGCACGCCAAGGAGCTCGAATAGGGAATTGGGCTCAGCTTCAGTAACATCCCTCTCAAAAGGGCTCGTAAGAGCATGCTGGACCAGAACAGAACAGAGCCCATCTTGCCCAGCATCCTGTTTGTTTTTAAATATATATAGTTGTACCTTGGTTGTCGAACGGAATCCATTCTGGAACTCCATTTGACTTCTGAAAAGGTTGGACAACCAAGGCGCAGCTTCTGATTAGCTGCAGGAGCTTCCTGCACACAACCAGAAGCTTCGGAAGCCACGTTGGACACAAACCGGAACACTCACTTCCAGGTTTGCGGCGATCGGTAGCCAAAATGTTCAAGTTGCACGGCATTCAGGATCCAAGGTATGACAATATATTGTTTTTTTTAAATCCCAAATAGGTTAACAGCAACATCTACATCTTTCTATCTATCATCTATCTATCTATCTATCTATCTATCTATCTATCTATCTATATTTTTTTAAAAAGGTAACATTTAAAAGCAGAGTCCATCAACTAATTATTTTGGAAAAATCTTTTCTGAATTAGGCTAAATGGATTCAAGACTTTGGCCCAATAAGAGCGTGATTGGTTATTGGTTCTTTGCTAGAGTGTTTAGCTTCATGGGAAGTTATCTCAGGGTATAATACTCTCTACCCATCCTGAATGGTTGTCCCTGATGAGTTGTGGAAGGGAAAAGATGGCTACTTACAGTGACAGGCAGAGGAATCTCCAGGAAGGCGATGGTGATATAGGCAGACAGAGTGACCTCATCATCAACCCCGCCCTGTAAGAAAAAAGATGGGAATTGCTCAGGCCCCATGTGGTACAGGAAAGCCCTTTGCCATCTCCAGGGAACTCCCCCCACCCCAAGATCAATCTGTTGTTGTTGTTGTTTAGTCGTTTAGTCGTGTCCGACTCTTCGTGACCCCATGGACCAGAGCACGCCAGGCACTCCTGTCTTCCACTGCCTCCCGCAGCTTGGTCAGACTCATGTTTGTCGCTTCAAGAACACTGTCCAACCATCTCGTCCTCTGTCGTCCCCTTCTCCTTGTGCCCTCCAAAGGTGGATCAGGAGTCTTCTCTTCTCATGAAGTGGCCAAAGTATTGGAGCCTGAGCTTCACGATCTGTCCTTCCAGTGAGCACTCAGGGCTGATTTCCTTCACATTGGATAGGTTTGATCTTCTTGCAGTCCATGGGACTCTCAAGAGTCTCCTCCAGCACCATAATTCAAAAGCATCATTTCTTCGGCGAGATCAATCTACAGCTCTCCAAATATTATTCATTATTGATTGCTGAATTTTATATCCAACCCTTCCTCCTAAAGGAGCCCAGTATGGCAAAAACATAGAAAGAAAGAAAGAAAGAAAGAAAGAAAGAAAGAAAGAAAGAAAGAAAGAAAGAGTTGCCAGGAACAGTGTCATTCAGCCATCAAACGCAAGAATAAACAGGGACATTTTCCAACCGCTCATGAAACTCAGTAAAGAGGAAGGAAGGCGCAAACCATTCTTTTTGTAAACCACTTTGAAATGTTTTTCTTTCTTTCTTACAATCCAGCATTTTGACTTCACGCCATTGTGAAGTCGCATTCTTCCATTGTCTCCCAAGACAAGACGGTTCCCAGCAACAGCAAGCAGTATATACATTTTATGAAATAAATTCCATAAGCAGGGTACCACCACTGAGAAGGCCCTGCCATGGGTCAGCACCCTCTGAACACCTCCTGGTGATTGAAGGCCTCAACTGCAAATCTCAGGGCCACAGGCGGTTGATACTGAGAAAGGCTTTTTAAAAGATACGCTTGTGAGAAGAAGCGGGGAAAAGAGGAATAGCCCACTTCCCTCAGAAGGCACAGTGTCTTCTTCTTCTTCTTCTTCTTCTTCTTCTTCTTCTTCTTCTTCTTCTTCTTCTTATTATTATTATTATTATTATTATTATTATTATTATTAGCTGTGGCAGCAGCTAAGCTGCACCAAAACTGTTGGAATGCTAAGTTGCAAGATTGTCGCTCCAGCAATATCTAGAGCAATCCCCACTCTGAAGGCTCAGGACCAAAAATGGAAGTAAAACTCAGCAAAACAGAACAAGTTTCTCCAACTTAACCCCAAGTCCCATTGGCCAACCCAAACAAGCTGAGAAGTTTTGCCCTATGATTGTGCTGATGTTTCACCATAGAGTCTCCCTCCAACCCTCTGTACCTTCAGGGCGTTGTTGAGGAGGGTCCCGGTGCTATGGAAGCAGCCGTTCTCTTTTTGCCTGGAAGCCAGAAAGGCCTGAGCGTCGGTGATGTGCTTCTCTTCCACGAAGATGATAGACTTGGTCCGGGCAAAGGATACAAGTGTAAATGCTGTCAGCCTGAAAGTGAGCCCAGAGCAGAGTCGATCAAAGCAAACAAACTGCAGTATGCTTTTTTGTTCTTGATTATACAACAACAACAACAACCATTTATTATTTATACCCCACCCATCTGGCTGGGTTTCCCCAGCCACTCTGGGCGGTTTCCAACAAAGTATTAAAATACAGTCATACCTCGGGTTACAGATGCTTCAGGAAGCACTGGAACGGGTTACTTAAGGGTTTCGGCAATTGCGCATGTGCTGAATCGCAACCCGTGTGTGAGCAGACACGCAGACGCAGGTTGCGAACGCTGTGGGTTGCGAACGTGCATCCCGCACTGATCACGTTTGCAACCCGAGCATCCACTGTACAGTGGTCTGTTAAACATTAAAAGCTTTCCTAAACAGGGCTGCCTTCAGATGTCTTTTAAAAGTCTGGTAGTTGTTCTTAATAATAATAATAATAAATTTTTATTTATATCCCGCCCTCCCCAGCCGAAGCTGGGCTCAGGGCGGCTAACAACAATCAAAATAATCCAACATTCTAAAAACATTCATTATAAAATTAATTAAAATCAAATTGATGGCAACCATTAAGCAAAATTCTGTGCAGATTGCCAGAGGAGGGGGTCAGGCTGCGCCCTGACCAAAGGCCTGGTGGAACAGCTCTGTCTTGCAGGCCCTGCGGAAAGATGTCAGGTCCCGCAGGGCCCTAGTCTCTTGTGACGGAACGTTCCACCAGATTGGAGCCGCAGCCGAGAAGGCCCTGGCTCTAGTTGAGGCCAGCCTAACCTCTCTGTGGCCTGGGATCTTCAGGATGTTTTTATTTGCAGACCGTAAATTTCTCTGTGGGACATACCAGGAGAGGCGGTCCCGTAGGTACGAGGGTCCTCTTCTCTTTGACATATGGTGGGAGGGCGTTCCACAGGGCGGGCGCCACCACCGAGAAGGCCCTCTGCCTGGTTCCCTGTAACCTCACTTCTCGCAGTGAGGGAATGGCCAGAAGGCCCTCAGAGCTGGACCTCAGAGTCCGGGATGAACGATGGGGTGGAGATGCTCCTTTAGGTATACTGGGCTGAGGCCGTTTAGGGCTTTAAAGGTTACTTTGAATTGTGCTCGGAAACGTACTGGGAGCCAATGTAGATGCATACCGCTTTCACGAAGCATAGAGTTGGAAGGGACCCCTGAGGTCCTCTATTCCAACCCCTTGCAATGCAGCAATCTCAATTAAAGCATCCCTGGCAGGTAGCCATCTAACCTCTGCTTTAAAACCGCCTATGAAAGAGCGCCCACCACATTTAGAGGGAGTCTATTCCACTGCCCAACAGCTCTTACCGAAGTTTCACCTAGTGTTTAGTCAGTGTTTCTTGGGACTTGAAGCCCTTGGTTAGAGTCCTACCCTTCAGAGCACAATAAAACGAGCTTGCTCCATCTTCCATGTGACAGCCCTTGAGATATTTGAAGATGGCTATCCTATCTTCTCTCAGTCTCTTTTTTACAGGCTAAACATACCAAACTCCCTCAAGCGTTCCTCATAAGGGTTGGTTTCTGGATTGCTTTATCCTCTTGGTCACCCTTCTCAGGAGCTCTGCCTGACCAAACTAAGTCTCCTGGTATACCGTATTTTTCACTCCATAAGACACACTTTCTTCTTCCTAAAAAGTGTTGGGAAAACGCCCAGGAAGGCCACCAGCTTCCCAAGACACCGGGGCGTCTCTCTGGTGGTCACCCTCTGGCTGTAAATCTTCCTCAGACCAGAGAGACCAGTGATAAGCGACCCTTCCCTCCTAAGAGGAGCACACCCGTCTTCTGGCATCTCATTTCAGAAGAGAGAGACAATCAGTAGTGTCAGGGAACTGCCATCGGCTCAGGGACGAGAGGGGAAAGGGTGGATGGATTACAGAGAGCCCCCAAAGATCGCGGGAAGCAGCACTTCATCAGCGGAGGAAGGAAGCCACGCCTCTGGTGAGGAGGAGATGCAGGGCTCGGAGGATGCAAGGCAGTGCCAGGACACCTTGCCTGAGCAAAGCGGGGAGGAGGGAGGTTCCCCGTTACCCAAGCCTTCCTTGCGCAGTAGGCTTGTGCGCAGAGAGGGGAGACGTAGACTGGGGGTCAAGAGACTGCTCTGCTGGGGAAGATTTAAGGACCGCCCACTCTCAGATTCTGCCAGTGAATGAGCAAGACATGGAATAGAGGCGCTCTGCATTGTAAAGGTTTTTAGCACCAATAATAAAGCTTTAGAACAAACCAGTGAGGCATCTTGCCTGATTGCTCTCGAGCAACCACCCGATACCCTTAACAAGTAGCTATAAACTACTTTATTTCCAGTCCATATATACAGAGAACCCACCAGCATGTCTGCTCTCTCTCAGCAGCAGTACAGAACAGACATCACAATCAGAAGTGAAACTAACTTCCAACAATCCTCCAACAGCACTGAGACGTCCTGTCTCACGCTCTCAGACACTCACATGATATAAACAACCATAGTGCTACTTGCTGAGCAGCTGGTGAGATAAAAATCCCAACAAAAAGTAAGGGGAAATGTCTATGCGTCTTATGGAGCGAATGTGTGGTCCCTGGAGCTGAATTGCCCAGGGGCGAAAAGCAGATAATTTTTGTTTGTTTGTTTTTTGAAAGAGGAAAGTGGGTGTTGAAACAAAGCCGCTGATCATCAAGCGATCAGGGAGAGAGATAAGAGTCGCTAGCAATAAAGGAGGCTGCCTGGGAGGGGGGAGGTAAAGACAGCGAACTGGCAAGGAGAGGAGACAGGAAGACTAAAGCAATGAGGAGAGAAATTAGAAGAAAAGGAGGAGCAAAAAACTGCTCCAGCTAAGGAAAAGATACTAAGGCAAACAAGAGGGAAGGGGGTGTTGAAAGGAAGCAGCTGATCGGTAAGGGATTGAGAGAGAGATAAGGGAGGCTAGCGATAAAGGGTGCTGCCTAGGAGGGGGAGGTAAAAGCCCATGGATCCGCAGGATTTTTGCATTGGGTGACCCCAAATTCACCATCAGATTGCATAGCATGTCCATGGCTACAGCCTACACCAAAAAAATCACTCACCCACTGTTGCGTGGGGCCGCAATGGCACAAAAATGTGGTTACAAAGCACAGATCCACATGGATCCTCAGGATTTTTGCATTGGGTCATCCCAAATTCACCATCAAATCACATGTCTGTGGCCACAGTATTGAACCACAAAAATCATACACCCACTGTTTCGTTCAGAATATTTTTTTCTTGTTTTCCTCCTCTAAAAACTAGGTGCGTCTTATGGACAGGTGTGTCTTATGGAGTGAAAAATATGGTATGTTGCGCTCTTTGATCAGAATTGAATGCACACTTCCAGAGTTAACTCAAAACACATTACAGTGGTACCTCTAGTTGCAAGCTCGATCTGTTCTGGGGTGCTGTTTGCACCCCAAAAAGTCCACAACTAGAGCGCCACTTCTGCGCGTGAGCACACATCAAACCCGGAAGTAAACAGTTCTGGGTTTGACACGTTCGTAACCCGAAAAGATGCAACATGAAGCGGATGCAACACAAGTTATGACTGTACCTCTGGTAAATGAACCACTAGAGGGCCATGAATATTTGTGTCCAGGGCTTTTTACACTTGTCTACCCATGTACTATCTGAAACCCAAGGTTGCCGGATGAGATTCCCCCTTCCACAGCTTTCCTACCTCACTACTGCAACTTTTCAGACATCCTGCCAAATCCCACCATACACACACACACACCGCTGAAATTATGACTCTGGCACTGTCAATCTCACCAGGTGTTTCCTGGCTCCCAGTTATTTCGTCCAAAGGTGCTGAAGGAGCCATCAGAGTGCTTGTAGTTCAGCTGCTGCTGGTAGCCTAAAATGGAAGGCAAAATTTTAATTTCATCTGTCGGAATACCTTTGCATCTCACCCTAACTTCAACGGAGGTGTCTCGTTGGGAAGGAAGTGGCAAGGCAACATATTGCTTAATAAAGGTCTTGCGCACTGTTTGAAAGGTCAGGTTTCATGGTTTTCTTTTTCACTCCCCTTTACGCTTATTTGACTTCAAATGATTCCCTGAATTCACAGCCCCCGTGATGAATCTGGCCCCTAGAAATGAAACAACTAATGCTGTAGTTGAAAATGGATGGGTGCTGTTAGTTTTGGGTTTTTTTCTTTTTTCTTCTTCCAGTCTTATTATCTTCAGTACTCTACATTTTCACAACGGATTGCATTTTCTTTAAGTCACCTGCCTCACAAGGTTATTGTGAGGGTAAAGCAGGAAAGAGGAAGTACGCCACCTTGAACTCCTTTGAGGAAAGGTGGGATATAAAAATAAATGAGTAACTGTCAGGGACCGTGCTGAGGAGGGCTGTATAGATTTGGAACAGTGGTTTGCAGAGGGACATACTTCAGAAGGCAGAAGCTGGGAAGTACTGGATGGGGAACAGCTAGGAGGAGAAGAATCGGGAGGGAGAGAATTAACAGACTCGCTGTCACTGGAAAGCATTCATCTGCTCAGCCCAAGGTCAAGAAGAGCAGATAAGGTGGCAGCACAGAAAGCACAGTGGTTACAAGGCGCGGTAGTGACATGGGTAACTAGGGAGGAAGTGGGTGGAACCCTTAATTGGGAGCACCTTCATTCTTGGAAATGGATTCTTTGTTCTCTTGCTGTGATCATGAAAGTTCTAACTGGTAAGAAGACTCCTTTCCCTTTGTTCTGCTTATCTGCTGCCAAAGCTGGGAGAAAGCCAGTTCCCTGAACCTGACAATAACCCTTCAAATAAATGAATGAATAACCCTTCAAAGTTAGCACTTATCTGAATTTTGGAATGCAGTTCACCAATCAATGTTTGCAGAAATGCATTATATTTTAATTCCTAGAATTACTATATTATTGTTAATTATATAATTAATCATAAAAATGCTGCCTTGAGTCCTGCCAGGGAAAGACAGACAGAGAGAGAGAGAGAGAGAGAGAGAGAGAGAGAGAGAGAGAGAGCATAAAAATAAGCTATTAGTGAAAGCATCATACAAAAAATGCATTGTATTCAGGGAAATTGATTGCAAAAAAACTGCATATAGGTATATTATTTAGAGCAGCGGTTCTCAACCTGTGGGTCCCCAGATGTTGTTGGACTACAACTCCCATCATCCCTGAGCTCTGGCCTTGCTAGCTAGGGGTGATGGGAGTTGTAGTTCAACAACATCTGGGGACCCACTGGTTGGGAAAGGCTGATTTAGAGACATTCACATGAAAACGCTGACAAATTTTTAAGGATGAGCGAGAGCGAGAGAGTGCAAATTGTTGCAAAACATACAGAACTGAATTTTAGATTGGGAAAATGAGAAAGTGACAGAAGCTGCCAGATACTTCATTCCCTGCCCACCCCAAAGCTTCAAGGAAAACAAGAGTAGAATTTTCCCCGCAGAACTACGAGTCTTCCTCACCAGCCACTAAATATCCAATGGCCTTGGACTTGACCTCTTCCGTCAGCTGCCCTGTGTTATTCAGGTACTGCAGGATGTAGATGTTGGGGACAAAGCGGGCCATGTTCTGTTCCCCACAGCCGTAGGGCAGCTGGAGAAGCTGGTGGAGGTTCTCTATGGCTGTTCCCATGATGTCTCCTGGGATGTGGTACGAGAAGGGGAGGTGAGGGAGAGAAATAGAAGGGGGAGAGGGGAAAAAAAGATCAGGCCACATTTTGGAGCTTTGGTGAGCATTTGCTTGAGTGGGGGGTTTAGGCATTGCGTAGGCATTGTCTTGGTCAGATTGGAGGTTGTAGCCTCTGCCTGCCCCTCTGAAAAAGCGGTTATCCCATTAAAGGGATCTAGGAGAGATGCTTCTTTATTGACGTCCAGAAGGGGACTAGGGCCACAGCACTCCCCAGGTGCAACCCAGGGGGGTGGGGTTATTCCTCGATGTAGGTCAGGAACTCCCTCACTTATGGTTGATCCCAAATTTAAGTCCTTCCGGCGGGCTGGTCAGAAGCGGGTGGCTATACCAAACCTCTTACACCTGTAGTTGATAAAATTGTGCCCTGATTTGACTGTCGTGTCTCGTTATTCATTGTACTCCGGCAGTCCATAGGGCAGGGGGGTGCTTGGGTATGCAAGGAGAGGAGACGGAAGAGCCAGGCACTGTTTGGAATTGGGAAGAAAGCTACGTTTCCGAGCACAATTCAAAGTGTTGGTGTTGACCTTTAAAGCCCTAAACGGCCTCAGCCCAGTCTACCTGAAGGAGTGTCTCCACCCCCATCGTTCTGCCCGGACGCTGATGTCCAGTGCCCAGGGCCTTCTGGCAGTTCCCTCGGTGCGAGAAGCCAAGTTACAGGCAACAGGGCAAAGGGCCTTCTCGGTAGTGGCACCCGCCCTGTGGAACGCCCTCCCACCAGATGTCAAAGAGATAAACAACTACCTGACATTTAGAAGACACCTGAAGGCAGCCCTGTTCAGGGAAGTTTTTAAAGTGTGACATTTTTATGTATTTTTAATCTTTGTTGGAAGCCGCCCAGAGTGGCTGGGGAAATCCAGCCAGATGGGCGGGGTACAAATAATAAATTGTTGTTGTTGTTGTTGTTGTTGTTGACGACTAGCAAGTGGAATTGTGCAGAGAGCTCCCATCCAGGCTTCCAGCAAGCCCCTTTTCAAGACACTCCACTCCATTTGCCATCCACCACTTCCCCCCCACCCTAACAGACACTCAGGGTGCCTCCAGTCTGTTGATGTTGATGTTGATTTGATTTCAGGGAGGTTAGGTGATCTTGGCCATTGAAGGAGCATTTGTTCTGATTTGTTTTCGGGGAGGTTAGATTGTGCTGCATCAAAGCAGTTGTCATCCCGTGCTTTCCAGTGATTCACTTTTATTTATCACAAATAAGTCTGATCTTTTGGGGAACTAGGTTTGCTGCACAAGAGACCTACCAATCACCTATAATTGCACAGCAACCTGAATTTGAAGGTAAGTGTTTGAATCCCATCAGAAACTAGTATAGAGGCACCCTCAGTGTAACACAACCTTTGAGCATCCTCAGTCCTCCTTGGGCCTGTTTTTTTTTGGGGGGGGGGGTTACAAGAGTAACCGGAGCCCTAGCATGGGCCCCTCCAAGGTTGCCCCACTTACCCAGTGCACAGACTGAAGCCCTGGCTGAGCCCTCCACCACATTGGCTGGCAGCGCTAAAGCTATAGGTGCTGATGATTGTGACTTTTCTGCAAGCAGGAGAGAAAGAGAGAGTTTTGATCATGCCTTTGCCCATCAATCTCATGGGCAGCTTCTGAAAGACCAGGAAATGCCCCTTACAGATGCTCCAGCTCCTTACTCTTCAATGAAGTATCCAGCTGATCAGGATAAAAGGCCTTGTGAAGTATAACTGGTTTAATTGACACAGAAATGAAAAATGGCTACATGTATATTGCTGAAGGTTTAACATGGTGATTTTCCATAGGGCTCTATTAAAGCCAAGGAGAGCACTCTGAGCTCTTGCGGAGTAGATAATTACCATATTTTTTGCACCATAACACTCACTTTTTTCCTCCTAAAAAGTAAGGGGAAATGTCTGTGCGTGTTATGGAGGGAATGCCTACGAGTGGCATGCCTACGGATTTTCCTCCTCTAAAAACTACGTGCGTGTTATGGTCGGGTGCGTGTTATAGAGCGAAAAATACGGTAGCTAACTGATTGTTGTTCTCTAGTAGCTAACATGTGTGTGTTGTAACCTTAGATCATGTGATGAAGGTATTGGATTGCAAACCTCCGTTTTGAAGGGAGTTGCCTTTGTGTCTTTTCTCTCAAGGCTTTGTGAAGTAAGGATGTGTAAAAATCCCTCTCTGACTGAGAGAAAAACAGCTCCAGGCAAAAAATGGATGCTGTGGGAAGAGAAAGACCTCTGCTTCTAGGTCTGTTTGAATTATTGTATATTTTGTAAGATGCAGAACCTGTGCTGGACAGCACAAAACATTGTATGGATATTTTGCTTGTAGTTTTGATGCCTATGTTCTGTTTCTGAAGATTTCGGAAAGTAAAAAAATTAAAAATGTTCTTATGGGCCTGGACAATGATTTCTTCCAAAAGGAGTCACAGTATTAATATCTGCAACAGGCTGTAGATCAGCTTTGGTACTGTCATCTCACCAAGAGTGTGAGCTTTCTGCAGAAGGCCCTACCACCAGGCACTTACCAGCTGGACACAAGAGGCTGCTGAAGACCACGTCTTTCTCAATCCCTTCAGGCTTTGTGGAGACAGAATGGGAAAGGGGAAAGGTTAGAACGAGAGACTCTGAGGAGATAACGGAAATAGTTAATGCCTACCTTGAGAAGGAAATAAGATCTAAATTTGAAGAATAAATGAATGCACTATGTGAGGGAGGGTATGGGACAGGCCCCATCTACACCATACATTTGAAATAGGATCACACACCTTTAAAGAGTCCTGGCTTCACCCAAAGGATACCAGAAATTGTAGGTTGTTAGGGACTCTGCTGAGAGTTGCGAGGAGTTCTACTCCCCTTACAAAGCTACAATTCCCAGAAGAGGAATTGATTATTAAACCACAATGGGAATTGCAGCTCTGCAAGGGGAATAGGGGTCACCTAGCAACTCTCAGCATCCTCTCAGCCTAACCAACTACAGCTCTTCAAATTATTTGGAGCTGTTTAAAGTGGCATCGTAGCACTTTAAATGTATGGTATGAATGTGGCCAGGGCTCATTGAAGTTAATGGACATGACCAAACCTGTGTTCATTAACTGTAATAGGTCTTCTCTAATTAGGAGTTAGTTGGGTATAATCCGTTCACCTTAAGGGTTGTTTTCACTGATCCATCTGCACAAGGATTTCTCTTTGTGCGATATAATATTCTTCTCTTTGTGCGATATAATATTCTTCCCCTCTCCTCTCCCAGTGTGCTGCTAAATCCCCCCAGAGCAGATTTGGGGATGGAGGAGAAGAGGGGGGAGGGAGAATCTCATTCCCATTGCACCTGTGCAACTCTTTAGTTGAACACTGTACTGCCTTAAGCATCAAAAGGAGGTTGCAACCATCATTGCTGAAGAAGAAGAAGAAGAAGAAGAAGAAGAAGAAGAAGAAGAAGAAGAAGAAGAGGAGGAGGAGGAGTTGTTTGGATTTGATATCCCGCTTTATCAGTACCCAAAGGAGTCCCAAAGCGGCTAACATTCTCCTTTCCCCCCCCCCCACAACAAACACTCTGTGAGGTGAGTGGGGCTGAGAGACTTCAGAGAGAAGTGTGACTGGCCCAAGGTCACCCAGCAGCTGCATGTGGAGGAGCGGAGACGCGAACCCGGTTACCCAGATTACGAGTCTACCGCTCTTAACCACTACACCACGCTGGCTGTATGATCATACAATCACAGAGTTGTAGAGTTGGAAGGGACTCTGAGGCCTATCTAGTCCAACCCCCAGCAAGCCAGAATCTCAGCTAAAGCATCCATGGCAGATGGCCATCCAGCCTCTGCTTAAAAACCTCCAGGGAAAGAAAGTCCATCATCTCCCGAGGCAGCCCACATGTGCTCTTGGAAGACATGGAGGGTAACCTCCTGAGGCAGGACTTTGCCATCTTTAAGGTGTCGTTTTCCCAGCATAAATATGTGCAATTGCATGCATGCAAGCCCCCACCATCACCGAGATCAAAGCAACTCTCCTACCTCCACTAAAACAGATTTGATCACAGTGTCCTGCTGTTCTTGGATATTCGCCACCTCTATTGCATTCCCACAGGGCTCGGCCTTGGCACTGACTGTGAAGTTCACTTCCCCTAGAACAAAAATGTCCATCTTGTCATCCTGCTCATTTCTCTCTCTCTCTTTCTGTAGCCTTTTCTTCTCCTCAAGCCATTTATGGAGCTATTTAGCATCAGCTGTCTTAAAATATTCCTAGGCAACTATTGAAGACTTCCTGATACCAACACTGTTTTAAACGAAAGGGCTGGAGTTGCAGTTTTTTTATTGTTATTATCCATATGTTTTATGAATGTTTTATATATGTAATGAGGGACGCGGGTGGCGCTGTGAGTTAAACCACAGAGCCTAGGACTTGCCGATCAGGAGGTCGGCGGTTCAAATCCCCGCGACGGGATGAGCTCCCATTGCTCGGTCCCAGCGCCTGCCAACCTAGCAGTTTGAAAGCACGTCAAAGTGCAAGTATATAAATAGGTGCCACTCCGGCGGGAAGGTAAACGGCGTTTCCGTGCGCTGCTCTGGTTCGCCAGAAGCGGCTTAGTCATGCTGGCCACATGACCCAGAAGCTGTATGCTGGCTCCCTCGGCCAGTAAAGCGAGATGAGCGCCGCAACCCCAGAGTCGGTCACGACTGGGCCTAATGGTCAGGGGTACCTTTACCTTTTATATATGTAATATTGTTTTAATTCCATTAATGTTTAACTGTTTTATAATTATTGTTTTTTTTCCTCCTATATTTTTAGCTGTTTCTGTTTTATCTGTATGTCTCATTGAGTCCCTGTCAGGGGAAAAGGCAGAATTATTATTATTATTATTATTATTATTATTATTATTATTATTATTATTATTATTACAATCCTAAAGCAGCTTACAACAGTATTCTTCAGCCATCAAATGTTTGGGTAAACATGAATGTTTTCAAATGTCTCCTGAAAGTTAATAATGATGGCGACAGGAGACCAGTTGTGGAGGGCATTCCAGAACTGGGGAGCAACCCCTGAAAAGACCCTGTTATGGGTCACCACCAACCAGGCAGCCTCCAGGGTGTCCCTAAGCCCTGTCCCCTTGCATAAGAGTGGCCTGAGAACACTGTGTGGCTTGTGGATTATACCTCAAGGATGGATGGCAGCTAACAGATTGAGGATGAATCCTGACAAGACAGAAGTACTGTTTTTGGGGGACAAGAGGCGGGCAGGTGTGGAGGAGTCCCTGGTCCTGAATGGGGCAACTGTGTCCCTGAAGGAGCAGGTGCACAGCCTGGGAGTCATTTTGGACTCACAGCTGTCCATGGAAGCACAGGTCAATTCTGCGTCCAGGGCAGCTGTCTACCAGCTCCATCTGGTACGCAGGCTGAGACCCTACCTTCCCTCGCCACAGTGGTGCATGCTCTGTTTATCTCCTGCTTGGACTACTGCAATGCACTCTACGTGGGGCTACCTTTGAAGGTGGCTCGGAAACTATAACTAATCCAGAATGCGGCAGCTAGACTGGTGACTAGGAATGCCACCGAGACCGTATAACACCCGTCCTGAAAGACCTACATTGGCTCGCAGTACATTTCCGAGCACAATTCCAAGTGATGGTGCTGACCTTTAAAGCCCTCAATGGCCTCGGCCCAGTATACCTGAAGGAGCGTCTCCACCCCCATCGTTCAGCCCAGACACTGAGGTCCAGCTCCGAGGGCCTTCCGGCAGTTCCCTCCCTGAGAAAAGTGAGATTACAGGGAACCAGGCAGAGGGCCTTCTCAGTGGTGGCACCCACCCTGTGGAACGCCCTCCCGTCAGATGTCAAGGAAATAAACAGCTATCTGACTTTTAGAAGACATCTGAAGGCAGCCCTCTTTAGGGAAGTTTTTAACGTTTGATGTTTTATTGTATTTTTAATTTTTTGTTGGAAGCTGCCCAGAGTGGCTGGGGAAACCCAGCCAGATGGGCAGGGTATGTATGTATGTATGTATGTATGTATGTATGTATGTATGTATAAATAAATAAATAAATAAATAAATAAATATTATTACAGTGGTACCTCGGGTTACTGACGCTTTGGGTTACAGACGCTTTGGGTTACAAACTCCACTAACCAGGAAGTGGTTGCTCCAGGTTAAGAACTTTGCCCCAGGATAAGAATGGAAATCGCTGCCAGTGGTGCAGCGGCAGGCCTCATTAGCAAAAGCACGCCTCTGGTAGTAGTAGTAGTAGTTATTATTTGTTTGTTTGTTTGTTTGTTTGTTTGTTTGTTTATACATACATACATACATACATACATACATACCCCGCCCATCTGGCTGGGCTTCCCCAGCCACTCTGGGTGGCTTCCAACCAAATATTAAAAACAATACAGCGTCAGACATTAAAAACTTCCCTAAACAAGGCCGCCTTCAGTGGTCTTTAAAAAGTAAAATAGTTGTTTATTTCCTTGACATCTGCTGGGAGGGCTTTCCACAGGGCAGGTGCCACTACCGAGAAGGCTCTCTGCCTGGTTCCGTGTAACCTCACTTCTCGCAGCGAGGGAACAACCAGAAGGCCCTCAGCACTGGACCTCAGTGTTAAGAACCGTTAAGAATGGACCTCTGGAACAAATTAAGTTCTTACCCGAGGTAACACTGTACTCTGCTTTAGGCATAATGTCCCCTCCATCCACCTATATCCCTGATCCAAGGTGAAGGAAGATAGTCTTCCTACCACATGAAGATGGGACAGGCTTGCTCCTCTTCCTCTCACCCTCACCACCACCACCCCATCACCCCGTCCACCAAATCCAAGATGTGAAGCGTTGCTGCTTACCCAGAGACTTGGGCGTCACCAACCAGGAGACGGTTTTCCTCCCATTTTCAGGCAGACAAGAAGGTGCCTCTTCCTCCACAGGGATGGCCTCAAAGTCAGGGGACGGAGCCAGAGACATGGTGACCTGTCCATGGACGGAAAGAAGTCACGGTGGGAAGGAAGCAGAACACCACAAACAGAATTCAAAGGAGGAGCAGGAAGAGATCAAGGTGACACTCAGAAAGCCACGAGAGGTGTCAGATGACCCATAAGGTCTCAGAGTGGATTATAGCATTAAAAATGATATTAGAAAACAATCTGAAACCACTTAGAGCCATAAAAACAAGGTGGGTCCTAAAAGCTGCCCAGAAGCCTGGGCAAAGGGCTGCATCTTCACTGTACTTCAAAAGCTGTACAATGAAGGAGGCAGACACAACTCTGTGTTTTAGATCTTGAAGGTCATTGTAGTGATCACAAAGGGTCCCCGGACGTTTAACGGTCTATTGAACCCTGTGCCACCACTGTGCTCGCTTCCCCGCTGCCACCAACCAGTTACTCTCTGGTAAAACACTGAGTCTAGTCAGTTGTTAAAAGTGAACCCAAAAACAAGTTTATTTTACAAACATTAACAAGCTTATGGTTTCTCAGATAATATTCCTGTCAGTATCTTAACTTTTGTTTCTTTACTGGCCTATACCTTCCTAATACCTTCTGACTGATTATCTCAACTGTTTGACTGACTCCTCTTAACAAATTCTCTCACTCTCTCACACCAGACTAGCCCAAGATAACAGATTTGGCTGGCATGCGTATCTGTGGTACGAGAAGGTTAAAGTACATAGAGCTTTCCTAAACCATGTAGTAAGGAAAGTGGTTTATGAAGTATGTGGGGGGGGGGGGGATATTAGAACAAAAAACACCATGGTGCCTTTCCCCACTGGAGGCGATATCTCTGGGTGGAAAATAAACATGAGAAATGACTGGGCATCTTTTAATGAACTATTAATGGAAGAAGATCATGAGTTGAAACTAAAGAGGTTTGAAGATATAAGAGGATTGCTACTGATTGGTTACAATACCTTGAGATTAATGATATATTTAAGATGGACAAAAAGAAAGGTTTCTTTAGTGAAACCTCTAAATTTAAAAAGGAGCTGATAAAAAATAAGACTAAATTACTATCAAAAATGTATAAATTATTATTAGAATGGCATACAAAAGGTCAAATCAGTAATGATACACTGGGTGAGGGATTTTGGATATAATATACAATTAGGGACGCGGTTGGCGCTGTGGTCTAAACCACAGAGCCTGGGGCTTGCCGATCAGAAGGTTGGCTGTTCAAATCCCAGTGACGGGGTGAGCTCCTGTTGCTTGGTCCCAGCTCCTGCCAACCTAGCAGTTCAAAAGCACGTCAAAGTGCAAGTAGATAAATAGGTACCACTCTGGCAGGAAGGTAAACAGTGTTTCCATGCGCTGCTCTGGTTCGCCAGAATCGGATTAGTCATGCTGGCCACATGACCTGGAAGCTGTCTACAGACAAACACCGGCTCCCTCGGCCTATAAAGTGAGATAAGCGTGCAACCCCAGAGTCGTCCACGACTGGACCTAATGGTCAGGGGTCCCTTTACCTTTACCTATACAATTAGCAGCATGGGATAGGTTATGGCATTGGGATTTAAAGTATACAGCATGGTATTCTTTGAAATAAAGTTATATGAAAATGATGTCTTGATAGTATTTAATTCCTAATAAATTAAGAAAAATATATGCTGGAAATGTAAGGAAAAAGAAGACACCTTCAATCATATGTGGTGGTCTTGTAAAGTAGTAATAGAAGAAGAAGAAGAGTTTGGATTTGATATCCCGCCTTTCACTCCCTTTAAGGAGTCTCAAAGCGGCTAACATTCTCCTTTCCCTTCCTCCCCCACAACAAACACTCTGTGAGGTGAGTGGGGCTGAGAGACTTCAAAGAAGTGTGACTGGCCCAAGGTCACCCAGCAGCTGCATGTGGAGGAGCGGAGACGCGAACCCGGCTCCCCAGATTGCGAGACTACCGCTCTTAACCACTACACCACACTGGCACTAGAATTTTGGGAGATGATATACAATGATTTTTTAAAAAAAATATGTTTAAAATAACATTTTCTAAAAAACCAGAAGCTTTTCTTTTAGGAATCGTAGGTGCCGATATTCCAAGTGACTGGAAGAGACTTTTCATGCATAGGACTACTGCTGCCTGGACACTTTTAGCCCAGAGATGGAAAGAAGGCGCAGTCCCTACTAGAGAAGAATGGCAGATTAAACTGATGGACTATGCAGAAATGGCAAAACTGACTGGAAGAATTAGGAATCAGGAAGACAAAAATTTCAAAAGGGAATGGGGAAAATACGTAATTTACCTAAAAAATAATTATAAACAATCAAAATTATTAGGAGGACTGGAATGACGCTTGCACTCAAACACTGGACTATGGTTTTATCGGAGATTTAATAGAACTGGATTAACAGGGAAGATGCAAGAGAAAAAGTTAACATAAGGACCCACAAAGCGGAGGGGGGAGTCCAAGGGAATTGTTTTATTAGTTTGCTTGTTGATTGTTTGTAAAGGAGCATCTCCACCCCCATTGTTCTGCCTGGACACTGAGGTCCAGTGCCAAGGGCCTTCTGGCGGTTCCCTCACTGTGAGAAGCCAAGTTACAGGGAACCATACAGAGGGCCTTCTCGGTAGTGCCACCCGCCCTGTGGAACGCCCTCCCACCAGATGTCAAGCAGAACAACAACTACCAGACTTTTAGAAGACATCTGAAGGCAGCCCTCTTTAGGGAAGCTTTTAATGTTTAACAGACTACTGTATTTTAATATTTTGTTGGAAGCCGCCCAGAGTGGCTGGGGTAGCCCAGCCAGATGGGTGGGGTATACATAATTTATTATTATTATTATTATTATTATTATTATTATTATTATTAATATTAATATTAATATTATACAAATTAAATAAATGTATATTTTTTACAAAAAACCCTCCAGATTACAATAACAACAATTATTATTATATATTCTATGCCCACAAGATCCCAATCCTATGCCAAGGAAAGAGGAAAGAGCCCCCCCCCCCGAAATTGGAAGACAAGTTTGGGTATTCCTCACCTTCATCATGTTTTTCTGGTAGGAGAAGGCTGTGGCCTTCATCATGAATGCTTCACCCCTCACCACAGAGTAGGGCAGGGTGACCTCAGTGAAGAACAACTGGAAGGCGTTGACGGTGGCGACCGGGGCAATGCCAATGCCGTGGTCTGAAGACAAGCAGAAAGCTCCCACTTGCCATTCCGTGATGGTGTCTGGTATGGTCACGGGCATAATCACTTCTCCTGGAACGATGCCACCCTCTTTCTCTGAGTGGCCAAAGAGGTCCCCTGTACCTGAGTAATCGCCGCTGAAGGACACAGGTGAACAAAAGAGAGGGGGGAGTTAGTGTGGATCACCACAGCACCTTTCAGCAAGCGGTTGGGGTGGGTGGGTAGCCTCCCTGGAGGGGTTTACCGCTGCAAGAGCCCCAGGGTGCTGTTGGGGGTACCGTGTCAGACTAATGTAGTGGGAATTATAGTACAGTCATACCTCGGGTTAAAGTAGCTTCAGGTTGAGCATTTTCAGGTTGCGTTCCGTGGCGACCCGGAAGTAATGGAATGGGTTACTTCCGGGTTTCGCCGCTCGCGCATGCGCAGACGCTCAAAATGACGTCACGCGCATGCGCAAAAGTGGCAAATCACGACCCATAGACGCGGATTGCGTTCTGCTCCGGAATGGATCCCATTTGCATCCAGAGGTACCACTGTATATGCTTTGATGGAGAACCTGTATGAAGTGGGGGTTTTCTGGTGGAATGCGCCGGAATGCAGTTCCTCCACCTTTTCTTTGGGAAGGAGGTGGGAGGGCTCTCAGATCCCTTCAGAGCATCACTCCTCCTTCCCTAAGCTGGGCAAACGCTTCCCGTGCTTGGGGAAGGAAGCGCGAGCCTGAGTACGTTGGGCAGTATGACCCTGCAGTGAAAATAGGCGTGCCCTAGGGTGGCAACATGGGAATGGGCCTGTTCTGCAGTGGCCCCCTGTCTCCGGGATGCTCTCCCCAGGGAGGTTCGGCTGGCACCTTCATTATACACCTTCAAGAGCCAGGCAAAAGCATTCCTCTTTGGTTGATTGACATCTGATGGTGTCTTAGTAGCTAAAGAGCTAGTCTAATAGCTGATTGACACCCAGTGCCCTTTTAAAAGGTGTTGAGGAGGGGGTTTCTGCATTTTGATTTTTATGCTGTGAACCTCCCTGAGACCTGCAGGTACAAGGCCTGAAAACCTCTTTCCTACGCCCTCTGCCACATCATTTGTCCCCATCTCTCCCCAAGGCTCAAAGAGGGGTTGCTAATGGAAGGCGAGGCTCCACCTACACCTTCCTCACAAACTTCCTCACATGGAGCCGAGCCGAGCCATTTCTGTGGGTCTGCCTGGCTCTCCAGAGACTCGGACCACCGCCGTGCCTGACTGTCCGCTGAGTCCGCTTGCGGCGGTTCCTTCGACAGTAGCGGAGCCAGTGAACTCGGGTTCAACGCCACATTTGGTCGCACCACAGTTGCAGCCAGAATCGGGCGGCCACCCGGACTCTGGTACTGGCCCTCGGCGGTCTGGCAGGGTTTCCAAGCACCCAGCTTATTTAAAAGACTATGTTCACCGGACAAACTGCACATGTAAAGATGTATGGTGAATAGGGTCAATTAATATGTTTATGTGCCTTACTGAAAACAATAAGGGTATTGCTGTATATAACGGAACCACTATGATTGTAACTAATGCCTTATCTCGGTGGGGAGGGGTGTTATGTATTGAAGCGCTCACCCTGGCCACCAGGGGTGTTGTGTATATAGTTTTCACTCAGGTCCACGTCAGTTAATTTAAGCGGGAAACCCTGGGGTGTTGTTGTTACAATGTTGACAGCCGGCTGCCTATAAAAGCAGGCCGGCTGAGCTGTTTGCTGTTCAGTTCAGTTCCAGCTTACTATAAAGAACCACTTGGAGAAATCTCTGTGTCGTCTGCTTTGTCAACCCACTACTTAATACCACTTACTCCAATACGACCAGTTGCCACAGCCACGTCTCAGGGAAGAAACTCCTGACAGGCTTCGTAGCTTCAGGGGAATCGTGGAAGGCACCACCACCAACACCACTAAGATATGCCATCGGCTGGGCATATCTTGACTCATAGCCAGCTTGAGGTTCATAGGAGCCTAAGAGGAGAGGATATTATTTACATTATTAATTGGTGTCAAAACACATTGCCAGCCTTTCAGGGGGAAATTGCCCACAACTATCCACTCAAGCTCTGTTCCGACTTCTGAACTGCGCAGTGACTTGCGCACGCTTATCGTCGCTAAAAAGCACGGGAGGCATTCTCCCTACTCAGTCATGTTGGCCATCCCTTCATTTTTCTGTCAGATGGAACATGAATGTGTGATTCAGCTCTGTGCCACTACTTAGCGCCTACCCCCCAGTGTTAAAGTAAAAATTAAGAAATAATAATAACTAACAAAACAATCAGTACAATGGTACCTTGATTTTCGAGCATCTCGGAAGCTGAACGTTTTGGTTTTCGAATGCTGAGAACCAAGAAGTAAACGCGTCCATTTTTGAACGTGCCTTGGAAGTCGAATGGATTCCGCTGAGTGCTTTCCCCTCAATTTCCTCAATTGAAATTGCAGACCACCCTTTGCGTCTCAGTTTTCGAACGGTCTTCCAGAATGGATTACATTGGAAAACCGAGGTACCACTGTACCGCTACTGATAATATCAGTTATTTAATTTATAATTCATACTGCTTAATGATTGCGATGAATGTTGTTATTTTGATTTAATTTATTGCCTACCCTTCACCCTAAGGTCCCAGGAAGGTTATGAAAACATGTTAAGTTTATGCGTAAAGCACTTTAAACAGCCATGGTGCCTCCACCCCCACCCCACAGCCTCCTGGGAAGTGTAGTTTGTTAAGCATTCTGAGACTTGTTAGGACATCCTTATTCCCCTCGCAGAGCTTCCGAGTGTTCCCTGCGAAGAGGGGTTTACTGTTACATCCCCCTCCCTGTGAACTGTACGTCCGCGTGGGGAATAGGGGCCACCTCTCAGCACCCTTAACAAGCTACAGTTAAAATATACACAACGGAAACTTTAAATCTGGAAAACAGTGATAGAAACGGCAAGGTGATCGTTCAGAGATCCTGGTCTCAAGCTGCGCAGGGCTTTACATAGCAAGACCAGTGTATTTTCATCATCATTGCAGTTCGGCCCCCTCATCCCAGTGCCAGTTCTTACTCTGTCTTTGGGCTTGACATATCTGAGGCTTGTGTATCTTGGTGCTCGTGAAAACTTTCAAGCCAAAGTCCTGTAAAAAAAAGCCAAGGAGCCATTATGAAACATTTTATAGCGCATAGACATCAAAAGGTGTGATATATGTAAAGTCAAGGTGAAAAGGTAAAGGGACCCCTAATCATTAGGTCCAGTCGTGGCCGACTCTGGGGTTGCGGCGCTCATCTCGCTTTATTGGCCGAGGGAGCAGGCATACAGCTTCCAGGTCATGTGGCCAGCAGGACTAAGCCGATCCTGGCGAACCAGAGCTGCACACAGAAACACTGCTTACCTTTCCGCCAGAGCGGTACCTATTTATCTACTTGCACTTTGACGTGCTTTCGAACTGCTAGGTAGGCAGGAGCAGGGACCGAGCAACGGGAGCTCACCCCATTGCGGGGATTCGAACCGCTGACCTTCTGATCGGCAAGCCCTAGGCTCTGTGGTTCAACCCACAGCGCCACCCACGTCTCTCAGAGGCATGGTAGTGAGGTGGAATTCTGACTTGCTCTTTCTCTCTTTCTAGCTAGCTAGAAAGTCCAGCGCTTTGCCACAGTCATTGAAATCTTTTGAGTAGGAAAAAGCCCAACCCCAGAAGTGGCAATACATTGTGTTGTTGTTTAGTCGTGTCCGACTCTTCGTGACCCCATGGACCAGAGCACACCAGGCACTCCTGTCTTCCACTGCCTCCCACAGTTTGGTCAAACTCATGCTGGTAGCTTCGAGAACACCGTCCAACCATCTTGTCCTCTGTCGTCCCCTTCTCCTTGTGCCCTCCATCTTTCCCAACATCAGGGTCTTTTCCAGGTAGTCTTCTCTTCTCATGAGGTGGCCAAAGTCTTGGAGCCTCAGCTTCAGGATCTGTCCTTCCAGTGAGCACTCAGGGCTGATTTCCTTAAGAATGGAGAGGTTTGATCTTCTTGCAGTCCATGGGACTCTCAAGAGTCTCCTCCAGCACCAGAATTCAAAAGCATCCATTCTTCGGCGATCAGCCTCCTTTATGGTCCAGCTCTCACTTCCATACATCACTACTGGGAAAACCATTGTTTTAACTATACGGACCTTTGTTGGCAAGGTGATGTTTCGGCGTTCAAATTCCGAAACGTTTGTCAAAGGAGACTATCAGAAACCGAGGTACCACTGTATTTCAGTGACCTTTAGTGCTCACCTTGAGAATTTCATAGGCGTCCCCTTCACCGTAAGTATAAGAATCAGGGTTGTAGCGGATGCCACCCACAATAATTGTTTTCCTTGTCACACAGGGACGAGCAGTCATTTCGTTCAAATGAGGGTTATCATGTGGATAGCCTTTGAGGTTCTTCACAGGAAGCAAGTCATAAATCTGAAAATGAAGTAGTCACAATTCAGCACGACCCAAAATGCTTCGATACTTCCGATACTGGTGGTCATCCCCCAGTCCGTTATACCCAGCACTTGTCCTATCTAGGGAGGGGAGGGGAAAATTCTACACTAATTGCCAAATTGTGTAGCTACATAATTCTACACTATTGCCAAATTGATTCCAGGTGCCACCATCTATTGCTGACTTTTGGCACAGGGAAATAGGTCTGCTCCATGTTTTCCCACACATTTTCAAAAGTGGAAATGCTCTTCGGTTCTACTAATCCCTCATCCTCAGCTCATCTTATAATCAGAATAACGCTTAGCCTTTTTATATGGAACCTACAGTGCAATCTTGGACACGTCTATTCAGATTTCAGTCACACTACGTTCATTGGGACTTACTCCCAGGTAAGGTATGTACAAGAGCACCTTAGGGTGTTCAAACTGCCTGACTTATATTGGCCTGGTTTGAGCTGAAGCCATGGTGTGTTTAACAAACCACAAGTTAACCACAGGCTGTTCCACATTTCACCAAACCAACCATTGCTTGTTTCTCCAAAGTTTGTTTGGCTTTCCAGATGTTTCTGCCTCTGCTACCTTATTTTCTTTTGTAATTTTAAGTTGTTTTAACCTTTTAAAAATATTGTGCAATACGGTGGCGCCTTGGTTTTTGAACGTAATCTGTTCGAGAAGACCGTTCGACTTCCGAAATGTTTGAAATACGGAAGCCTCAAAACGTATGGAAAACTCAAACAGGAAGCCACCTCAGAAGTTCGACTTCTGAGGTGCGTTCGAAAATGGAAGAATTTACTTCTGGGTTTACAGCTTTTGAGTTCCAAAACGTTTGTCGGCGGAGACGTTCAAAAAACCGAAGCACCACTGTATATTGTTTTAATATCAAATATGTGTTTTAATTGTTGTAGCCCTCCCTGGGACCTTAAGAAGAAGGATGAGTAATGAATTGAAATAATTATTATTATAAGAAGAAGAAGAGTTTGGATTTGATATCCCGCTTTATCACTACCCTAAGGAGTCTCAAAGCGGCTAACATTCTCCTTTCCCTTCCTCCCCCACAACAAACACTCTGTGAGGTCAGTGGGGCTGAGAGACTTCAAAGAAGTGTGACTGGCCCAAGGTCACCCAGCAGCCGCATGTGGAGGAGTGGAGACGCGAACCCGGTTCCCCAGATTAGGAGTCTACCGCTCTTAACCACTACACCAACTGGCTCTCAATAGTAATGATAGTAGTAAGAATGGCACCAAAGAGGCAGTATGGGTGATGGTGGAGCAGGAGAGAAAACAGCTCTGGAAATGTTCTACCTGAAGACAGTTTTAAAGGCAGCTCGAGACTCACAGTCCGAGGGGAGAGCTCAGCTTCGGGTTTCAAGAGATAGACACTCTTATCAACAGCATGGATGCCACAGAGGGAGTCTTTGGCGGATGCAAGAACGAGTCGAGTTTGGCTGCCAGGGAGCCCTTTGGGCTCAGTGAACCACAATTCCACCTGGACACATAAAAAAAGCCTTTGTTGAATTTGTTCATGTACACAACAGCATGGAGTAATCCCTCTTTGTTTTTGTTTCATTAGGTTGCCCTCTGCCATTGCCAACGAGCTGATATTTACTGTAAAGGCGATGCTCTATTCGGTGAACAAAATGACATCTTCGGTGATGTCCTGGAGAATGAACCAGCTATTGGCCTCCGAGCTGATACGGCTCATCTTGGCTTGAGCCCAGCAGAGTATAAACACCCAGAGTCCGCAACGAAAGGATGAGGCAGGTATGGCTACATTGCTAAGCTTTATTACTACTCTATGCAGAGAGCATACAAATATACATCTTGTCTCTGTGAGAAGCAGAGAGCAACTCCAACAAAGAAACGACAGTACGAAGGAAACAGGAAACCAGTAAACGTCACATCCAGTCTCCCTTTCCTGTGGGAATCCAACAGTATCTGGACTGTGGAATGATAAACATAGTCCTGTGACTTGCAGCAGCTGCTCAGTGAGGGAAACAGAAACCAACAGGCCTCAGAGAGTCCCCACAGCCTTACCTTGTTTCTGAAGCAGTTTTCAACAGGGAAGTCTGCCGAGTGAGCAACAAGTTCTCCGCTGGGCAAGACTGTGTACAGAAGCAAGCGGGCCAAGGGAGCAATGTCTGCGTCCACAGGGAGGTCCAGAGAGAATACCCCTTTGGCTGGTAAGCAGAGAATCACAAAAGCAGGCAGAGGAGAGAGAGGTTACGAGAATTAATTCCAATGTGGTCTCTTTGCCCGAGCTTCAGCTCTCAAGACAACCAACGAGGATAAAACTGAGGAAACATTGAAGGAGTCGGCATGAGAACCAGAAGTCAAAAGCCCTCAGTTCCATGTGGCACTCATAACTCTAGCAACACTCTGGAGGGCATTTGCATAGCATGTTATTTTCTTGTAACGAGGCAGTGATGCTCCTGAAGGCTAGTAGCTGGAAGCAGCAGGAGGGGAGAGGGATCTTGAGTTCAAATCCTGTTTGTGGGCTTCCCATAACTGTCCTCTGGTTGGCCTCTGTGAGAATAAGATGCTGGACACGATGGACCACTGGCCCATATTATTATTATTATTATTATTATTATTATTATTATTATTATTATTATTTTAATTAAATTTATATACTACCCTATACCTGCAGGTCTCAGGGTGGTTCACAGGATAAAATAAGAATATAAAACCGCAAAATACATAATCAAAATAAAAACAACCCAATAACCTCCCCTTGCACTTCAATATGGAAAATAATTCATTATCTATGGCTACTGTCTTGCATAAAGGGACGCGGGTGGCGCTGTGAGTTAAACCACAGAGCCTAGGACTTGCCGATCAGAAGGTCGGCAGTTCGAATCCCCGTGACGGGGTGAGCTCCCGTTGCTCGGTCCCTGCTCCTGCCAACCTAGCAGTTCGAAAGCACGTCAAAGTGCAAGTAGATAAACAGGTACCGCTCCAGCAGGAAGGTAAATGGCATTTCCGTGTGCTGCTCTGGTTCGCCAGAAGCGGCTTAGTCATGCTGGCCACATGACCCGGAAGCTGTACGCCGGCTCCCTCGGCCAATAAAGCGAGATAAGCGCCGCAACCTCAGAGTCGGCCATGACTGGACCTAATGGTCAGGGGTCCCTTTACCTTTACCTTTACTGTCTTGCATGCCAGATTAAACAGCAATAACCAGTATTAGTACAATAATGCATATATGGCAAAACAAACAAATGGCAGTAATATTTGAATGTAATATTGATGCTAAGTTGGTTCCGTGGAATTTATTAAAACCTTTAAACTTCTGGTGATGGGGGTAAGAAACCACGCCCTCCCCGGCCAAGACCGGGCTCAGGGCGGCTAACATCAGGTATAAAAACAATTGATTAAAATAAAACTTAAAAACAGGATTAAAGTACAACTTAAAATGCAGCCTCATTTCAGTGGAAGCCCAGATCAAAAAATGTTTGCGGGGGGGGGGGGAGAAAACGTCAAATCTTCATTATTTATTGATTTGTATGATTTCTTACCTGGCCTTCCTCATGAGGCCCAAGAGGGGTGTGGGGGTTACAGCAACACAATGCACATTTTTAAAAACAGACAGAAGAAGAAGAAGCAAAACCATTCCAGGTGGGACAGCAATTGGAACGGAAATGGCATGTGGCTGACTCCCACCAGGTTGGCATTCAAGTAGAGAAATGGAAAGGAGGTGGCATTTACCTTCCCTATGTTCCACAGGCTGAACATGGATCCCCGAATGTACGACGCCCCCTTTAGCCATCACCTGCAAGGAAGGAGGAAGACCCCTGATGAGGGCGGACGAGGCGAATGTCTAGCGGCACTGATACATTAGCGACTCCTGCACCAGCGGCAATGGTGGCTGGTGGCCCTTGCAACTGGCAGGGTGGAACGTGGGGAGCCCAACAGTAGGGGGCGACAGAGGCAATGGCAGATGGAACCTGCTGGTTATAAATCTGCCCTGTACTTTGCCATGCTGTGACTAAGGGCAACACTTAAACTAAGTAGAAGGAAGGCGACAAGCAGTGACAAGCCCTGGACTGGTTCTAAGGAAGAAAGTAGGTAGATGGGGTCTGGATGAGGTTGAGAAGAAGCCACTTCTGCCCGACAAAGGAGGTGGGGTCGCGGGCTTCACAGCCCCGCACAATTGGGGGGATTCCCGGCTGCGTCACACTCTGGCCAGCCAATCGGCTGGCTCTGGGACGCGGCCGGGGATCTCCCTCTTTCCCCGCCTGCCAGCTGTTCCTGCTGTAACCAATAAAGTTGTGGCCTTATTTAGCACATTAACCTTAATAATTGTGCTATGTGTCTTTATATCCACTGGGGGGGGGGTCGGGAACTCGCCACGCGAATAATAATTTATGATGACTTATACCCTGCCCATCTGGCCAGGTCTCCCCAGCCACTCTGGGTGGCTCCCAACAGAATATTAAAAACATGACAAAACATCAAACATTAAAAACTTCCCTAAACAGAGCTGCCTTCAGATGTCTTCTAGAAGTCAGATACTTGTTTTATTTCCTTGACATCTGATGGGAGGGCATTCCACAGGGCGGGCGCCACTACCGAGAAGGCCCTCTGTCTAGTGGAAGGCCCTTGGAGGTGGACCCAGTGTCCGGGCTGGACGATGGAGGTGGACACGCTCCTTCAGGTATACTGGGCCAAGGCCATTTAGGGCTTTCAAGGTCAACACCAACACTTTGAATTGTGCTTGGAAACGTACTGGGAGCCAATGTAGGTCTTTCAGGACCGGTGTTATATGGTCTCGGCGGCCGCTCCCAGTCACCAGTCTAGCTGCTGCATTCTGGATTCGTTGTAATTCTGGGTCACCTTCAAAGGTAGCCCCACATAGAGCACATTGCAGTAGTCCAAGCGGGAGATAACTAGAGCATGCCCCACTAGGAGCATGCCCTCCTCCAGGATCTCTCTGCTGTGTTTTACAAGAGACCCCATCTGCACTTTACCTTTAAAGCAGTTTTCATACCACTTTAAACAGCTGTGGCTTCCCCTGAAGAATTCTGGAAACTGGTTTGTTAAGGGTGCTGAAATCCATGAGCATAGCCAATGGCGGGGCAGGGAGGGGCAACTCCCCCCCCATCAATAAAAGTCAATATAAAATAACTAGCTGAGGTTCTGCCGCCCCCCCCCCAACGAAAGGCCTTCCCCCCTAACTAAACTCGTGGTTCTACACATGCTGCAAGCTATTAAGATAAAGCCCCATTCTCGTCACAGAGATACAATCCTCAGAGTTCTCTGGGAAGAGGGCTTGATTGCTAAAAACACTCTGGGAATATGTATTTTCCATTGGGAATATAGTAAGGTGAGGTACAACACGAGGAACACAGTAGTAGTACGATAAGAACAGTAAAAGCTTTGACAGAAGCTAACTGGTAGGAGAAAAACCTCATGTTCTAAGGGCTTGCTTGAACAATGCAGTTTTTTAAAGGATGTCTGAAAGAAAGCAGAGCCTCTGTGGGCAAGGACTTTGCCAGGACATAGTTCAAAAAGTGAAAATCCAGGCATGTCGCCAAGCTTTTCTGGCCAAAAAAATTTGAAGGAAATTCGCCACAATCTACACTTCCGACATGAGTTGCTATATGTCTGGATTTTCCCAGACATTTCAGCAATTTCCCACCCAGACAGTGGCGTAGCATGGGTTGTCAGCACCCGGGGCAAGGCAAGTAATTTGCGCCCCCTAACCCGTGGATTTGCGCCCCCTAACCCGTGGATTTGCGCCCACTAACCCTAACCCCCAGATGTTGCGCCCGGTGCAGCCCGCCCCCTCTGCACCCCCCACGCTACGCCACTGCACCCAGACACTGTTTACGGGGCCTAAATCCCAGCTGGGTCTGGGAAATTTTGGAAGTATGGCAGCCCTAGTCTCTGCCACCCTAAGGTTCAGCCCCTGGCAGAGGCGAACCAAATCTCAGAAGTTGCCCATAGTGCCCACCTGACAATGTCAGGGACTTTATATGTATAAGGCAAATATGGCTGCTATAATATCGATCGTTTCAGCTCCAAGCCACCTAGCCCCGTCTTATCAACAGTTATCAGACCAATGCCCAGCTTCCTCTCTGACCTATTTGCACGTGCAGCAACCAACACACAGCGATGGCACTGGTCAATGGCAGAGGTCCTTCCCTGCTGTACGACCTAAGAGTCAGCCCCCCTGGGTGGTCCCTCACTGTTCTAGCCCAAGGCACTGAAATAAAGATCTCTCCATTTGGGCTTACCAGGTAATGAAAGTGAATCTTCTTATCTTCCACCAGCTCAGGCTTCAGGCTGTAATGTACTCGGACTGGCTGAGTATGACCGCAGCTTAAAGTCCCAGGAACGGGCTCAATGTGGAGGTAGCTTTCGCTTGGTGAATAAAAGCGTGAGGCTGAATGAGAGGCGCCCTGGTGTTGGGGATTGAGCCAGCCCCATTCATGGCACACCAAGCCTGAATTATAAATTGCCTGGTTTAAAAACAAAAACAAAAAGAGGGGAGTGGAAAGGCACGGATGCCTCAATGACGTTAGTGTACAACAAAATGCAATACAGTCGTAGTTGGATCCCAAACGTCTTGTGAGTCGAATGTTTTGGCTCCCGAACACCGCAAACCCGGAAGCGAGTGTTCCGGGTTGTGAACGTTCTTTGGAAGCCAAATGTCCAATGCGGCTTCCAATTGGCTGCAGGAAGCTCCAGCAGCCAATCAGAAGCCGCGTCTTGGTTGTCAAATGTTTTCGGAAGTCGGATGGATTCCATTCGACAACCGAGGTACGACAGTAATAATTTTCTTTATTTCATAAAATTCACATACCGCTTGACTGTAAAAAACAAAAACAAAACCCACACTCAAAACAGTTTAGCAAAAGAATAAAATAATGAAATCAACAGTAAAAATAAAATAAAATCAAAACCACCTATTTAAAAACATTGGAAGAAAGTAATTAAAATCAACAAAGAAGCAGATTAAAAGATAAATCATGCCCGAAGATTATAAAGAGATCAGCAGAGGTGACCATCCGATCTCTGCTTTAAAACCTCCAAGGAAGGGAAGTCCACCACATTGCAGGGTCCTCTCTTCCACTGCCAAACAGCTCTTATCCTTCTTCCTAATGTTTAGCCAGAATCTCCTTTCTAACTACCCTCTGGAGCAGCAGCAGCAAACAAACTGGCTCCATCTTCCATGTGCCGATGGTCCTTCAGATATCTGAAGATGGCTATCTCCTCTTGGTCTCCTCTTCTCCAGGCTAAACATGCCAGACTCCCTCAGTTGTTCCTCATCAGGCTCAGTTAATGTGGAAGCTCTCCCTTGTTTCCCCTCCAGTCCCCAGGAACACTCACCTGGATCCTGATGGAACTATCTGTGAGGCCGGTCGTGTTAACGGAAAACTGGAAAATCCCCCGGTGGTCAGTTGTGTAGTTGATTCTGTGTCCTGATTGATCAACACGGATCTCAACGGTTTTGTTGGCCATCGGAACACTGGCACCATCCACGAGCTTCGCCTGGATGGGCAGAAGCCAATACACAGCAAAGACTTTTATTTCAGACAGGGAGCTACACTGGCAAATAAATTGGGAGCACTGCGGTGTCTTATTTCAGAATAGCTTAAGTTGCATTTCCCATTAAATTCCATTGTACAGGGGGATTATTGGGTTGTCTTTAGCTTTATTATGTATTTTGTGGTTTTTATATTGCTATTTTATCTTGTGAACCACCCTGAGATCTATGGGTATAGGCAGTGGCGTAGCGTGGGTTCTCAGCACCCGGGGCAAGGCAAGTAATTTGCACCCGCTAACCCGTGGATTTTAGCACTCGAGTCTCTTCCGTGCGCCCCCCAGATGTTGCGCCAGGTGCAGCAGGCCCCCCTACACCCCCCACGCTACGCCACTGCTCCCACCACAAGTCTTCAGGACAGCCATCCGAAGCTGCCGCCAGGCTTCGGAGCAGCCTTCCGAAGGCTGGCGGTGGGGCGGAGAGCCCTCCTCCCGCCGCCAGCCTTCGGAGCAGCCTTCCGAAGGCTGGCGCGGGGAGAAGGTCTCTCCGCCCCACCGCCAGCCTTCGGAGGAGGTCCGAGGACAGTGGGGTTCCTGCTTCCTCCAGGAGGGCCGGCCAAACGCGCCCCCCCAAATGTTGCGCCCGGTGCGGCCGGCACCCCTGGCACCCCCCACGCTATGCCACTGGGTATAGGGTAGTATACCAATTTAATTTATTGATAGTAATAATAATAATAATAATAATAATAATAATAATAATAATAATAATAATAATAATAATAATACCTGGCCAAAAAGTGGGATACCAGGCTTGTAGTAAGTGTCCACCGTTTCAAAGGTAACTGTGCTGAGAGTTGCAGTAATTGTGGAGAAAGCATTTCCGGTCAGTTCCACCCCTGCGAAAAATGAAACAACAAATTTAGTGGGAGAGGTGGGGAGGGGCCTTACAATAAGTCAGATTCATTTACAAAAAAGCCAGAAGCTTTTCTTTTAGGTGCTGAGATCCCAAGGGAACAGAAAATACTGTTTATGTATGTGAGGACAGCTGTGTGGATGCTATTTGCCCAGAGATGGAAAGAAGACAAAATCCTTACCAGAAAGCCACTTCCGCCCTTCGAAGGAGGTGGAGTTGAAGGCCCAGCCTCGTGCAATTGGGGGATTCCCGGCAGTGTCATCCCCTGGCCAGCCAATCGGCAGGCTCTGGGGGCATGGCCTGCCCTATTTAAGGCAGGACGCGGCTGAGGATCTTCCTCTTTGCTGCCTGCCAGCTGTTCTAGTTTTTCCCACCCTCCCGCCCTATAAGGTTTTCGTTCCTTGACCTTGCTATGGGCTTCGGTTAGTCACCGTTGTGGGGCCTGGTAGGAATTTTTCCACTTGGAAATTTGGCACTAGCCACTTGGTTTTCACCTACCTCGTAGCAAACCACAACTTTCTTGGTATTGGCGGTTAGGCATTGGGATTGTTCTGTAGTTGGAAGAGGGGAGGAAGTGCCATCACCTGCCCCACATATTGAAGGGTAGTCCGATAAAGCCATCAATACCACTCTCCATGCTGCTCTGTCCCATCTGGAGCAGCCGGGGAGTTATGTGAGGCTGCTGTTTGTGGATTTTAGCTCTGCTTTTAACACTATCCTCCCCCATAGACTGGTGTCCAAGCTAGAGGCGATTGGACTCTCCAACTCCACCTGTCTCTGGGTTTTGGATTTTTTGTCAGAACGTTCCCAGAGGGTTAGAGTAGGGTCACACATGTCCACAGCCCTTAGCCTTAACACCGGCTCACCACAGGGTTGTGTGTTGAGTCCCCTGCTCTACACTCTCTATACGTATGACTGTACAGCCATCTATTCCAGCAACAAAATCATCAAGTTTGCTGATGACACTACGGTGGTAGGGCTCATTTCAGGAGGGGATGAGTCCGCCTATCGGGACGAGGTGGAGCGGCTCTGTGTTTGGTGTGGAGAGAACAATCTGGCTCTTAATACGGCTAAGACCAAGGAATTGGTGGTGGACTACAGGAAAAAAAAGGCGGACATTCAGCCCTTGTATATCAACGGGGAACGGGTGGAGAGGGTGGCGGAATTCAGGTTTTTGGGAGTAGCTATCGATCAGGGCATGACTTGGAGCGCACATACCACTGCTCTGGTGAAGAAGGCCCAGCAGAGAATTTATTTCCTCAGACTTTTAAAGAAGAACAATCTGAGTGAGAGACTGCTGGTGTCCTTCTACCGAGGCTCCATAGAGAGCATTCTTACATACTGTATTTGTGCTTGGTTCTCCGGTTGTACAGCTAGGGAGAGGAAGGTGCTCCAGAAGGTCATAACCACAGCCCAAAGGATTATTGGTCATCCTCTCCCATCCTTGGAAGAACTGTACGGTTCCCGTTGTCTTAGGAAAGCAAATAACATCCTGCAGGATTCATCTCACCCGGGACACGGTCTGTTTGCACTACTGCCTTCTGGCAGGAGATATAGAAACATCAAGTCAAAGACAAATAGACTGAAAAACAGTTTCTATCCAAGAGCTGTGGCCTTTTTGAATGCTGTAACTCGATAGTGTGACCTGGGAGTTTGATGGGTGTGGTGTGGGTGTGGCTGGAATGTGGTTTGTTTGGTTGTTGTTGTTGTTTTGCTTTTGTTGTTTTAAGGGATGGCATCCAATTTCGTTGCACTTTGTGCAATGTTGCACTTGTGTAATGACAATAAAGAATCTATTCTATTCTATTCTATTCTAAAGGATTCCGGGGGGCGTGGCCCTGTCCAAAGCCTATGGAGGCGAGGGCCCAAGGCACGCCCCCGAGCGGTGACCCCGGGGGAGTTCCTAGTTGATGTGCATCAGCAAGACTCCCCCTACTCGTGGTTAACCCTTCCCGGACTTTAAGCGGATGGGCTGAAGTTGGATATAGTTGGTTAGGACCAATGCCTAAGCCAATACCACTCATCACCTGTAACCAATAAAGTTGTGGCCTTATTTAGCCCATTAACCTTAATATTTGTGTCATATGTCTTTATTTCCACTGGGGGGGGGGCAGGAACTCGCCACGCAAGAGAATGGCAGATCAAGTTGATGGACTAGGCTGAAATGGAAAAATCAGAAATCAGGAAGACCAAATTTTTAATAAGGAATGGGGGGAATTTATAATTTATCTTAAAAACCATTGCAAACAGTTAAAATCATTAGCGGGATTGCAATAACACTTGTAATGTAACGACAACAATGGATATAATGGAGATATAAAAATCTGGACTGTTATAAAAGATGCAGTAGGAAAAGTTTAACAATGAGATCCACAAAGGGGAGGAGGGAAGTCCAGGAGATTCTTGGGAATCTTGCTTTTTATATAATCGGTTGTGGTGTGAATGTAAATTTTAATATGGAAAATCAAATAAATAAATTTCTGTTTCGAAAAATAAAAAAATACAATAAGTCAGATTCATGGTCCATCAAACCCAGTTTTGTCAACACTGGCTGGTAGCAGTGCTTCTGGACAGGGACATTTCCCAGCTCAGCCTGGAGATGTTGAGCTGGCGATCTTTTCGCATGCGAGGCGAATGCTCTAACCCTGAGCTATGGCTCTCTATTTAAACAGGAATGTAGGAAAGCCACTTCCGAGCTGGAGAGGAGGTGGGGTTACAGGCCCACGCCCTCCCCACGCATGCAGGGGCTGACTCACAGGCCCCGCGAGAATGAGGGAATCCTCGGGCGCGTCATCTCCCTGTCCAGCCAATCGGCTGGCCAGGGAGGCGTGGCCCGGGCTATTTAGGGCTGGCGCGGCCGAGGATTTCCCTCTCTTCTTCGTTCCAGCTGCTCCGGTTTCCCACCCCTCCCGCCCTTAGGTTTGGCTCTCTGACATTGCTATGGACTTCGGTCGGTCGCCATCAAGGGGCCTGATAGGATTTTTTTCCACTTGGCAAATTGGCACCAGCCATTTGGTTTTTCGCCTACCTCGTAGCAAATCGTCACAACTTTCTTGGCATTGGGGGTTAGGCATTGGTAGGGGTATTGTTATGCAAAGGAGAGGGGGGAAGGAAGCGCCATCACCTTCCCCCAAAGCGAAGGGTAGTCCGGTAAAGGATTCCGGGGGGTGTTGCCCTGTCCGAAGCCTATGGAGGTGTGGGCCTAAGGCACGCCCCCGAGCAGTGACCCCGGGGGAACTCCTATTTGATGTACATCAGCATTGACTCCCCCTAATGGTGGTTAACCCTTGCCAGTGGCGTAGTGTGGGTTGTCAGCACCCGGGGCAAGGCAAGTAATTTGCGCCCCCTAACCCGTGGATTTGCGCCCCCTAACCCATGGATTTGCGCCCCCTAACCCTAACCCCCAGATGTTGCGCCCGGTGCGGCCGGCCCCCCCTGCACCCCCCACGGTACGCCACTGACCCTTGCCGGCCTTCATGCAATCAGGCTGAAGCTGGTTAGTCGATAGGACCAATGCCTAAGCCAATACTGCTCAATTCCTGCAATCAATAAAGTTGTGGCCTTTTCTGTGTCCTGTGTCTTTATTTTCCAAGGGGGGAGGCGAGACTCGCCACGCAAGCTGCCTTGCGCTGAGTCAGACTCTACACTGACTGGAAGAGGCTCTCCAGAGCTCCAGAAAGGATTCTCTAACCAGCCCTCAGGATTGGAAAAAAGCTGTCCGAGGCTGGCTGCTGAACCTGTGTCCTTCTGAATGGAAAGTGAATGTTCAGCCACTGGTCAGCACAACCTACTGTTGTGTTGAATGGACACTCTGCACATGCCCCAACATGGACTTTCTGTGGCCACGCTGCCCCCAACCTGGTTCTGATCAGCACACCCAGCCCTTCTGTTCCACAAAACCCACCGGTGCCTTCCTCAGCGATCTTGCCCTCCACTTCAAGTTTCATCTCAGACGAATCCCTCTTCATCTGAAAAACTTTCGTTTTCACCACCTGAGAGAAGCAGCCGTTTGCATCTGCCTATTTGGGAAGCCAGAGATTTGCAAGGTTGTTAACAATGACAACGACAATTTCTTTCTTTCTTTTCTTGTCCTAGTGTTATTATCGCTATACTACTATAAAACAAAATTATAAACCATAGCTAGAAGCCGCTGAAGCTGTTTACGAGATAAAAGTAGGATAAAACACAAGAACGTAAGCTCTGCAAACCATGCCAGTGTTTCAAACTCTGGAAGCAACTGAACAGTAAAACCATCTTTACAAATTCTAAAAACAACAAAGTTGACTCTGAATTCCAGCCCTGCCCATGACAGAAACACATTCTGAGTCTACTTCTGCAACCCAGACCTACCCAAGTCAACTGGTTCTCTCCGCAACACCACAGTGTGGAAGTGCTGCTGCAAGCCTTTAAAGCCTTTAATGGCCCAGAACCAGATTTTTTAAAGGACCACCTTGAAATATATGACCCTGCCTGGGTCTTCAGCTTGGCATCAGAGGACCTGCTCTCTAGCCCGTTGTTAGCAGATATCTGATAGATGGGTCCTAGCAACAGAGCCTGGTTGACGGTGGCACTATAACTCTGGAATTTTCTCTGGGAAACTTATCCAAATCTTTCCCTTCCCATCTTTAGACAGATGCTGAAAGTCTCTCTCCCTCCCCACCCCCTTTTTATTTTGTTTCATAGAGCACTGTGTAATTATTATTTTTAAATGTTGGTATTAATGCTGCTGTGTTTTATATTTTAAGTACTATAGTTATTTTTATTAGTGAACTTTATTTTTGAGCAAGCAAGCCACTTCTGAGGTTTCTGTGGGGCGAAAGCAAGCTGTAAAAGTCATTTAAATAAATAAACAACATCATCCCAAATTAAAAAAACAACAAAAACAACAACAACAAACCCATTTATAGAATTCAAAGAACATGGAATCATAGAAGTGAAGAGCTGGAATGGACCCCAAGGGTCATCTATATGCTATATGTAGAATGGCAGACTCTCACTCCAGGAGAAGACTTGTTGTTGCTGTTGTTTGGGGGGGGGGTGAAATAGCTGCCCGAATGTCATGATGATGGGTAGCTGTCTAATTTCAACTGGTAACTTAGTCCAGATGGATGGAGCTGCAGGACTAAAAGTCCAGCACGTTGTCACCACTGAGAAGGCTTTGGCTGTCCAAGCCTTCCTTTAGCTTCCTTTAACTCCCAGCCCTAACTGGGGACGCTGAGAATCAGACCTGAGACCTCCTGCATACAAAGGAGATGTTCTTCTACTGAGCTGCAACCCTTCCCAGCTAAGACTGTAAATCTGTATTGAGCCTAAGTTTTATTTTGGAGACTCACCTCTCCACTGAACTCTTCACATACACCCCCCAGCTCTGCCCAGGAACATGAGCTTGTGTAACCGCTGTACCGTCGGTTTGCGGCATCGTTGTATTTCCGGCAAACGCGTATCTTCACCTGTCCAGGAACGGGCATCCCATAGGTGTACCTGGAGACAGAAACAGTCATAGATAGCATTGATCAAGGGCTTATTTACACTTACTTTTCCTCCGTGCTTTGCAGGCAGGATCTATGCTTTAAATCTCTGAGTGCTCATTTTGCGGGTTATTTTTTCTCTAGAGCTTTCCCCGTGAAAACCCACTCTCTACCGCTGAATCAGAGCAAATGGCAAACCACAGAAAATCCAGATTTGTTGCATTTCAGCTTTAAAGAGCAGGTTTTTCTGGGGGAAACTCTGGGGTGTAAGAAAAACTGCTCCGACACAGAGTTGTGTGCCGGGTCAGCTTACCCATAGGCACTAGGGGTGTGGGGCACCCGGGTGCTGGGCAGTTTTTTGCACCCCAGTGCCACATATGCTAAAGACGGCCTTGGTTGTGTGAAAGTTAGTGTGGTGAAGCCCTCAGAAGGGATACAGATATATAGGGAACATTGACAAGACTGCCTTTTAAAAAAAATATCTTTATATGTATATTTTTCGTGGGTGCTTATTGTCCGGAGTTTGGTGAAGAGGTTTTCACAGGAACACAGGAGAATATGTACTAGATAGGACTTTCCATCCCTCTAGACCAATATTGTCTACTCTGACTTGTAGCAGCTTCTCTCCAGGGTCTGTGGTAGAGAAAGGGTCTTAGATACTGTTAGAATTCCTGCTCCATGATTGCAGTCATGGGATTGTTGTCTTTCACATGACGGTATATGTTGGGAAGTGACGGAGACAGGATGTTTGTGTTACTGTCTTCCGTGAAGTGGGACTATTGTCCTTTGTCCTTTTTCTCTTTGCTGTCTGATGCTAGAGAGAGAGGGAGCCATGCTGCAGTGCTCCGTGTGTGTTTATATGTAAATAAAGTAGATTAGCCAAAATGCTGAGTTGCTGAGGTCTGTCACGCAAGGTGTGCAAACTCTGCGGATCCCTAAGTGTGCCGGTGTCGGTTGGCATCGGTCGCTGTGATGTTCGGGCAGAAGAAAGCTTTTGAAGCTCCAGGAGGGAGGGAACATGCCTGTCGGGCATGTGTCTCTGCCAGCGTCCTCCTCGAGTGCAGGCTGAACTCCTGACAGATACCACATTTAGTAACCACAATGAAGTAAATTCTGAATGTGATGGATGGACTTGAAGTGATGCCAGTTTCCCAACTTCTGGTTTAAAGTCACTTAGCAGGAGTCCTGACTCACCACCTGCAGCACCCACCACCAACACCATCACCACCCCGTTGCCTCCAAAGATCTCCGTAATCCCACCACCCTCCAGGGGGCTGTACTGCTCACTTTGGGAACCACCACCCTCATCACTGCAGATAGTGACAGCAGTCACGAAATTAAAAGATGCCTGCTCCTTGGGAGAAAGGCGATGGCAAACCTAGACACCATCTTAAAAAGAAGAGATATCAACTTGCCAACAAAGGTCCGTATAGTTAAAGCTATGGTTTTCCCAGTAGTGATGTATGGAAGTGAGAGCTGGACCATAAAGAAGGCTGATCGCCGAAGAATTGATGCTTTTGAATTATGGTGCTGGAGGAGACTCTTGAGAGTCCCATGGACTGCAAGAAGATCAAACACATCCATTCTTAAGGAAATTAGCCCTGAGTGCTCACTGGAAGGACAGATCGTGAAGCTGAGGCTCCAATACTTTGGCCACCTCATGAGAAGAGAAGACTCCCTGGAAAAGACCCTGATGTTGGGAAAGATGGAGGGCACAAGAAGAAGGGGACGACAGAGGACGAGATGGTTGGACAGTGTTCTCAAAGCTACAAACATGAGTCTGACCAAGCTGCGGGAGGCAGTGGAAGACAGAAGTCCCTGGCGTGCTCTGGTCCATGGGGTCACGAAGAGTCGGACACGACTAAACAACAACAACAACAACACCCTTGTCCCACCGAGAAGTCCCACTTACACTCCACAAACAGTCACTTCCAGTTCCTCGGCCAGAATCGTGATGACCTCAGGTGCCTTCACCACAACTTTGTATTTGGGCAATACTACAGAAGGGGAAAGAAGAGGGGAGGTGAAGGAAAGCTTTGGCTGGACTTGCAAACCTCACCTCTCTAAGATTCCAAAACAGTCTGTTGCCTGTTCCTCCACTGTATTATTATTATTATTATTATTATTACCCTGCCCATCTGGCTGAGTTTCCCCAGCCACTCTGGGCGGCTCCCAACAGAATATTAAAAACACGACAAAACATCAAACATAAAAAACTTCCCTAAACAGGGCTGCCTTCAGATGTCTTCAAAAAGTCAGATAGTTGCTTATTTCCTTGACATCTGATGGAAGGGCGGGCACCACTACCGAGAAGGCCCTCTGCCTGGTTCCCTGTGACCTCACTTCTCATTATTATTTGCCCCTGTTAGGTGCGAACTCCACAAGGCAGCAGGAAAAATAAATGAAGGGATAGATACATCACGAACCCCAACCCCCTTCTGCTCAGCGTCCTGGGTGCCCAATTCCCTGCAGCCCAATTGGGACCTTTCCATCCTCCTCACCATATTCAGACACTTCAAAGGCTCTCTCCTCCCATGCATTGGTGACTTTCTGCACCTTCAGTCTGTAGGTGCCTTGGGGGGGCTCAGAGCCGAGAGGGAAGGCGAGCTGAACCAGGCCCCCTTTCAGCTCCACTTCGGTCCACTGCATCAAGCGGTTGTTCTTGGGATCCTGGAAGTCACAAGAAAGTTAAGGGTGGAGGGAATCACACAGGTTAAAAGGAGGGACTGCTGTTTCTGGCTCCAGAAGAGGACAAGGCTGGGACATATCCAGTGGTGTAATGGTCTGGGGTAGGTGAATTGGAAAGCAATTGCTATTTCTGCAGCAGGGACCACGCAAGGTCCCTGTCTCCAGAGCCCTAGGCAATAGGCATGAAAGGGGAGTATTGGGGTCAACAGTTCAGAACATAAACTATGAGATGCCACCAGCATTCAGGATCGCAGGTGGTCAAACACCTGCTACATACCCTCCAACATTTCTCCGATGAAAATATGGGTGTCCCATTCCATAATGATAATTTTTACTATTTATACCCCACAAATCTTACTGGGTTGCCCTAGACACTCTGGGCAACTTCCAACATATATAAAAATAATAATAAAAATTAAACATTTAAGAAACTACCCTTTCTTAAGAAATACAGGATTGCCTTTATATAGCTCGGGGGTAGGATAACTCCATACCCCCCAACTTTTCTCCAATGAAAAGAGAGACGTCCTAAGGAAAAGAGGGACATTCCAGGATGAAACCAGAAACTGGGACGGCTTCTCTAAATTAGGGCTGTCCCTGGAAAACAGGGACGTTTGGAGGGTCTGCTGCTACTATGTTTGCAGTAGGGATTCTGCAGCAGCTCAGAAAGGGGTGCCAATGCATAAATATTGGGGAGGCCCAGGTAAGCTCTGCCCCACATAACTGACCAGAAGACATGCCACACGCACACCATTAGAATGCGTATCAACTTTGGGGAGCCCAGCCGCCTCAGATATTTTATTGGGCGTGGAGTTGGCTTCTAGGATCCCAGAGCTGCTCTGTCAGCCCAGCAGGGGAGTTTTCTAGCCACAGGGAGCATTGGCCTGATCCAGGGGCTGCAAATCGGGGGCAGATCAACAGGCTTGCACACAGCCCTACTTCAAACCCTCCAAAGAGGGGCTTCGTTGACAATTAACCAGCAATTTCAACAGTCAGAGGGTTTGTTTGAGGAACCATGCAAACAAATTCACTCCTGAGGGGCTGGGAGAAGGGGAGGCAGGCAGGCAAAGAGAACCTCACAGCAGGCAAAGAGAACCTTTGGCAGGCAGGCAAAGAGAACCTCACAGCCTCACAGCTAGACTCCTCCTCATCACCCCATCATCACCATCATTTCTTACCTGCCCTTTGCCAGGACAAGTTACAACAAGGCCACCTACCAAGTCTGGAAGCTGGATGTGTTATAGGATATACCAGGCATAGGCAAACTCGGCCCTCCAGATGTTTTGGGACTACAACTCCCATCATCCCTGACCACTTGTTCTGTTGGCTAGGGATGATGGGAATTGTAGTTCCAAAACATCTGGAGGGCCGAGCTTGCCTACGCCTAGGATATACTGATTTAAAGAAATTGCAGATAATGTGTGCAGTTCTCTCCTCTCCTTCCAGAGGATCTCGAACCCAAAGCAATGGGGCTAAGCTAGTTTTCAGCTGAGTTGATTCTATCCAGGACCTGACTTTTCTTTATTTTAAAACGAGCTGATTAATAGATTTTTATTTTTGCAAGGGGGCCAGGGAGAAGATAAATCCTTCCTCATGTCCTTTTTCATTCGGCACAACCTCCTAAGCATCTGTACTCTAAACAACAACAACAACAGTTCTTGAATCCCACCCATCTGACCGGTTTACCCTAGCCACTCTGGGCAGCTTCTGACAAAATACAGAGGGGGGGGCTGGGGGGAATGCCTCAAACATTAAAAGCTGCCTTCAGGTGTTGACAGGGGTGGCGCTGTGGGTTAAACCACAGAGCCTAGGACTTGCTGATCAGGTTGGCAGTTCAAATCCCCATGACAGAGTGAGCTCCCGTTGCTCAGTCCCTGCTTCTGCCAACCTAGCAGTTCAAAAGCACGTCAAAGTGCAAGTAGATAAAGAGGTACCACTCTGGCAGGGAGGTAAATGGTGTTTCCATGCGCTGCTCTGGTACGCCAGAAGCAGTTTAGTCATGCTGGCCACATGGCCCGGAAGCTGTATGCCGGCTCCCTCGGCCAATAAAGCAAGATGAGCGCCGCAACCCCAGAGTCGGTCACGACTGGACCTAATGGTCAGGGGTGCCTTTACCTTTACTCAGGTGTTGACAAAAAGACACATAGTTGTTTAACTCTAAAGCAAGCCCTGCTGAGTTAAACAGAACTTGCTGACAGGTAGTTGGATGATTGTAGCCACAGTTAATAGCTAAGCCCCCTTTTTTCTGTTTGTAGCAAATATTTGCCTGAGATTATCCAAGGTAACATCGGCTGGAGAACTGCATGGCAAAATTCAGATAAATGCAAACGTCAAAGGATAGCTGCATTCTGCTTTGCACGTTGTTTCTCTGCCCCCAAACTAGCTATAGGTTATTATGATAAGAGGTGAAGATGAACTGGCCACTTACCTGGAGGTAAATCAATGGGACCTGTGGAAGCAAAAGGTAGAAGGGGGAGAGAAATCGAAGATGACAATGAATGAGAAACTACCTCAAAGGCAAATCCCACCCCACAACCTCCCCAGCAGTAATTTATGCTTATTTATTCCTTTTAAAGCTTTTCTAAACAGCTTAATACAGGGGGGAGGACCCTAGTGGTGTATACTATGGACAACATGGAAGCAATATCCATTAAAGAAAAAGAAGGAAAACTCCGTCAACTATTAATTTGATATCTGCTGGTCCCGACTCACCTAATGTTCTCTCAAGGGTAGAAGCACTCATCTTTTTCACTCGTGGAACTTATGGTTTGAAAAAATTGAGTTTATTCCCATCTCTGAAAAACTGACCCATAGAATAAGGTGCTGGCAGCGGCAATGTGGCCCCCTCAGACTTTGCACGTGTTTTGAGGCTGTTTGCGATTCATATGACCAAACAATCTTGTGTTTGGCATGTTCCTACTCAATACAATTTTATCTGGCAACACTTATGAATACCTGATATATTTTGTATAAATATGAATGTTGTATCCCAACATTCATTCATCACACTATTCATTCTTTTTGAAGCTTGATGATGATGATAATGACGCCTTTTTACTCCTCTTGCCGTTATGGTTGCTTTTATGATGTATTTTAGTTCAATGTTTTGTTTATTGCGTTTGCAAATCTTATTTTGAAACTTTTTTTTTAAATGAAACCGAAATCCAGTAAAACAACTATATAAAAGCAAATGAAGCAGCAATTCTAACAAGTAAAAGAGGGCCCATTCTTGTCCACCTCCTCTGGCCTCTTTGACTGAAACCAATTCTGCAGGATTGGCAAGGTAGCATGTCAAATGCTTCACCTGCCGCTGCAATAATGACAGCATTCCACTCAATGTGAAGTTGAGGGAGCTTTTCCTCAAATTGCCTGACAAACGTGTCACGGCAGGTGCCTGATCGTTCCAACAGCCTGTTTTCAGGGACAGGTGTCGGCAGTCCCCTCAGCACAGAGAAAAGCTCTGCTGGCCAGCTATTCAGTGATATTAAGGAGGCAGCAAAGTTGGTTTTCGACTTTAACTGTTTTCCCACTTATATTCTCACTTTGCTAAGCTGGATCAGTTTTTTAAGCTGGTTTTCAACTGAACTGAAAGTTGAAACTTTCAGCTGAGTCATTTTTCACCATAAAAAACCACCACCTAACCTTTTTAACCTAGGAAGATTGAAATTCCAAATGAACTTCTTGAAAAAAGAGGAAGCCTATCTTTTTTAAAAAATAAATAAATCTAAACTGACTTTTCCATTAACCAGATTTGTACTGTGTGGAACTATAATATAGTGGGCTTTTCTTTTTACTCCTTCCACAGAGCTGAAAACTGGTTTGGTTTGGTTTGGTTTTTAAAAAACAGAGTTTCTACCTTTAGAATTTAGCTTCCAGAGTTATGTTAGTACAGGGTTTAGCTCCCAGCATCAAGTGTCCTAGTGGTGCTCTTTTTGGTCTGAACTGATGCTTTAATTAACATTAAATAATTAAATAAATGGGTATTACCCTCTGATCACCCATCTGCATATCATACTTTGGCACTGAGAAAAACTCACTTTTTCAGTAACAGGTCGGAAACTTTCATCCAGGGTGGCAACACGAAATTGAACTGGAAAGGAAATAAGATTTTTTTTAAAAAAGCATGTTCGATTGCAGTTCTGTCCTGATGGCTTGTGACTGATTTGTAGCATGGGTGCTCTACGTGCAGATAAATATGTATATAAAAGGAATCCCCAAAATGCAGGCATTACTCAACACAAATACAAAAGGGGCCCATTCTTCATGGGTTCCCATAAAACCTGCTTAATGTGCATTCATTCTGATTGGTTTGTAGGGAGAACAGATGACATCAAAGTGAGACCTTTTGAGGAAGCAGGTTTCTTATGCAAGACTTCCCAATCAACTATCATTACATAACTTGAACTTGCTGGTGTGCAATTCAAACCCCAATGTAGTGATAATCTGGTAAGTGCCCTTTGAAGCCCCGTTCTGTTGCCCCTAGCAAGCACAGAGTATTCAATGGAAGAGGACATGCTCAGTCTCTGGTGTGTCCACGTAGAGCTGCTACAAGAACTGAAAATCATGCTGATTTATTTCGCATCTGGCAACCAATGCACCCCTTGGGTTTCAGATAGAAGAAGAAGAGTTTGGATTTGATATCCTGCTTTATCACTACCCGAAGGAGTCTCAAAGCGGCTAACATTCTCCCTTCCCTTCCTCCCCCACAACAAACACTCTGTGAGGTGAGTGGGGCTGAGAGACTTCAGAGAAGTGTGACTGGCCCAAGGTCACCCAGCAGCTGCATGTGGAGGAGCGGAGACGCGAACCCGGTTCACCAGATTACAAGTCTACCTCTCTTAACCACTACACCACACTGGCTCTGTGCATGGGCAGACAAATCTAAAGAGTCCAGGGCTAGTTAAGTCCAGTCAAAGGTGACTATGGGGTTGTGATGTTCATCTCGCTTTCAGGCCAAGGGAGCCAGCGTTTGTCTACAGACAGCTTTCCAGGTCATGTGTCCAGCATGACTAAACTGCTTCTGGCACAACGGAACACCATGAGTGCATGGAAACGCCATTTACCTTCTCGCCAGAGTGGTACTTATTTATCTACTTGCACTGGCATGCTCTCGAACTGCTAGGTTGGCAGGAGCTGGGACAGAGCAACGGGAGCTCACACCACCATGAGGATTCGAACCGCCGACCTTCTGATTGGCAAGCCCAAGAGGCTCTGTGGTTTAGACCACAGCGCCACCCGCTCCCTATATGGTAATGCATCATAGATGTCGAAAAGTGGAGGGAGGAACAAGCTGCCTCAGCCCCTTGTGGGGCTGGGGCCGAGGCAGCTTGTCCCTCCCACTGGGCATTGGAGTCAGCTGCAGGTAAGCCCCACCAACAATATACTGCCAGGTGAAGCCGCTGTCATGCTCTGTCCCCCAAACAGGCCCTGGGCAATGTGTCAATACATCGCCTAGGCATACCCAGGACACAAATTGTGGCTCATTTCAGCAGCGGAGCATATGTCCGTGCTGTCCGGGGTGGGCATGCAGGGCACAACCCCAAGGGGCATGGAGGGCACCCCTCCCTTGCGCTACAGTCCAGGGGAGAAGAGGAGCGGGGAAACTGCTGCCCACATTCCTCCTGCTCTCCACCACCAGGTCAGGCCTGACTCTGCGACTGAGCTGCTGCAGTCGGGCACAAGGCATCTCGCAGCTGAGGAAGGGCAGCGGCAGCGTTGTCGCCCACCCTCTTGCTCTCTGCCGCCGGATCTGGCCTGACCCCAGAGGCAGAGCTGTAGCCCGGCATAAGCGCCACAACCTAGGAGCAGCTTCTTCTTGCATGGATCTAGGCCCCAAAGGAGAAGCCTGTTGTGGGGGCGCCTGCTTGCACCACCCTCACAAAATTGCACCCGGAGCCACAGCCCCCACGCTACACCACTGGGCTCATTTCCCAGATGTAATGTATACTCAGTTCTGTCCAAACTATGAAAGGCTTCTGTTCTCCACCTTCTGAGAGAGTCCATTCCACTGTTTCTTTTTCCCAGAATCTCCTTCCTTGCATTTTGAACCCGTTGGTTCACACCCTACCCCTCTGAAACAGCAGCAGAAAGCAAGATTGCTCCCTCTTCCATGTGACGACAGCCCTTCAGGTATTTGAAGATGGCTCTCATGTCCCCTCTCTCCATCTTCTTGTTCGAAGGCTGAACATAGTCTGTAGAGAGCCTTGTTTACAAAGGGGATGTGGTATTTATCTAGTGGTTCTCCCTTCCCGTAACCCCAGCCTCTCACTTACCAGTCTCCCCTGGCTTGTAGATGGGCTTGTCTGTCTGGATGAAGAGCAGGGTGTCCAGGTCTTTGACCAGCACAGCTTTCCAGCTCTTGAAGCGCAGCGTATCCCCTTTTACCTCCACTGTGAGGAACGCCTCTGTGGAGCTAGAAGAACCGCTCAATTTGGGAACCTGGAGGAGGAAGGAAAAGGAATAGAGGAGCAGGCTTGGTCTGTGTATAGACTCTCATTTACCTGGAATCTAGGGGGCTCCCACTGCTGGTTTGGAAAGCCGTGTGTACACGTGACATTCTTAATCCACACCTATCCTTTTCTTAATATAGGAAATACTGCATTTTGATGTGCTTTGTGCATCTTTTTCGAAGAGAGGAGAGGAGGTGCTGGAGGGGCCATGGCTTCAGGTGTGAATTTTTGAGGGGCTTTGAAGCAGGCACCCCTATTATGTATTCAGTAGTCTGTGTTTGCCTGAGCTTGGGTCTGGACAAAGGATTATGAGCCCCTGCGTTCTGATATTCAATCACAGAACATTTCAGGTTTTGGGCCTCCGTCATTGGCCCTTAAACTCTGAGTCATGATTCACAGCTTGGAGCTTTAGACAGTCAATCACGTTGAGAGTAGGAGTGACCCAGGCCTTCGGAAATGTATATAGGCAGTTGCTTTGCCCCTGTTGTCCAGTTCTGTTAGTTCTTGCTGTTATCACTGTGTCTTGCCTCGTGGGAACCCACCTACACTTCAACCCCCATGCGGGTGCCCCCCCCAGCGCAGCATGGCCCAGTGCTCCTCTTGTGGCAGCAGAGGAACCAGCCCTCGTGAATATGAGCACCATAGCGGCTGGCATGAGGGTGCCTGCTGCAATGTGAAGAGCATGGCAACCTCGATTTAGGAGCGTAGAGCAAAATGGCAAGCAATAAACTCTCACCTGGAATGGGAAGCACCCGAACATATCCTTCTTGGTCACCAAGTCAGTGAGCAGGGTCCTGTTCTGCCCTCCATGCTCCAGAGTGATGCTCAACGTCACCGACTCATTCAGGTGGTTCAGCTGGATACAGATCTTCTCGGGCGTCTCTGTGTGGATCAAGTAGGGCACCAGAACCAAGTATTGCCTGGGAGGAGGTGGGCAGGAAAGGTCAGGGGGACCGGGAAGTGAGGACAACACCGGGGGCTCGTTGTTTTTGGTTCCTCATTATAGCCAGGGCTATTTTTTCTAGAAAAATAGGTGCTGGAAGTCACCATAAACGCCGCCCTTGTTCTCTTAGAATGGCAATGGCGCCAACTTGAGAGGTTGCCGGAACTGAGGTCCAGCAAGTTCTGGCTGAAAAAAAGCCCCAACTATAGTTATGGCCCATTAAAAGCCTTGGTGGAATTCCTCCCAACTGTTGTTTCCCCCCGTGACTATCTAGCTATCGGCAAGTCCTAGGCTCTGTGATTTAACCCACAGCGTCACCCGCTTCACACTATGACTATCTAGCTGTTGGTGCCATTGGTTAAACCACAGAGCCTAGGACTTGCCAATCAGAAGGTTGGCGGTTCTAATCCCCGCGACGGGGTGAGCTCCCGTTGCTCAGTCCCTGCTCCTGCCAAACCCAGCAGTTCGAAAGCATGTCAAAGTGGAAGTAGATAAATAGGTACCGCTCTGACGGGAAGGTAAAGGGCGTTTCCGTGCACTGCTCTGGTTCGCCAGAATCAGCTTAGTCATGCTGGCCACATGACCCGGAAGCTGTACGCCGGCTCCCTCAGCCAATAAAGCAAGATGAGCGCCGCAACCCCAGGGTCAGCCACGACTGGACCTAATGTTCAGGGGTCCCTTTACCTTTCTATCTAGCTATAGGAAAAGCCAGTGCTATTTTAATAGGTACCTGTATCACTGCCACTTATGCAGAAGTACGGGTGACGCAGTGGGGAGTTTGGCAGAGAGCATACGCACCCATGGAGCTTCTGCAGGTGTGTCCGCACTGCGCCGACCTCCTTGATGCTACTCCACTGCTCCTGCCAGGGCACCCACACTGTGCTGACCTCCCCATTGCCTTGCCCCTTCCCCTCTCTGTAAGTTGCAGCAAAACCAGCATTCAGGCATCAGGTAAGTGCTGGCTCTAGCACCCCCTGCTGTCGGCCTCCCTACCTTCTGCCTTCGCAAAGCTGTGCATGGGGATTTAAGAGAGTTGCTCTCTGGGGGATAGAGGCAGAGGTGGACTTTGCAGAAAGCAAGGAAGTGTGTGTGTGTGTGTGTGGTGGGATAACCCCTCCAGCAAGCAGCTTACGGTTCTGCGACGGACGTCGAGGTGTCCCCAGGAAGGAGGAACAGCAGCAGGAGAAAGAAGCTGGGTCCCACAAGGGTCCGGCCCTTCCCCATGGTGGTCAGGATACAGGCGATGGGCAGGCGAGGTGGAGGCTGGTTCTTTGCACCCTGTGCTGCTCCTGCCTTCGCCAGTCCAGCCCGTCTCTTTATAACTGACTCTCGTCCTCTACAAACAGGCCCCAGGGAGGAGGTGCTGGAAGTGTGGGCAGCTCTTGAGTCACAAAGAGCACACAGAATGTCCCCTGGCAAGCAAACAGGGGAGAGAGACAGAGAGAGAGAAAAGAGGTCACTGGCAGTGTTTGTTATGCAAGGCACTGTCCTGTGTTTCACCCAGAGGGAAGGGAAGGAGGAAGCCACCCTGGGTGCTGGGAAGAAGATTTATTTCAGGCCCAGGCATTCCATAACGCTATTGTTGTCCACTTGGCACAAACTGGCTGGCAGAGCATCACACATTTTATTCAGTCGTTGGCCGTTGCTCCAAACATCTGGTCCGCTTCAATGAGAAAAACTTGCCTCCCTTCCATCACAGTCCTGCCTTGAAATTCCCCGCAGGCCACTCAGGTACGGAATCCAATCCCCCCCTCTTTCCCAGCTTGTCTCAAGGCTATCCTGAGGGACAGGACTTGCCCCCCACAGCAGACATCTTTAACTTATTGTGCACTCATGACGATTTGTGCTTGTGGTGGTGTCAGAGCAGTTAGACGTGATCCGGTTTCTGTTGTCATCATTGCTAATTATTTATAAACTATTATTATTTATTAAATTTATTAGTGGCTTTTTCTTGCTCAACTCATGGTGACGTACAAGCAAGGAAGCAAGCAAACCAACAAACGAACAAAAACCCCACATAGATAGAGTAAAACAATCAGATCAAATCACACCTACTCTACAAGGCCACAGTTAAAGAGAAAAGTTTTTGCCTGGTGCCTAAAGATATATGATGATGGCACTGTGGGTGTTTTCATGGTAATTTGGTTTAAAATAGTAAAATAAGAATTCCCTGGATGCCTAGATCCAGGTCTGGGGCTCTCTCACCAAGAGAGTATTATTTTCTAAACAAATGAAACTCATAGTGGCATTTTTTTATGGGCCGATCTTGGAAGAGATCTATACAAAACAGCCCTAAGGTTTCATCAAACCAAAGGAAGTATGCAAGCTTTGTTGTTTAGTCGTTTAGTCGTGTCCGACTCTTCGTGACCCCATGGACCAGAGCACGCCAGGCACTTCTGTCTTCCACTGCCTCCCGCAGTTTGGTCAAACTTTGGTCAAACTATGCAAGCTAGGAGGCCCCTAATTTCATCAGAGAAATGTTGGAGGTTAGGACTTCAGAAGGGGCTTTCTGGATTAATACAAGCAATTTGAGCATGGAGTGGGAAGCTACACGACTTGCTCACACAGCTGAGGTACACACAAAATCATGCAGACAAGTCCTTGCACACCAAGTGCAAAACCGAACAAGTTTCTTATGTTTTGGCATTTGCAGATGATTTGATTATTTCACCCCAGTCCTTCTCAGCAAGAAAGCTAACTTTCCTGCTTAGTCGAAATAAATAAAACAAATTAAAAATTGTCCAGCAGCACCTTAGAGACCAACTAAGTTTGTTCTGGGTATAAGCTTTCGTGTGCATGCATCTGAAGAAGTTTGCATGCACACGAAAGCTTATACCCAGAACAAACTTAGTTGGTCTCTAAGGCGCTACTGGACAATTTCCTGCTTAGGATTCACATGGTGGAAGAGAGGGAATAAAAAGCTTTGACAGCCCTTCCTCTCAAGGTGAGGGGCTATGACCAAGTTAAACCTGCAAAACTGTGGTCTTAACTCCTTCATGCATTAACTAGAGCTAAGCATTCTGGATACAGGAGGTCAATATTTATCCTGTAGGCACCAGGTGAGCCTTCCTGAAGAGAGCATTTCACAACAAGGTAACCCCTACTGAAAAGGCTGGTTCCCATGCTGCCACCCTCTGGACCTCCCATGCATATTATGTACCTCTCAGTATGTAGAACCCCAAAGCAGTTTGCCTAAATTGCAGCAACCTACTTGGGAAAACAAAAACAAAATGCCACACTCAAATCCAAAAAATTACAAAGGAATACATTAGTAAAAACAGAGAGGCCATCAATAAAACATTTGATAAATATCAATAAATAACAGGACAATGTAATGAATCTTGTGAGCCTGGGAACACCTGCCTAAATAGATAGGTCTTTAAGGAGATGTTTACATCACTTGGGAAGACAGGTGAACTAATGCCAGTGTATTAGAAGAAGAAAAGATCACCAGTGTTGAAGTGATGATTCTTCAACACCAACTTCATTGGACTGGTCATGTTGTGCAGATGGCTGATGATCGTCTTCCAAAGCAACTACTCTATTCCAAACTTTAAAATGGAAAGCGTAATGCTGGCGGTCAACAAAAGAGGTTTAAAGACTTTCTCAAGGCAAATCTAAAAAAATGTAGTATAAACACTGACAACTGGGAAACACTGGCCTTTGAGTGCTCCAGTTGGAGAACAGCCTTTACCAAAGGTGTCCTGGACTTTGAAGACACTCGAACTCAGGACGAAAGGGAGAAAAAAAAGAAGAAAGCACACTTGGCAAACCCTGACTGTGATCAACTCCTGCTCGGAAACCTATGTCCCCACTGTGGAAGACATGTGGATCCAGAATTGGCCTCCACAGTCACTTACAGGCCCACTGTTAAAACCGTGTTTATGGAAGACAATCTTACTCAGCTACAAGTGATCACCAAAGAAGAAGAAGATAGCTTGTCACTGTTTCTGCCTCATGAGCAGCTCACAGAAGGCAGTTGGACCATTGGCCATGTTGCCTGGGGCAGAGGAGAGTCCAATAATAGCTGGAGTGCCATAGCGACCAGTTTTGGGATGGAAGGGGACTCTCAAATAAGGCATCCTCTGCACACACCCTCAGCCTAGATGAGGTGGGCATGTGATTCTCTCCCACTGTCTGAGTTCTCTATCCAAAGTGATAAGTTTTCCTAAGGTTAGACATTTTAATGTGGGGATCATTGAACCTGCTAACAGTGTCAGGGCTGAGCTAACAGTTTCATTTCCAATTAGTGAGCATCCCATAACTTTCTGCTGAAATCCTGCAGCTTTTTATACAGCAAATGTTCTGGGATGATGGTGATTCATAGAATCAAAGAAGAAACAATGAAAGTAGAGGAAGAGGGGGAAAGTGAAGGAGAAAAAAGAACATCAACAGCTCACATGAAGGATACAACAATAATCAACACACCCATATAACTCAATATAAACCATCCAGATGTCTCAACAGGTGTAACTACAGGTGGGCAGCCAAATTTGGCCAAATGGAGGTTTAAGATGTTTTTGAATAAGTTGTTAAATGAACGAAACATGATATCAAAGAAATCTGCCATCTGTCTTTCCTGGTGCAGCTGAGAGAAGAATGCAAACAGTTGAACATGTCCATCAAAAGAGAACATTTCCTCATTCCCACAAAGGATGGACTGGGGGAAATGGCAAGTGCCAGGTATTTCTCCAATTTGGATGCCTCTGCGGGGTTTGGCCAGGTGCTGTTTGCCAAACAAAGCATAAGGCTGTGTTGCTTTAACATGCCCTTTGGAGCACGCAGCTTAAGGGACTTTCATTTGCATTGTGCTCCATTTGTGAAGTACATCTCATGAAGGTTCAAGCAAACATCTCAGCACCCAAAGGGACATTGGTGTGTGCGCAGTGAGGTGGCCAGGTTTGCGGATGTGGGTCATTAAAAGAAAACGAGATTGTGAAGGACCTCTCCAAGCTGCAGTAAAATGGCCAATGCAATTGGGTATGAGCAAGTGTAAAGAGATGCATGCCAGTGCAAAAATAATAATTTAATTTCACATATACATTCATGGGGCTTGAACTGGCTGTGACTGACCAGGAACAAGAGCTTGGAGTCATAGCGGATAGATCAATGAAGATGTCGACCCAGTGTGTGGCCACTGTGAAAAAGGCAAATTCCATGCTAGGGATAGGGATGCGGGTGGCGCTGTGGGTTAAACCACAAAGCGTAGGACTTGCTGATCAGAAGGTCGGTGGTTCGAATCTCCACGACGGGGTGAGCTCCCATTGCTCGGTCCCTGCTCCTGCCAACCTAGCAATTTGAAAGCACATCAAAGTGCAAGTAGATAAATAGGTACCACTCTGGCGGGAAGGTAAATGGCATTTCCGTGTGCTGCTCTGGTCCGCCAGAAGCGGCTTAGTCATGCTGGCCACATGACCCGGAAGCTGCACGCCGGCTCCTTCAGCCAATAAAGCGAGATGTTGGTCACGACTGGACCTAATGGTCAGGGGTTCCTTTACCTTTACCTTTACCTTTACCTTTATGCTAGGGATCTTTAATGAATTAAAACTGCTATCATAATGCTGCTATGCAAATCTATGGCACATTCTGACAGCCACCAGCATCCATGTCAAGAGAATGGCCAAAATCTGGGCTGTGCGTCTTCCATGATGCGGTCCCAGGCGAGTCAAGTGACCCACGTGAGAGTGCAGAGCCCTAAAACGGGATATCCTGATTTAATTGGGAGAGTAGAGAAGAAGAAGAAGAAGAAGAAGAAGAAGAAGAAGAAGAAGAAGAAGAAGAAGAAGAAGAGGAGGAGGAGGAGTTTGGATTTGATACCCCGCCTTTCACCCCCCTTCAGGAGTCTCAAAGCGGCTAACATTCTCCTTTCCCTTCCTCCCCCTCAACAAACACTCTGTGAGGTGAGTGGGGCTGAGAGACTTCAGAGAAGTGTGACTGGCCCAAGGTCACCCAGCAGCTGCATGTGGAGGAGCGGAGACGCGAACCCAGTTCCCCAGATTACGAGACTACCGCTCTTAACCACTACACCACACTGGCTCCTAAGGGGATATGTAACAGGATATTTTCGGTTTTGGGTCGCTTCTTGCCAAACTGCTGTCCAGAATTTAAACACCTATGGGCAGTCCCACCATATGTGGGTAAAGGAGCAATTTTCATCTGACAAATCCTGGGAGGGGGGTGGAATGAATGAGGCAATAAAAAATCGCTGAACGTGCTGCAAAGCCCTCCCTTGCAACAGAGCCAAATCCAAAATGACTGGACTTTGTGACCATCTTGTGCTTCCAAAACTGTGGAAGTTGCGAAATTGTCTTAGCAAACTTGTGTGGGCTGTATTTACTGTACATCCATTGGACTTTCTGTAGCCTTGAGCCCTGGCAGTCCTTGAGAGTGATAAAGGGACTTGGAGCGCTTGTCTGTCCCAATGAATTTCTTTCTCTTTCTCTCCCCCCCCCTACTCCACCCTCGCAACCTCTCACACACACACCTGTGTTCTTTCTGGGCCTGCATCAAACTTTATCATGGCCTCTCAACCCGTATCAGCCGGCTGGTTGAAGTTCCCAAGCCAACCCTCCGTTCAAGGTGAAGAGCTTGGTGGCAGGACAAGGTCCCAGGTTCATTCCTGAGAGGCACCTGGGAATAGAGCACAGCCACGTCTTACATGGGGATTTGGTTCCATGGGTTTTGTGTATCATGTACTGTATACATGGAAATTCCATATACCCAAACTTTTGGAATTGCCCCATGGCTAAGCAGGAAGGGGTTGGGAGCATAACATCCTCTCTCGCCCTGACCTAGCCCCTGTGATCCACGCGACGGTCACCTCCAGACTGGATTATTGTAACTCGCTCTACGTGGGGCTGCCCTTGAGACTGACCCAGAAACTCCAGCGGGTGCAGAATGCCGTGGCGAGACTCCTTACGAGGTCTTCGCTGCGAGATCACATTCACCCGGTGCTATACCAGCTGCACTGGCTCCCGGTGGAGTACAGGATCAGGTTTAAGGTGCTGGTTTTAACCTTTAAAGCCCTATATGGCCTAGGACCCTCGTACCTACGGGACCGCCTCTCCTGGTATGCCCCACAGAGAAACCTACGGTCTACAAATAAAAACATCTTGAAGGTCCCAGGCCACAGAGAAGTTAGGCTGGCCTTAACTAGAGCCAGGGCTTTTTCGGCTGTGGCTCCGATCTGGTGGAACGCTCTGTCACAAGAGACCAGGGCCCTGTGGGACTTGACATCTTTCCGCAGGGCCTGCAAGACAGAGCTGTTCCACCAGGCCTTTGGCCAGGGCACAGCCTGACTCCCTCCCTCGGCAATCTTCGCGGAGCTCTGGCCCAATGGTTGCCAGTGGCCTGAATTAATTAATTTTATAATGAATGATATAGTATACTTTTGTACTGTTTTGTACTGTTTAATTGTTGTTAGCTGCCCTGAGCCCGGCCTCGGCTGGGGAGGGCGGGATATAAATAAAATTGTTGTTGTTGTTATTATTATTATTATTATTATTATTATTATTATTATTATTATTAAATAATAATTAATAATAACAATAGTTAATAATAATAATAATAATAATAATAATAATAATAATAATAATAATAATAACTAAAGTTTTATTTGTGCCTCACCCTTCCCAGTTCAGAAAACTGGGATCAGGGTGGCTAACAACAAATTTAAAACATTTAATTGATGCAACCAAAAACAGCATAAAATGCAGTATAAAACGTGAATAACAATAAATTCAGAATTCAAAAATCAGTTTAGGGAGGGAATCCATCCAATAAACATTGGATGATCACCAGGGCTAGCTGGAGACCAGGGGAGAATTAGCTGTGGGATCCCAGAGCGGGTAATCTTCATAAAAAGGGGAGGGGGAGGGTAGGAAGAGGAATAAAAGATCAGGCTAAGTTCAAATTGAAAGCCATGCAGAATAGCTCTGTCTTACAGGCCCGATGGAAAGAGGTTAAATCCTGAAGGGTCTTAGTCTCATGGGACAGAGCATTCCACCAGGTCGGAGCCATCACTAAGAAGGCCCTGGCCCTGGTGGAGGATAATCTGACTTCCTTAGGGCCCAAACTATGATTAATCATGGACCTTAAGGGCCTCTGCGGGGCAGACCAGGAGAGGCGGTCCCATAAATACGATGGCCCTAAGCCACAAAGGGAGGAGGAGGAGGAGGAGGAGGAGGAGGAGGAGGAGGAGGAGGAGGAGAAGAAGAAGAAGAAGAAGAAGAAATTGTTATTTATATGCCACCTACCTGACTGGTGGCTTCCAACAAATTAAAACATCAAGCACAGTAAAAACATTAAACAGTAATAACTTCCCTGTACTGGGCTGCCTTCAGATGTCTTCTAAAAGTCAGAAAGCTGTTTGTTTCCTTGACATCTGACAGGAAGATGTTCCACTGGGCAGGTGCCTGGTTCCCTGTAACCTGGCTTCGAGGGAACCAGCAGAAGACACTCAGAGCTGGATCTCAGTGTCTGGGCTGAACAATGGGAGTAAAGGTGCTTCTTCAGGTATACAGGGCCAGGGACATTTGGGGCTTTAAAGGTCAGTACCAACACTTCAAATTGTGCTTGGAAATGTACAGGGAACCACAGTAGATCTTTTGGGACCTGTGTATATAGTCGTGCCTATTTCCATCCAAGAAATGTTGAAGGGTATGAGATTGTGCCACGATGTCTCATGAGAGCACCCCAGAGTTAGTGTGCTGAGTGGGCCTTGCCCGCCTAGGAAAGTGGAGAGCTTAAAAGCTCTTTACGTACCTGGTGGATCTGGTGCAAAAAGCGCTTTTTAGCTCTCCGTCTTGCTTGCATTTAACGCGCGCAATTTCAGCTAGCCCGCCTACAGTTGCATATAGCTGAAATCAGACAAGTTAAATGTGCATGTTCATCTCCACGTTATTTGCCAATGGGTTTTTTCTGCCATGGAAACAAAGAACATGCCTTTGAGCGCTGAACTTGTGCTATATTCCCCTATATTTCCAGAAGTGGTTTTTTATGTCGTGAGGAAGTTCAAATATAGTATGGAAATTAACTGTGAGCCAAACGTTGAGAAAACAGAATTACCGTATTTTCGCTCTATAAGACGCACCAGACCACAAGACGCACCTAGTTTTTGGAGGAGGAAAACAAGAAACAAAATATTCTGAATCGCAGAAGCCAGAACAGCAAGAGGGATCGCGGCGCTGCGAAAGCAGCGATCCCTCTTGCTGTTCTGGCTTCTGGGATAGCTGCGCAGCCTGCATTCGCTCCATAAGACGCACACACATTTCCCCTTACTTTTTAGGAGTGGAAAAGTGAGTCTTATAGAGCAAAAAATACGGTAGCTGCTGTGTGAATGCAAGCCTAAGTGCTGAAACCAATGAGTTTGAGATTGCGGAACTTTACTTTGCCAGAGAAATGTCCCATCCTTTGACCACAAGGTTTTGCAAATGCTCTGAATGGACTTCCCCATCAGTATTTCCTGGCAATGGCCACCTCTGGTTGAGGATGCTTGTGTGACCAATAGACTAAATTTGACGAGGCTAAATAATTTCCGCAGCATTAATTCAATAGAAGTAGCCATTGTGTATGCCCCTGCTTTGTTCAATTAATTACCCAATTAATTAATTAAATCTATATCCTGCCCTTCCTCCCAAAGGAGCCCAAAGCAGTAAACAAATATATTCATCATCATCATATGTAAAACATTTTACGTTTTATAAAAACGGTCAAGCAACAAAAATGAAATTTAAGAGCAGGTGTGGTTGGAGAAATTGAAAGGGGGTTCCTAGACTGGGGGTATCCTTCCCAGAAACCCAAACAAAAAGGATGCAGGCTCCAAGTGAAAAGTTAGGTCTTTATTGAAATACAAAGGTGCGTAGGGACAGCCTCAAAAATACAGAGGAGGCTGTAAAGAATCCCATCCAAAGCAATGTTTTTATACACTTCCAGATCACACACGTGATTACTATTCACCAATCAAAAGATCACAGCATTCCTAATAGATGCAACCCAATGTCATCTCCTTGAACCAACCAAAATCACCTGGCTCTTTAGATCAGCCCTTACCATAATATCATGCGATGACAAACTGGAACGTGTCCAGAGGAGGGCAACCAAAATGGTCAAAGGCCTGGAAACGATGCCTTATGAGGAAAGGCTAAGGGAGCTGGGCATGTTTAGCCTGGAGAAGAGGAGGTTAAGGGGTGATATGATAGCCATGTTCAAATATATAAAAGGATGTCAGATAGAGGAGGGAGAAAGGTTGTTTTCTGCTGCTCCAGAGAAGCGGACACGGAGCAATGGATCCAAACTACAAGAAAGAAGATTCCACCTAAACATTAGGAAGAACTTCCTGACAGTAGGAGCTGTTCGACAGTGGAATTTGCTGCCAAGGAGTGTGGTGGAGTCTCCTACTTTGGAGGTCTTTAAGCAGAGGCTTGACAACCATATGTCAGGGGTGCTCTGATGGTGTTTCCTGCTTGGCAGGGAGTTGGACTCGATGGCCCTTGTGGTCTATTCCAACTCTATGATTCTAAGATTCTATGATTCTATGACATATAACCACTTATTCTTTCTTTCTTTAGACTTTGACTAATTTTCCTATTCATTAAATGCCTCCCAATATCCTCTTTCATCTGTCTACAAAACAATTCAAGATGAATCGTAATTGCCATGCCTAGCCGATTCTCCTTCCATGCATACAGCGGTCACCATAGATCCCAACAGATTGTTCTTTTCAGTGTTCTGGAATGGACATTTGCTACCTGCAGTACCTAAAAGCAGCTAGTTCTGAAAGCAGGCAGGAATGTGCCAGGCGTTTCGATTTAGCTAGGCCATAGGCTCAAAAGAAAATGGAATAATCAAAATGGTTGTTGTTGTTCAGTCATTTAGTCATGTCCGACTCTTTGTGACCCCATGAACCAGAGCACGCCGAAGAACTGATGCTTTTGAATTCTGGTGCTGGAGGAGACTCTTGAGAGTCCCATGGAGTGCAAGAAGATCAAACCTATCCATTCTTAAGGAAATCAGCCCTGAGTGCTCACTGGAAGGACAGATCCTGAAGCTGAGGCTCCAAGACTTTGGCCACCTCATGAGAAGAGAAGACTCCCTGGAAAAGACCCTGATGTTGGGAAAGATGGAGGGCACAAGGAGAAGGGGACGACAGAGGACGAGATGGCTGGACAGTGTTCTCGAAGCTACCAACATGAGTTTGATCAAAATGGTACAGTTTGTGAAATTCTTATTTTCTCCATCAGGGTAACCAAATCATGTGTCTGGCCAGACCTGCCAAAGGAGAAACGCTTTCAGGAGGCGTCTAAAACAGTACAATGATTCTAGTCCAACCCCCTTCAATCACAGAATGGAGATAAGGCAGGCAATTATAGAGGTGCAAGTACAAAAGGGGTAAGGCGATCTCTTAAGTAAATAAACTCCAGCCTGATTTTAGCCTGATGAAGAGATTTGGTGCAACCAAAAGCTTGCATACTCTTTAGTAACATTTTGGTTGTTCTGAAAAGGTATATATATATTTCAAAGTATTCATTTAAACAACCTTAAATCAATGACTTACCTTCTTCTCTTTTCATGGTTCATTTTGCATACCATACATCCCTGCATATTTTACATGAACTAAACCGTTCCGGAATCCATTGTTACATCCATCAAAACTTATTTACACTGTTGAATTTATCTTAATGCTACCAGCGTTTTTAAATAAATACAATTTTCACCCATATATTCAGGGAACATTTTCCAGTCTTCTTTTTGATAGGAGTCCTTTTTGTTAGGGATAATTCAGAGGGAAATTCCCAGGTGTCAAAAAAGACTATTTATGTATGCTACTACTGTGGTCCGTGTTTTGTTAGCCCCAAAATGGAAAACGAGCGAGGTCCCAGCTAAAGAATAATGGCAACTTAAACTGATGGAATACAGGCAGCTCACAGATTTAACTTACAGAATAAGAGAACAAGAAGAATATCTGTTTAAAGAAGACTGGTCGTTTTGAAAAAGTTGATGCCCTGATAATTATGGATTTTGGAAACTTACGTTTTCTGTAATGCGTGGATGCTGATGCTTTTCCGCTAAACAAACTCTGGAATTCTTCAAGTGCAATCCTATGCAAAATACTTGATTAGGTTGTGTTGAATTTGAAGGGTACGTAGGTCTTGCAAAACAATCTTGCAAAACAATATATAAATGTATATATTAGACTTATTACAAAAGCTCCTTACCAGCCTCAGGAGGAAGGGAAGGGCAATAAATGCTTTAAACATAAACTGCTTAATGCCTTAGTGACAGATACAAGGGAGTTAACTGGCTCTGACTTCAGCCTTCCTGGCATTTGTGGGGAAAGGTCACTGAGTCAGCCAGGTACGTGCCTTTTCTTGGGCATCACCTGAGGATGAAGATGCAGCTTTCGCTAAGAGGTGGGTTGTGAAAGAGAGAGGGGCAAGGAAGGAGAAAGGAAAAAGGGTAGCAGAACTGAAAGCAAATGAAAGATCGGGATACAAGAATTAAAAACTAAAACCCTGCCAAACAGCAACAGTTGCATGGCTGAAATGGGCCTAGCACTGGACATTGCAGTCTAAAGGGATGGTGGAATAAGGAATGGCAAGTGTAAAGGTAAAGGTAAAGGACCCCTGACTGTTAGGTCCAGTCGCGGACGACTCTGGGGTTGTGTGCTCATCTCGCTCTTTAGGCCAAGGGAGCCAGCGTTTGTCCACAGACAGCTTCCGGGTCCTGTGGCCAGCATGATGAAGCCTCTTCTGGTGAACCAGAGCAGCGCATGGAAATGCCGTTTACCTTCCTGCTGGAGTGGTACCTATTTATCTACTTGCACTTTGACGTGCTTTCAAACTGCTAGGTGGGCAGGAGCTGGGACAGAACAATGGGCGCTCGCTTCGTTGCAGGGATTCGAACCGCCAACCTTCTGATTGGCAAGCCCTAGGCTCAGTGGTTTAGACCAGTCGCAGTAAAAGTCATGGAGTATAACAGACAATTTATATCTAAAGTGTCATTTTCAGTTATTTGGTTTTCATTTGTTGCATTTGTTTTGTGACAACAGGGAGCTGCCCTATCTTGCCCCACCCTGAATCTCCACCCTCCATTATGAACTGATATCATGCCTAATCATTTTTGGCATTTAGCGTGAAAAGGCATAAATTATCTGGAGACAAATGGTTATAAGAAATTGTAACCATAGTCACAGGTCTGTAAATCTACCCACATGTGCATTGTAATGGTTAACTAAACACATCTATTAGGTTTGTTATTGCTTCTGTGATAGCTGCGCAGCCTGCATTCGCTCCATAAGACGCACACACATTTCCCCTTATTTTTTAGGAGGTAAAAAGTGAGTCTCATAGAGCAAAAAATACGGTAATTCCAATCTGCTGTGGCGGGACTGGACCCAGCAGTCAGTCACATCAGGCACCCCACCCTGATATGCTGTTTCCCTGCAACTTCCCAGAGTTCAGGTAGGCAGGACTACATGGAGAAAGGAGTAGGAAAACGACAAAAGTCCAGTTGTGTGAGCAAAATTAGCCTACAGACAGCAGCTTGGGTGATTTCTGCCCTTCAGCTGCCATTGGGCTTATCTTTATACCATTCTACCTGGAGGCATTCCAAATTTCAGAGAGCTAACATAACATTGCTGGGAACAACCAAAGTCCTCTTACCATCGCCAGTGTTGTGATGCTCAAAATGTTCATGCCTGTGTGCACTTTGCTAAAACTCTGCTCTCTGAGCCAGAGAAGCAAATTGGCTAATGGCACCGGATATGTACAGGATGTGCATGCGTCAGAGAGGATTGGGGTCGGCTAGGGGTCTCTGCTGTGCTCCACGGTGGAGCGGGGAATGGAGGACATACGAACTCTACTTCTCTCTATGATCCATGGTGAGATAATGCAAATTACTTCTGGAGCCTCTCCAGCTTCCTTAAGTCTCCACTGACGGCTTACACTGCATTTACTCCTGGCAACCACCCAAGACAGATCAGGAGTGGCTGAAAGGAGAAATAATTCAGCCAATAGGAAAATGTGCTCTGGTCCATACTGCCTGTTGTTGTTGGGTAGGTCCAGGGCTTTTTTCCTGGGGGAAACCCACCAGAACTAAGTTCCGGCGCCTCTCGGGTAGGTTCTGGAACCTCTCAGGTGAGTTCCAGCACCTCTTATGTGGGTGCCATTGCCATTCTAAGACAAAAAGGGAGGCGTTCATGGTGAGTTCCGGCACCAGTGTGGTGTAGTGGTTAAGAGCAGTAGACCCATAATCTGGTGAACCGGGTTCGCGTCTCTGCTCCTCCACCTGCAGCTGCTGGGTGACCTTGGGCCAGTCACACTTCTCTGAAGTCTCTCAGCCCCACTCACCTCACAGAGTGTTTGTTGTGGGGGAGGAAGGGAAAGGTGAATGTTAGCCGCTTTGAGACTCCTTCGGGTAGTGATAAAGCGAGATATCAAATCCAAACTCTTCTTCTTCTTCTACCTCTTTTTCTGGAAAAATAGCACTGGGTAGGTCTCTGATCCGATCTGGGAAGTCAAATCTTTGCTCAGTCTTCTGAGCAGTTTTGACTGGGAGTGGCCACCAAGACCATATAACAACAGTCCTGAAACACCTTCATTGGCTCCCAGTACGTTTCCAAGCACAATTCAATGTGTTGGTGCTGACCTTTAAAGCCCTAAACTGCCTCGGCCCTGTATACCTGAAGGAGCGTCTCCTCCCCCATTGTTCAACCTGGACACTGAGGTCCAGCTCCGAGGGCCTTCTGGCGATTCCCTCACTGCAAGAAGTGAGGTAACAGGGAACCAGGCAGAGGGCCTTTTTGGTAGTAGCACCCTCCCTGTGGAATGCCCTCCCATCAGATGTCAATGAAGTAAACAACTATCTGTCTTTTAGAAGACATCTGAAAGCAGGTGTGTTTAGGGAAGTTTTTAATGTTTGATGTTTTATTGTGCTTTTAATATTCTGTTAGGAGCTGGCCAGAGTGGCTAGGGAAACCCAGCTAGATGGGCGGGGTATAAATAAATTATTATTATTATTATTATTATTATTATTATTATTATTATTATTATTATTATTATTATTATTATAGCAGCAGTTACAGCTGATGGGTGGTGGGAGAAATCCAACCATCAGGGACTCAATTTAAGCTCTTGGTTGTTTCTTTGAAACCCTGCCCTGCCCACATCAGATGTTTTGTGACTTGCCCAAAATGGACTTGTGGCCCACAGGAGAAGGCCTGGCAAACCAAGTCTGGCTCACCGGCCAGAGGCTTCCAACCCCTGGTCTATGCAGAAGTGGGGACCATGCCAAACCAGATGCCCAGGCACTGAGCTTTGGCCCTCTGCTTTAATAGGAACATAGCAAAGTGCCTTATACTATCCATCTGTCCAGCTCAGTATTTTCTGGACTGACTGGCAGTGGCTGTCTAGAGCTGGAACTACACTCACCTTTTAAAAGTTATTAGAACGATATTAGAAATATCATTGTAAAACGTCAAGGCAGCAAAAGTCCCCTTTGGTTTCGTTTCCCTCCCTGGTTTCTGGTTGCTCTGCAGCGCCCTCTGGTGTCACATTTTAATAACACATCATGAATGTTTTATTTAAAAAAGTTGCATGGTTATATTGTTATCAGAATAATTCCTTAACTCCTTTTTAGCATTAAAAACCCTAAGTGTAGATCTACACCAGGATTTCAGGCCAGGAACATCCATAGCGCTACCAATTTCCTATGATTGTAAGTTGATTCAAACTTTTCTTAACATTATCTTTATCTTGTATCATTACCAGAAAAGAAATAGAGATCGGATTTGCTTTTGAGAAACCTATTCTGGGTCTTAGTAATCACAGTGTCCTATTCTAAGTGCTCGCAGACTAACTGTTGAAAAACAGTATGCTATTGAGGTGGTTCATTCCAGAGCTTTTACCCAAACAGGTGAAGTGGCACAAATATTTTGGGTGTTGTTGAATGGTTTCTTTAAATGTAAAGGTTCATCATTGTTCCACTCCATGTGTATGTCTTTAAGGGGCCGGAGCAAGGGCCAGAGCAAACTAATGAGACCCAGCTTTACAGCTGTGAAACATAGCAGGTGCTGCTGAGTTGTATTTGATTAAGGTGTGTCAGCATCTGGGTGTAGTATATAAGGAGCAGCACCTAGCTCTCCCATTACCCTGGGGGATGGGTTGGTGGTTGGGTCATGTTTGTTTGTTAATATATTTAGTGTAAATGGAGTTTTTGTTTTTCTTATTAAAACCTTCTTTAAGTACTTTTTGAGTCCTTTCTTTTTAATGCATGGTCTCCCCAGCAAGCTCTCTGCAGCGTTACTATACTGCGAAAAGCCAACATCTTTGGTTATGGGCCTAGCTGCTGAGTGGATGACTGCATATTTTTGGACTCAAAGGTTTGAAAACTCCTTCTCCTGTTAGCGTAGTTTTTGTGGGTCTGGAAGAGTTCCAGAATGGTTGACCGGGTTTCTGAAGCTGAGAAGGCTCTGGTCTTCCCACAGCTGACAGATGAGAACTATAGTTTATAGTCTTTTCGGGTGGAGGCGCTTTTGACCTCTAGAGAAGTATGGACCTATGTAACTGATGACCCTCCTAACCCTGTAACTAATGCTTGGTCGAAAGGAGATGCAAAAGCCAGGGCGATAATTAATTTGGCAGTCAGCGACCAGCAAGTAGTCTATATAAGAAATAAGAAAACTGCCAAAGAAATGTGGGACAGTCTTGCAGCAGTGCATGTTAGAAAAGAGTCAGCGTCTGCATTGACGTTTTTCAAGCAGTTGTACCAGACGAAGTTGCAGCCTGGTGGTGATTTGGCAGCACACTTGATACGCGGCGAGTTAATTCAAAGGGACATGGAGATACCTGATATTCAGTATATTTTTATCATTCTATGTTCCCTTAATGAGGACTTTGATGGTATAGCTAGCCAGATAACTGCCGTTCCACCAGCACAATTAACTGTGGAAGGGGTAACGGCAAGATTAATGGGCGAATTGGATAGAAGGGAGGCTTGTGCCATAAGCACTCCTGTTTCCAGAAAGAATGAGGAACGCCATATGCAAACCTGTGGTGATACAACTGCATTTAAAGCTGCAAAGCGTTGTTGGTTCTGCAATAAGCAAGGACATTTTGCAAGGGACGGCAGATCCAAAAGAAAGCAAAGTTCTCCCAAGCCTGTTTCTGTTCGTCAATCACGGTCGTCAGCCCAACAGCCGGCATCGTATAGTAGAGACAGAAACGAGCCGCGAGCTTTTCACGCTCGGACTACAGATTGTAAAAGAATTAAAGACGCCAAGTGGAAGTCTTTTGTTATCGACTCAGGAGCATCTCAGCACAGATAGGAAAGAAACTGAGCCATTTGAGCGTGTACATTGTGATTTAGTTGGGCCACTCCCACCATCATTAGGAGGTTCAAAGTACTGGCTTACCCTGATAGACCAGTATAGTAGATATTGTTGGACTTATGCAATAGCTGAGAAGTCCCAAGCATTTGAGAAGTACAAGGTTTTTTGCAACTGGGTAAAAACGCACTTTAACAAACCTATTAAGAACCTGTTTTCTGACCGGGGCGGGGAATTTGTTTCTGAGGATTTTGAGAAATTCCTGGAAGTGCAGGGGACTACTCATGAGTTATCTTGCGCCCGAAGTCCCTGGCAAAATGGGCTTGTTGAAGTTGTGCAGCGTGACTTGCAGGCAGGGGTTAAAACTTATCTGCACAATGCTAATCTGCCCAAAGTCTTTTGGGCTGAAGCGCTTAATGCTTTTTGCCATGTTAGAAATCGCAGTTATCATTCTGGTTTAGATGTCACCCCCTATGAGAAGCTGTTTAAAAAACGCCCTAATCTGAAATACCTACGCATTTGGGGTTCAGATGTAATTATGCATTATCCCGCTAAGCAGAAATTGGGTGAACGTAGTGTTCAGGGGAAATTAATGGGCTACCAGCAGGGGGCGTACAGAATTTACATACCAGCAACTGGCAAATTTCATATTACCAGAAGCATGATACAAACTGTAAATTGGAATGGAGTTGCTGTTTTCCAAGATACTGATGGTATAAATGATACTGAGGAAGAAGAGGGAGAAGCAGCAGCAGCAGCAGGAGAAAATGGTGCTTCTGAATTAATAGAAAAAGACAAAAAGCCTGTTGAATCTGATAATTTGTTTGATGATTTAAAGTCACAGGCACCTGAGGGGAGGTTAGATTCTCTTGAGTTTTCTGACTGTGAGCTTAGCCTACAGGCACCTCTTCAGTCTGACAATGATGATTTACAATCTGAAACTAGTAGTTTACATAGTCCCATTAAGTCTGAGGAGTCTGACTCTCCTTCCGGACTGAGACGTTCAGATAGAAAGAAACAGAAGCCACAACGATTTGCAGATGAACATTTTAATACTGTGTATGCCAATAAGGCGGTTTTTGAGCCAAAAAGCTACAATGATGTTCAGAATTTACCTAAGCATCAAGCTGTAAATTGGTATAAAGCTATGAACTCTGAGATAGCTTCTTTAAAAGAACATAACACTTGGTCTCTTGTACCACAAACCCCAGATATGAGACTTATTGATTCAAAATGGGTTTATAGAGTTAAAATGAATGACAAAAATGAAGTTGTAAGGTACAAGGCAAGACTAGTTGCTAGGGGTTTTCAACAAATTCCAGGCGAAGGTTATGATTTGTGCTATTCACCAAGTGTAAAATATGAAACAGTTAAGCTTTTGTTAAAAGATGCATCACAACGTGGACATTCTGTTTATCACCTAGATATAAAAACTGCATATTTGTTTGCAGATTTAAAAGAACAAATTTTTATGCGTGTCCCTGAAGGCATAGACGCTGCTGAAGGTTTGGTATGCAAATTAAATAAATCCCTTTATGGTCTGCACCAAAGTGGAAGGAATTGGCACCAAACTTTAGCAAAAGAATTGCTAGATATTGGTTTTTCACAAGGAAAGGCAGACAATTGTGTGTTTATAAAGGAAAGGGCAAACTCTGTAACAAAAATATGTGTGTATGTAGATGATGTGTTAATTTCTACAAAAACTAAACAGGAATATGAACAGGTAGTTTCACAGTTACAGAAGAAATTTGATGTGGTGGAATTAGGCACAGCTAAAAATTACTTATCCATGCAAATTGAGAAAGGCAAAAGTGGATCTTTTCTGGTTCATCAAACTGCAAAAATTGATGATCTAGTTGAAATACTACGTTTAGAAAATGCAAATGGGAAGGAAACACCTATGGTGTGTGGTTTCACCTTTACAGGTGAAGATAAGCCATTTCCTAACAAAACTTTGTATCGTTCTGCTATAGGCAAGCTAAATTTCATTCAAAGAATCTCAAGACCAGATATAACTTATGCTTTTTACTTTCTTGCAAAATTTGTGGAAAAGCCCACTACGCAATGTTTCTGTGCTCTTAAGAGAGTGGTAATGTACCTTAAACATACCAAACATTATAGGTTGCAGTTTACAACATGTATTGACAAAGGTTTTGAAATTTTCTGCGATGCATCTCATGCAGTGGAACAAAATAATTGCAGGGGTGTGTCTGGTATGGTGTTTTATTATAACGGTTGTCCATTTGAATGGAAGTCCCAGACACAAACCGTTATTTGTCTCTCCACAACAGAGAGTGAATTATGTGCATGCGTTCAGGCCACTCGTGATGTGGAATGGTATCTGCAAGTATTTGCAGACCTACAGATGCAAGTAACACTACCAGTAAAAGTTTACCTTGATTCCCAGAATGGACTTACTATCCTGTGTTCAGAGACCAATACGCAGCGCACTAGAGTCTTAAGGTTACGTTTAGAGTTTGTAAAGAAACTAATTGCTGATGAAATGGTTGTATTTAAATATGTTCCAGGTGACAATCAAATTGCGGACATTTTTACAAAAGCACTTCCAAAGGTTACACAGGAAAAACATGTACAAAGTATGCTTTTTGTTTTTGTTCCACAATGATGAACCGCAGGGGAAATGTTGACTGGTTTCTTTAAATGTAAAGGTTCATCATTGTTCCACTCCATGTGTATGTCTTTAAGGGGCCGGAGCAAGGGCCAGAGCAAACTAATGAGACCCAGCTTTACAGCTGTGAAAGATAGCAGGTGCTGCTGAGTTGTACTTGATTAAGGCGTGTCAGCATCTGGGTGTAGTATATAAGGAGCAGCACCTAGCTCTCCCATTACCCTGGGGGATGGGTTGGTGGTTGGGTCATGTTTGTTTGTTAATATATTTAGTGTAAATGGAGTTTTTGTTTTTCTGATTAAAACCTTCTTTAAGTACTTTTTGAGTCCTTTCTTTTTAATGCATGGTCTCCCCAGCAAGCTCTCTGCAGCGTTACTATACTGCGAAAAGCCAACAGGTGTTTCTGTGTTTGAAAGCATTGGACACAATGTTTCATTCTGGGAGTAGGTGAGATGGAATTATTACAAAGGCAACAGTTGATTTTCCTACTGTTTGAGATTAGAATCTCCGGGCCTTGAGTTCTAGCCAAAAAGAAGATCATCCTTGTCTTGTCTACGCACAGTTGGATGCCTTTGGGCTGCTGGCACTGCTAACTTTGAGCCAAGCTGCCAGAAACCCATTTACAAACCTGTTGCAATTGCAAACACATCCTCTGTTTGGCTAATATGGCTGAACACAAGGGCACTCCCATACAGAGTGCATTGCAGTAACCCAGTCTTGCAAAACCTGACAATTGTCACATACATTTCCAGTGCCTTTCTACTGCTAGGTGTGTTTGCAAACATACACTCACCAGCAGAAGTGTATTTATGAGTGGAGCAATGGGGTCATGGTCCAAGGTGGCAAATTAGAGGGGGAGCAGTATTTGCAGCACTAGCAGGGGAAAGAGACTCTTAGCTTTCATTTTTAAAGTACCATCTTAAGTACCTTCACAGAAGCTTATGAAAAGCTTGGCCTATCACACATCCAAAAAACCAAAGTGCTGCACCAACAAGCACAAAACAACTCAATAGTGTTACATTGGAAAGTGTCAATCACTTCTCCTCCCTGGGCAGTTATGTTTCCACAAGGGCTGACACTGATGCCGAAATCCAGCATCGCCAGAGCTCTGCGAGTGCGGCTTTCTCCTGATTGAAGTGCAGTGTTTGAGGACTGGGACATTCGCAGGGAAACCAAAATGCTTGTTTACAAAGCTATTGTACCATCAACATTACTGTATGCCTGTGAAACATGGATCACTTATAAACGCCATCTCCAACTCCTCGAAGGGTTCCACCAATGGTGACCCCAATAATTTTTACACATGACTGGGGAAGACAGGCGAATTAATGCCAGTGTACTGGAAGAAGCAAAGGTCACCATTGTCAAAGCAATGATTCTTCAAAATCAACTTCGTTGGACTGGTCATGTTGTGCGTATCATCTTCCAAAACAACTACTCTATTCTGAACTTTAAAATGGAAAGCGTAATGCCGGTGGTCAACAAAAGAGGTGTAAAGACTCTCTCAAGGCAAATCTTTAAAAAAATGTAGTATAAACACCAACAATTGTGAAATACTGGCCTTCGAGCACAGCAATTGGAGAACAGCCTTTACCAAAGGTACCTGGACTTTGAAGATGCTCGAACTCAGGACGAAAGGGAGAAACGTGCTAAGAGGAAGGCACACTTGGCAAAGCCTCACCATGATCAACTCCCGCCCGGAAACCTATGTCCCCACTGTGGAAGGACGTGTGGATCCAGAATTGGCCTCCACGGTCACTTACAGACCCACTGTTAGAACCGTGTTTATGGAAGACAATCTTACTCAACTATCTGTGTATCTGAAGAAGTGTGCATGTACACGAAAGCTCATACCAAGAACTAACTTAGTTGGTCTTTAAGGTGCTACTGGAAGGAATTTTTTTTATTTGGACTATGGCAGACCAACACGGCTACCCATCTGTAACTGAACTAAAGAGTTCTGTCATGGATGCTTTAGCTGAGATTCCCTGGAGTCCCTTCCAACTTTGTAATAGTGCTTTAAAGGTATGGTGTGAATGGGAGCTATCCCTTTAATGGGAAGCCCATTGCAGGACCTGAATGCAAGAACAACCCTCCCCACCAAGGGAAACTGAATCGCCAAGAAACTGTGATTCAGAACTACGGCTGCCTCAAGCTGCTGTGCTTTTCAAAGGCTTTAAGTTGTGGAGTTTCAATCACTAGCTAAAAGAAAAAGGCAGGCCTCTGGTCACAAAATTTTGTTTCATTAAAAAAAAAGTTTATTTGCAAATTCAACAGATAAAAAATAACCTTATATAACAAATACAAATAGTAACAAAATAAAAATACACACAACACATTACATACATAGTGCTCATCACATTAAGGACTCAGCTAGGCTGGTGAAGAAAGTGTTGTGTGTGCAATATAACACTGTGCCACCAGATGGCGCTGTGAAGTCCCATCTTTCCCTCCCGGATTTCCCTGTTTAAATTTACAACACGTTTAACTGAAACTCTTCTTTGATGTGTTCAAATCCAGTCTAGATATCCAAAAGGCACCAGCACAAAACTGGCATCTCCAAGACATATTTTCAAATGTCGCCAAGGCAATGCAAAAGGTTGTTATTTATCAAAATGTGTGTGCTGTGTACAAAACTAAGCAGAAATAGCTCATTGCATTGCATTTGTGGTTTAGTAGGCTCGCCTTTTTGCACCGCTACACATCGAGGCAGCCCAGTAGCCGCAGAAACAATGAAAAACCTCACATCCTACTGCAATGCAATGCCAGTAAGTCATAATGAGGGGAAAACGTGACTCTAGAAATAAACAAGTCAATCAAAGTGCTGTCCAATAGTTCCTTTCAAACACAACGGGACAGTGACAAATGAATATTCAAAAGTATCGTAGCTCCAGGCTGGTGCAAATCCTATGTGGCTGTTCTGTATTTTGGCGAGAAGGTGGATTTTTGCTACAAAATACAAAACACCACCCATGTTCTTTGGGGGAACCCAGTGGCTGTGATGCACACGGCCGATGAGAATTGTAGTCCAAAACATTTGGAGGGTACCAGATTGTGAAGGTTGCTGTTAATTGTTCATGTGCTTTCTCCTGAAGGGATACCAGAATATCCACGCTCCACTATCCAGGCATAGGCAAACTTGCGCCCCCCCCCCGGTATTTTGGAACTACAACTCCCATCATCCCTAGTTAACAGGACCAGTGGTCAGGGATGATGGGAAGTGTAGTCCCAAAACAGCTGGAGTTTCTCCCAAGTGCAAGTTTTGTAATGCGAATTAACGTATGTATTCCACCTCGATGTTTATAAAGTGCATTCACCTCCATGATTTCTCTGGTGAAGTTTAAGGCTTGATCCGTGACGGAAACTCTTCTGACACTGGGAACATTGATACGGCTTCTCCCCTGTGTGGATTCTGTGGTGCCTGTTCAGGTTTCCACTCCAGCCGAAGCTCTTTCCGCACTCGAAGCATTTGTACGGCTTCTCCCCTGTGTGAATTCTTTTGTGCACTCTCAGGTATGTGCTCTGAACAAAGCTCTTTCCACACTCTGAGCATTTATAGGGCTTTGTGCCAACATGGAATCTCTGGTCTGAGCTGCGAGAGAATGGCTTCCTGTTCTCTGAACATTCATGTGGTTTTTCTCCCATGTGGATTCTCTGATGTTTAGTAAGGTTCATCCAGCCAATGAAACCCTTTCCACACTCTGAGCACATCAACAGTCTCTCTCCATTCTCAATATTCCTGTTGTTTCCTGCATGACGTTCTGCCAGTATTGGAACTTCACGGAAGCCAGCCCCTACAGAAGTCAAGCGCTTCTTCTGCTTTTGTTCAGTTTTCTTTCTTTGAGGACTGTTTTCTTCATCACTCTCACTCCCATCACCTGAAAGAATCGAGAGAGAAATCAGGAACAGGTCCTCAAATCAGGAAGGAAACTCAATGAAATCAAAGAAAGCAGAAAATACGGTAAGTGGGGAGGCAGATCCCTTTCTATTCCATCAAACAGCCTCTGATGGTGAAAAGGAAATAATAACTGATACTGTTGCACATGCCACATGTGTTCCGCATTTGTAGGAAATTGGTATTTTAGTATGGCAGTCTCTATATTTTTGAACTCCTTGCATATTGATACGAGACAAGTGCCTTCACTCTACTCTTTTTGGTGCCTGCTAAAAACGTTTTTGCTCAGGCAAGTGTACCCAGATATCTAGAATACTGATGTGCTTGTAGTTTATTACCATTTTTAATTATTTGAATTTACCCTTGATTTCTGTTTTAACTCTGAAGCACAACCCAAATCCTGCAAGGAAATAGCTGTAGTTCGATGATACAACATGTGCCTTGCTTTGAGGTTTTTCTATGTGCTAAGTATTTTTGTGTGTGAAATAAGAAGCATAAATTACTAGCATTAGTAAATCTATTACGCACCCTCTGCCAAGCAAGTCCTGGGGTGGTTTACAACAATCTGAAATTTGTAATTTTAAAAAGAATTTTAAAAATTACAGTCCTGGGAAAGGGGCAGGCTCTTAAAACATGTCTCAGGTCTCAAGGCCAGGGTAGAGAGCTACCTCTTCAGCATTCAGTTACAGGTAAGAGAAAACAGGTAAGCTTTTATAAACTTTCTTAAACTGAGGGGAGCCCCCGTTGTATATCTTTCAGAAATGAATTCCAAAGTGCAGGAGACACTACCAAAAAGGTCCTGTCTGCCTCTGGTGCCCACCAGTTTAATTAAGGAGGGCATGGGAGTCTGGCCACACAGAAATCAAAATGTCTGCCAGGTGTCTGCATAGCTTGCTAAGCCAAGAATGCAGGGAGTCCCATGTCAATTCAACACCTACCTGCTAATTTCTCCTCTTCTTCAGAGCCCTCAGTGAATGCATTTTCCCATTCTTTCTGCAAAGCGATATCAGATCTGGAAATTGGTAGTCCTTTTTTGAGAGAAAGAAGATGTTATTATTTATTAAATTTATATACTGCCCTTTATCAGGGCGTCGTACAACGTTGAAACACATTACACAGCATCAATGACAAAAACATAGTAAAGAGCATACTGACGGACAACCTAATTATAATAATAGTCCCCACACTTTAACAGGTCATAGATTAATTAATAGCCATAGGCCTGGGTAATGTTATAACGCTGCCTTAAATGTATAGCTCGGATGGGGCCAGAGCTTATTTAACTGACTATTTATTTGAATTTTTTTGATTTGCACTTTCATAGCATATATCAAGGCAGCTTGTGGCATAAATTCAATTAAATCAGTCAATAAATATCTGTAAAATGGTACGCCAGTAAGCTTACTGGGAAATGATAAATAATGAATTGAAAAGGATGTTCAAAATAATCTTAATTTTTAAAAAAAAAACCCCAGAAACTTTTCTTTGGGGAATTTAGGGACAGAACTACCTAAATTGCATAGAAATTTATTTATGTGTGCGACTGCAACAGCAAGCATGTTACTCGTCCCAAAATGGAAAGAAGCAGAAGTCCCAGCAAAGGGAGAATGGATGCAAAAACTTATGGAATATGCAGAAATGGCGAAATTTACCGGAAGAATAAGAAATCAAAATAAACTTTTTATAAAAGAATGGAAATGGCTTAGTGAATATTTACAGATAAATTGCAAACAGATAAAAACATTGGCAGGATTACTGCAATAACCTGCAGTTTCATACGAGTTTATATTTAACGTAGATAATTAAATGAGCAAATTAAATGAATTTGGATATGCAGAAGATATTAAAAAATAAATTTAAGGAACGGCAGAAAGGGGGCGGGGGCGGAGGAAGCCAAACTTTGAAATGTTAAAATGATTGTGAAATTAATGAAATGTATGAATTTGAAAAGTATAAATAAACTTTAAAATAATGAAAATAAATATCTGTATAACGTGTTTACAAACATCAGTAAAACAGCAACAGATACTAGCTGGCTGAAGGGTGGGGGGAATCCATATCGTAAAGATGTAACTAAAAAGTAAAGTTTTTAAGAGAGACATAGCTGTCATCGTTTCCCTTTTTTAAAGGGAAATTCCCTTATTCCGAATAGGATTCCTCACAATAAAAAGGAAATGTTGACAGCTATGTAGATGTCTGAAAGAAGGCAGGGAGTTCCGCAGGGTGGAGACTGCCACACTAAAGGCCCTGTCAGCTACTGTCACACGCCGTGACGTTTCCCACAATGCACTGCCGCATACAAAGAGCAGCAACTCTTCCTGCTTTCAGGATCTATCGGCCAAAACCAAGGAGGAGCCTTACCTAGAAATACCAGACTCGCATAATTCTCCTCCGTGACTTCTTTGTGCAGCGCTCTCTGGTCCGGATCCAGCAGGAACCATTCCTCCTCTTTGAAATGCACTGCCACCTCCTCAAGGGACACGGGAGCCTGGAAGAAGGATGGCCGGCCATCAAATCCCACACCTCTCGCTGGGTCTGAAAAAGGAACCTGGGTGGTCCCCTGCCCATCTCCCCAACACTTCCGCCCACCCCGTACCTGTTCCAACTGGGCAGAAGCCATTTCCAGTCCACCACAAAGAGGAGGAGGCCTAGAAGGAACTTCTGGGGCCATCTTGCTGTCTCCAAACGTTGTTCGACATCCTATGGGGAAGGCAAAGAAAATGGGGAGGCATTTTAGGCTCCGTAATTTAACCACAGGATCCAGGCATATTCAAGAGAAGGAGAGACTATGTTGAAGCCTGCTCCGTTATGGTGCTTACCCAGAGAGGTGGTGGCCATGTCAGACTCCTGCTTGATCTCCCTGAACAGTGGCCTCTCGGTGGCATCTGGCAGGGTGTTCTCTGCCTCTATGAAATGCGAGGTTGCTTTGGATGACATCTCCTGCGCCTGAGATAGGAACCCATGCAAGAAAGAGGAGGGGGGGGAGACAGGAAACAGGTCAGGCAAAGGCCAGGGGTGCCATTAAATAACACAAGATGAATAAATGTTCAAGTACTAAGTTATTATTACCTTATTGGCCCGTATATAACCCGCACTTTCCCCCCCAATTCCGGCCGTGAAAAGTTAAAGTGCAGCTTATATTCAGCTTATCCAGTATGTAGCCAGGAGCACAGCAAAGTGGTGCCTGTCCCACGCGTAGTCCCCCGTCCTCTCCCCCAAGGCCGGGAAGGGAGAAAGCGGGGAAGGGAGAAAGCTTATATTCGGGCCAATACGGTATCATCATCCTTATTAATAATTATTATTTACCCTCCCTTTCACTCTAAGGTCCCAGGACAGGTTGCAGCATTAAAACACAATACTAAAAACAATTCAAAAATTGGATTCAAACAAGTAAGGCGAGTCCTAAAACCATGCACCTCAAAAGCCAGGGTAAAAATGAGTGTCATCAGCATTCGCTGGAAGCCGTATAATGTAGGTACCAGATGTACCTCTGTGGGGAAGGAGTGCCACAGCTTAGGGGCCACCACAGAGAAGGCCTTCTGCCACCCACCAAATCTCTGAGGGTGCAGGAACTACCAAGAGGGCCCCATCTGCTGATCTCAGCACCTGAGAGGGTCTAATTTATCAGCTAGAAGATTGATCAGCACTTCCTGAGGCAGTGAATCCAAATACAACCAGGGATTGGGGCCTTGGGATTACCAAAGCAAAACAGTCTCTCACCTCAGCCTCCTTCTGGTCTTCCGCTTGGCTCATGAGAAAACCTTCAGCCAGGGCCACTGCCTCGGTGCAGGTCTCCGGCCCACAATCTCTGACCCAGTTCTCCATCTCCGGGGGGAGGGCAGCCAGGAACTGCTCCAGGATCACCAGGTCCAGCATCTGAGCCTTGGTGCGTCTCTTCGGCTTCAGCCACTGTTGGCAGAGGCGGTGGAATTGGCTGCAAACCCCTCGGGGCCCCTCGGCCTCCTGGTAGCGGAAATGCCTGAAACGTTGGCGCCGAGCGTCAGAGCCAAGGACGTCCTCCTCACCCAGGATCTCCTGTGCGGTTCTCTTTGAGGCTGTCACACTGCCCCTCGCCTGGACGAAGTGAGGAGGTACCCCTGCTCTTTTCCCTGCGTCAGTTGCCACAGAGTCTAGCTCTTCCATCTTTCCTCCACAGAGCCGGTCATTTGCCTTTTCTTTCTGCCGAGGAGGGAAGGAGCGTGTTGTATTGCTGCTTCTTTCGGCCTTGTCAGCCACATCTCTGTGCCATTTCATGAGGTGACTGTGCATTGTGGTGGTTCCCACCTGCTGGCAGCCGCTGGGCTTCCCAAGACTAACAGTTTGACTGGAACGGGCCGCAAATCTGCTATTGGCATCCTTGGCGAAGAGTTTCCACACAAAAGACGTTTTCCCACGATGGGCTGATGGTTCCATGGTGGCGGCAACCTTTTGAAGTGGGTTCTTTTGGAGCCTTTTGATGCCAGAGGCTCCTCCTTCCTTGAGTCCTGGTAGTGCCCTTTCCTTTGCACAGTCCTCCTGTACCAGCACAGCGTTGCCATCTCTGGACTCAGAATCTTGGCTGCTGTTGCTTTCTAGCAAAGTGAATTCCATTGGCTGGCATGCCACACAGGTCAGCGGAGTGGACGGCAATCGAGACCTGCCTGACATGGACCGAGTGTGAGGCCTGGAGGGTGTCATCTGGCCACTTCCTGCTACCTCGTTAAGAGCGGAGTGAGACCCCAAGGTGCCTGAGACAGACCGCGTTCGAGGCCTGGAAGATGCAGTCTTGCCCCTTTCTGACGCCTTGTCAAGGACGTCCCTGTGCTTTCTCATCATGTGACTGTGCATTGCAGTGGTTCCCACCAGTTGGCAACCATCAGGCCTCCCAAGGCGAACGGCCCTATGGCAGACACGGCACTGGACCACAAATTTGCTTGTTGCCGTGAAGTATCTCCACACGAAAGAGATCCTCTGCCTTTTTGCTGGTGGTTCCATAGTGGTGGTGTCCTCTGGCTCAAGGGACGTGGAGGAGGACTGTTTTAGGAGGCGCTTGCTTCTACGCAGCTTTGGGACCTCGCCTGGGGTGCTGTTCAGGGGAACTTGGACACAATGTGCTTCTGCTCGCGCTGGACGTGGCAAGTTCAGCACGTCAGAACTGGACTGTTCCTTCTCTTCCTCCATGCTGCTCTCCAATGCCAGAACGAAATTCTCATCATCCAACTCAAAAAGATCCTCTTGGGAAGGCTCCAGTCGAGATTCTTCCATAGGGTTTTGGGAACCACTCCATGCCTCTTTTATGCTGAACTGTGGTCCCAACCAGTTCCTTTCGTTTGTCCTCTCCATCTTATTCTGCAGGTTGACCATTGTGCAAGAGGCAAACACTGTGAAGCAATTGAGCAGAGTCTAGTTTTTTTCTGGTGGGAGAGAAAGAGAGAGAAAATCAATCAATCACTGCTTTTCAATAGAAGCACCCATTGAAATTTAATGGAAGGCAATTTGTATGAGCTTAAATGTGCACTGTAGTTTTTGGATTCATCCAAGTTGCTGGAAGCTCCTTATTTCCCAAGACAGAACCTGCACGTTCTGTACTGATCCCCAAGGTCTTTTGGACCTCATAGTGATTGCAACTCACAACAAGGTGCAGATGATTTGCAGAAAAGTTGATTTTATTCTCTGCAAGTTTGTCACTTACTCTTCTCCAAACCATGTGTTCCCCCCCCCCAATTTTTCCCTTAGCCTGCACTGTTGCTGCACTTTCTTCCACAAGCAAAAGCCTCACATCAGAAATAGGAAACATGTGTGGTCATGGCACTGTTTCAGAAACTATTGGAAATATAGCATTAATTTATTTCATAGAATTTCTATGCTGCTTGGGGTTTTTTGTGTGTGCTTTTTAAAAGCCTCAAATCAATTTAAAAAAGATAATACTGTAACATCAAGGGAGGGAACCCCATTGTATTTTGAAACATTTTTTTGAAAAAACTAAAACTTATTAAAATTCCCTCAACTTCTAAGCCGTAAAAGCGCTTGATCAGAAGGCAAGTAGAGTAGGTGCTGCAACACTAAACAAGGCAGGATCTATATTTCTAACCTTCCTTTCACATTACAGAACAGGCAACTGTGGTGTGATTGAAATTTAGAATGGCGTAACATTATTAAATGTCTGGATGTGAAAAAAGAACATTTTTTAAAAACACAGAACTTATAACTCCCATGATCCCTAGTTAGCAAGACCAGTGGTCAGGGATGATGGCTATAATCTGTAAATCTAACCAAATAAACCCAATGTCCAAAACATCTGGAGGGCCGAGTTTGCCTATGCCTGTTCTAGCGATCCCAGTTTGATGTATTACTATGAACCAGGGGCAAGTCAATTACACGGTTCAGGGCCAGTGCGAAAGGATTGCAAAACTTTGGCACCAGTTTGGAGGGGCCCCCAAATTTCAGGGTTTGCAGTTAATGAAGCTCCAGGGCAGTGAGTCTGCGTATAAGCACCTATTTAGCTACTAAGAGGGCAAATAGCACCAGCACTTTGCAGTGGTGAGGCAGAAGTCGCTTTTGGGGTGCTGGGGTTCCTAGGATGCTGTCTTGGGGACCCTGCTCCCCAAAACGTAATGGGTCTACCACCCACTCGCCCCCTGCAACCCCAGACAACTGCACCCCACCCCAGATGAGACTGACCAATGGCTCCTCCCAAAAATATACATAGAACAATTTAAATACAGGTGAGCAAAAAGAGGTGCTAAATTGATGCAGTGTGTGGAAACACCTAAACTTTGGAACTGCCTGTCTATTGACATCAAACAGGCATCCTTGCTGTATTATTTTCAGCACCCACTTAAAACATTTTTGTTTAGGCAAGCCTATCCAGACATTTATTTTTTTTAATAAAGAAAGATAAAAATGACTGGTTTTTTGCAGTACATTTCTAGAGCTAATTTAACTTTACCTCAGAGGAAAACCATTTGTTGAACATCTTTTTTTCCACCCTTAACTTTATGTGTAATGCATTCAGCGGGGGGAAAAACCAACAAATTTCCATTAATTTCTGTAACACACCATGTAATACTGACATGTAGAAGTGTGTCCTTTCTTACTAACTGCCCTGGATTTTAATCTTTGGAATGTTTTCAATATTTGCTTTTAACTACAGTGGTACCTGGGTTTGCAAACAGTCTGGTTTGCATACGTTTTGGATTACAAACACGTCAAACCCAGAAGTGCGTGTCCCAGCTTGCAACCTTTTTTTGGATTACAACCCTTTTTTTATTATTACAAGAGAGAAAAAAATTGGAGGCCACATTGGCGAAAGCATGCCTTGGGTTACAACCTGTTTTGGTTTACAAACAGACCTCCGGAACAGATTATGGTTGCAAACCAAGGTACCACTACAAGTTTGTTTGTTTCACACACTCGAGCTGTGTATATATTTTGTGTTTACACTTACACACACAGGCACACATAACCTCCCATTACACAATAAATAATAATAGTGCCAAAGCAATTTGCAACTAACGTAAAAATATGGCGTTGTGCCCAATGCTAGTCCTACTCAGAGTAGGCCCCACAGAAGTTCATAGGTTTCTTAATTTCAGCAGGTTGTCTCAGAGGAGACCTGCTGAAATTAAGAAACCTATGAACTACTTGTTCTTAGTTGGATAGAAACTGGAGTAATAAAAATGGACGCTAGCAGGTTTAAAAGTCAGGATGGGAATATAATATCATGAGAAGGGTTCACGCCTTTGATCGAGGGGGGTGGGAGCTCTAAAGGGGGGTGGGAGCAAAGATCTTCCCTGCTTCTAACTGAAAGTTGCCCATTCAGTTTTCTCCCAACGGGATGCAAAAGGGGTTTCTCAGTGTTCAAGGGCAGAACATCTTAAGAGAGCGGTCAGCAAACCTTTTCACCAGGGGACTGGTCCACTGTCCCTCAGACCCTGGGGGGGAGACTATATTGGGGGGGGAGGGAATGAACGAATTCCTATGCCCCACAAATAACCCAGAGATGCATTTTAAATAAAACTGCACATTCTACTCATGTAAACATACGCCGATTCCGCGACCGTCCGCGGGCCGCATTTAGAAGGCAATTGGGCCTTAAGTTTGCCTACCCATGTCTTAAGATTTCAAAGAGCGAGAAACAGAGCCTAGATAGGTCGCGTGCATGAGCGAGGGGGGGGGCGAAGGGCTGTCGTTATGCAGAAGTTTCCCCGAAGCATTTCCTTTTCAACCCCACAATCTGTTGCATTTGCATGCATGGGCGAGGCCGGCGAGGGGGCAGCTGCCCGAATCCAAGCAATAAAAATGCATAGCAAACAAAAATCCTGACTACGCCCGTGAGTGCAGACAATTTTTTTCCCAGGGCTTTCGCATTTGTGTGCACTCACACACAAAACCTCCCCGCTTTCCAAACACACATTTTTACAGCTTCTTGCTGCTGTGCCGCTTTGCCCGTCTCCTTCCCGTCCTCTCCCCTGCTTGCTTGCCTGCCTTCTCCAGCCGGGAGCGCGCAGCAGCAGCTCTCGCCTTCCCCTGACTGTAGGCGCGGGAGTCACGGGCAGGCCGTGCGCAACTGCCCCGCGCTCAGGGCTGGAGGAGGCAGGCAAGCAGGGAAGGAAGCCGGATCGGTGGGTGCGCGCGCGCGGCTATCCCGCGCCTGGGAGCGCACTCTCCGCGCCCCTTGGGAACGCGCCTGCCCTGGGCAGCGACGGCATATGCTGCGCCACTGACCCTTCTTGCAGTGCAGTCCGCCCCTGATTCCCCAACGTGCAAAACATCCCTTTTTGGCGACGGCGGTGTCGGGAGAGAGAGGAAAGAGTTTCTGGTTGCCGGCAAAAGTTTTCAGAAAACTCCCCTCTCTGTCCAGGCCCGCCCGCTCTGGACCCCCAATCCCGCTACTCCCATCTCTATTTGATTTTTAAAGATCGGTTCTATCAATTGGGACAGAGCCACACACACTCCGCTTTTCCCGGGAGCAAATCCCTGCTTCAACGGGAGCGCACACCAAGTTGCTAGACCTCTGGAGGTTTCGCATTACGAAAGGTAGTCGCAATCATCGAAAGGGCAAGCCGATGCTGTTATTTGCAGAACATAACTGCATCGGCTTGCCCTCTGGATGTTTTGGACTACCTTTCGTAACGCGAAAATATATAACACTTTACTAGGTTTTATACAAATATCACAAGAATAAAAACACACAGTAACAAAAATGAAAAATACAAAAATATACTAAAGCAATATTAAACCGCCCGCCCCCCGGTATTCCCCGAATCCCGTGACTTTCCTCCATCCCCTCTCCTGGTTCCTTTACCATATTTTTTTCTACTGCATACAGTATCTTATTTTTCCTTCAGTTTTTCTACAGTGTCCCTAAAATTACAAGTTACAGGTAGGTAGCCGTGTTGGTCTGCCGTAGTCGAAGCAAAGTAATAAAAACAAATCCTTCCAGTAGTAGCACCTTAGAGACCAACTAAATTTGTTATTACTAAAATTACAAGTGTTCTTAAAATCCTGCCAATGCGTTAACGTGTTTACAGTGCGCAATTGTGTTTCTCAAACCGCCGCTGCAGCCATGTGTCGCTTAAACCCAGCACAACCGAGCGGTTTAAGCTAAATCTGGCTGCGTGGGCAATTTGGAAAAAAAGACTTCATAGCAATTGTAAAAAGGAACTAACCTCAGGGTTTTAGGCAGACGATCCTACTCTCTGTAGCCAAAGGGGCGCTGCTGGAAGCTGGACGAAAGATGATTTCCAGTACAGTAATCCACACGTTCCCCAGAGAAGAAAAGACAGCGATCTCTCCACGACCCTGGAAACGCTTGTGAGAAAGCTTTGCAAACTAAGGGTATAAATAGTCACGGCTGCCGAAAAGAAGGGTGGGGTCGTGCAGGGTGGGGTCGTCCAGGGCAGGAGGCGTGGCGACCTCCCAAGCCGTCGTCCCCTCTCCTACCCCCACCCAACCACAGAATGGAGAGCTTTGACCTTGTTCGGATCAAAGCGGGAGAATCGAGAGAGTTTAACGCCTCCGGCTAGTTTTCAGATCCTGAGCACGCTTTTTGAAAAATAGGGGTACTGTTTGTTTATTGCATTTATCTAATTCACTTCTCTCTTTTTTTTTCCATCCAAGGAGCTTCTTGTAGGGGGGGGGGTGAATTAGATGAGCCTTTGGTTCCAACGCTGCAATCCGATGATTCTGTGAATATCAGTTGCCAGGAATTGCAGATGGGGAGAGGGGTGTTGGGCTCAGGTACCATTTGCAGACCGCACGGGGAGGGGGAGTCTTTATTTATTTATTTATTTATTTATTTATTTACTTATTGTATTTATTTCCTGCCTTTTCCTCCAAGAAGCAAAAAAGTTGGCATGCATGGCTTTTCTCATTTAATCTCCAACAACAAACCCTGTGAAGTAGGTAGGGCTGAGAGTGAGGATTTGAACCCAGGTCCTGCACTACCCCCTGGCTCTTTCAATCATAGAATCATAGAGTTCTAAGGGGTCACCAAGGGTCATCTAGTCCAACCCACTGCAATGTAGGAATCTCAGCTGTGGTCTAAAAACCACTGAGGCCAAGGCTTGCCGATCAGAAGGTTGGCAGTTCGAATCCCCGTGACGGGGTGAGCTCCCGTTGCTCGGTCCCTGCTCCTGCCAACCTAGCAGTTTGAAAGCATGTCAAAGTGCAAGTAGATAAATAGGTACCAATCCAGCGGGAAGGTAAACGGCATTTCCGTGCGCTGCTCTGGCTCACCAGAAGCAGCTTAGTCATGCTGGCCACATGACCCGGAAGCTGTACGCCAGCTCCCTCGGCCAATAAAGCGAGATGAACGCCACAACCCCAGAGTCGGTCATGACTGGACCTAACAGTCAGGGGTCCCTTTACCCTTTACCTTTACATCTGAAGCATCCATGACAGTGGGCCATCCAGCCTCTGCTTGTAAACCTCCATGGAAGCAATCCACAACCTTCCCAGGTAGTCCACTGCTGAACTGCTCTTACTAAGAATTGCAGAGTTGGAAGGGACCCAAGGGTCATCTAGTCCAGCCCCCTGCCAAGCAGGAATCTTTTGCCCAAGATGGAGCTTGAACCCCAAACCCTGAGATTAAGAGTCTAGAGCATGGGTAGGCAAACTAAGGCCCGGGGGCTGGATCAGGCCCCATCGCCTTCTAAATCCGGCCTGGGAATCAGCGTGTTTTTACATGAGTAGAATGTGTGCTTTTATTTAAAATGCATCTCTGGGGTATTTGTGGGGGATAGGAATTTGTTCATATTTTCCCCCCTAAAATATAGTCTGGCCCCCCACAAGGTCTGAGGGACAGTGGACCAGCCCCCTGCTGAAAAAGTTTGCTGACCCTTGGAGCTCTACCAACTAAGCTGATGTTTAGCCAGAAACTTCAGGCACAATGACTCTGTCACTAAGCATAAAATAGCTCACACGGTGGGCAAACCTTAGAATCATAGAATGATATTGTTATTATAGTCATACCTCGGGTTACAGCCGCTTCAGGTTGCGTTTTTTCGGGTTGCGGACCACCGAAACCTGGAAGTACCGGAACGGGTTACTTCCGGGTTTCGGCGGTCGTGCGTGCACAGAAACGCTAAATCGCACTTTGCGCATGCGCAGAAGCGCAAAATCATATGTGCACAGATGCACAGATGCGGGTTGCGAACGCGCATGGATCATGTTCGCAACCCGAGCGTCCGCTATATTCTGCTGCTTTGGGAGGTCACTTCAGTACTGCTTTGCAGCAGTTTGACTTCAGCCCTGCAAGCACACTCCATTGTCTTTGGAGTTAGACGGATGCCAATGACAAACAAACTTAGTTCCTGGTTGCGGGCTACCACTGTGAAAAGTAGATGGGCCACTGGCCTGATCCAGCCGGCATTCCAGCATTGCAGGGGGTTGGACTAGATGACCCCCTGGGGTCTCTTCCAACTCTACAATTCTATGATTCTTCCTACCTTCTTATGTGTGTTTGTGCTTCTGGTGTTTGTTTGTATATTTATTGCCTCCGTTCATACAATTTCTCAGGAAGGTGATTTATTTGCATGAAAAATAAATAATTGCAAATTCCACAAAGAAATAATAATGCTACCTGAATAATGGAATGTCACCATCAGTTCACATTATGGATACAGCAAGCATAAATACAAGCCCTCTAATCTGCCCATATATGCACCTACATGAAATTGACCTCTATGTTAAATATTTCAAAATGCAGCCAGGTCAGTGAAAAATGCCATTGCTTATTTAATGTGTGTGTTGAATAAATATTCTCTGTTAACATTCCTTCACAAAACTAAAAGGAAAAATTTCATTTCATTTTTAATTTGTATACTTCTACGCTGATGTATGAAAGGCAGTCTATAAGCCCCAGAAATGGCAAAATGATTCATTTCTCAAAAATTTATATACCACTTGTTTGACACAAAAACCTCACAGAGTGGTTTACAAGAAGAATAAAATAATGTTCTGATGACCTGTAGCCCAATAACACCTGGAATGTTGAAACGTCTTTTTTTATATATAAAAATTTTATTCATTTTTTTATTCATTTTTCTTTTTCATTCAAATTCTTTACATTTACTATGTATTCCTTCCTCCATCCCCTCCAGGGCTTCCCCCAACTTCCGCTTCTGGTTTGCTTCTTCTTTCACCCACTTTGCTACCTCCTTACGGAAAAAGTTATTAATAACATAACATCAAACCTAAAAACATAAAATTAAAAATAAATACACCATAATATTTCTCTATCTTCTACACGTTTTCTAACACTAATAGTGTGAATGTTTAAATCCTGCCATCAAGTCTTTCGACTTTCTTTGTTTCTGCAAGTATAATATAAATGGTTCCCATTCTTTTTCATAGTCTCTGTTGTCTTTTTCTCTTAATCTATCTGTTGTTTTTGCCAGTTCTGCATAGTTCATCAACTTCTCTTGCCATTGTTCTTTAGTTGGTATTTCTCCAGTCTTCCAGTTTTGTACAATCAACATTCTTGCTGCTGTAGTGGCATACATAAATAAAGTCCTCTTTTCTTTTGGTATGTCTTGGCCAAAAATACGTAGTAAGAAAGCTTCTGGGTTTTTTTTACAAAAGTTATTTTCAATATTTTCATCAGTTCATTATATATCATTTCCCAATAGGAAATATTTCATTTCATTTTTAATTTGTATACCTCTACACTGATGTATGAAAGGCAGTCTGTAAGCCCCAGAAATGGCAAAATGATTCATTTCTCAAAATTTATATACTGCTTGTTTGACACAAAAACCTCACAGAGTGGTTTACAAGAAGAATAAAATAATGTTCTCATGACCTGTAACACCTGGAGTGTTGAAACTTCAAACATGCCCTGCCTTGCAGAGGGTAGAAAGAATCTTCAGTTATATCCAGACACACTCCTGACTAAACTTAAAAGGACATCCCAGGTTGGCAAAAGCTATGAGGGTGTAGCTGTGAAACTGAACTAATCCAATTAATCACTAACTTGACCCCTGGGGGTCTGGATGGCAACAAGTCTTGAGGGCAGAAAAGTAGGTCACCAACCTCACCTTAATCTGCTTAACAATGGGGAATGTCCTGGGCAATTGCCTGGCTTGATGGGCTTCATTTGCAAATGTAAAAGGCGTGGGGTGGGGAAAGGAAAGAAGCCAAGGCTGGCAAAACCTATGCAATCTATATGCATGTATCTACAGTAGCAATTGAAATTATTCAACCACCCACTGAAAATCAAGTTGATTATCAACATTTACAGACTTTCAGCTGTTTGCAATGAGCAAATAAACAAATGCAATGGAAATGGCTCAACACAAGGGATGCTTCAAGTGGTTTCCCCAAATTCAGCTGAAATTGCAATGTATATATGCAATGCCATATATATATATATATATTGCACAGAATTATAGAACTGCGGAGTTGAAAGGGCTGCAAAGGATCACGTTCTGATTCCTGCATTGCAGGAAACTTTATTTCACAAATCTTATATACCGCTGGATTGTAAACAAGTTCAGAGGGGTTTACAGAGAGAATGAAACAATGAAATAATCAGTAAAAGCACTTGAAACCAGCTGTTTAAAACATTAATAAATTAATTATAAGCAACAATAAGGGGGAGACAGTTTAAAAGACACATCAACATCCTGCATATTCTGGGTCGTCGTTATTTGACCCAGAGCATGCCTTGGAAACTCTTACTTTCTTCTCAAAGCTTCTCCTGTTTTATGTCCATGGAGTTTTCATGGCAAAATACTGGAGTGGGTTGTCAGTTCCTTCTCCAGGTGGATCACATTTAGTCTAAACTCTCGGCTATGACCTGTCTGTCTTGGGTGGCCCTGCACAGCATAGCTCATAGCTTCTCTGAGTTATTCAAGCCCCTTCGCCACGATGTTCTGGGTAAAGGTAAAAGGACCCCTGACCATTAGGTCCAGTCATGGCCAACTCTGGGGTTGCGGCACTCATCTCTCTTTATTGGCCGAGGGAGCCTGCATATAGCTTCCACGTCATGTGGCCAGCATGACTAAGCCGCTTCTGGCAAACCAGAGCAGTACATGGAAACGCCGTTTACCTTCCCGCTGGAGCGGTACCTATTTATCTACTTGCACTTTGACATGTTTTCGAACTGCTAGGTGGGCAGGAGCAGGGACCGAGCAACGGGAGCTCACCCCGTCGCGGGGATTCGAACCACCGACCTTCTGACTGGCAAGTGGTTTAACCCACAGCGCCACCCATGTCCCTATATACTGGGTAGGCTAGCCTAAACAAAAATGTTTCTAGCAGGCACTGAAAAGAGGAGCCTACTGCATATACCTGGCAGTTTGGTGTAGTGATTATAGTACTGGACTAAGACTGGGGAAGAGAGCACACCACAAATCCCAGTTTAATGATTGGGACCCCACCCTCAAATGCGCAGCAGCAACAAAAAAGCGTATATTCCTTGGGGTGCCAGGTTGCCCGAAGGCCAGCTGGGAGGGGTTTCACAATGGTTCATTCCCCACATTTGAAAATATCCTTGGAGGAAGCATTCCCATCACCTGCTAGGAAAATTTCCCCCGTGTAGCATCAACCTGTACATGTTTTACCTATGAATGGAGACAGACCTGGGACACGACTGGTTGTTTTAAACAAACAATACAGTGAACTACGGGCAAGGGGTGAATACCAGTTGCTGTAAACTGCAGGAGGGAATACTGGGTCTTGCACTTGGGCCTTGCTCCGGGGTTTCCCACAGGCATCTCAGTGGCAGCTGTGATGCTGGAATAGATTAACCCCTGGCCTGATTCAGGTTCTTATGTCCTGTGCATGCACACGAAAGCGCATACCAATAACAAACTTAGTTGGTCTCTAAGGTGCTACTGGAAGGAATTTTTTTTATTTTGTTTCTTTATAAAAAAGTTTGTTCTTATGTCACTAAGACAAAGGACAGTGCCAGCCCAGACCTTGTGGCCTACACCAGAGGTCCTACAGTATGTGTCTCAATTGAGGGAGATGATGAAGACAACCACATGAGAACCGACTTCCTCAGTGGTGGCCCCCTGTCTGTTGAACACATTTTTTAGGAAGGCAGGAAGCTGCCTTACACTGCCACAGTCCTGTATACCTGAAGGAGCATCTCCACCCCCATCATTCAGTCTGGACACTGAGGTCCAGCTCCGAGGGCCTTCAGGAGGTTCCCTCGCCTCAGTCTCTCCTCTCCCAAAATTGCAAACCCAAGACATCATGCAAGGGCAGGGCAACTCGGGCCCAGCAGCTATGAAACTCAGGGCTAGCCAGTGGGGCCCAATTTGAAGCTCTGGGGCCCAACTTGGAATCTTAGAGATATAAATAAAATCCATCTAGATTGCCCTGGTGCGGCCCGCAGGGCGCAATTTGGCCCAATTGCTCCAATTGCCTTAAGGCCAGCTCTGATGAGACTGTGTAGGGGTTGGTCCCTGGTGTCACTATTCAGGGTACAGACTCAAGGACTTGCAATGGAAATAAAGGGGGGGGCACTTATTGGAAATCAGTTTTGTCCTCTCCTCCCTCAAAACCCGGGACAATGAGCCTTTGCACTGTTGACTGTCCAGAACTACCTGTAGAAGGCAGGAGGCCAGGCTGCAGGTTGGTAACTGGACCTCATCCTGACTCTGACGTTAATGGGAAGGGAGAGACCAGGCTCTAAGCTAACAATCTTTTGCAGAAAATGGAAGAACTGGGATTTGTGTTTATGCTGCATTTTTGGACCTGTGCGCTAGGTCATTTGCACAAGGTCAGCAAAGCCCTTCGAAAATCAGACCTGTTACCGAGTTCTTGTGCAAGTTTGTACAAGTCACTTCTGGATTTTTAAAGGAAAATTAGAGGTGATTTTGATGAGCTTGAGAAACAAGCAAAAGCCACCTTGCCAAATGTCAACTACAAAACATGAAGACAAAGAGGGAGGGAATGGCAAAGAAATGGCAGGAGTGGACCTGATGCCTTAGATGCACTTTCTACAAGTGATAGGTTTAGGATAAAATCCTTTATTTCTATATTAGATGCACTTGAAGCCAATTTAAAAAGAAGTACTGTGTGCAGTGATGTTGCACAATTGTTTGCCATTCTTGATAATTTGACAACAACTAAGCAAGAAATTCAGCAAGGTGTTGAACTGTTGATGGAAGCATACCCAGAAGATATTGACCTGAAACCTATTGATGAACTTTTGCACATTCACCTGTATGTGAGACAAAGCCATAGGCTTACAGCAGAGCACTCTCTGTTTCATATAAACCTTTATCAAATTATATACAAGGAAAAACATCAGATGTCCTTTCCTAATGTGGAAACAGTCTTGCAGCTATTTCTTAGCCCTGCTCAGGAGAGAGGATTTTTTCAAGACTCAAAAGAATTAAAAATGAATTAAGGGCCACAATGTCTCAAGAAAGGTTGTCCACACTGAGCATTCTGTACATTGAAAGTGACAAACAAATTTTGATGAAGTTTTGGATAATTTTCCTATGAGGAAGGCTAGGAGGGGAAAACATTTTAGCCTTACTGTATTTGATGGTTGCAGTTTACTTCTTAATATGTATTTTAAAACTGACTTTTTAATGACAACATAAAGTAAATTCTAGAAGTGCCACACTGTCAGGTAATCATGATCATATTATTTACACTTCCCAGGCAATATAATTTGTAAACTCAATGTGTGTGTTTTTAAAAAAAGAATAACATTACAACTTCATTTTCCTAAAAAATAATGCTTCTTCCACAAAAGGTGTACGAAGTTCAGTTACTGCAAAAGTTTTTCAGTGTTAGTTTTATGCATTATTTTAAAATCACCATGGTGTTTAACAATAACATCTTATGTCCTTTGGAGGAGAAATTGAGAATTGCAGAATTTTAAATACCCTTCAGCATCCTTGTCTACACTCAGTTCTGTTTATAACACTCTTTCATTTTCTTCTAGCTGTGAGGGTAGGGAGGGGCCTCACAAGTGGAGTAGCCCAGGGCCTCTCTTCTTCTAAATTAACTGATTAACTGATAGCTTTATCTCTAGTAGCTAACCTTTCATCATGTGATGAAAGTATTTTAGGCACCAAAGGACTTTCCCCCCCCAAGCCAGTGCCTTCTATGGTACTGCTCATCTTTTAATCAGGTGGGGTAGGATTTTTTGTAACCAATTTTATTTTTTATATTTTTCAATTAGATTTATATGCCATCTCTCATCAAAAGATCTCAGGGCAGTTCTGGGATAAAATAAAAATAAAAGCAAACTATAAATACAAGATCCATAAAGAAGGCTGATCGCCAAAGAATTGATGCTTTTGAATTATGGTGCTGGAGGAGACTCTTGAGAGTCCCATGGACTGCAAGAAGATCAAACCTATCCATTCTTAAGGAAATCAGCCCTGAGTGCTCACTGGAAGGACAGATCCTGAAGCGGAGGCTCCAGTACTTTGGCCACCTCATGAGAAGAGAAGACTCCCTGGAAAAGACCCTGATGTTGGGAAAGATGGAGGGCACAAGGAGAAGGGGGCGACAGAGAATGAGATGGTTGGACGGTGTTCTCGAAGCTACAAACATGAGTCTGACCAAACTGCGGGAGGCAGTGGAAGATAGGAGTGCCTGGTTTGCTCTGGTCCATGGGGTCACGAAGAGTCGGACACAACTAAATGACTAAACAACAACAAAATAAATACAAGAAAAAGCATGGATGTTGCCGGATGAGCATTTTAGGTGTTTTTAATTATCTGGTTTTATCTGTTTTAGTTTATCTGGTTAGGTCGCTTTGAGACTTTTTTTTTCCACTGAGAAAAAGTGTCTGACAAATGCAGTAAATATAATAACAACCCCAAAATAGAGTGATTACATTTAAAATGGTTTTGATCCAGCAACTGAGAGATAGGAGTGTCGGTAACAGGCAATCCTGAAGACCAAGGGCAAGGTTTCCAGGAGATAAGGAAGCTCAAAGGGGAAGGGATAGAGAAGGAAGGGATGTCCTTCTCTTCTGAAGGGCAAGAGAATGTGTTGCAAGAGAATCTAGCCTATGGACCGTCTCACCAGAGTGGTGCATGCTCTGGTTATCTCCCGCTTGGACTACTGCAATGTGCTCTATGTGGGGCTACCTTTGAAGGTGACCCGGAAACTAGAGGTGTAAAGACTGTCTCAAGGCAAATCTTTAAAAAAATGTAGTATAAACACCAACAATTGTGAAATACTGGCCTTCGAGCGCTCCAGTTGGAGAACAGCCTTTACCAAAGGTACCTGGACTTTGAAGATGCTCGAACTCAGGACGAAAGGGGGAAACGTGCCAAGAGGAAGGCACGCTTGGCAAACCCTCACCATGATCAACTCCCGCCCGGAAACCTATGTCCCCACTGTGGAAGGACGTGTGGACCCAGAATTGGCCTCCACAGTCACTTACAGGCCCACTGTTAGAACCGTGTTTATGGAAGACAATCTTACTCAACTATCTGTGTATCTAAAGAAGTGTGCATGCACACGAAAGCTCATACCAAGAACTAACTTAGTTGGTCTTTAAGGTGCTACTGGAAGGAATTTTTTTTATTTTTACTCAACTATGAGTGCTCACCAAAGCAGCAGCAGCAGCTTTCACTTTTAAAGAAGTACAGTGGTACCTCAGGTTACACACGCTTCAGGTTACATACGCTTCAGGTTACAGACTCTGCTAACCCAGAAATATTACCTGGGGTTAAGAACTTTGCCCCAGGATGAGGCAAAGAAATGGTAGAAATGGTAGCGCAGCGGCAGCAGCGGGAGGCCCCATTAGCTAAAATGGTGCTTCAAGTTAAGAACAGTTTCAGGTTAAGAATGGACCTCCGGAACGAATTAAGTATTGAACCTGAGGTACCACCGTAGTAAGGTCCTATGTCCTCCAGGAGAAACCATATAAGCCTACATTGATTCCTGCACATTTGTTTAAAGCAATGTGAAGTAAAGGAGTCTGAACTAAAGAGTTCTGTCATGGATGCTTTAGCTGAGATTCCCTGGGGTCGCTTCCAACTTTGTAATAGTGCTTTAAAGGTATGGTGTGAATGGGAGCTATCCCTTTAATGGGAAGCCCATTGCAGGACCTGAATGCAAGAACAACCCTCCCCACCCGTGAATCCAAGAAACTGTGATTCAGAACTACAGCTGCCTCAAGCTGCTGTGCTTTTCAAAGGCTTTAAGTTGTGGAGTTTCAATCACTAGCTAAAAGAAAAAGGCAGGCCTCTGGTCACACAATTTTGTTTCATTAAAAAAAAAAGTTTATTTGCAAATTCAACAGATAAAAAATAACCTTATATAGTAATGATTTTATTGCATTAGCCATGCGGCCATAGCATAATATACATAGAAATAACAACATAAAATGTGGGTGGGGAGATAAAAGTGTATGCCGTTCTGGGCGAATACTTTGAGAAAATGGGGATAACAAAGGTAACGGGAGATTTAAAACATTGAGTGACAGAGAATACAAAAAACAGGTTCGATTGTGTGGCGTATCGACTACATCTGTGGTATTGAGGAAGGAGTTGGTGCCGCTTTCCTCTTCATCACACTAAGCAGGAAATTAGCTGTCATCTCGGTAATCCAACGGTCAGAATCCTGCAGAAGAAGGGACACTATCCAAGGCTGGATTGGGAGATGAAGCTTGTTCACGAGAGGAGTTAGGAACCGAGATCTTTCATCTGTCCAGTTGGGACAGAAGAGCATTACATGTTCCATAGTCTCCAGAACCGTGTCATTGCAGGAGCATGTTCTATTTGCGCTGGGAACTCTGGAGTAACGACCCGACAGAACTGCTGTAGGAAAACAGTTGAGACGGGCACAGGTAAAGGCCCTTCGTTTAGCCTCCGAAGAAATTGTGAAGCAGTATAGAGGGATCCCTTCAGGGGGAGGAATAGCTAGGGCTAAGCCTGAACACGGCCCTCTTGCATGGGAAGCTGTGTTAGAGAAGTCAAGTTGCTGCAGCTTCTTTTTGATTAGAGGTAGGGCTGCCGGGCTTATACACTCTAAATTAAAAACAGTTTTGCGGTTCAAATTGAGAAGAGAGCGGAATTTGAGATTAATTGTAGTTTTCCAAGGAGAATTATGAGTATCTCTTAGGATCAGATTGGAGAAACCACCTCTAATTCGAGCATCCGATGGTAGTAGGTGGGAGCTGTAGGAAATGGCTCGACTCCATGCTCGTTTTACAATTGAGGGCTGGGCGAACTCAAGACGTAAGGCTGCACCTGAGACACATCTTGGGACGCCGGAAAGAGATCTCAGAAACATATGAAGTGGGCGATCCAAGTTACCTGATATTGCTGTAGTCCATACTTCGCAGCCATATAATAGTTTAGGGACAACTTTGGCATTAAACATTTGAATTGCTGCTGGAAGGTGTTTGCCGCCCTTCTGGTGATAAAATCGGACAATGGCATTAGAGGTTGTAGTTGCAGCAAGAGAGGCAGATTGTAGATGGGTGGTCCAGGAGAGATTATAAGTAAATATTAAGCCTAGATATTTAAAGGCTTTTACCTTTTCTAAGTAGCCACCTGTGATCTTAAGCGGCTCCAGCTTGAGTTTGCGGGAACGAGTGAAGTGGAGAACTTTCGATTTTTTATAATTAATATTAAGAGCTTCCACCTTACAATAGGCGATAAATGCATTAACTGCATTTGCTAGGTCCGCAGCTGTTCTGGATAAGATGACGGCATCATCCGCATAGAAAAGGGAAGCAACGGGGTGACCTGCTAAGTGAGGAGGGTACTTAGTTGCTAGCTTCAAAGGGGAAAGGGCGTCATGAAGATAAAGATTAAACAGTAAAGGGGCCAAGAGACAACCTTGTCGGACGCCCCTGGCCGTTGGGAATGGGGTGGTAAGGTAGCCGTTGGGACCAATTCGAACGCGAGCTGTGGTGTTTGAATAAAGGGAAATAATTAGGGAAAGGAGGTGTGGATCAATTCCCAAATGGGCAAGTTTGGACCATAATCTCTGTCTAGGAATGGAATCAAAGGCGGCCTCCAGGTCCATGAAAGCGGCAAACAGGTGGCCTTGCCTTGGTGCAGTGTATTTACTGGCAAGGTGATAAAGAGTTAGACAGTGGTCCATGGTTGATGCTGACTTCCGGAAGCCAATCTGTTCTGGCGGTAGAATGTTTCTCTCATGGACCCATGAAAGAATTTCTTCCAGTAAGACAGCGGCAAATATTTTCCCCGGAATAGATAGTAAGCTGATGGGGCGATAGTTCCTAGGGATGTTTGGCTGGCCGCCTTTGAAAATCGGGACTATTGTAGCTTCTCTCCAGGAGTCGGGGATGTCTAAGGCGGAGGAGATAGCGGTGAATACAGAAGTCAGCTGTTCACTCCACCAAAGAGGATCAGTCAGGAAAAGGTCCAACGGGACCATGTCTGGGCCGGGGGCCTTATTCCTACGCATGGACATTATGATGTTGAAGATGCGGGTTGAGGTAAAATTTACTGAGGAGGTGGAGCTAGGAGAACGGGAACAGAGGTCCGACGGGGATTGAAGGTGATCTGTAAGATTATTTGGAGAAGCGAAACTGGCCGAATAATAAGCGATCCATTCGTCAGCGGAAATCAGGATAGCTGAATTGGGTGGTGCCGAAGGCCTAACTAAGCGCCAAAAGGAGCGGGAGTCATGCCTCTCTACAGCTGAACGAAGAGTGGACCAAGCCTCAAGGATGTGTTGCTGTTTCTTGCAATGAATCATGTTTCTGTATGTCCTTTTAGTAACTAGAAGCTCTGCACGGGTTTGGGGGTCGTTGGAAAATTTGATGATTCTGACCATTTTCCTAATTCGCCTTCTTAGGACTTTACATTCCTTGTCAAACCAGGGTGATTCGGAGAAGAAGCGTTGGTGGGTAGGCGAGGTAATGGTTATGTAAGTTGTTGAAAAAGCATCAATTAATTTCCGGTATTGGTCAGCGGGCGGAATTGAGTCAGAAAGAACTGTAGGCATATCAAGTGATTTTTGTATGTCCAGGGCAAGAGAGGAGCTGAGGCTTGTCCATTTCTTTGTTTTATATACAGGGTAGCTTTGTACGGTGGAACTATAGTTCGAGGGGACTGAGAATGGCTCTATTAGGCTTAACATTAAAGTCAATGGAAGGTGGTCACCAACAAAATATTCAGCCACTTCCATTTTTGTAGAAATTGAGAATAGCTCCGGCGTCAATAGAATGTAGTCGACAACACTGGTCCCCCGGGAAGAGATGCACGTTAACTGCTGCGAGGACAAGGGAGTGACGTTGCCATTTGCGATGCAAAGATCGTTTTCGATGGCCAATTGGGCCATCAGCCTCCCCGACGCATTTGTTATGGGATCAAGAGAGCATCTATATCCCCAGGGGTGCTGCAGGGGATTGTCCAGAAGTGCTGCGGAAGATAATATAGCATCGTCGTTGGGACCTATTCTTGCATTAAAGTCACCTAAGAGGATTTGAGGAAGTCCTGGGTTAGTTGTTTGAAGGTCATGAAGCCAAGACGAAAGTTCAGACCACCTTTCATTACGGTCGGAATCATTAATTGCTGGAGGCAGATATACTGTAGTTATCAACCATGGGCTTTTGGTCTTTGGAAGGTGGATCTTTATAGTGAGAAAGTAAGGGGAAGATTTAAGTTCCTCGCAGATAGTGAGGGATATATATATATATATATATATATATATATATATATATATATATATATATTGCACAGAATTACAGAACTGCAGAGTTGAAAGGGCTGCAAAGGATTGTGTTCTGATTCCTGCATTGCAGGAAACTTTATTTCAGAAATCTTATATACCCCTGGATTGTAAACAGCAGAGAAGTCTCTGTCTCATCTTTATAAAATTATATACAAGGGAAAACACCAGATGTCCTTTCCTAATGTGGAAGCAATCTTGCAGTTATTTCTTAGCCCTATGGTCACTAGCTGCTCAGGAGAGAGGATTTTTTTCAAGACTCAAAAGAATTAAAAATGAATTAAGGGCCACAATGTCTCAAGAAAGGTTGTCCGCACTGAGCATTCTGTACACTGAAAGTGACAAACTTAGACAAACAAATTTTGATGAAGATTTTCCTATGAGGAAGGCTAGGAGAGGAAAACATTTTAGCCTTACTGTATTTGATGGTTGTAGTTTACTTCTTAATATGTATTTTATTTTATTTTTTATGAAATATTTATTGAAAATTTTAAAATACACATAAAGACAAAGAGACAAACATACAAAGAACAAAAAATAAACAAACAGACACTACAAAACACACACCAATTTTCATCACAACCCTTATTTTCTAAAACTTATTTCCCTGACTTCCCCACACATATTGTGTATTCTAGTTCAATATCTTGTATATCTAGTTCTTATTAACCTCCTTATATTTAGTTCCTCTTTTTCTTTTTCTTTTGTTCTTCTTTTCTTACCTTCTAAACAGCAATATTTATACATCAATACATATGTCTTAATTATTAATTAATCTTTCTTTCTTTCTTATTCTTTACACCTTATTTCTAAAGTCGGCCTAATTTCCCTTCCACGATTTCCCCACTTTTCATACAAAAGGCAAAACAAAACAAAAAAAACAAAAACAAGTTATAATTGTATAGCCTTTGGATTCCCAAACTCCATCCCCCCTTTTCCCGGTTTCAATCCCCAACCCATAACAATCGGTTTACTATCAGCCTGGAGACCTCACATCCGAGGCCCTTAAATCTCTCTCAATTCCTCTCTGCCAGTTTTTTTGATAGTCTTTGATATTAAACGCCATCTCTCCGAGAAGTTCAAGCCCGATGGGGTCCATGTTTCTTCCAGCCAGAGCTCCATACTTAGGAGTGGAGCCAAGATCTCATTTCTTACTTCTTTCAAGTCCAAATGTCTCCAAAGCTCCAATTTCCACTTTAATCAAATTTGTAATCCTTAGGTCTTTACATCTCCTCATAAGGAGATCCCCCCATCTTTCAGTCTCGAGATTAAACCCAATTTTCACCATCAAGTTCTTATTGCCCTTTATAGCCAATTTGTTAGGCCTCTGGTCCTCCTCTGTTTCCTGTAGCATTACAACTCCTCCTTCCTTATCCTCGGAGACAGCGTGTATCTCTTTCTCCACATTCTCCAAGCTCTCTAGTTTCTCTTCTTTACCAGCTGCGTAGGCTTCCTGCGTCAGATCCTTATCCAATTCAATAGGTTTGTTTACTGTTAAGTCCAGAATTTCAGTATTTGTAGCCAAAACATCCATTTGGCCTTGTATCTTTCCCAAGAGAACAAAATTTTTGTCCAGTTTAGCTTGAATACTTCCTCCTTCAGCCATTCTTGTAGTGTCCCAAAGCCCCCTCTAGAGGGATTTTGGTTACTTAGTATTCCTTCCAGTTCAAATCCAAAAGTCAAGTTAATTTGTATCAGTTCTCCTTATTTTCCACAGAATATAATCAAATTGTAGCAAATACAGCCAGCAGAAACAGCAGAAACAAAGTTCTCTTTTTCCGTCTTGACAGCTAATTTGACAGCTGTCAAGATCTTCAATACCTTTTCACCAGGCTTTCTCGCAGATCACTCCCGGGTCTGGGGGGAGGGAAAACTTCAGCTCCCAAAATTAGCTCTTATCCTCCGGTAAAATTCTTATCATGCCATGTCGTGAAATTAATAACTTTAACCCAATAAATGAGAAGAAATTTCTCTCGACCTTAGTTAATAGGTCCTTGCTTCAGATTGTTTACAGGACGGGGAGACGGACTTCCTGCTTACGTCTTCCCCGATCGTGCCTAATTCAAAGTTAAACTTTTTCCAAATCCAATTCCATTCTACTCACGGGTTGTAGTTTTAGAGTCCAATTCACAGGAAAAAGTCAGCGCTCTCCGGCCATGGCAGCGCGGCTTCCCTCCGCAGTGTAAAATATGAAACAGTTAAGCTTTTGTTAAAAGATGCATCACAACGTGGACATTCTGTTTATCATCTAGATATAAAAACTGCATATTTGTTTGCAGATTTAAAAGAACAAATTTTTATGCGTGTCCCTGAAGGCATAGACGCTGCTGAAGGTTTGGTATGCAAATTAAATAAATCCCTTTATGGTCTGCACCAAAGTGGAAGGAATTGGCACCAAACTTTAGCAAAAGAATTGCTAGATATTGGTTTTTCACAAGGAAAGGCAGACAATTGTGTGTTTATAAAGGAAAGGGCAAACTCTGTAACAAAAATATGTGTGTATGTAGATGACGTGTTAATTTCTACAAAAACTAAACAGGAATATGAACAGGTAGTTTCACAGTTACAGAAGAAATTTGATGTGGTGGAATTAGGCATAGCTAAAAATTACTTATCCATGCAAATTGAGAAAGGCAAAAATGGATCTTTTCTGGTTCATCAAACTGCAAAAATTGATGATCTAGTTGAAATACTACGTTTAGAAAATGCAAATGGGAAGGAAACACCTATGGTGTGTGGTTTCACCTTTACAGGTGAAGATAAGCCATTTCCTAACAAAACTTTGTATCGTTCTGCTATAGGCAAGCTAAATTTCATTCAAAGAATCTCAAGACCAGATATAACTTATGCTTTTTACTTTCTTGCAAAATTTGTGGAAAAGCCCACTACGCAATGTTTCTCTGCTCTTAAGAGAGTGGTAATGTACCTTAAACATACCAAACATTATAGGTTGCAGTTTACAACATGTATTGACAAAGGTTTTGAAATTTTCTGCGATGCATCTCATGCAGTGGAACAAAATAATTGCAGGGGTGTGTATGGTATGGTGTTTTATTACAACGGTTGTCCATTTGAATGGAAGTCCCAGACACAAACCGTTATTTGTCTCTCCACAACAGAGAGTGAATTATGTGCATGCGTTCAGGCCACTTGTGATGTAGAATGGTATCTGCAAGTATTTGCAGACCTTCAGATGCAAGTAACACTACCAGTAAAAGTTTGCCTTGATTCACAGAGTGGACTTACTATCCTGTGTTCAGAGACCAATACGCAGCGCACTAGAGTCTTAAGATTACGTTTAGAGTTTGTAAAGAAACTAATTGCTGATGAAATGGTTGTATTTAAACATGTTCCAGGTGACAATCAAATTCCGGACATTTTTACAAAAGCACTTCCAAAGGTTACACATGAAAAACATGTACAAAGTATGCTTTTTGTTTTTGTTCCACAATGATGAACCACAGGGGAAATGTTGAATGGTTTCTTTAAATGTAAAGGTTCATCATTGTTCCACTCCATGTGTATGTCTTTAAGGGGCCAGAGCAAGGGCCAGAGCAAACTAATGAGACCCAGCTTTACAGCTGTGAAACATAGCAGGTGCTGCTGAGTTGTATTTGATTAAGGCGTGTCAGCATCTGGGTGTAGTATATAAGGAGCAGCACCTAGCTCTCCCATTACCCTGGGGGATGGGTTGGTGGTTGGGTCATGTTTGTTTGTTAATATATTTAGTGTAAATGGAGTTTTTCTTTTTCTTATTAAAACCTTCTTTAAGTACTTTTTGAGTCCTTTCTTTTTAATGCATGGTCTCCCCAGCAAGCTCTCTGCAGCGTTACTATACTGCAAAAAGCCAACAGGTGTTTCTGTGTTTGAAAGCATTGGACGCAATGTTTCATTCTGGGAGTAGGTGAGATGGAATTATTACAAAGGCAACAGTTGATTTTCCTACTGTTTGAGATTAGAATCTCCGGGCCTTGAGTTCTAGCCAAAAAGATGATCTTCCTTGTCTTGTCTCTGCACAGTTGGATGCCTTTGGGCTGCTGGCACTGCTAACTTTGAGCCAAGCTGCCAGCAACCCATTTACAAACCTGTTGCAATTGCAAACACATCCTCCATTTGGCTAATATGGCTGAGCGCAAGGGCACTCCCATACAGAGTGCATTGCAGTAACCCAGTCTTGCAAAACCTGACAATTGTCACATACATTTCCAGTGCCTTTCTACTGCTAGGTGTGTTTGCAAACATACACTCACCAGCAGAAGTGTATTTATGAGTGGAGCAATGGGGTCATGGTCCAAGGTGGCAAATTAGAGGGGGAGCAGTATTTGCAGCACTAGCAGGGGAAAGAGACTCTTAGCTTTCATTATTAAAGTACTAAACTAAATATCTTCACAGAAGCTTATGAAAAGCTTGGCCTATCGCTCAACATCCAAAAAACCAAAGTGCTGCACCAACAAGCACAAAACAACTCAATAGTGTTACATTGGAAAGTGTCAATCACTTCTCCTCCCTGGGCAGTTATGTTTCCACAAGGGCTGACACTGATGCCGAAATCCAGCATCGCCAGAGCTCTGCGAGTGCGGCTTTCTCCTGATTGAAGTGCAGTGTTTGAGGACTGGGACATTCTCAGGGAAACCAAAATGCTTGTTTACAAAGCTATTGTACCATCAACATTACTGTATGCCTGTGAAACATGGATCACTTATAAACGCCATCTCCAAGTCCTCGAAAGGTTCCACCAATGGTGACCCCAATAATTTTTACACATGACTGGGGAAGACAGGCGAATTAATGCCAGTGTACTGGAAGAAGCAAAGGTCACCATTGTCAAAGCAATGATTCTTCAAAATCAACTTCGTTGGACTGGTCATGTTGTGCCTATCATCTTCCAAAGCAACTACTCTATTCTGAACTTTAAAATGGAAAGTGTAATGCCGGTGGTCAACAAAAGAGGTGCAAAGACTCTCTCAAGGCAAATCTTTAAAAAAATGTAGTATAAACACCAACAATTGTGAAATACTGGCCTTTGAGCACAGCAATTGGAGAACAGCCTTTACCAAAGGTACCTGGACTTTGAAGATGCTCGAACTCAGGACGAAAGGGAGAAACGTGCCAAGAGGAAGGCACGCTTGGCAAAGCCTCACCATGATCAACTCCCGCCCAGAAACCTATGTCCCCACTGTGGAAGGACGTGTGGATCCAGAATTGGCCTCCACAGTCACTTACAGACCCACTGTTAGAACCGTGTTTATGGAAGACAATCTTACTCAACTATGAGTGCTCACCAAAGCAGCAGCAGCTTTCACTTTTGAAGAAGTACAGTGGTACCTCAGGTTACACACGCTTCAGGTTACATACGCTTCAGGTTACAGACTCCGCTAACCCAGAAATATTACCTCGGGTTAAGAACTTTGCCCCAGGATGAGGCAAAGAAATGGTAGAAATGGTAGCGCAGCGGCAGCAGGAGGCCCCATTAGCTAAAGTGGTGCTTCAAGTTAAGAGCAGTTTCAGGTTAAGAATGGACCTCGGGAACGAATTAAGTACTGAACCTGAGGTAAGGTCCTATGTCCTCTAGGAGAACCACATAAGCCTACATTGATTCCTGCACATTTGTTTAAAGCAATGCAGGGGCGCCGACTTATAAAAAATATTGGGGGGGCCCATACCGGGGTCCTGCCGCTGGTTCGCTCGGGTAGCCGGGAGAACGCAGTTCGAGGTGGCGGTGTTGGGGAGAGACCCTCGCTCAGGGCGCCACTAGACTTGGCGGCCGGCGGCCTATCTGGGGGGTTTTGGAGCGTATTTCGGCGGAGCGATTGGGGAGGAGGGGGCTTGTTGCCGGATTCTTCAGCTGGGCCGGAGATCCGCTGCTGGGGGGTCCCTGGGCCGAGTTGTGAGCACGGCCTGCTGAAGGGAGATCCAGCCGATTGCGCGATGGGGACGGCCGGGGCTCTCCGGCTAGGGCGCGCGGCTGGCTGGCTGGCGAGGGAGCAGGTGGGGAGGAGGCGGGGGTCCTCACTCTCTTAGGAAACGCACCCGCGCGCCCGATTGCCACGAAGTCCGAAGGGTGCGTGTGTGGAATTAAAAAGCAAAAACGAGATACGGGCAGGGCAGGCAAAGAGTTTTCTGCAAGAGGATGGAGGGCAGGTTGAAGAGAAAATCACTCAGGATGAGACAGTCAAATCAGCCATGATAAAATGGGCTCAGGATATTGGGTATAACATCATGTTTGAGGACTGGGAAAGGTTATGGACCACCGGAATGAAATTCACGGCATGTAATGCCTTGAAGGAAAATATTATGAAAATGATTTATAGGTGGTACATGACCCCAGTCAAGCTTGCAAAAATATATCACCTGTCTGATAATAAATGTTGGAAATGTAAGGAGGCTGAAGGGACATTCTTTCACCTCTGGTGGACTTGTCCAAAAGTGAAGGCCTTCTGGGAAATGATCTATAATGAGTTAAAAAAGGTATTTAAGTATACCTTTCCCAAGAAACCAGAGGCCTTCCTCTTGGGCATTGTTGGCCAGAAAGTGTTAAAGAAGGATAGAACTTTCTTTATGTATGCAACTACAGCAGCAAGAATACTTATCGCAAAATATTGGAAGACACAAGATTTGCCCACACTGGAAGAGTGGCAGACGCAATTGATGGACTACATGGAACTGGCTGAAATGACTGGCAGAATCCGAGATTTGGGAGAAGAAACAACGGAAGAGGACTGGGAAAAATTTAAGGACTATTTACAAAAACAATATAAGTTGTATGAATGTTAAAAATTTACACGATTCGGAAACTATAGCTTCAGCAATTAGATTTGGGAAACAGGAAATTATATTTTAAGTAAGAAAAGGTCAAAATCTAAGGTAATACTATGTTTAATTTAAGATATAAGTAACTGATGAAAAGTATGTTAAATTTAGAGGTATAGTATTTGAAAAGTACAAAATAAGGTACGAAACAAGGTAATAATTTGCTGATATCTTTATTATAAAGAATGCAGGGTAAGGGAGATGCGAGGAAGTCCAGTTAGTTATATAAAAAATGTGTTGAATGGTTGGTTTTCTTTTCTTCTTTTTCTTTTTTTCTTTTTCTTGTTCTTTTACTTTTTTCTTCAGTGTATGTTTCTAACTTTGTATTTGAAACCTTAATAAAATATTTATAAAAAAAGAAGAAGAGAAAATCCTTTCGCTTTTCTGGGGCGCAGGGAAGTCTCAGAGCCGGAGGTTGGGGAAGGGACCCCCTTTGCTCTGCCCTCTTCTCCCGTCTTAGATTCGCATGGGGGTCCCCGCCCAAGCTTGCCTGGCCACCGGGCCACACAAGGGCCGCGCTCTACGCGGCACACCTTGCTAGCCGCGCAGCTGTCCTCCGCGGCTGCGGAGCGGCCCTGCGCCGGTGCCCAGCCCCTCTGGGCGCCCGCTGCGCTGCCAATGACAAGCGGGCGACGTCGCGGGCGGGGAAGGCGTCGCTTTCTTTCCCGATCCTGCATCCTCCCAGTCTTCCAGCCCTTTTTTGGGTTGGAAGCTCGTCTCGTTCGCCCTTCTCCTTTCTTCACCCTGCGCGCAATTTTCCTCCCTCGTCTCCCTCCCCATTTCTCCTTCCTTCCTGACTGACGGGCTCGGGCTCAGGCTCGGGCTTCGGGTAGGGCTCGGGCTCGGGCTCGGGCTCGGGCAGCCTGAGCTCGGGCTCGGCGGTGTTGGCGATCGGCGGCGCGGGGGGATGGCCCTCCCGGGGGAGCCGGCGCTGCTCAATGGGGTTGCCAAGGAGACAGGCCGGCCGCCCCCCTCCCCCCGCCGTGCCGGTGCCCGTTATCGGGCGCCCTATAAAAGCCGCGGACGCGCCCACCGCCGCCCGAGATTATTGGGGGGGCTGAGCCCCCCCAAACGAATTTTTGAGGGGGCTCGGGCCCCCTCAAGCCCCATGGAGTCGGCGCCTATGAAGCAATGTGAAGTAAAGGAGTCTGAACTAAAGAGTTCTGTCATGGATGCTTTAGCTGAGATTCCCTGGGGTCCCTTCCAACTTTGTAATAGTGCTTTAAAGGTATGGTGTGAATGGGAGCTATCCCTTTAATGGGAAGCCCATTGCAGGACCTGAATGCAAGAACAACCCTCCCCACCCGTGAATCCAAGAAACTGTGATTCAGAACTACAGCTGCCTCAAGCTGCTGTGCTTTTTCAAAGGCTTTAAGTTGTGGAGTTTCAATCACTAGCTAAAAGAAAAAGGCAGGCCTCTGGTCACACAATTTTCCTCCCAAAATTTTGTTTCATTAAAAAAAAAACTTTATTTGCAAATTCAACAGATAAAAAATAACCTTATATAACAAATACAAATAGTAACAAAATAAGAATACACATAACACATTATATACATAGTGCTCATCACATTAAGGACTCAGCTAGGCTGCTGAAGAAAGTGTTGTGCATGCAATATAACACTGTGCCACCAGATGGCGCTGTGGAGTCCCATCTTTCCCTCCCATCTTTCCCTGTTTAAATTTACAAGACATTTAACTGAAACTCTGATGTGTTCAAATCCAGTCTAGATATCCAAAAGGCATCCGCACAAAACTGGCATCTCCAAGACCTATTTTCAAATGTTGCCAAGGCAATGCAAAAGGTCGTTATTTTCAAAACGTGTGTGCTGTGTACAAAACTAAGCAGAAATAGCTCACTGCGTTGCATTTGTGGTTTAGTAGGCTCGCCTTTCTGCACTGCTACACATGAGGCAGCCCAGGAGCCGCAGAAACGATGAAAAACCTCACATCCTACTGCAATGCAATGCCAGTAAGTCATAATGAGGGGAAAACGTGATTCTAGAAATAAACAAGTCAATCAAAGTGCTGTCCAATAGTTCCTTTCAAACACAACGGGACAGTGACAAATGAATATTCAAAAGTATCGAAGCTCCAGGCTGGTGCAAATCCTATGTGGCTGTTCTGTATTTTGGTGGGAAGGTGGATTTTTGCTACAAAATACAAACCACCACCCATGTTCTTTGGGGGAAACCCAGTGGCTGTGATGCACGCGGCCGATGAGAATTGTAGTCCAAAACATTTGGAGGGCAGCAGTTTGTGAAGGTTGCTGTAATCATTCATGTGCTTTCTCCTGAAAGGATACCAGAATATCCACGCTCCACTATCCAGGCATAGGCAAACTTGCCCCCCCCCCCGGTATTTTGGAACTACGACTCCCATCATCCCTAGTTAACAGGATCAGTGGTCAGGGATGATGGGAAGTGTAGTCCCAAAACAGCTGGAGGGCTGAGTTTGCCTATGCCTGCTCTTAGCCGTGGAGTTTCTCCCAAGTGCAAGTTTTGTAATGCGAATTAACGTATCTATTCCACCAAAACCTCGATGTTTATAAAGTGCGTTCACCTCCGTGACTTCTCTGGTGAAGTTTAAGGCTTGATCCGTGACGGAAACTCTTCTGACACTGGGAACATTGATACGGCTTCTCCCCTGTGTGGATTCTGTGGTGCCTGTTCAGGTTTCCACTCCAGCCGAAGCTCTTTCCGCACTCGAAGCATTTGTACGGCTTCTCCCCTGTGTGAATTCTTTTATGCACTCTCAGGTACGTGCTCTGAACAAAGCTCTTTCCACACTCTGAGCATTTATAGGGCTTTGTGCCAACATGGAATCTCTGGTCTGAGCTGCGAGAGAATGGCTTCCTGTTCTCTGAATATTCATGTGGTTTTTCTCCCATGTGGATTCTCTGATGTTTAGTAAGGTTCATCCAGCCAATGAAACCCTTTCCACACTCTGAGCACCTCAACAGTCTCTCTCCATTCTCAGTATTCCCTTTGTTTCCTGCATGACGTTCTGCCAGTACTGGAACTTCACGGAAGCCAGCCCCTACAGAAGTCAAGCGCTTCTTCTGCTTTTGTTCAGTTTTCTTTCTTTGAGGACTGTTTTCTTCATCACTCTCACTCCCATCACCTGAAAGAATCGAGAGAGAAATCAGGAACAGGTCCTCAAATCAGGAAGGAAACTCAATGAAATCAAAGAAAGCAGAAAATACGGTAAGTGGGGAGGCAGATCCCTTTCAATTCCATCAAACAGCCTCTGATGGTGAAAAGGAAATAATAACTGATACTGCTGCACATGCCACATGTGTTCCGCACTTGTAGGAAATTGGTATTTTAGTATGGCAGTCTCTATACTTTTGAACTCCTTGCATATTGATATGAGACAAGTGCCTTCACTCTACTCTTTTTGGTGCCTGCTAAAAACGTTTTTGCTCAGGCAAGTCCACCCAGATATCTAGAATACTGATGTGCTTGTAGTTTATTACCATTTTTAATTATTTGAATTTACCCTTGATTTCTGTTTTAACTCTGAAGCACAACCCAAATCCTGCAAGGAAATAGCGATGATACAACATGTGCCTTGCTTTGAGGTTTTTCTATGTGCTAAGTATTTTTGTGTGTGAAAGAAGAAGCATAAATTACTAGCATTAGTAAATCTATTACGCACCCTCTGCCAAGCAAGTCCTGGGGTGGTTTACAACAATCTAAAATTTGTAATTTTAAAAAGAATTTTAAAAATTACAGTCCTGGGAAAGGGGCAGGCTCTTAAAACATGTCTCAGGTCTCAAGGCCAGGGTAGAGAGCTACTTCTTCAGCATTCAGTTACAGGTAAGAGAAAACAGGTAAGCTTTTATAAAGACTTTCTTAAACTGAGGGGAGCCCCCGTTGTATATCTTTCAGAAATGAATTCCAGAGTGCAGGAGACACTACTAAAAATGTCCTGCCTCCTTCTGGTGCAGGGTTTAATTAAGGAGGGCACGGGAGTCTGGCCACACAGAAATCAAAATGTCTGCCAGGTGTCTGCATAGCTTGCTAGGCCAAAAATGCAGGGAGTCCCATTTCAATTCAGCACCTACCCGCTAATTTCTCCTCTTCTTCAGAGCCCTCAGTGAATGCATTTTCCCATTCGTTCTGCAAAGCGATGTCAGATCTGGAAATTGGTAGTCCTTTTTTGAGAGAAAGAAGATATTATTTATTAAATTTATATACTGCTCTTTATCAGGGCGTCGTACAACGTTAAAACACATTACACAGCATCAATGACAAAAACATAGTAAAGAGCATACTGACAGACAACCTAATTATAATAATAGTCCCCACACTTTTACAGGTCATAGATTAATTAATAGCCATAGGCCTGGGTAATGTTATAATGCTGTCTTAAATGTATAGCTCGGATGGGGCCAGAGCTTATTTAACTGACTATTTATTTATTTGAATTTTTTTGATTTGCACTTTCATAGCATATATCAAGGCAGCTTGTGGCATAAATTCAATTAAATCAGTCAATAAATATCTGTAAAATGGTAAGCCAGTAAGCTTACTGGGAAATGATAAATAATGAATTGAAAAGTATGTTCAAAATAATCTTAGTTTTAGAAAAAAAAACCCAGAAACTTTTCTTTGGGGAATTTAGGGACAGAACTACCTAAATTGCATAGAAATTTATTTATGTGTGCGACTGCAACAGCAAGCATGTTACTCGCCCCAAAATGAAAAGAAGCAGAAGTCCCAGCAAAGGGAGAATGGATGCAAAAAATTATGGAATATGCAGAAATGGCGAAATTTACTGGAAGAATAAGAAATCAAGATAAACTTTTTATAAAAGAATGGAAATGGCTTAGTGAATATTTACAGATAAATTGCAAACAGATAAAAACATTGGGAGGATTACTGCAATAACCTGCAGTTTCATACGAGTTTATATTTAACGTAGATAATTAAATGAGCAAATTAAATGAATTTGGATATGCAGAAGATATTAAAAAATAAATTTAAGGAACGGCAGAAAGGGGGGGGCGGGGCGGAGGAAGCCAAACTTTGAAATGTTAAAATGATTGTGAAATTAATGAAATGTATGAATTTGAAAAGTATAAATAAACTTTAAAATAATGAAAATAAATATCTGTAAAACGTGTTTACAAACATCAGTAAAACAGCAACAGATACTAGCTGGCTGAAGGGTGGGGGGAATCCATATTGTAAAGATGTAACTAAAAAGTAAAGTTTTTAAGAGAGACATAGCTGTCATCGTTTCCCTTTTTTAAAGGGAAATTGCCTTATTCCGAATAGGATTCCTCGCAATAAAAAGGAAATGTTGACAGCTATGTAGACGTCTGAAAGAAGGCAGGGAGTTCCGCAGGGTGGAGACTACCACACTAAAGGCCCTGTCAGCTACTGTCACACGCCGTGACGTTTCCCACAATGCCCTGCCGCATACAAAGAGCAGCAACTATTCCTGCTTTCAGGATCTATCGGCCAAAACCAAGGAGGAGCCTTACCTAGAAATACCAGACTCGCATAATTCTCCTCCATGACCTCTTTGTGCAGCGCTCTCTGGTCTGGATCCAGCAGGAACCATTCCTCCTCTTTGAAACGCACTGCCACCTCCTCAAGGGACACGGGAGCCTGGAAGAAGGATGGACGCCCGTCAAATCCCACACCTCTCGCTGGGTCTGAAAAAGGAACCTGGGTGGTCCCCTGCCCGTCTCCCCAACACTTCCGCCCACCCCGTACCTGTTCCAACTGGGCAGAAGCCATTCCCAGTCCACCACAAAGAGGAGGAGGCCTAGAAGGAACCTCTGCGGCCATCTCGCTGTCTCCAAACGTTGTTCGACATCCTATGGGGAAGGCAAAGAAAATGGGGAGGCACTTTAGGCTCCGTAATTTAACCACAGGATCCAGGCAGATTCAAGAGAAGGAGAGACTATGTTGAAGCCTGCTCCGTTATGGTCCTTACCCAGAGAGGGGGTGCCCATGTCAGCCTCTTGCTTGATTTCCCTGAACAGTGGCCTCTCGGTGGCATCTGGCAGGGTGTTCTCTGCCTCTATGAAATGTGAGGTTGCTTTGGATGACATCTCCTGCGCCTGAGATAGGAACCCATGCAAGAAAGTGGAGGGGGGGGGAGAGACAGGAAACAGGTCAGGCAAAGGCCAGGGGTGCCATTAAATAACGCAAGATGAATAAATGTTCAAGTATTAAGTTATTATTACCGTATTGGCCCGTATATAAGCCGCACTTCCCCCCCAAATTCCGACCGTGAAAAGTTAAAGTGCAGCTTATATTCACGACCTTACAAAAATTATCCAGTATGCAGGCAGGAGCACAGCAAAGTGGTGCCTGTCCCACATGTAGTCCCCCGTCCTCTCCCCCAAGGCCGGGAAGGGAGAAAGCGGGGAAGGGAGCAGCTTATATTCGGGCCAATACGGTATCATCAAACTCTAAGGTCCCAGGGCAGGTTGCAGCATTAAAACACAATACTAAAAACAATTCAAAAATTGGATTCATAGAAGTAAGGAGAGTCCTAAAACCATGCACCTCAAAAGCCAGGGTAAAAATGAGTGTCATCAGCATTCGCTGGAAGCCGTATAATGTAGGTACCAGATGTACCTCTGTGGGGAAGGAGTGCCACAGCTTAGGGGCCACTACAGAGGCCTTCTGCCACCCACCAAACCTCTGAGGGTGCAGGAACTACCAAGAGGGCCCCCATCTGCTGATCTCAGCACCTGAGAGGGTCTAATTTATCAGCTAGAAGATTGATCAGCACTTCCTGAGGCAGTGAATCCAAATACAACCAAGGATTGGGGCCTTGGAATTACCAAAGCAAAACACTCTCTCACCTCCGCCTCCTTCTGGTCTTCCGCTTGGCTCATGAGAAAACCTTCAGCCAGGGCCACTGCCTCGGCGCAGGTCTCCGGCCCACAATCTCTGACCCAGCTTTGCATCTCCGGGGGGAGGGCAGCCAGGAACTGCTCCAGGATCACCAGGTCCAGCATCTGAGCCTTGGTGCGTCTCTTCGGCTTCAGCCACTGTTGGCAGAGGCGGTGGAATTGGCTGCAAACCTCTCTGGGCCCCTCGGCCTCCTGGTAGCGGAAGTGCCTGAAACGTTGGCGCCGAGCGTCAGAGCCAAGGACGTCCTCCTCACCCAGGATCTCCTGTGCGATTCTCTTTGAGGCTGTCACAATGCCCCTCGCCTGGACGAAATGAGGAGATACCCCTGCTCTTTTCCCTGCATCTAGCTCTTCCATCTTTCCTCCACAGAGCCGGTCATTTGCCTTTTCTTTCTGCCGAGGAGGGAAGGAGTGTGTTGTATTGCTGCTTCTTTCGGCCTTGTCAGCCACATCTCTGTGCCATTTCATGAGGTGACTGTGCGTTGTGGTGGTTCCCACCTGCTGGCAGCCGCTGGGCTTCCCAAGACTAACAGTTTGACTGCAACGGACCGCAGATTTGCTATTGGCATCCTTGGCGAAGAGTTTCCACACAAAAGACGTTTTCCCACGATGGGCTGATGGTTCCGTGTTGGCAGCAACCTTTTGAAGTGGGTTCTTTCGGGGCCTTTTGATGCCAGAGGCTCCTCCTTCCTTGAGTCCTGGTAGTGCCCTTTCCTTTGCACAGTCCTCCTGTACCAGCACAGCGTTGCCATCTCTGGACTCAGAATCTTGGCTGCTGTTGCTCTCTAGCAAAGTGAATTCCATTGGCTGGCATGCCACACAGGTCAGCGGAGTGGACGGCAATCGAGACCTGCCTGACATGGACCGAGTGTGAGGCCTGGAGGGTGTCATCTGGCCACTTCCTGCTACCTCGTTAAGAGCGGAGTGAGACCCCAAGGTGCCCGAGACAGACCGGGTTCGAGGCCTGGAAGATGCAGTCTTGCCCCTTTCTGACGCCTTGTCAAGGACGTCTCTGTGCTTTCTCATCATGTGACTGTGCATTGCAGTGGTTCCCACCAGTTGGCAACCATCAGGCCTCCCAAGGCGAACGGCCCTATGGCAGACACGGCACTGGACCACAAATTTGCTTGTTGTCGTGAAGTATCTCCACACGAAAGAGATCCTCTGCCTTTTTGCTGGTGGCTCCTTAGTGGTGGTGTCCTCTGGCTCAAGGGACGTGGAGGAGGACTGTCTTAGGAGGCACTTGCTTCTACGCAGCTTTGGGACCTCGCCTGGGGTGCTGTTCAGGGGAACTTGGACACAATGTGCTTCTGCTTGCGCTGGAAGTGGCAAGTTCAGCACGTCAGAACTGGACGGTTCCTTCTCTTCCTCCATGCTGCTCTCCAATGCCAGAACGAAATTCTCATCATCCAACTGAAAAAGATCCTCTTGGGAAGGCTCCAGTGGAGATTCTTCCATAGGGTTTTGGGAACCACTCCATGCTTCTTTTATGCTGAACTGTGGTCCCAACCAGTTCCTTTCGTTTGTCCTCTCCATCTTATTCTGCAGGTTGACCATTGTGCAAGAGGCAAACACTGTGAAGCAATTGAGCAGAGTCTAGTTTTTTTCTGGTGGGAGAGAAAGAGAGAGAAAATCAGTCAATCACTGCTTTTCAATAGAAGCACCCATTGAAATTTAATGGAAGGCAATTTGTATGAGCTTAAATGTGCACTGTAGTTTTTGGATTCATCCAAGTTGCTGGAAGCTCCTTATTTCCCAAGACAGAACCTGCACGTTCTGTACTGATCCCCAAGGTCTTTTGGACCTCACAGTGATTGCAACTCACAACAAGGTGCAGATGATTTGCAGAAAAGTTGATTTTATTCCCTGCAAGTTTGTCACTTACTCTTCTCCAAACCATGTGTCCCCCCCCCCAAATTTTTCCCTTAGCCTGCACTGTTGCTGCACTTTCTTCCACAAGCAAAAGCCTCACATCAGAAATAGGAAACATGTGTGGTCATGGCACTGTTTCAGAAACTATTGGAAATATAGCATTAATTTATTTCATAGAATTTCTATGCTGCTTGGGGTTTTTTGTGTGTGCTTTTTAAAAGCCTCAAATCAATTTTAAAAAGATACTGTAACATCAAGGGAGGGGAACCCCATTGTATTTTGAAACATTTTTTTGAAAAAACTAAAACTTATTAAAATTCCCTCAACTTCTAAGCCGTAAAAGGGCTTGATCAGAAGGCAAGTAGAGTAGGTGCTGCAACACTAAACAAGGCAGGATCGACATTTCTAACCTTCCTTTCACATTACAGAACAGGCAACTGTGGTGTGATTGAAATTTAGAATGGCGTAACATTATTAAATGTCTGGATGTGAAAAAAGAACATTTTTAAAAAACACAGAACTTATAACTCCCATGATCCCTAGTTAGCAGGACCAGTGGTCAGGGATGGTGGCTATAATCTGTAAATCTAACCAAATAAACCCGATGTCCAAAACATCTGGAGGGCCGAGTTTGCCTATGCCTGTTCTAGCGATTTTTAAATAAAGAAAGATAAAAATGACTGGTTTTTTTGCAGTACATTCCTAGAGCTAATTTAACTTTACGTCAGAGGAAAACCATTTGTTGAACATCTTTTTTTCACCCTTAACTTTATGTGTAATGCATTCAGCGGGGGAAAACCCAATTTTTTAGAAATTTTCCATTAATTTCTGTAACACACCATGTAATACTGACATGTAGAAGTGTGTCCTTTCTTACTAACTGCCCTGGATTTTAATCTTCTGGATGTTTTCAATATTTGCTTTTAACTACAGTGGTACCTGGGTTTGCAAACAGTCTGGTTTGCATACATTTTGGATTACAAACACGTCAAACCCAGAAGTGCGTGTCCCAGTTTGCAACCTTTTTTTGGATTACAACCCTTTTTTATTATTACAAGAGAAAAAAATTGGAGGCCCCATTGGCGAAAGCATGTCTTGGGTTACAACCTGTTTTGGTTTACAAAGAGACCTCCAGAACAGATTATGGTTGTAAACCAAGGTACCACTACAAGTTTGTTTGTTTTACACACTCAAGCTGTGTATATATTTTGTGTTTACACTTACACACACAGGCACACATAACCTCCCATTACACAATAAATAATAATAGTGCCAAAGCAATTTGCAACCAACGTAAAAATATGGCGTTGTGCCCAATGCTAGTCCTACTCAGAGTAGGCCCCACAGAAGTTCATAGGTTTCTTAATTTCAGCAGGTTGTCCTGCTGAAATTAAGAAACCTATGAACTACTTGTTCTTAGTTGGATAGAAACTGGGGTAATAAAAATGGACACTAGCATGTTTAAAAGTCAGGATGGGAATATAATATCATGAGAAGGGTTCACGCCTTTGATCGAGGGGGAGTTGACTATGAAATAGCTCTAAAGGGGGGTGGGAGCAAAGATCTTCCCTGCTTCTAATTGAAAGTTGCCCATTCAGTTTTCTCCCAACGGGATGCAAAAGGGGTTTCTCAGTGTTCAAGGGCAGAACATCTTAAGAGAGGGGTCAGCAAACCTTTTCAGCAGGGGACCGGTCCTGGGGGGGGGGAGACTATATGGGGGGGGTAGGGAATGAACGAATTCCTATGCCCCACAAATAACCCAGAGATGCATTTTAAATAAAACTGCACATTCTACTCATGTAAACATACGCCGATTCCGGGACCGTCCGCGGGCCGCATTTAGAAGGCAATTGGGCCTTAAGTTTGCCTACCCATGTCTTAAGATTTCAAAGAGCGAGAAACAGAGCCTAGATAGGTCGCGTGCATGAGCGAGGGGGGGGCCGAAGGGCTGTCGTTATGCAGAAGTTTCCCTGAAGCATTTCCTTTTCAACCCCACAATCTGTTGCATTTGCATGCATGGGCGCAGGCGGCGTGGGGGGGGGCAGCTGCCCGAACCCAAGCAATAAAAATGCATAGCAAACAAAAATCCTGACTACGCCCGTGAGTGCAGACAATTTTTTTCCCTGGGCTTTCGCATTTGTGTGCACGCACACACAAAACCTCCCCGCTTTCCAAACACAGCTTCTTGCTGCTGTGCCGCTTTGCCCGTCTCCTTCCCGTCCTCTCCCCTGCTTGCTTGCCTGCCTTCTCCACCCGGGAGCGCGCAGCAGCAGCTCTCGCCTTCCCCTGACTGTAGGCGCGGGAGTCACGGGCAGGCGGTGCGCAATTGCCCCGCGCTCAGGGCTGGAGGAGGCAGGCAAGCAAGCAAGCAGGAAAGGAAGCCGGATCGGTGGGTGCGCGCGCGCGCGCGGCTAACCCGCGCCTGGGAGCGCACTCTCCGCGCCCCTTGGGAACGCGCCTGCCCTGGGCAGCGACGGCATATGCTGCGCCACTGACCCTTCTTGCAGTGCAGTCCGCCCCTGATTCCCCAACGTGCAAAACATCCCTTTTTGGCGACGGCGGTGTCGGGAGAGAGAGGAAAGAGTTTCTGGTTGCCGGCAAAAGTTTTCAGAAAACTCCCCTCTCTGTCCAGGCCCGCCCGCTCTGGACCCCCAATCCCGCTACTCCCATCTCTATTTGATTTTTAAAGATCGGTTCTATCAATTGGGACAGAGCCACACACACTCCGCTTTTCCCGGGAGCAAATCCCTGCTTCAACGGGAGCGCACACCAAGTTGCTAGACCTCTGGAGGTTTCGCATTACGAAAGGTAGTCGCAATCATCGAAAGGGCAAGCCGATGCTGTTATTTGCAGAACATAATTTCAAATAACTGCATCGGCTTGCCCTCTGGATGTTTTGGACTACCTTTCGTAACGCGAAAATATATAACATTTTACTAGGTTTTATACAAATATCACAAGAATAAAAACACACAGTAACAAAAATGAAAAATACAAAAATATACTAAAGCAATATTAAACCGCCCGCCCCCCGGTATTCCCTGAATCCCGTGACTTTCCTCCACCCCCTCTCCTAGTTCCTTTACCATATTTTTTTCTACTGCATATCTTATTTTTCCTTCAGTTTTTCTACAGTGTCCCTAAAATTACAAGTTACAGGTAGGTAGCCGTGTTGGTCTGCCGTAGTCGAAGCAAAGTAATAAAAAAAAATCCTTCCAGTAGTAGCACCTTAGAGACCAACTAAATTTGCTATTACTAAAATTACAAGTGTTCTTAAAATCCTGCCAATGCGTTAACGTGTTTACAGTGCGCAATTGTGTTTCTCAAATCGCCGCTGCATCCAGGTTTCGCTTCCCAGCACAACCGAGCGGTTTAAGCTAAATTTGGCTGCGTGGGCAATTTGAAAAAAAAAAAGACTTCATAGCAATTGTAAAAAGGAACCAACCTCAGGGTTTTAGGCAGACGATCCTACTCTCTGAAGCCAAAGGGGCGCTGCTGGAAGCTGGACGAAAGATGATTTCCAGTACAGTAATCCACACGTTCCCCAGAGAAGAAAAGACAGCGATCTCTCCACGACCCTGGAAACGCGTGTGAGAAAGCTTTGCAAACTAAGGGTATAAATAGTCACGGCTGCCGAAAAGAAAGGTGGGGTCGTGCAGGGTGGGGTCGTCCAGGGCAGGAGGCGTGGCGACCTCCCAAGCCGTCGTCCCCTCTCCTACCCCCACCCAACCACAGAATGGAGAGCTTTGACCTTGTTCGGATCAAAGCGGGAGAATTGAGAGAGTTTAACGCCTCCGGCTAGTTTTCAGATCCTGAGCACGCTTTTTGAAAAATATGGGTACTTTTTGTTTATTGCATTTATCTAATTCACTTCTCTCTTTTTTTTTCCATCCAAGGAGCTTCTTGTAGGGGGGTGAATTAGATGAGCAATCCGATGATTCTGTGAATATCAGTTGCCAGGAATTGCAGATGGGGAGAGGGGTGTTGGGCTCAGGTACCATTTGCAGACCGCACTGGGGGGGGGAGTCTTTATTTATTTATTTATTTATTTATTTATTTATTTATTTATTTATTTATTTATTTATTTATTTATTGTATTTATTTATTTACTTATTGTATTTATTTCCTGCCTTTTCCTCCAAGAAGCAAAAAAGTTGGCATGCAGGGCTTTTCTCATTTAATCTCCAACAACAAACCCTGTGAAGTAGGTAGGGCTGAGAGTGAGGATTTGAACCCAGGTCCTGCACTACCCCCTGGCTCTTTCAATCATAGAATCATAGAGTTCTAAGGGGTCACCAAGGGTCATCTAATCCAACCCACTGCAATGTAGGAATCTCAGCTGTGGACTAAAAACCACTGAGGCCAAGGCTTGCCGATCAGAAGGTTGGCGGTTCGAATCCCCGCGATGGGGTGAGCTCCCGTTGCTCGGTCCCTGCTCCTGCCAACCTACCTAGCAGTTCGAAAGCACGTCAAAGTGCAAGTAGATAAATAGGTACCACTCCGGCGGGAAGGTAAACGGCGTTTCCGTGTGCTGCTCTGGTTCGCCAGAAGCGGCTTAGTCATGCTGGCCACATGACCCAGAAGCTGTACGTGAGTAAAGTGAGATGAACGCCGCAACCCCAGAGTCGGTCACGACTGGACCTAATGGTCAGGGGTCCCTTTACCCTTTACCTTTACAGCTGAAGCATCCATGACAGAGGGCCACCCAGCCTCTGCTTGTAAACCTCCATGGAAGCAATCCACAACCTTCCCAGGTAGTCCACTGCTGAACTGCTCTTACTAAGAATTGCAGAGTTGGAAGGGACCCTGAGGGTCATCTAGACCAACCCGTTGCAATGCAAGAATCTTTTGCCCAGGATGGAGCTTGAACCCAAAACCCTGAGATTAAGAGTCTAGAGCATGGGTAGGCAAACTAAGGCCCGGGGGCTGAATCAGGCCCCATCGCCTTCTAAATCCGGCCTGGGAACCAGCGTGTTTTTACATGAGTAGAATGTGTGCTTTTATTTAAAATGCATCTCTGGGTTATTTGTGGGGCATAGGAATTTATTCATATATTTTTTTTTCCAAAATATAGTCTGGCCCCCCACAAGGTCTGAGGGACAGTGGACCGGCCCCCTGCTGAAAAAGTTTGCTGACCCTTGGAGCTCTACCAACTAAGATGATGTTTAGTCAGAAACTTCAGGCACAATGACTCTGTCACTAAGCATAAAATAGCTCACACAGTGGACAAACCTTAGAATCATATTGTTATTATAGTCATACCTCGGGTTACAGCCGCTTCAGGTTGCGTTTTTTCGGGTTGCGGACCACCGAAACCTGGAAGTACCGGAACGGGTTACTTCCGGGTTTCGGCGGTCGTGCATGCACAGAAAGGCTAAATCGCACTTTGCGCATGCGCAGAAGCGCAAAATCATATGTGCACAGATGCACAGATGCGGGTTGCGAACGCGCATGGATCATGTTCGCAACCCGAGAGTCCGCTATATTCTGCTGCTTTGGGAGGTCACTTCAGTACTGCTATTGCAGCAGTTTGACTTCAGCCCTGCAAGCACACTCCATTGTCTTTCGAGTTAGACGGATGCCAATGACAAACAAACTTAGTTCCTGGTTGTGGGCTTCCACCGTGAAAACTAGATGGGCTGCTGGCCTGATCCAGCCGGCATTCCAGCATTGCAGGGGGTTGGACTAGATGACCCCCTGGGGTCTCTTCCAACTCTACAATTCTATGATTCTTCCTACCTTCTTATGTGTGTTTGTGCTTCTGGTGTTTGTTTGTATATTTATTGCCTCCGTTCATACAATTTCTTAGGAAGGTGATTTATTTGCATGAAAAATAAATAATTGCAAATTCCACAAAGAAATAATAATGCTACATGAATAATGGAATGTCACCATCAGTTCACATTATGGATACAGTAAGCATTAATACAAGCCCTTTAATCTGCCCAAATATGCACCTACATGAAATTGACCTCGATATTAAATATTTCCAAATGCAGCCAGGTCAGTGAAAAATGCCATTGCTTATTTAGTGTGTGTGTTGAATAAATATTCTCTGTTAACATTCCTTTACAAAACTAAAAGGAAAAAATTCATTTCATTTTTAATTTGTAAACTTCTACACTGATGTATGAAAGGCAGTCTATAAGCCCCAGAAATGGCAAAATGATTCATTTCTCAAAAATTTATATACCACTTGTTTGACACAAAAACCTCACCTGACCTGTAGCCCAATAACACCTGGAATGTTGAAACGTCTTTTTTTATATATAAAAATTTTATTCATTTTTTTATTCATTTTTCTTTTTCATTCAAATTCTTTACATTTATTATGTATTCCTTCCTCCATCCCCTCCAGGGCTTCCCCCAACTCCTGCTTCTGGTTTGCTTCTCATTTCACCCACTTTGCTACCTCCTTACGGAAAAAGTTATTAATAACATAACATCAAACCTAAAAAATAAAAGTAAAAGTAAATACACCATAATATTTCTCTATCTTCTACACGTTTTCTAACACTAATAGTGTGAATGTTTAAATCCTGCCATCAAGTCTTTCGACTTTCTTTGTTTCTGCAAGTATAATATAAATGGTTCCCATGCTTTTTCATAGTCTCTGTTGTCTTTTTCTCTTAATCTATCTGTTGTTTTTGCCAGTTCTGCATAGTTCATCAACTTCTCTTGCCATTGTTCTTTAGTTGGTATTTCTCCAGTCTTCCAGTTTTGTACAATCAACATTCTTGCTGCTGTAGTGGCATACATAAATAAAGTCCTCTTTTCTTTTGGTATGTCTTCACCAAAAATACGTAGTAAGAAAGCTTCTGGGTTTTTTTTACAAAAGTTATTTTCAATATTTTCATCAGTTCATTATATATCATTTCCCAATAGGAAATATTTCATTTCATTTTTAATTTGTATACCTCTACACTGATGTATGAAAGGCAGTCTATAAGCCCCAGAAATGGCAAAATGATTCATTTCTCAAAATTTATATACTGCTTGTTTGACACAAAAACCTCACAGAGTGGTTTACAAGAAGAATAAAACAATGTTCTTATGACCTGTAACACCTGGAGTGTTGAAACTTCAAACATGCCCTGCCTTGCAGAGGGTAGAAAGAATCTTCAGTTATCTCCAGACACACTCCTGACTAAACTTAAAAGGACATCCCAGGTTGGCAAAAGCTATGAGGGTGTAGCTGTGAAACTGACCTAATCCAATTAATCACTAACTTTACCCCTAGGGGTCTGGATGGGAACAAGTCTTGAGGGCAGAAAAGTAGGTCACCAGCCTCACCTTAATCTGCTTAACAATGGGGAATGTCTTGGGCAATTGCCTGGCTTGATGGGCTTCATTTGCAAATGTAAAAGGCGTGGGGTGGGGAAAGGAAAGAAGCCAAGGCTGGCAAAACCTATGCAATCTATATGCATGTATCTACAGTAGCAATTGAAATTATTCAACCACCCACTGAAAATCAAGTTGATTATCAACATTTACAGACTTTCAGCTGTTTGCAATGAGCAAATAAACAAATGCAATGGAAATGGCTCAACACAAGGGAGGCTTCAAGTGGTTCCCCCAAATTCAGCTGAAATTGCAATGTATATATGCAATGCCATATACACAATATCAAAACAGCCTTTTGCACCAACCAAAAAATAGCCAATATCCTCAGAAACCCAAAAGATAAAATCCAGTTAGAAAACCAAGGGGTCTATGAAATACCCTGCAAAGTCTGCCCAGCCACGTACATTGGACAAACAAACAGACGAATAAATGCACGTATCGCAGAACACAAGAATGCCGTCAAAAAAGAAGAAAAAACTTCCTCTCTTTACCAACACATGAAAGAAACAGGACACGAAATTAATTTTGCAGATTCCAAATTGCTCTTTAACATGGAACATCACCACAAGAGAATAATCATGGAAGCCATCGAGATAGAGAAACACCCTCACAACATGAACAAGCGTGACGACACGTCCCGCCTGCCAGACATCTGGAAATTAGCCCTCCCCACAAAAACCGACACCAGAACCAGAGGCACACAGAACGCCATCTCCAATCAACCACACCAGACCCAAACCCAGACCCTCTCCACAGATAAATTACAGACACCATCCAGTAGCCAAACCATAGTGGCACCTCCGGATGCTGCACCCCCCTGCAATCCCTACACAGATCTGGCTGGCACAGGGCACAAAACCACAGCTCGCCCCTATACACGAAGCCAAGCCAGAGCACAACTAAGTGCAGTACAGCCATCTTCTCAGAAAAACTCTTCACAAGCTCAAGAGGTCAAGACACGAAAGCTTTAGCAACTAATCCACACCTAATGACCCTCCTAAGTGGTACTCAGAATATCACTCAAGAAATCACTCAAGATATCCCTCAAGTAATTAATGAACAAAAGAAGAAAAGGCACACTAACCTAGGAACTTCCTCTCTGCCCAGAACGTTGGAGGCTATACACCACACCCCCTCAACAGTATTTATAGGAACTCAAACACTGAGATCCTGCTCTGTTCTAGTAACAAGAAGCCGAAAGCACCAGCCTGAAGATGACGAGTGAGACCTCGTCGAAACGTCGCCTAGACACCCCAACTCTTACACGGGAAGACACCCGAAGACACCAAAACCTGCATTCCTGTACCCGTGAAAATCTACGAAAGCAAATATATATATATATATATATATATATATATATATATATATATCGCACAGAATTATAGAACTGCGGAGTTGAAAGGGCTGCAAAGGATCACGTTCTGATTCCTACATTGCAGGAAACTTTATTTCACAAATCTTATATACCGCTGGATTGTAAACAAGTTCAAAGGGGTTTACAGAGAGAATGAAACAATGAAATAATCAGTAAAAGCACTTGAAACCAGCTGTTTAAAACATTAATAAATTAATTATAAGCAACAATAAGGGGGAGACAGTTTAAAAGACACATCAACATCCTGCATATTCTGGGTCGTCGTTATTTGACCCAGAGCATGCCTTGGAAACTCTTACTTTCTTCTCAAAGCTTCTCCTCTTTTCATGGCAAAATATTGAAGTGGGTTGTCAGTTCCTTCTCCAGGTGGATCACATTTAGTCTAAACTCTCGGCTATGACCTGTCTGTCTTGGGTGGCCCTGCATGGCATAGCTCATCAGGGGCGCCGACTTATAAAAAATATTGGGGGGGCCCATACCGGGGTCCTGCCGCTGGTTCGCTCGGGTAGCCGGGAGAACGCAGTTCGAGGTGGCGGTGTTGGGGAGAGACCCTCGCTCAGGGCGCCACTAGACTTGGCAGCCGGCGGCCTATCTGGGGGGTTTTGGAGCGTATTTCGGCGGAGCGATTGGGGAGGAGGGGGCTTGTTGCCGGATTCTTCAGCTGAGCCGGAGATCCGCTGCTGGGGGTCCCTGGGCCGAGTTGTGAGCACGGCCTGCTGAAGGGAGATCCAGCCGATTGCGCGACGGGGACGGCCGGGGCTCTCCGGCTAGGGCGCGCGGCTGGCTGGCTGGCGAGGGAGCAGGTGGGGAGGAGGCGGGGGTCCTCACTCTCTTAGGAAACGCACCCGCGCGCCCGATTGCCACGAAGTCCGAAGGGTGCGTGTGTGGAATTAAAAAGCAAAAACGAGATACGGGCAGGGCAGGCAAAGAGTTTTCTGCAAGAGGATGGAGGGCAGGTTGAAGAGAAAATCACTCAGGATGAGACAGTCAAATCAGCCATGATAAAATGGGCTCAGGATATTGGGTATAACATCATGTTTGAGGACTGGGAAAGGTTATGGACCACCGGAATGAAATTCACGGCATGTAATGCCTTGAAGGAAAATATTATGAAAATGATTTATAGGTGGTACATGACCCCAGTCAAGCTTGCAAAAATATATCACCTGTCTGATAATAAATGTTGGAAATGTAAGGAGGCTGAAGGGACATTCTTTCACCTCTGGTGGACTTGTCCAAAAGTGAAGACCTTCTGGGAAATGATCTATAATGAGTTAAAAAAGGTATTTAAGTATACCTTTCCCAAGAAACCAGAGGCCTTCCTCTTGGGCATTGTTGGCCAGAAAGTGTTAAAGAAGGATAGAACTTTCTTTATGTATGCAACTACAGCAGCAAGAATACTTATCGCAAAATATTGGAAGACACAAGATTTGCCCACACTGGAAGAGTGGCAGACGCAATTGATGGACTACATGGAACTGGCTGAAATGACTGGCAGAATCCGAGATTTGGGAGAAGAAACAACGGAAGAGGACTGGAAAAAAATTAAGGACTATTTACAAAAACAATATAAGTTGTATGAATGTTAAAAATTTACACGATTCGGAAAATATAGCTTCAGCAATTACATTTGGGAAACAGGAAATTATATTTTAAGTAAGAAAAGGTCAAAATCTAAGGTAATACTATGTTTAATTCAAGATATAAGTAACTGATGAAAAGTATGTTAAATTTAGAGGTATAGTATTTGAAAAGTACAAAATAAGGTACGAAACAAGGTAATAATTTGCTGATATCTTTATTATAAAGAATGCAGGGTAAGGGAGATGCGAGGAAGTCCAGTTAGTTATATAAAAAATGTGTTGAATGGTTGGTTTTCTTTTCTTCTTTTTCTTTTTTTCTTTTTCTTGTTCTTTTACTTTTTTCTTCAGTGTATGTTTCTAACTTTGTATTTGAAACCTTAATAAAATATTTATAAAAAAAGAAGAAGAGAAAATCCTTTCGCTTTTCTGGGGCTCAGGGAAGTCTCAGAGCCGGAGGTTGGGGAAGGGACCCCCTTTGCTCTGCCCTCTTCTCCCGTCTTAGATTCGCATGGGGGTCCCCGCCCAAGCTTGCCTGGCCACCGGGCCACACAAGGGCCGCGCTCTACGCGGCACACCTTGCTAGCCGCGCAGCTGTCCTCCGCGGCTGCGGAGCGGCCCTGCGCCGGTGCCCAGCCCCTCTGGGCGCCCGCTGCGCTGCCAATGACAAGCGGGCGACGTCGCGGGCGGGGAAGTCGTCGCTTTCTTTCCCGATCCTGCATCCTCCCAGTCTTCCAGCCCTTTTTTGGGTTGGAAGCTCGTCTCGTTCGCCCTTCTCCTTTCTTCACCCTGCGCGCAATTTTCCTCCCTCGTCTCCCTCCCCATTTCTCCTTCCTTCCTTCCTTCCTGACTGACGGGCTTGGGCTCGGGCTCAGGCTCGGGCTCGGGCTTCGGGTCGGGCTCAGGCTCGGGCTCGGGCAGCCACAGCGTCGGCGGTGTTGGCGATCGGCGGCGCGGGGGGGATGGCCCTCCCGGGGGAGCCGGCGCTGCTCAATGGGGTTGCCAAGGAGACAGGCCGGCCGCCCCCCTCCCCCGGCCCGGCGCCCCCCGCCGCGCCGGTGCCCGTTATCGAGCTGGTGCGCGCCGGGCGCCCTATAAAAGCCGCTGACGCGCCCACCGCCGCCCGAGATTATTGGGGGGGCTGAGCCCCCCCCAAACGAATTTTTGAGGGGGCTCGGGCCCCCTCAAGCCCCATGGAGTCGGCGCCTATGTAGCTCATAGCTTCTCTGAGTTATTCAAGCCCCTTCGCCACGATGTTCTGGGTAAAGGTAAAGGGACCCCTGACCATTAGGTCCAGTCATGGCCAACTCTGGGGTTGCGGTGCCCATCTCACTTTATTGGCCGAGGGAGCCGGCGTACAGCTTCTGGGTCACATGGCCAGCATGACTAAGCCGCTTCTGGCAAACCAGAGCAGCACATGGAAACGCCGTTTACCTTCCCGCCGGAGCGGTACCTATTTATCTACTTGCACTTTGACATGTTTTCGAACTGCTAGGTTGGCAGGCGCAGGGACCGAGCAACGGGAGCTCACCCTCTCGCGGGGATTCAAACCACCAACCTTCTGACTGGCAAGCCCTAGGCTCTGTGGTTTAACCCACAGCGCCACCCATGTCCCTATATACTGGGTAGGCTAGCCTAAACAAAAATGTTTCTAGCAGGCACTGAAAAGAGGAGCCTACTGCATATACCTGGCAGTTTGGTGTAGTGGTTATAGTACTGGACTAAGACTGGGGAAGAGAGCACACCACAAATCCCAGTTTAATGACTGGGTCCCCACCCTCAAATGCGCAGCAGCAACAAAAAAGCGTATATTCCTTGGGGTGCCAGGTTGCCCGAAGGCCAGCTGGGAGGGGTTTCACAATGGTTCATTCCCCACATTTGAAAATATCCTTGGAGGAAGCATTCCCATCACCTGCTAGGAAAATTTCCCCCGTGTAGCATCAACCTGTACATGTTTTACCTATGAATGGAGACAGACCTGGGACACGACTGGTTGTTTTAAACAAACAATACAGTGAACTACGGGCAAGGGGTGAATACCAGTTGCTGTAAACTGCAGGAGGGAATACTGGGTCTTGCACTTGGGCCTTGCTCCGGGGTTTCCCACAGGCATCTCAGTGGCAGCTGTGATGCTGGAATAGATTAACCCCTGGCCTGATTCAGGTTCTTATGTCCTGTGCATGCACACGAAAGCGCATACCAATAACAAACTTAGTTGGTCTCTAAGGTGCTACTGGAAGGAATTTTTTTTATTTTGTTTCTTTATAAAAAAGTTTGTTCTTATGTCACTAAGACAAAGGACAGTGCCAGCCCAGACCTTGTGGCCTACACCAGAGGTCCTACAGTATGTGTCTCAATTGAGGGAGATGATGAAGACAACCACATGAGAACCGACTTCCTCAGTGGTGGCCCCCTGTCTGTTGAACACATTTTTTAGGAAGGCAGGAAGCTGCCTTACACTGCCACAGTCCTGTATACCTGAAGGAGCATCTCCACCCCCATCATTCAGTCTGGACACTGAGGTCCAGCTCCGAGGGCCTTCAGGAGGTTCCCTCGCCTCAGTCTCCCCTCTCCCAAAATTGCAAACCCAAGACATCATGCGAGGGCAGGGCAGCTCGGGCCCAGCAGCTATGAAACTCAGGGCTAGCCAGTGGGGCCCAATTTGAAGCTCTGGGGCCCAACTTGGAATCTTAGAGATATAAATAAAATCCATCTAGATTGCACTGGTGCGGCCCGCAGGGCGCAATTTGGCCCAATTGCTCCAATTGCCTTAAGGCCAGCTCTGATGAGACTGTGTAGGGGTTGGTCCCTGGTGTCACTATTCAGGGTAGAAGGCAGGAGGCCAGGCTGCAGGTTGGTAACTGGACCTCATCCTGACTCTGACGTTAATGGGAAGGGAGAGACCAGGCTCTAAGCTAACAATCTTTTGCAGAAAATGGAAGAACTGGGATTTGTGTTTATGCTGTATTTTTGGACCTGTGCGCTAGGTCATTTGCACAAGGTCAGCAAAGCCCTTCGAAAATCAGACCTGTTACCGAGTTCTTGTGCAAGTTTGTACAAGTCACTTCTGGATTTTTAAAGGAAAATTAGAGGTGATTTTGATGAGCTTGAGAAACAAGCAAAAGCCACCTTGCCAAATGTCAACTACAAAACATGAAGACAAAGAGGGAGGGAATGGCAAAGAAATGGCAGGAGTGCACCTTTCTACAAGTGATAGGTTTAGGATAAAATCCTTTATTTCTATATTAGATGCACTTGAAGCCAATTTAAAAAGAAGTACTGTGTGCAGTGATGTTGCACAATTGTTTGCCATTCTTGATAATTTGACAACAACTAAGCAAGAAATTCAGCAAGGTGTTGAACTGTTGATGGAAGCATACCCAGAAGATATTGACCTGAAACCTATTGATGAACTTTTGCACATTCACCTGTATGTGAGACAAAGCCATAGGCTTACAGCAGAGCACTCTCTGTTTCATATAAACCTTTATCAAATTATATACAAGGAAAAACATCAGATGTCCTTTCCTAATGTGGAAACAGTCTTGCAGCTATTTCTTAGCCCTGCTCAGGAGAGAGGATTTTTTCAAGACTCAAAAGAATTAAAAATGAATTAAGGGCCACAATGTCTCAAGAAAGGTTGTCCGCACTGAGCATTCTGTACATTGAAAGTGACAAACTTAGACAAACAAATTTTGATGAAGTTTTGGATAATTTTCCTATGAGGAAGGCTAGGAGGGGAAAACATTTTAGCCTTACTGTATTTGATGGTTGTAGTTTACTTCTTAATATGTATTTTAAAACTGACTTTTTAATGACAACGTAAAGTAAATTCTAGAAGTGCCACACTGTCAGGTAATCATGATCATATTATTTACACTTCCCAGGCAATATAATTTGTAAACTCAAGGTGTGTGGGGGTTTTTTTTAAGAATAACATTACAACTTCATTTTCCTAAAAAATAATGCTTCTTCCACAAAAGGTTTACGAAGGTCAGGTACTGCAAAAGTTTTTCAGTGTTAATTTTTTTTCATTTTAAAAAATCACCATGGTGTTTAACAGTAACATCTTACATCCTTTAGAGGAGAAATTGAGAATTGCAGAATTTTAAATACCCTTGAGCATCCTTGTCTTCACTCAGTTCTGTTTATAACACTCTTTCATTTTCTTCTAGCTGTGAGGGTAGGGAGGGGCCTCACAAGTGGAGTAGCCCAGGGCCTCTCTTCTTCTAAATTAACTGATTAACTGATAGCTTTATCTCTAGTAGCTAACCTTTCATCATGTGATGAAAGTATTTTAGGCACCAAAGGACTTTCCCCCCCAAGCCAGTGCCTTCTATGGTACTGCTCATCTTTTAATCAGGTGGGGTAGGATTTTTTGTAACCAATTTTATTTTTTATATTTTTCAATTAGATTTATATGCCATCTCTCATCAAAAGATCTCAGGGCAGTTCTGAGATAAAATAAAAATAAAAGCAAACTATAAATACAAGATCCATAAAGAAGGCTGATCGCCAAAGAATTGATGCTTTTGAATTATGGTGCTGGAGGAGACACTTGAGAGTCCCATGGACTGCAAGAAGATCAATCACATCCATTCTGAAGGAAATCAGCCCTGAGTGCTCACTGGAAGGACAGATCCTGAAGCTGAGGCTCCAGTACTTTGGCCACCTCATGAGAAGAGAAGACTCCTTGGAAAAGACCCTGATGTTGGGAGAGATTGAGGGCACAAGAAGAAGGACAGAGGACGAGATGGTTGGACAGTGTCCTCAAAGCTACAAACATGAGTCTGACTAAACTGTGGGAGGCAGTGGAAGACAGGAGTGCCTGGCGTGCTCTGGTCCATGGGGTCACGAAGAGTCGGACACGACTAAACGACTAAACAACAACAAAATAAATACAAGATAAAAGCATGGATGTTGCCGGATGAGCATTTTAGGTGTTTTTAATTATCTGGTTTTATCTGTTTTAGTTTATCTGGCTTTGAGACTCTTTTTTCCACTGAGAAAAAGTGTCTGAGAAATGCAGTAAATATAATAGCAACAACCCCAAAACAGGGTGATTACATTTAAAATGGTTTTGATCCAGCAACTGAGAGATAGGAGTGTCGGTAACAGGCAATCCTGAAGACCAAGGGCAAGGTTTCCAGGAGATAAGGAAGCTCAAAGAGGAAGGGATAGAGAAGGAAGGGATGTCCTTCTCTTCTGAAGGGCAAGAGAATGTGTTGCAAGAGAATCTAGCCTGTGGACCGTCTTGCCAGAGTGGTGCATGCTCTGGTTATCTCCCGCTTGGACTACTGCAATGCGCTCTACGTGGGGCTACCTTTGAAGGTGACCCGGAAACTACAACTAATCCAGAATGTGGCAGCTAGACTGGTGACTGGGAGTGGCTGCCAAAACCATATAACACCAGTCCTGAAAGACCTACATTGGTTCCCAGTACGTTTCCGAGCACAACTCAAAGTGTCGGTGCTGACCTTTAAAGCCCTAAATGGCCTCAGTCCTGTATACCTGAAGAAGCATCTCCACCTCCATTGTTCTGCCCGGACACTGAGGTCCAGCTCTGAGGGCCTTCTGGTGGTTCCCTCCCTGCAAGAAGTGAGGTCACAGGAAACCAGGCAGAGGGCCTTCTCGGTAGTGGCACCCACCCTGTGGAACGCCTTTCCATCAGATGTCAAGGAAGTAAAAAACTATCTGACTTTTAGAAGATATCTGAAAGCAGCCCTGCTTAGGGAAGTTTTTAATGTTTGATGGTTTATTGTGCTTTTAATTCTGTTGGGAGCCAGCCAGAGTGGGTCCAGTCAGTTGGGTGAGGTAATAATAATAATAATAATAATAATAATAATAATAATAATAATAATAATAATAATAATAATACTTTATACCCCACAAGGTAATTTTTTAATTGTGGACTGTCTCGCCAGAGTGGTGCATGCTCTGGTTATCTCCAGCTTGGACTACTGCAATGCGCTCTACGTGGGACTACCTTTGAAGGTGACTCGGAAACTTCAACTAATCCAGAATGCGGCAGCTAGACTGGTGACTGGGAGTGGACTTGGGTGCACAAAGTCATCATTTTCTCTCACTTTAATCCTCTGTGTGTTAATGGTCCAAAGAAATGGCCTCATGTTACACCACTTCTTTGCAAAATTGAATAACGTGATATATATATATTGTATATTTAATCTGCAATTGCAAGTACATTAGGGACTCAGATATACAGCAGCAAATAAAATGTTTTAAATGCAATATACAATGTGACACTAGATGGTGATGGTGAGCCTTATGGAAAATTCAATGTATTTTTAAGAACACTTTTTAAAAAGCATTTTCAGATTGGTCTTTATATGTGTGTAGATTCCACCTAGGTTAAAACTTTTTTTAAATTTTGGTTGTTTATATTTATCTGTATTTGTTTAAAGCAAAATACAAATCATTTATTTTGCTTTAAACAAATACAGATAAATATAAACAACCAAAATTACAAAAAAAATCCTTAATAATAATAATAATGGAAAAGGCTAAAAAACTACTACAAATATCAAAGTATGTGGCATAGAATATAAGCCATTATGGGAAAGAAAAAGGGAAGGAGAAGGAGAAAGAAGAAGAAAAAAGGGGGGGAGAGGTGGGGAAAAGGGAGAAATGAGGCAAAACACAAGAAGGCTTGTCTGTCGTATGCTTCCTTCAAGGTGACAACAGCTCATTATTCTTATCAATTCTCTCTATCTGCATTCCATAGAATCCCTCATCTTGGTATCAGGGAACATTTCCCATGCAGTATCATTCTAAACATAACCAGGTGAACCCTTATCCCCTAGATAATTGTTTAAACATTCCCATTCTTCTTTCACCATCTTTTTAGGTTTATCTCTTACTGCATCTATCAGCTTTGTGAGCTCCAAGTACTTGCACAATTTGACTACCCATTCATCTTTAGTGGGTGCATTTTTATCTTTCCAGTGTTTTGCCTCTATAACCCTTGCTGCTGATGTTGCATAAGTAAATAACCTGGTTTTGTTTTGGGGAATATTATCTGAAACAATTCCTAGTAAAAATTCTTCCGGTTTCTTGCTAAATGTAATTTTTCTCAATTTCTTTATCTCTTCATAAATCATATTCCAAAATCTTTGTATCTCTAGACAGGACCACCACATATGGTAGTATTCCTATCTGTTCCTTACATTTCCAGCACTTTCTATTATATGGTTTATTTATCTTTGCTAGTTTTACAGGGGTCAAGTACCATCTATAGTACATTTTCATAAGATTTTTCCTTATAAGGAAGCAAGCCATGAATTTTATATTTTTAGTCCATAATTCATTTCAAATATTGGGTTTGATCGTATGTCCCAGGTCCCTCTCCCATTTTACTGTAATTTCTTTGATATCCTCCACCTCTCTTTGCCAATTCAAAAATAGTTTGTAAATTTTTGAAAGTGTCTTTTGATTATTATATAATATATCCTTCTCCAGGTTAAAACTTAATGTTCTTTAAACTTTAAACAGAGAGTGTCCTGCGTAGTTCTTATAGTTTTTATAGGAGGGAAAAAGAGAATTAATTTAGGTGTAAAATTTTCCAGAATAATTGAGGACATGACTTGTGCACCTATTGTACATCAATTGCTATATAAATGTTTTTCACCTTGTACCATGTAAAGAGTACCCGTGGCATCAATATGCAAATTGATTCTCTTGATAAACATATCAGGAAATAACCAATATACCAATGGGATTTTTTTTCTTTCTTGAAAAAAACAAAGGGTAAGTAATTTGCAATACTAAGAAATTTTTATTTTCTTAATTAAATAGCATTCATTATTATTGAATTGTGATAAGGATTTCCTATTAGTCCTCACAAAAGGATTCATAAATAAGGTTTAGCAGGTGAAAAATGAACAGTGGTAAGGATGGCAGATATTTTAAATTATAATTTGGTGTTCTAATTTCCAAAACAATAGCTTTTAAAGAACTACTTTCCAGAGTCATGTATCCTGGCTTTATTGCTACCATGCTAGCTATCAATTGCAAAAACCAAAAAGATAGTTAAGGAATGAGGTGTCATGTTAAGCCTTTGTAGTCAGGTGCTCCTTTGTATTTAGATCAGGCCTGAGTACAATAATGTAGCACTTCGGAAGGAAGATGCAGCCCAGAAGCCCAGCACTGGAGGCCAAGATAGAGAAGATCTGCACGGCTACCATGTACTTCCCCTTTGTGCTCAGGTAGGTGGGCACAAAGGACACCCAAACACTGCAGAAGATCAGCATGCTGAAGGTGATCAGCTTGGCTTCATTGAAGGCCCCAGGCAGCTTCCTGGCTAGGAAAGCCACCATGAAGGAGATGGCAGCCAGGAAGCCCATGTAGGCAAGGACAGTGTAAAACATGGCAACAGATCCTTCATTGCATTGCAGGATGACCTCTCCAGCCTGGGAATGCATGTCTGAGTCTGAGAATGGAGGAGAGGTACCCAGCCAGATGACACAGATGAGAATTTGGATACTGGAACAGGAAATGACAATGGAATTAGCCAGACTCTTTCCCAGCCATCTCCTCACCCTGTTTCCTGGCTTAGTGGCCAGGAAGGCAAGCACAACGGTAATAGTTTTGGCCAACAAAGAAGAGACAGCAACTGAGAAGATGATGCCAAAGGCTGTCTGTCTGACAAGGCAGGTCACTTTCCTTGGCCGGCCTATAAACAGAAAGGAGGACAAAAAGGAAAGGAGGAGGGAGACAAGGAGGATGTAGGAAAGGTCCCTGTTGTTGGCTTTGACTATGGGAGTGTCAAGATATTTAATGAATATTCCTAAAACAAGGCCTGTGATTAAGGCCAAAAACAGGGCAGTGGAAGCCAAGAGGGTCCCCAGATATTCATCATAGGACAGGAAGATGATAATTTTGGGGATGCATTGATCTCTGTCCTTGTTAGGGTGTTGATCTTCTGGACATTTGGTGCAGTGGTCTGCATCTGGAAAAAAAGAGCATCTGCATGAACATTTTCCTGCAGACTAGCAAAAAAAGCAGGTCAATTTTTAATCCAGCCAATTCCCACAAATGGAAACAGTGATAGGGCTTGATGTTTCTGCTAATTTACACAGCGAGTTGGCCCTTTCCATGTAGGTCTCTAGTGCAGATACCCCCTTATTCATCTCCCAAGGAGGAGCTTGGAGTGTTCTAGAAGCTCCAAGTTGTTAATTGCAGCTACATCTGATCTCACCCCTAGCACCAGGTGTTGTCAGATGGGTGTAATTTACAGAAAAAAATCCTCGGAGGAGAATGGACTGGAATTCTGGTCTTCTCAGTACAAACCAAACACCCCAGCTATTTTGCCACACTCACACTGACTGGTTCAAGGGAGCCTGCCAGATGCAGCAACACTGCCTAATTCTTAAATACTCAAGGCTGTCTCAGTGGTACCTGGAAAGCTTTATTAATATTATGTAAATCACTGTTGAAACTTTATTAAGTTCAGCCATAAGATTATACTTGAATATTCATCAACCAAGGACATATATTATTGTTCTTTTTGCTACGCATTCCTCTGAAGTCTCCTACCTTCCTGAGTGGAGATCATCCCTTCCGCGCATGGAGCACAACCATGGCAGCAAATGGGTTCCCCTTCCTGAACCTTTTTGGCATATCCAGGGTGACAGCTTTTGGTACACCTGGCATGAGGAAGGGTCTGACCAAAAAGAGAAAAAAGCATCAATGAAAGACTGTTAGCAAGTAACTTCTGGGCCAGTGTACAGTCTCGGTCTATGTGGAATAAACACGGCTTTGTTGTGGATGCTTTTTTTGATCCATGGGACAAAACAGAGAGTCATAGTCCTTGGGACACAGTTGGGGCAGAAAGAGATAATCAAGAAGAAAGAATTACATGGAAACTTTATTGCCCTTGGATTTAGGAGTCAGAGCCATCTGCCATTATTACAAAGGTCTGGAAGAATCATAGAATCATAGAGTTGGAAGAGACCACAAGGGCCATCGAGTCCAACCCCCTGCCAAGCAGGAAACACCATCAGAGCACTCCTGACACATGGTTGTCAAGCCTCTGCTTAAAGACCTCCAAATAAGGAGACTCCACCACACTCCTTGGCAGCAAATTCCACTGTCGAACAGCTCTTACTGTTAGGAAGTTCTTCCTAATGTTTAGGTGGAATCTTCTTTCTTGTAGTTTGGATCCATTGCTCCGTGTCTGCTTCTCTGGAGCAGCAGAAAACAACCTTTTTCCCTCCTCTATGTGACATCCTTTTATATATTTGAACATGGCTATCATATCACTCCTTAACCTCCTCTTCTCCAGGCTAAACATGCCCAGCTCCCTTAGCCGTTCCTCATAAGGCATCGTTTCCAGACCTTTGACAATTCTGGTTTCCCTCCTCTGGACACGGTTCCAGTTTGTCAGTGTCCTTCTTGAACTGTGGTGCCCAGAACTGGACACAGTACTCCAGGTGAGGTCTGACCAGAGCAGAATACAGTGGCACTATTACTTCCCTTGATCTAGATGCTATACTCCTATTGATAGTAAACACAGTACAAATCTGCAATCATGGAAACCGTTTTAAAATATCAAAATCCAGAGAAAGAAACAAGCTGAAACAGAAAGGTATTTGGAGCAGCCATGTGCTCAATTCTGAAGTCTGAAAAGGATATATCAAGAACTCTGGCCACAAGTTTCAATATAAGGAATAATTCCTACTCAAGAGTTGAAATGAAAAACGTGTATATTCTGCTAAGAATAACAGTTTGAAGCAGGTAGTTAATGATACAGACTTCCAACAGATTTATAGTCGGCAAAAAACCGAGGTATGGAACCAAATATCATGATATGTGTTAACATACTTTAGAATGTATATAATTTATTATATTTATGATCTATGGATTGAAGCACCTTGATCTATCTTGACATATTTTTTGATATTACCAGCTGAAGAAGGCGTGTACTCCGAAACAGGGCCCTGTCCTGGTCACCACTACTGAGTCGTACATCTGATTCATACTCCGGATACTCCTTTTTGGCCCTATTTGATCCTTTACTCTTTACTCTTTATTCTGATTTTATATTTGGACTCTTTTTGACTGCTATTGAGACTTGTATAAAACAATTGTTGTGCACTGGTATTTCATGTACCTTTGTACTATATCACTGTATATTTGAAACTACATTATTTCTGTACTTAAACGTTGTATCCAAACTTACCATTACTTTAAAACTATCGTACTTACACGTTGTGTTTAAATTAACTACCTGCTTCAAACTGTTATTCTTAGCAGAATATACACGTTTTTCATTTCAACTCTTGAGTAGGAATTATTCCTTATATTGAAACTTGTGGCCAGAGTTCTTGATATATCCTTTTCAGTGTAGTTTCAACAAGAACTCCAGTTTCTTTAACAATTCTGAAGTCTGGCATGCTTTCTGACTACTGCAAAAGCCATGCCCCAGTCATATTCTAACCTGCTTTTCCATTTTCATGTTTCTTATTTCGGCTTTCCTCCATTCATCTTCTCTGCTGTATAGTTTTAGCCCATTACTTAGATATACTTTTCCAAACCTGTTTGAACAGTCTGGACCACTCAAGAGCCTCTTGGTCAATGGTGAATTTTGTGTTTGAGGATCCCTGTCTGCTTATGCTCCCAAATTTCACGGAACGAAAGGATTTGTTGGGAAATGGCACCCAGTTCACAATGTCAGATTCGACTGTCAACTGCCCATTCTCATCCAAATACACTCCTTCCATGGAAGTATTGTAAAACTGGGAGCTTCCCAGGAAAGGGTGAAGCTAGAACAGGAAAGAAGGTATGCACATTTAGAAAAGAATAGATAAAAGAAAACAATAGAAAAGAAATAATAGAATAAAATAATAATAGAATAGAATAGAATAGAATAGAATAGAATAGAATAGAATAGCCTGTGAGGAAAACAGCAATACCTGCCAAGACTGTATCTTTTGATATTTCAGCCTCTTTTTACCCTTCGCCACCATCTGATTGGATTTGGAGGAAAGCGCAGCCCTTATGGCCCCTGCCAGAGCAAGGACAAGATTGTAAATACTGTAACTATCCAGAGACAGGGTTTTCTCAATCACTTCGTCACGCAGGGACTCCAGAGTGTCAACTTCCCTGCACCTTTTCCTTCCTTTTATAGACAACCTGGGCTTTGAATATGAACATTTAAATGATTTCTCCCCAAAGCGTAATGTAGGATTTATAAATGTTTCAAAATCGTCATAGTTTGGCCTTTTAATACGAGTTAAGAAAGAAAGAAACCCATGAATGTGCAGGGAAGAAAGAATATCATAAGACAAGGTGAAGGTGAGATCCCACAAGGCTGTTGTGATCCAGACTTTTCCCACAATGGGTCTTATATGCTTTTCAACCAATTTTTGCAAAACACGTATTGTACTAAAGAAGTAGCGCATCTCTCCATAGTAGATTAATACATTGACTTTCTTCCACATGAAAGATATTTTAGAATGCCACGGTATTTCCTGATTATGTATTGTGATTGTAACTGAGAAGGCAGCACAAATTGTGTTCCTGGTTAGCAGGGGCTTCAAGGTCCTCATGAACCTCTCTCCATTGTTGGTGTCTGGAGCAACGAGGCCAATCCAAGTCCAGTTGAAGTGCAGGAGCAGTTGAATTATCCCCAGATACTGATGCTCTTCTTTGGGGACCATTCGGTAAACAAAAGGAAACTGAGTTTTATCATTAAGAGCATCAGAAACAAAACCATAACTGACCTAGTAAAGAACAGAAGAGATTAGTGTTGTAACCCCCAACAAAATCCCCAATCTAGTACTTTGTACTTGCCTGAATTGTAACTTTTCTCTGACATGGGAAACAGAGAAAAGACACAGTTTCACGGGGGCTAAAGAGCTTTACTCCAGGGAGCTTAACAACACCCCATATTTAGTTGTTTGCTTTCAAAAAATGTGACAGAGTCTTTGGAATGGGTTGTGTTTGCTTTAGGTTATGCCCTGATTGCATTTTTTTAACCGCTTTTATTCTATCATTCTGTGATTCTAAGAGTAGCCATGTCTTCTGCGTTTGATTAAAGAGGACCATAGAGGGGAAGCATAGAGAAGCCATTAAAGCTAAGTGATCCAGTTATTTTCCATGAAACTAATTATCTTTCATGAGTCAAGGTAGTATATGAATATGTAAATAATAAGCAGGACCACATTAGGAATGTAAGTCTCTTGCCTTTACTGTAAATTGCTCTTACTTTTACAGGTTTGTCTAAGGTTTGCTTAGCCTGAGCTCACAGAGTTTGTTTCAAAGGATGACATTCCATTGCCTTGTCCTGTACTTTTTTTTGTATTTTGCCTCTTGTTTCTTTAATGTTTCTTTTTGCATATTTGTTCATTTGCATCTCATATGGCACTAGCTTTCATTACCTATTCCATTCTTCTGCCTTAATTTTGACAATTTCCAAAAATTAGAGTGGGTTTTCTGTGGGAAAGGAGTAGGGTGAGGAAGAAATGGCCTGGGTCCATGCCCACAAAGCACAGGGTAAATGGAAAGCCGCTCAGACCCATGCTTTCTAGCCATGGGATGGGAGGAAGTGTGAACAAACCCAGAATCCCCTTAGTCATCTTTGCTAAGAGGTGGTTGAGGCCAAATTCTCCTTCTGCCTTAGAATCATGAATGACATTTTCACATCTTTCCAAAGAAACTGCAATAGCGTTCTGGGATTTTTTCCTTCCCTCCTGATTTTCATACCTGTGGGGTTTTGTAGATGCTTGACATGATTGAAATATCTTTCAATTTGTCAGAATCAGCCCCTTCGATAACAGCCAATGCTTTATTCCATGGTCCACAATAATAGTTTGGGATGTTTGGCAGCCCAGGGCAGAGCAGGTCCACCATGGCACCAGAAGTCATTCTGGCATCATAATAGTTGTCATAGATGTCATAGCCCAGGGTGAGGTTGGGGGAAAGCCTGTGGTTCCGGTTGACCTCCCGAACAGCAAACAAGAAGGACAGAGTATACCAGGGTGGCAGGAATCCCATCCTGGAAAAAAGTGTGTGTTTCCTTGACATTCTTTTCACTCAGAGACCAGATGGTGTCATCCTTCGCTGTGATGGGGTAGCAGAAATCATGAGATGCGTCTGCAGCATCTGTACACCTGAGATCCATCAACCCCTTCCTGTCCAAATCTTAGAAGAATGGGCTATTCTACTGCAAATGTCTCAGTAGAGTTGGTGAAAGCACACAGTTTGCAGTAGATGACTTTTTGACATTCAGAATGAATCTGAACATTTTCCTCCAAAGGGACAAAAATAGAAGACATGATTGACCAAGCAAAAGTACCAGAAATGAGGAGACATGCCTGGCAGACAACAACATCTGGTCTCCATGAGGTCACATTCAGTTTGTATAAAGCTTTTACAACAGTAGGCACATAAGGACTTACCCATAAACTCTGGTAAAGGGAGGCTCATTGAAGACGGTTGGTTTGAAAACAGGAGATGCTGCAGATATGATCCCACTAATATGGTAGTCTCCTTGCCTGTACCAATTCAAGGGTTGATTTGGATCCCTTATCAAAGTCAATGGGCATTTTGAGCTCAGCATCTCTGGAGTTGCTTCAGATAGTAGCAATAGCAACAGCAGAAGGTGAGTTATGATGCACCTGCCTTTTACTCCAATCTCCTTCTTGAGTGCTATCAGCAACAGAGCTAGCAAATTACCAGCAGTCAAAATCTGCTTGGAAGACCCAGGCTGCAGTGACTTAATCAGAGAGAACGTGCCTAGCATACATGGCTTGAGAGCCAAAGAGGATTCACTTCAGCCCCACGTGGGCAGCATAACCCCACCCCACCCTCAGTGGCAAAGTGGAGAAGTATTTATGTACCAGTCTCTTCTGGCTGAGTCTGATGAACTTACAACATGTTGTTGTTCAATGTTGAACGCAAATATGATTTTATTCCTCTTGAGCTTTGGCAAGAGGATGACAAAGAAATCACCATTATTTTTAATAATTACATTTGCCTTTGCACCATGTTGAACTCCGTTTATAGTGCCATTCCTGAAGGAATACATGTTCCATAGAATCATAGAGCCATAGAACTGTAGAATGGGAAGGGACCCTGATGGTCATTTAGTCCAACCCCCGGCAATGCAGGAATCTCAGCTATTGCATCCATGAAAGATGGCCATCCAACCTCTAGTTAAAAACTTCCAAGATAGAGGAGTCCACCACCTCCAGAAGGAGATTTACATTGTTACAAGCTTGCTTCATCTTCCATGTGACGACCCTTTAGATATCTGAAGAACTTCCCACTGCATTGTGGTTCTACTTGTGACATGGGTCAGAGAGGGGCACGGGAGGCTGGCATGGCCTTTCCCAGCACTTCTGAAAGACTGGCCCATGGTCCAGCAGTGGGCCTCAGTGCCACAGCCCACCCAGTGCCTCCTAACTGACCCGTCCTGCCCCTAGGCCACACATAGCTCTTTGGTTGGACCAAGGGCATCACTGGCAGTTTAAAGGGGCATAAAGGTGTCCAGGAGACAGAGAGGCTGAAGGAGGGCAAGGGTTTGAAGAAGGAAAGGAGATCTCTATGGTCTGAGGGAAAAGGCAAGAGGATGTGTTGTGGGAAATTAGGGTGTGTGATAAAGGGTTAATATCTAGAATTACAACAACTTGGGAAAAGAGAGAAAAGGAATAAGATAGGGGGAAAGGAAGAAAAAGAATATAAAATGAGTAGGGAAGAAAGATAACAGTTTTTTGAGGAATATGATACAAACTGTGAAAAGAAGACGGAAGACGAAACGAGCAGACAAGTAAAATATGAGGCATGCCGGGTGATATGAAATAAAGAGCCTTTTCCACTTTGTGCTTTTGAATGCAGAGAGTCTGCATTGGGGAGTCTGAGTCACAATACTAGTTCCCTGAGTCATTAATTGCTGCTTGATTATGCCAAACTCTGCCTCCATCTGCCACAGTTTTCTCCCTGGCTCCTCCTGTGGACAGGCCATTTTGTGACTAGTGGACCTTATTAAGTTTCAGCCCCGTGATTTGGCCCCTACATGAAAGTCCGGAAGGATGACTGTTTCTGGAGCTAAACTGTGGAATTCTCCCCCACCCCAAATGTTCTTGCTGCCATCATTCTCCATTTTAGGTGGCAGGTTAAGACACTTCCATCTATACATGCCTTTGGTAATTAAGCCGGCCTTGACCGTGGTGCTGAACTTTTAACGAGATGGGGTAGGATTTCTTATTATTATTACTGTGCTCTTGGGTTGAGCATTTTAGGAATTCTTTTTTGTCACTGGCAACGGGAGCTCATCCATCGTGTGGATTTGAACCGCCAATGTTGTGATCGACAAGCCCAAGAGGCTCAGTGGTTTAGACCACAGCTCCATCAGCTGTTTCAGAATCCATTGGCCAGACTGATGACCAGGGCAGGACAATCTGAGCATGTAACATCAATTCTGTCATGACTGCAATGGCTACCGATTAGTTGATGGGCTCTATTCAAAGTCCTAGTTTTGACTTTAAAAGCCTTATGAGGGTCAGGAGTCCACCACCTCAAGAACTACCTCAAAAATTTGTGAAAAGCCCACTACGCAATATTTCTCTGCTCTTAAGAGAGTGGTAATGTACCTTAAACATACCAAACATTATAGGTTGCAGTTTACAACATGTATTGACAAAGATTTTGAAATTTTCTGCGATGCATCTCATGCAGTGGAACAAAATAATTGCAGGGGTGTGTCTGGTATGGTGTTTTATTATAACGGTTGTCCATTTGAATGGAAGTCCCAGACACAAACCATTATTTGTCTCTCCACAACAGAGAGTGAATTATGTGCATGCGTTCAGGCCACTCGTGATGTAGAATGGTATCTGCAAGTATTTGCAGACCTACAGATGCAAGTAACACTACCAGTAAAAGTTTACCTTGATTCCCAGAGTGGACTTACTATCCTGTGTGCAGAGACCAATACGCAGCGCACTAGAGTCTTAAGGTTACGTTTACAGTTTGTAAAGAAACTAATTGCTGATGAAATGGTTGTATTTAAATATGTTCCAGGTGACAATCAAATTGCAGACATTTTTACTAAAGCTCTTCCAAAGGTTACACATGAAAAACATGTACAAAGTATGCTTTATGTTTTTGTTCCACAATGATGAACCGCAGGGGAAATGTTGAATGGTTTCTTTAAATGTAAAGATTCATCATTGTTCCACTCCATGTGTATGTCTTTAAGGGGCCAGAGCAAGGGCCAGAGCAAGATAACGAGACCCAGCTTTAGATTTAGATTTAGATAAATTTATTGTCATTGTCCGTATATACACAGTATACACAACAACGAAAATCAAACACCCACCCAAAGACCGGGTTCACATATACATTTGCACGTATCTCCGACACTCTCATCCTATTCAAACATAATCTATAAAAACATAAAATCCAGAATATAACATGACCTATTAAGGCATAACATAACCTAAACCCTAAAACATAACCTAAAACCTATCTCATTCCTTCCTACTCTCTGCTTGCTAAACCTTGCAGCTGGCCCTGAGATCATTATTTAGTGCAGTCAGAGCTCTTGGATAGAAACTATTCAGAAGGCGTGTGGTTCGTGTTTTCATTGTCCTATATCTTCTGCCCGAAGGCAATAGTTCAAAGAAGTTGTGAGCAGGGTGGGTGGGATCTCTCAGGATATTATGTGACTTCTTCAAAATGCGAGACGTGAAGATCTCATCCAGGGTTGGTAGTCGGAGCCCAATAACATTCTGGGCAATTTTAATTGTTCTCTGTAAAGCTTTTTTATCCGTTTCAGAGCTGCTCCCATACCACGATAATATACTATAGGTTAAGACACTCTCAATGGTACTATGATAATAGGACAGAAGTAGGTGCTGGGATAGATTTAGTCCTCTGAGCATTCTCAGGAAATACAACCTCCCCTGCACCTTCCTCACAACCATATTAATATTTGCAGTCCATGAGAGGTCCTCCGAGATATAAATGCCCAGGTATTTAAAACTACCAACCCTCTCCACTTCCTCGCCATTTATGTGCAATGGTAAAAATACACTTTTCTTTCTCCTAAAGTCAATTATGAGTTCTTTGGTTTTTTTGGTGTTAAGCATGAGATTATTTTCTTTACACCATTGAATTAACCCCTGTACTTCTTTCCTATAAGCAGTCTCATCGTTCTCACTGATGAGCCCCACCACTGTTGTATCATCCGCAAATTTGATGATTGTGTTGGACTTATACAGTGGGGTGCAATCAAATGTGTACAGGGAATAGAGAAAGGGACTTAGCACACATCCTTGGGGGACTCCTGTGCTTAATACTAGAGTAGAAGAATAGTAAGGTCCCATTCTCACTGTCTGCGGCCTATCAGTCAGGAAATTCCTTACCCACAGACAGATCTTCTGATGTATACCCAAATTGGTCATTTTAAGAAATAACCTGTCTGGCGGAATTGTACTGAAGGCAGAACTGTAGTCCACAAACAACAGCCTTGCGTAGGTTCCCTGTCGTTCTAGATGACTCAATACAGTATGGACAGCGATGGAAATAACATCATCAGTAGATCTGTTTCTTCTGTATGCAAACTGGAACGGGTCTAAAGTGGATGGAAGACCAGCCTTAATATGATCTAGCACCAATCTCTCAAAACATTTCATAACGACAGATGTTAAGGCTATTGGTCTATAGTCATTGAGAGATGCCACCACTGACTGCTTGGGGACTGGCACTATAATCGATGTCTTCAGGCAGGTAGGGACATAACCCTGCAACAGGGATAGGTTAAAAATGTCCGTAAATACACCAGCTAATTCTGCAGCGCAGTCCCTAATAACCCGTCCCATAATTCCATCTGGTCCAGCTGCCTTCCTAATGTTAACGCTCCGGAAGGCACGTTGTACGTCACAGGTCTGTAATAAAAGTGGTTGTCTATCAGTAGTAGTTTCTGATGATGTGCTGGTGGCCAGTGCTGTAGTGACGGTAGTTCCAGTTCCCTCCTCAAAGCGGCTAAAAAATTGATTCAGTTGATCAGCCAGGTGCGCACTGCTGCTAGCCAATTCGTTTTTAATATTTTGCCCTGTAATTTGTCGCAAGCCTTGCCATACTCGACGAGGGTTGGAGCTCTCAAAATGTTTTTCGATCCTCCGGCAGTACATAGCTTTGGCGTTCCTAATGCCCTTTTTCAATTTGGCTCTGGCTTCTCTATACTGTTGCGCATCACCAGAGTGAAAAGCAGCATTCCTTGCCTTTAACAGAAGATACACATCCCTGTTTAGCCAGGGCTTGTTGTTAGGGAACACCCGTATTTGTTTGGTGGTAGTGACAACATCAATGCAGCTTTTAACGTAGAACAGTACTGTTGAAGCATATGTGTCCACATTATTCTCCACAAAAAGCGACCACTCGGTGCTCCGAAAGCAATCTTGGAGTTGCTCAGATGCACCTACTGGCCACACTCGTATCTCTCTAGTTGATGGTCTGATTCTGCGTACGAGAGGTCTATATGATGGTATCATAAGTAAAGATATGTGGTCTGACTGCCCCAAATTGGGCAGGGGCTTGGTCTTATATCCATGCATGATGTTACTATATACTCGGTCCAAGGTGTTTCCCCCCCTAGTGGGACAATCAACATACTGGTGGAACTTAGGGAGCACAGTCCTTAAATCAGCTCGGTTGAAATCACCAGCAACCACAAGTGCTCCATCCGGGTGGGCCCGCTGCTGTCTGCTGATAGCAGTTAGCAGGTGGCCCATAGCTGTAGTAGTGTTTGCATCGGGAGGTATATACACCGCTGTTATTATAACAACATTAAACTCACGTGGCAAGTAAAAGGGGAGGCACTTCACCACTAGGTACTCCAAGTCAGGAGAGCAATGCGTGTCCATTTGTTTAATGTCCGAGCTCCAGTTGTTATTTATATAAACGCAAATTCCTCCTCCTCTGCTCTTCCCGGATTCGGCGGTTCTATCCGCTCTAATTACTGAGCGTCCTTCTAGCTGCAGAAGTCCCTGTGGAAAGGAGGGATCCAGCCACGTCTCCAGAAGGACCATAACACAGCAGTCCCGGATACTTTTCTGCCGAGAGGTAATAAGTTCCAACTCCTCTACCTTGTTGGGTAAGGATCTCACATTTGATACAAGGAGACTTGGCAATGCAGGCTTGTGGGGATTTTTACCTAGCCTCACTCGTAGTCCAGCCCTGCAACCCCTCTTCTGCTTGCGCCCTCTCCGTTTCCTTTTCTTTCTGGCAAGGAGAGCAAGGGGAGTATCCCAAGAATGTGCAAGATATGGAGGCTCTCTGATAAGCTCAGCTGGAATGTTATAGGTTGAGACCTCCTGGTTGCAGCCTTCCCCTCTGCCGATACTTAAGAGCTCTTGACGACTATAAATTACTTGTGCCTGAGTATTCACAGTCCATAGCAGCAATAAGTTCACAAGTAAAAATAAAACACAAATCACTGAATACCGGTCTTCGGAGTGCCGAGCCGCTGCAAGTGCTTGCGCCGCCATCTTGGAATTTCAGCCATCTCTATGTTTTACAGCTGTGAAACATAGCAGGTGCTGCTGAGTTGTATTTGATTAAGGCGTGTCAGCATCTGGGTGTAGTATATAAGGAGCAGCACCTAGCTCTCCCATTACCCTGGGGGATGGGTTGGTGGTTGGGTCATGTTTGTTTGTTAATATATTTAGTGTAAATGGAGTTTTTGTTTTTCTGATTAAAACCTTCTTTAAGTACTTTTTGAGTCCTTTCTTTTTAATGCATGGTCTCCCCAGCAAGCTCTCTGCAGCGTTACTATACTGCGAAAAGCCAACAGGTGTTTCTGTGTTTGAAAGCATTGGACGCAATGTTTCATTCTGGGAGTAGGTGAGATGGAATTATTACAAAGGCAACAGTTGATTTTCCTACTGTTTGAGTTCTAGCCAAAAAGATGATCTTCCTTGTCTTGTCTCTGCACAGTTGGATGCCTTTGGGCTGCTGGCACTGCTAACTTTGAGCCAAGCTGCCAGCAACCCATTTACAAACCTGTTGCAATTGCAAACACATCCTCCATTTGGCTAATATGGCTGAACACAAGGACACTCCCATACAGAGTGCATTGCAATTACCCAGTCTTGCAAAACCTGACAATTGTCACATACATCTCCAGTGCCTTTCTACTGCTAGGTGTGTTTGCAAACATACACTCACCAGCAGATGTGTATTTATGAGTGGAGCAATGGGGCCATGGTCCAAGGTGGCAAATTAGAGGGGGAGCAGTATTTGCAGCACTAGCAGGGGAAAGAGACTCTTAGCTTTCATTTTTAAAGTACCATCTTAAGTACCTTCACAGCTTATGAAAAGCTTGGCCTATCGCTCAACATCCAAAAAACCAAAGTGCTGCACCAACAAGCACAAAACAACTCAATAGTGTTACATTGGAAAGTGTCAATCACTTCTCCTCCCTGGGCAGTTATCTTTCCACAAGGGCCAACATTGATGCCAAAATCCAGCGTTGCTTGAGCTCTGCGAGTGCGGCTTTCTCCTGATTGAAGTGCAGTGTTTGAGGACTGGGACATTCGCAGGGAAACCAAAATGCTTGTTTACAAAGCTATTGTACCATCAACATTACTGTATGCCTGTGAAACATGGGTCACTTATAAACGCCATCTCCAAGTCCTCGAAAGGGTCCACCAATGGTGACCCCAATAATTTTTACACATGACTGGGGAAGACAGGCGAATTAATGCCAGTGTACTGGAAGAAGCAAAGGTCACCATTGTCAAAGCAATGATTCTTCAAAATCAACTTCGTTGGATTGGTCATGTTGTGCGTATCATCTTCCAAAGCAACTACTCTATTCTGAACTTTAAAATGGAAAGCGTAATGCCGGTGGTCAACAAAAGAGGTGCAAAGACTCTCTCAAGGCAAATCTTTAAAAAAATGTAGTATAAACACCAACAATTGTGAAATACTGGCCTTCGAGCGCTCCAGTTGGAGAACAGCCTTTACCAAAGGTACCTGAAATAGACTGGAAAGAGAAGCTGCTGAATTACAACTCATTACCAAACTTAAAACCATGAAAAGACCTGGGCTGAACAAAGACATTGGATTCTTATCTCACTATACATGACTAAACCATTTCTCACCTTCCCGCCCCTTGCCTTTTCCTGTAAGACCTATTACAGTCGTTAAGAGTCGTCAAGAGGCTCTCTCAGCTATCTGCCTATCTCCCATTCCCACCACCCTTCTGAGTAACACCCCTCCCCACCTTCTCACTATATAGAAGGATCTGGCAACTTCTGTTTCAGTGTATCTGAAGAAGTGTGCATGCACACGAAAGCTCATACCAAGAACTAACTTAGTTGGTCTTTAAGGTGCTACTGGAAGGAATTTTTTTATTTTGACTATGGCAGACCAACACGGCTACCTATCTACAAAGGTACCTGGACTTTGAAGATGCTCGAACTCAGGACGAAAGGGGGAAACGTGCCAAGAGGAAGGCACGCTTGGCAAACCCTCACCATGATCAACTCCCGCCCGGAAACCTATGTCCCCACTGTGGAAGGACGTGTGGATCCAGAATTGGCCTCCAGTCACTTACAGACCCAGCAGCTTTCACTTTTAAAGAAGTACAGTGGCACCTCAGGTTACACACGCTTCAGGTTACAGACTCCGCTAACCCAGAACTATTACCTCGGGTTAAGAACTTTGCCCCAGGATGAGGCAAAGAAATGGTAGCGCAGCGGCAGCAGGAGGCCCCATTATCTAAAGTGGTGCTTCAAGTTAAGAACAGTTTCAGATTAAGAATGGACCTCCGGAACGAATTAAGTACTGAACCTGAGGTACCACTGTAGTAAGGTCCTATGTCCTCTAGGAGAACCATATAAGCCTACATTGATTCCTGCACATTTGTTTAAAGCAATGTGAAGTAAAGGAGTCTGAACTATAGAGTTCTGTCATGGATGCTTTAGCTGAGATTCCTTAGGGTCCCTTCCAACTTTGTAATAGTGCTTTAAAGGTATGGTGTGAATGGGAGCTATCCCTTTAATGGGAAGCCCATTGCAGGACCTGAATGCAAGAACAACCCTCCCCAAAATTTTGTTTCATTAAAAAAAACGTTTATTTGCAAATTCAACAGATAAAAAAATCTTATATAACAAATACAAATAGTAACAAAATAAGAATACACACAACACATTATATACATAGTGTTCATCACAGTAAGGACTCTGCTAGGCTGATAAAGAAAGTGTTGTGTGTGCAATATAACACTGTGCCACCAGATGGCGCTGTGAAGTCCCATCTTTCCCTCCCGGATTTCCCTGTTTAAATTTACAACACGTTTAACTGAAACTCTTCTTTGAAGTGTTCAAATCCAGTCTAGATATCCAAAAGGCACCAGCACAAAACTGGCATCTCCAAGACATATTTTCAAATGTCACCAAGGCAATGCAAAAGGTTGTTATTTATCAAAACGTGTGTGCTGTGTACAAAACTAAGCAGAAATAGCTCATTGCATTGCATTTGTGGTTTAGTAGGCTCGCCTTTTTGCACCGCTACACATGAGACAGCCCAGGAGCCGCAGAAACGATGAAAAACCTCACATCCTACTGCAATGCAATGCCAGTAAGTCATAATGAGGGGAAAACGTGATTCTAGAAATAAACAAGTCAATCAAAGTGCTGTCCAATAGTTCCTTTCAAACACAACGGGACAGTGATAAATGAATGTTCAAAAGTATCGAAGCTCCAGGCTGGTGCAAATCCTATGTGGCTGTTCTGTATTTTGGTGGGAAGGTGGATTTTTGCTACAAAATACAAAACACCACCCATGTTCTTTGGGGGAACCCAGTGGCTGTGATGCACGCGGCCGATGAGAATTGTAGTCCAAAACATTTGGAGGGCACCAGATTGTGAAGGTTGCTGTAATTATTCATGTGCTTTCTCCTGAAGGGATACCAGAATATCCACGCTCCACTATCCACTATCCAGGCATAGGCAAACTTGGCCCCCCAGGTATTTTGGAACTACAACTCCCATCATCCCTAGTTAACAGGACCAGTGGTCAGGGATGATGGGAAGTGTAGTCCCAAAACAGCTGGAGTTTGCCTATGCCTGCTCTTAGCCGTGGAGTTTCTCCCAAGTGCAAGTTTTGTAATGCGAATTAACATATGTATTCCACAAAAAGCTTGATGTTTATAAAGTGCGTTCACCTCCGTGACTTCTCTGGTGAAGTTTAAGGCTTGATCCGTGACGGAAACTCTTCTGACACTGGGAACATTGATACGGCTTCTCCCCTGTGTGGATTCTGTGGTGCCTGTTCAGGTTTCCACTCCAGCCGAAGCTCTTTCCGCACTCGAAGCATTTGTACGGCTTCTCCCCTGTGTGAATTCTTTTATGCACTCTCAGGTATGTGCTCTGAACAAAGCTCTTTCCACACTCTGAGCATTTATAGGGCTTTGTGCCAACATGGAATCTCTGGTCTGAGCTGCGAGAGAATGGCTTCCTGTTCTCTGAATATTCATGTGGTTTTTCTCCCATGTGGATTCTCTGATGTTTAGTAAGGTTCATCCAGCCAATGAAACCCTTTCCACACTCTGAGCACATCAACAGTCTCTTCTCTCCATTCTCAGTATTCCCTTTGTTTCCTGCATGACTTTCTGCCAGTATTGGAACTTCACGGAAGCCAGCCCCTACAGAAGTCAAGCGCTTCTTCTGCTTTTGTTCAGTTTTCTTTCTTTGAGGACTGTTTTCTTCATCACTCTCACTCCCATCACCTGAAAGAATCGAGAGAGAAATCAGGAACAGGTCCTCAAATCAGGAAGGAAACTCAATGAAATCAAAGAAAGCAGAAAATACGGTAAGTGGGGAGGCAGATCCCTTTCAATTCCATCAAACAGCCTCTGATGGTGAAAAGGAAATAATAACTGATACTGTTGCACATGCCACATGTGTTCCGCATTTGTAGGAAATTGGTATTTTAGTATGGCAGTCTCTATACTTTTGAACTCCTTGCATATTGATACGAGACAAGTGCCTTCACTCTACTCTTTTTGGTGCCTGCTAAAAACGTTTTTGCTCAGGCAAGTCTACCCAGATATCTAGAATACTGATGTGTTTGTAGTTTATTACCATTTTTAATTATTTGAATTTACCCTTGATTTCTGTTTTAACTCTGAAGCACAACCCAAATCCTGCAAGGAAATAGTTGTAGTTCGATGATGCAACATGTGCCTTGCTTTGAGGTTTTTCTATAATCAAGTGCTAAGCATTTTTGTGTGTGAAATAAGAAGCATAAATTATTAGCATTAGTAAATCTATTACGCACCCTCTGCCAAGCAGGTCCTGGGGTGGTTTACAACAATCTAAAATTTGCAATTTTAAAAAGAATTATAAAAATTACAGTCCTGGGAAAGGGGCAGGCTCTTAAAATATGTCTCAGGTCTCAAGGCCAGGGTAGAGAGCTACCTCTTCAGCATTCAGTTACAGGTAAGAGAAAACAGGTAAGCTTTTATAAAGACTTTCTTAAACTGAGGGGAGCCCCCGTTGTATATCTTTCAGAAGTGAATTCCAGAGTGCAGGAGACACTACTAAAAAGGCCCTGCCTCCTTCTGGTGCCTACCAGTTTAATTAAGGAGGGCACGGGAGTCTGGTCACACAGAAATAAAAATGTCTGCCAGGTGTCTGCATAGCTTGCTAGACCAAAAATGCAGGGAGTCCCATGTCAATTCAGCACCTACCCGCTAATTTCTCCTCTTCAGAGCCCTCAGTGAATGCATTTTCCCATTCTTTCTGCAAAGCCATGTCAGATCTGGAAATTGGTAGTCCTTTTTTTGAGAGAAAGAAAATATTATTATTTATTAAATTTATATAATGCCCTTTATCAGGGCGTCGTACAACGTTAAAACACATTACACAGCATCAATGACAAAAACATAGTAAAGAGCATACTGACGTACAACCTAATTATAATAATAGTCCCCACACTTTTACAGGTCATAGATTAATTAATAGCCATAGGCCTGGGTAATGTTATAACGCTGCCTTAAATGTATAGCTCGGATGGGGGCCAGAGCTTATTTAACTGACTATTTATTTATTTGAATTTTTTTGATTTGCACTTTCCTAGCATATATCAAGGCAGCTCGTGGCATAAATTCAATTAAATCGGTCAATAAATATCTGTAAAATGGTAAGCCAGTAAGCTTACTGGGAAATGATAAATAATGAATTGAAAAGGATGTTCAAAATAATCTTAGTTTTAAAAAAAAAACACCCAGAAACTTTTCTTTGGGGAATTTAGGGACAGAACTACCTAAATTGCATAGAAATTTATTTATGTGTGCGACTGCAACAGCAAGCATGTTACTCGTCCCAAAATGGAAAGAAGCAGAAGTCCCAGCAAAGGGAGAATGGATGCAAAAACTTGTGGAATATGCAGAAATGGCGAAATTTACTGGAAGAATAAGAAATCAAGATAAACTTTTTATAAAAGAATGGAAATGGCTTAGTGAATATTTACAGATAAATTGCAAACAGATAAAAACATTGGCAGGATTACTGCAATAACCTGCAGTTGCATACGAGTTTATATTTAACGTAGATAATTAAATGAGCAAATTAAATGAATTTGGATATGCAGAAGATATATTAAATTTAAGGAACGGCAGAAAGGGGGCGGGGGCGGAGGAAGCCAAACTTTGAAATGTTAAAATGATTGTGAAATTAATGAAATGTATGAATTTGAAAAGTATAAATAAACTTTAAAATAATGAAAATAAATATCTGTATAACGTGTTTACAAACATCAGTAAAACAGCAACAGATACTAGCTGGCTGAAGGGTGGGGGGAATCCATATTGTAAAGATGTAACTAAAAAGTAAAGTTTTTAAGAGAGACATAGCTGTCATTGTTTCCCTTTTTTAAAGGGAAATTCCCTTATTCCGAATAGGATTCCTTGCAATAAAAAGGAAATGTTGCCAGCTAGGTAGATGTCTGAAAGAAGGCAGGGAGTTCCGCAGGGTGGAGACTGCCACACTAAACAGCCTTGGTCCAGTATACCTGAAGGAGCGTCTCCACCCCCATCGTTCTACCCAGACGCTGAGGTCCAGCACCGAGGGCCTTCTGGCGGTTCCCTCACTGCGAGAAGCCAAGTTACAGGGAACCAGGCAGAGGGCCTTCTCAGTAGTGGCGCCTTCCCTGTGGAACACCCTCCCACCAGATGTCAAAGAGAACAACAACTACCAGGCTTTTAGAAGACATCTGAAGGCAGCCCTGTTTCGGGAAGCTTTTAATGTTTGATGTATTATAGTATTTTAATATTCTTTTGGAAGCCGCCCAGAGTGGCCAGGGAAGCCCAGCCAGATGGGCGGGGTATAAATAATAAATTATTATTATTATTAAAGGCCCTGTCAGCTACTGTCACACAATGCACTGCCGCATACAAAGAGCAGCAACTCTTCCTGCTTTCAGGATCTATCGGCCAAAACCAAGGAGGAGCCTTACCTAGAAATACCAGACTCGCATAATTCTCCTCCATGACTTCTTTGTGCAGCGCTCTCTGCTCCGGATCCAGCAGGAACCATTCATCCTCTTTGAAACGCACTGCCACCTCCTCAAGGGACACGGGAGCCTGAAAGAAGGATGGCCCGTCAAATCCCACACCTCTCGCTGGGTCTGAAAAAGGAACCTGGGTGGTCCCCTGCCCGTCTCCCCAACACTTCCGCCCACCCCGTACCTGTTCCAACTGGGCAGAAGCCATTCCCAGTCCACCACAAAGAGGAAGAGGCCTAGAAGGAACCTCTGGGGCCATCTTGCTGCCTCCAAACGTTGTTCGACATCCTATGGGGAAGACAAAGAAAATGGGGAGGCATTTTAGGCTCCGTAATTTAACCACAGGATCCAGGCATATTCAAGAGAAGGAGAGACTGTGTTGAAGCCTGCTCCGTTATGGTCCTTACCCAGAGAGGTGGTGGCCATGTCAGACTCCTGCTTGATTTCCCTGAACAGTGGCCTCTCAGTGGCATCTGGCAGGGTGTTCTCTGCCTCTATGAAATGTGAGGTTGCTTTGGATGACATCTCCTGCGCCTGAGATAGGAACCCATGCAAGAAAGTGGAAGGGGGGGGGAGAGACAGGAAACAGGTCAGGCAAAGGCCAGGGGTGCCATTAAATAACGCAAGATGAATAAATGTTCAAGTATTAAGTTATTATTACCGCATTGGCCCTTATATAAGCCGCACTTTCCCCCCAAATTCCGACCGTGAAAAGTTAAAGTGCAGCTTATATTCGTGACCTTACAAAAATTATCCAGTATGCAGCCAGGAGCACAGCAAAGTGGTGCCTGTCCCATGCGTAGTCCCCCGTCCTCTCCCCCAACGTCGGGAAGGGAGAAAGCGGGGAAGGGAGCAGCTTATATTCAGGCCAATACGGTATCATCATCATTATTAATAATTATTATTTACCCTCCCTTTCACTCTAAGGTCCCAGGGCAGGTTGCAGCATTAAAACACAATACTAAAAACAATTCAAAACTTGGATTCAAACAAGTAAGGCGAGTCCTAAAAGCATACACCTCAAAAGCCAGGGTAAAAAGGAGCATCAACAGCATTCGCTGGAAGCCGTATAATGTAGGTACCAGATGTACCTCTGTGGGGAAGGAGTGCCACAGCTTAGGGGCCACCACAGAGAAGGCCTTCTGCCACCCACCAAATCTCTGAGGGTGCAGGAACTACCAAGAGGGCCCCCATCTGCTGATATCAGCAGCTGAGAGGGTCTAATTTATCAGCTAGAAGATTGATCAGCACTTCCTGAGGCAGTGAATCCAAATACAACCAAGGATTGGGGCCTTGGAATTACCAAAGCAAAACAGTCTCTCACCTCAGCCTCCTTCTGGTCTTCCGCTTGGCTCATGAGAAAACCTTCAGCCAGGGCCACTGCCTCGGCGCAGGTCTCCGGCCCACAATCTCTGACCCAGCTTTGCATCTCCGGGGGGAGGGCAGCCAGGAACTGCTCCAGGATCACCAGGTCCAGCATCTGAGCCTTGGTGCGTCTCTTCGGCTTCAGCCACTGTTGGCAGAGGCGGTGGAATTGGCTGCAAACCCCTCGGGGCCCCTCGGCCTCCTGGTAGCGGAAATGCCTGAAACGTTGGCGCCGAGCGTCAGAGCCAAGGACGTCCTCCTCACCCAGGATCTCCTGTGCGGTTCTCTTTGAGGCTGTCACACCTCCCCTCGCCTGGATGAAGTGAGGAGCTACCCCTGTTCTTTTCCCTGCGTCAGTTGCCACAGAGTCTAGCTCTTCCATCTTTCCTCCACAGAGCCGGTCATTTGCCTTTTCTTTCTGCCGAGGAGGGAAGGAGCGTGTTGTATTGCTGCTTCTTTCGGCCTTGTCAGCCACATCTCTGTGCCATTTCATGAGGTGATTGTGCATTGTGGTGGTTCCCACCTGCTGGCAGCTGCTGGGCTTCCCAAGACTAACAGTTTGACTGGAACGGGCCGCAAATCTGCTATTGGCATCCTTGGCGAAGAGTTTCCACACAAAAGACGTTTTCCCACGATGGGCTGATGGTTCCGTGTTGGCGGCAACCTTTTGAAGTGGGTTCTTCTGGGGCCTTTGGATGCCAGAGGCTCCTCCTTCCTTGAGTCCTGGTAGTGCCCTTTCCTTTGCACAGTCCTCCTGTACCAGCACAGCGTTGCCATCTCTGGACTCAGAATCTTGGCTGCTGTTGCTCTCTAGCAAAGTGAATTCCATTGGCTGGCATGCCACACAGGTCAGCGGAGTGGACGGCAATCGAGACCTGCCTGACATGGACCGAGTGTGAGGCCTGGAGGGTGTCATCTGACATGTAGAAGTGTGTCCTTTCTTACTAACTGCCCTGGATTTTAATCTTCTGGATGTTTTTCAATATTTGCTTTTAACTACAGTGGTACCTGGGTTTGCAAACAGTCTGGTTTGCATACGTTTTGGATTACAAACACGTCAAACCCAGAAGTGTGTGTCCCAGTTTGCAACCTTTTTTTGGATTACAACCCTTTTTTATTATTACGAGAGAAAAAATTTGGAGGCCACATTGGCGAAAGCATGCCTTGGGTTACAACCTGTTTTGGTTTACAAAAATATACTAAAGCAATATTAAACCGCCCGCCCCCCGGTATTCCCCGAATCCCGTGACTTTCCTCCACCCCCTCTCCTGGTTCCTTTACCATATTTTTTTCTACTGCACATCTTATTTTTCCTTCAGTTTTTCTATACTGTCCCTAAAATTACAAGTTACAGGTAGGTAGCCGTGTTGGTCTGCCGTAGTCGAAGCAAAGTAATAAAAAAAAATCCTTCCAGTAGTAGCACCTTAGAGACCAACTACATTTGTTATTACTAAAATTACAAGTGTTATTAAAATCCTGCCAATGCGTTAACGTCTTTACAGTGCGCAATTGTGTTTCTCAAATCGCCGCTGCATCCAGGTTTCGCTTAAACCCAGCACAACCGAGCGGTTTAAGCTAAATTTGGCTGCGTGGGCAATTTGGGAAAAAAAGACTTCATAGCAATTGTAAAAAGGAACCAACCTCAGGGTTTTAGGCAGACGATCCTACTCTCTGAAGCCAAAGGGGCGCTGCTGGAAGCTGGACGAAAGATGATTTCCAGTACAGTAATCCACACGTTCCCCAGAGAAGAAAAGACAGCGATCTCTCCACGACCCTGGAAACGCGTGTGAGAAAGCTTTGCAAACTAAGGGTATAAATAGTCACGGCTGCCGAAAAGAAGGGTGGGGTCGTGCAGGGTGGGGTCGTCCAGGGCAGGAGGCGTGGCGACCTCCCAAGCCGTCGTCCCCTCTCCTACCCCCACCCAACCGCAGAATGGAGAGCTTTGACCTTGTTCGGATCAAAGCGGGAGAATTGAGAGAGTTTAACGCCTCCGGCTAGTTTTCAGATCCTGAGCACGCTTTTTGAAAAATATGGGTACTTTTTGTTTATTGCATTTATCTAATTCACTTCTCTCTTTTTTTCCCATCCAAGGAGCTTCTTGTAGGGGGGTGAATTAGATGAGCAATCCGATGATTCTGTGAATATCAGTTGCCAGGAATTGCAGATGGGGAGAGGGGTGTTGGGCTCAGGTACCATTTGCAGACTGCACTGGGGGGGGGGGAGTCTTTATTTATTTATTTACTTATTGTATTTATTTATTTACTTATTGTATTTATTTATTTACTTATTGTATTTATTTCCTGCCTTTTCCTCCAAGAAGCAAAAAAGTTGGCATGCAGGGCTTTTCTCATTTAATCTCCAACAACAAACCCTGTGAAGTAGGTAGGGCTGAGAGTGAGGATTTGAACCCAGGTCCTGCACTACCCCCTGGCTCTTTCAATCATAGAATCATAGAGTTCTAAGGGGTCACCAAGGGTCATCTAATCCAACCCACTGCAATGTAGGAATCTCAGCTGTGGACTAAAAACCACTGAGGCCAAGGCTTGCCGATCAGAAGGTTGGCGGTTCGAATCCCCGCGATGGGGTGAGCTCCCGTTGCTCGGTCCCTGCTCCTGCCAACCTAGCAGTTCGAAAGCACTTCAAAGTGCAAGTAGATAAATAGGTACCAACCTGGCGGGAAGGTAAATGGCGTTTCCGTGCGCCGCTCTGGTTCGCCAGAAGCGGCTTAGTCATGCTGGCCACATGACCCGGAAGCTGTACGCCGGCTCCCTTGGCCAGTAAAGTCAGATGAACGCCGCAACCCCAGAGTCGGTCACGACTGGACCTAATGGTCAGGGGTCCCTTTACCCTTTACCTTTACAGCTGAAGCATCCATGATAGAGGGCCATCCAGCCTCTGCTTGTAAACCTCCATGGAAGCAACCCACAACCTTCCCAGGTAGTCCAGTGCTGAACTGCTCTTACTAAGAATTGCAGAGTTGGAAGGGACCCAAGGGTCATCTAGTCCAGCCCCCTGCCAAGCAGGAATCTTTTGCCCAAGATGGAGCTTGAACCCAAAACCCTGAGATTAAGAGTCTAGAGCATGGGTAGGCAAACTAAGGCCCGGGGGCTGGATCAGGCCCCATCGCCTTCTAAATCCGGCCTGGGAATCAGCGTGTTTTTACATGAGTAGAATGTGTGCTTTTATTTAAAATGCATCTCTGGGGTATTTGTGGGGCATAGGAATTTATTCATATTTTTTTTTTCCAAAATATAGTCTGGCCCCCCACAAGGTCTGAGGGACAGTGGACCAGCCCCCTGCTGAAAAAGTTTGCTGACCCTTGGAGCTCTACCAACTAAGCTGATGTTTAGTCAGAAACTTCAGGCACAATGACTCTGTCACTAAGCATAAAATAGCTCACACGGTGGACAAACCTTAGAATCATATTGTTATTATAGTCATACCTCGGGTTACAGCCGCTTCAGGTTGCGTTTTTTTGGGTTGCGGACCACCAAAACCTGGAAGTACCAGAACGGGTTACTTCCGGGTTTCGGCGGTCGTGCGTGCACAGAAACGCTAAATCGCACTTTGCGCATGCGCAGAAGTGCAAAATCAACCCGCCTGTGCACAGATGCACATATGCGGGTTGCGAACGCACATGGATCATGTTCACAACCCGAGCGTCCGCTATATTCTGCTGCTTTGGGAGGTCACTTCAGTACTGCTATTGCAGCTCTGCAAGCACACTCCATTGTCTTTCGAGTTAGACAGATGCCAATGACAAACAAACCTAGTTCCTGGTTGCGGGCTACCACTGTGAAAACTAGATGAGCCACTGGACTGATCCAGCCGGCATTCCAGCATTGCAGGGGGTTGGACTAGATGACCCCCTGGGGTCTCTTCCAATTCTACAATTCTATGATTCTTCCTACCTTCTTATGTGTGTTTGTGCTTCTGGTGTTTGTTTGTATATTTATTGCCTCCGTTCATACAATTTCTCAGGAAGGTGATTTATTTGCATGAAAAATAAATAATTGCAAATTCCACAAAGAAATAATAATGCTACCTGAATAATGGAATGTCACCATCAGTTCACATTATGGATACAGTAAGCATAAATACAAGCGCTCTAATCTGCCCATATATGCACCTACATGAAATTGACCTCGATATTAAATATTTCCAAATGCAGCCAGGTCATTGAAAAATGCCATTGCTTATTTAATGTGCGTGTTGAATAAATATTCTCTGTTAACATTCCTTTACAAAACTAAAAGGAAAAATTTCATGTCATTTTTAATTTGTATACTTCTACGCTGATGTATGAAAGGCAGTCTATAAGCCCCAGAAATGGCAAAATGATTCATTTCTCAAAAATTTATATACCACTTGTTTGACACAAAAACCTCACAGAGTGGTTTACAAGAAGAATAAAATAATGTTCTGATGACCTGTAGCCCAATAACACCTGGAATGTTGAAACGTCTTTTTTATATATAAAAATTTTATTCATTTTTTTATTCATTTCTCTTTTTCATTCAAATTCTTTACATTTACTATGTATTCCTCCCCCCCCTCCAGGGCTTCCCCCAACTTCCGCTTCTGGTTTGTGTCTATTTTCACCCACTTTGCTACCTCCTTACGGAAAAAGTTATTAATAACATAACATCAAACCTAAAAACATAAAATTAAAAGTAAATACACCATAATATTTCTCTATCTTCGACACGTTTTCTAACACTAATAGTGTGAATGTTTAAATCCTGCCATCAAGTCTTTCGACTTTCTTTGTTTCTGCAAGTATAATATAAATGGTTCCCATTCTTTTTCATAGTCTCTGTTGCCTTTTTCTCTTAATCTATCTGTTGTTTTTGCCAGTTCTGCATAGTTCATCAACTTCTCTTGCCATTGTTCTTTAGTTGGTATTTCTCCAGTCTTCCAGTTTTGTACAATCAACATTCTTGCTGCTGTAGTGGCATACATAAATAAAGTCCTCTTTTCTTTTGGTATGTCTTGGCCAAAAATACGTAGTAAGAGAGCTTCTGGGGGTTTTTTTACAAAAGCTATTTTCAATATTTTCATCAGTTCATTATATATCATTTCCCAATAGGAAATATTTCATTTCATTTTTAATTTGTATACCTCTACACTGATGTATGAAAGGCAGTCTATAAGCCCCAGAAATGGCAAAATGATTCATTTCTCAAAATTTATATACCGCTTGTTTGACACAAAAACCTCACAGAGTGGTTTACAAGAAGAATAAAATAATGTTCTTATGACCTGTAACACCTGGAGTGTTGAAACTTCAAACATGCCCTGCCTTGCAGAGGGTAGAAAGAATCTTCAGTTATCTCCAGACACACTCCTGACTAAACTTAAAAGGACATCCCAGGTTGGCAAAAGCTATGAGGGTGTAGATGTGAAACTGAACTAATCCAATTAATCACTAACTTGACCCCTGGGGGTCTGGATGGCAACAAGTCTTGAGGGCAGAAAAGTAGGCCACCAGCCTCACCTTAATCGGCTTAACAATGGGGAATGTCCTGGGCAATTGCCTGGCTTGATGGGCTTCATTTGCAAATGTAAAAGGCGTGGGGTGGGGAAAGGAAAGAAGCCAAGGCTGGCAAAACCTATGCAATCTATATGCATGTATCTACAGTAGCAATTGAAATTATTCAACCACCCACTGAAAATCAAGTTGATTATCAACATTTACAGACTTTCAGCTGTTTGCAATGAGCAAATAAACAAATGCAATGGAAATGGCTCAACACAAGGGATGCTTCAAGTGGTTCCCTCAAATTCAGCTGAAATTGCAATTTATATATGCAATCTCTCATATATATATATATATATATATATATATATATATATATATTGCACAGAATTACAGAACTGCAGAGTTGAAAGGGCTGCAAAGGATTGTGTTCTGATTCCTGCATTGCAGGAAACTTTATTTCAGAGATCTTATATACACCTGGATTGTAAACAGCAGAGAAGTCTCTGTCTCATCTTTATAAAATTATATACAAGGGAAAACACCAGATGTCCTTTCCTAATGTGGAAGCAATCTTGCAGCTATTTCTTAGCCCTATGGTCACTAGCTGCTCAGGAGAGAGGATTTTTTTCAAGACTCAAAAGAATTAAAAATGAATTAAGGGCCACAATGCCTCAAGAAAGGTTGTCCGCACTGAGCATTCTGTACACTGAAAGTGACAAACTTAGACAAACAAATTTTGATGAAGATTTTCCTATGAGGAAGGCTAGGAGAGGAAAACATTTTAGCCTTACTGTATTCGATGGTTGTAGTTTACTTCTTAATATGTATTTTTTTATTTTTTATGAAATATTTATTGAAAATTTTAAAATACACTTAAAGACAAAGAGACAAACATACAAAGAACAAAAAATAAACAAACAGACACTACAAAACACACACCAATTTTCATCACAACCCTTATTTTCTAAAAGTTATTTCCCTGACTTCCCCACACATATTGTGTATTCTAGTTCAATATCTTGTATATCTAGTTCTTATTAACCTCCTTATATTTAGTTCCTCTTTTTCTTTTTCTTTTGTTCTTCTTTTCTTACCTTCTAAACAGCAATATTTATACATCAATACATATGTCTTAATTATTAATTATATCTTTCTTTCTTATTCTTTACACCTTATTTCTAAAGTCGGCCTAATTTCCCTTCCACGATTTCCCCACTTTTCATACAAAAGGCAAAACAAAATAAAAACAAAAACAAGTTATAATTGTATAGCCTTTGGATTCCCAAACTCCACCCCCCCCCCTTTTCCCGGTTTCAATCCCCAACCCATAACAGTCGGTTTACTATCAGCCTGGAGACCTCACATCCGAGGCCCTTAAATCTCTCTCAATTCCTCTCTGCCAGTTTTTTTGATAGTCTTTGATATTAAACGCCATCTCTCGGAGAAGTTCAAGCCCGATGGGGTCCATGTTTCTTCCAGCCAGAGCTCCATACTTAGGAGTGGAGCCAAGATCTCATTTCTTACTTCTTTCGAGTCCAAATGTCTCCAAAGCTCCAATTTCCACTTTAATCAAATTTGTAATCCTTAGGTCTTTACATCTCCTCATAAGGAGATCCCCCCATCTTTCAGTCTCGAGATTAAACCCAATTTTCACCATCAAGTTCTTATTGCCCTTTATAGCCAATTTGTTAGGCCTCTGGTCCTCCTCTGTTTCCTGTAGCATTACAACTCCTCCTTCCTTATCCTCGGAGACAGCGTGTATCTCTTTCTCCACATTCTCCAAGCTCTCTAGTTTCTCTTCTTTACCCGCTGCGTAGGCTTCCTGCGTCAGATCCTTATCCAATTCAGTAGGTTTGTTTACTGTTAAGTCCAGAATTTCAGCCTTTGTAGCCAAAACATCCATTTGGCCTTGTATCTTTCCCAAGAGAACAAAAATTTTGTCCAGTTTAGCTTGAATACTTCCTCCTTCAGCCATTCTTGTAGTGTCCCAAAGCCCCCTCTAGAGGGATTTTGGTTACTTAGTATTCCTTCCCGTTCAAAGTTAATTTGTATCAGTTCTCCTTATTTTCCACAGAATACAATCAAATTGTAGCAAATACAGCCAGCAGAAACAGCAGAAACAAAGTTCTCTTTTTCCGTCTTGACAGCTAATTTGACAGCTGTCAAGATCTTCAATACCTTTTCACCAGGCTTTCTCGCAGATCACTCCCGGGTCTGGGGGGAGGGAAAACTTCAGCTCCCAAAATTAGCTCTTATCCTCCGGTAAAGTTCTTATCATGCCAAGTCGTGAAATTAATAACTTTAACCCAATAGATGAGAAGAAATTTCTCTCGACCTTAGTTAATAGGTCCTTGCTTCAGATTGTTTACAGGACGGGGAGACGGACTTCCTGCTTACGTCTTCCCCGATCGTGCCTAATTCAAAGTTAAACTTTTTCCAAATCCAATTCCATTCTACTCACGGGTTGTAGTTTTAGAGTCCAATTCACAGGAAAAAGTCAGCGCTCTCCGGCCATGGCAGCGCGGCTTCCCTCCGCAGAAGAAGCAGTCGACTCACAGCACCGCGCCATTCACCCCGTCCCCCGTTCCGGAGCCTTAAAAAGGCTCTTTCGCAGGTCGGGGGGTCGCATATGCTGCCCACCAAGTCACCAGGTTCACAGGCTCCTCTGCCTGTGATTTATAGGGGTCCCCGCGTCGCCGCAGCGGTAAGACCCTAATCCTACGGAGCCAATTCCCTCCGGAGCTCAGAGGGAATCTGCCATTTGCCATTCGCGCTAACCCAGAAGTCCTTAATATGTATTTTAAAACTGACTTTTTAATGACAACGTAAAGTAAATTCTAGAAGTGCCACACTGTCAGGTAATCATGATCATATTATTTACACTTCCCGGGCAATATAATTTGTAAACTCAATGTGTGGTTTTTTTTAAAAAAGAATAACATTACAACTTCATTTTCCTAAAAAATAATGCTTCTTCCACAAAAGGTGTACGAAGTTCAGTTACTGCAAAAGTTTTTCAGTGTTAATTTTATGCATTATTTTAAAATCACCATGGTGTTTAACAATAATATCTTATGTCCTTTGGAGGAGAAATTGAGAATTGCAGAATTTTAAATACCCTTCAGCATCCTTGTCTTCACTCAGTTCTGTTTATAACACTCTTTCATTTTCTTCTAGCTGTGAGGGTAGGGAGGGGCCTCACAAGTGGAGTAGCCCAGGGCCTCTCTTCTTCTAAATTAACTGATTAACTGATAGCTTTATCTCTAGTAGCTAACCTTTCATCATGTGATGAAAGTATTTTAGGCACCAAAGGACTTTTCCCCCCCAAGCCAGTGCCTTCTATGGTACTGCTCATCTTTTAATCAGGTGGGGTAGGATTTTTTGTAACCAATTTTATTTTTTATATTTTTCAATTAGATTTATATGCCATCTCTCATCAAAAGATCTCAGGGCAGTTCTGGGATAAAATAAATAAAAGCAAACTATAAATACAAGATCCATAAAGAAGGCTGATCGCTGAAGAATTGATGCTTTTGAATTATAGTGCTGGAGGAGGCTCTTGAGAGTCCCATGGACTGCAAGAAAATCAAACCTCTCCATTCTGAAGGAAATCAGCCCTGAGTGCTCACTGGAAGGACAGATCCTGAAGCTGAGGCTCCAATACTTTGGCCACCTCATGAGAAGAGAAGACTCCCTGGAAAAGACCCTGATGCTGGGAGAGATGGAGGGCACAAGAAGGACAGAGGACGAGATGGTTGGACGGTGTTCTCCAAGCTACAAACATGAGTCTGACCAAACTGCGGGAGGCAGTGGAAGACAGGAGTGCCTGGCGTGCTCTGGTCCATGGGGTCACGAAGAGTCGGACACGACTAAATGACTAAACAACAACAAAATAAATACAAGATAAAACATGGATGTTGCTGGATGAGCATTTTAGGTGTTTTTAATTATCTGGTGTTATCTGTTTTAGTTTATCTGGTTAGGTCGCTTTGAGACTCTTTTTTTCCACTGAGAAAAAGTGTCTGACAAATGCAGTAAATATAATAACAACAACCCCAAAACAGAGTGATTACATTTAAAATGGTTTTGATCCAGCAACTGAGAGATAGGAGTGTCGGTAACAGGCAATCCTGAAGACCAAGGGCAAGGTTTCCAGGAGATAAGGAAGCTCAAAGGGGAAGGGATAGAGAAGGAAGGGATGTCCTTCTCTTCTGAAGGGCAAGAGAATGTGTTGCAAGAGAATCTAGCCTGTGGACCGTCTCACCAGAGTGGTGCATGCTCTGGTTATCTCCCGCTTGGACTACTGCAATGCGCTCTACGTGGGGCTACCTTTGAAGGTGACCCGGAAACTACAACTAATCCAGAATGTGGCAGCTAGACTGGTGACTGGGAGTGGCTGCCAAAACCATATAACACCAGTCCTGAAAGACCTACATTGGCTCCCAGTACGTTTCCAAGCACAACTCAAAGTGTCGGTGCTGACCTTTAAAGCCCTAAATGGCCTCGGTCCTGTATACCTGAAGAAGCATCTCCACCTCCATTGTTCAGCCCGGACACTGAGGTCCAGCTCCGAGGGCCTTCTGGCGGTTCCCTCACTGCGAGAAGTGAGGTCACAGGAAACCAGGCAGAGGGCCTTCTCGGTAGTGGCGCCCACCCTGTGGAACGCCTTTCCATCAGATGTCAAGGAAGTAAAAAACTATCTGACTTTTAGAAGATATCTGAAAGCAGCCCTGCTTAGGGAAGTTTTTAATGTTTGATGGTTTATTGTGCTTTTAATTCTGTTGGGAGCCAGCCAGAGTGGGTCCAGTCAGTTGGGTGAGGTAATAATAATAATAATAATAATAATAATAATAATAATAATAATAACAACAACAACAACAACAACAACAACAACAACAACAACAACAACAACAACAATACTTTATACCCCACAAGGTAATTTTTTAATTGTGGACTGTCTTGCCAGAGTGGTGCATGCTCTGGTTATCTCCCGCTTGGACTACTGCAATGTGCTCTACGTGGGGCTACCTTTGAAGGTGACTCGGAAACTTCAACTAATCCAGAATGCGGCAGCTAGACTGGTGACTGGGAGTGGACTTGGGTGCACAAAGTCATCATTTTCTCTCACTTTAATCCTCTGTGTGTTACTGGTCCAAAGAAATGGCCTCATGTTACACCACTTCTTTGCAAAATTGAATAACGTGATATATATATTGTATATTTAATCTGCAATTGCAAGTACATTAGGGACTCAGATATACAGCAGCAAATAAAATGTTTTAAATGCAATATACAATGTGACACTAGATGGTGATGGTGAGCCTTATGGAAAATTCAATTTAAAAAAATTCCTTCCAGTAGCACCTTAAAGACCAACTAAGTTAGTTCTTGGTATGAGCTTTCGTGTGCATGCACACTTCTTCAGATACACAGAAGAAGTGTGCATGCACACGAAAACTCATACCAAGAACTAACTTAGTTGGTCTTTAAGGTGCTACTGGAAGGAACTTTCTCATTTTGACTATGGCAGACCAACACAGCTACCTATCTGTAACTGGAAAATTCAATGTATTTTTAAGAACGCTTTTTAAAAGGCATTTTCAGATTGGTTTTTATATGTGTGTAGATTCCACCTAGGTTAAAACTTTTTTAAAATTTTGATTGTTTATATTTATCTGTATTTGTTTAAAGCAAAATACAAATCATTTATTTTGCTTTAAACAAATACAGATAAATATAAACAACCAAAATTACAAAAAAAAAATCCTTAATAATAATAATGGAAAAGGCTAAAAAAACTACTAAAAACATCAAAGTATTTGGCATAGAATATAAGCCATTATGGGAAAGAAAAAGGGAAGAAGAAGGAGAAAGAAGAAGAAAAAAGGGGGAGAGAGGTGGGGAGAAGGGAGAAATGAGGCAAAACACAAGAAGGCTTGTCTGTCGTATGCTTCCTTCAAGGTGACAACAGCTCATTATTCTTATCAATTCTCTCTATCTGCATTCCATAGAATCCCTCATCTTGGTATCAGGGAACATTTCCCTATGCAGTATCATTCTAAACATAACCAGGTGAACCCTTATCCCCTAGATAATTGTTTAAACATTCCCATTCTTCTTTCACCATCTTTTTAGGTTTATCTCTTATTGCATCTATCAGCTTCGTGAGCTCCAAGTACTTGCACAATTTGACTACCCATTCATCTTTAGTGGGTGCATTTTTATCTTTCCAGCGTTTTGCGTCTGTAACCCTTGCTGCTAATGTTGCAGAAGTAAATAAACTGGTTTTGTTTTGGGGAATATTATATGAAACAATTCCTAGTAAAAATTCTTCCGGTTTCTTGCTAAATGTAATTTTTATCAATTTCTTTATCTCTTCATAAATCATATTCCAAAATCTTTGTATCTCTAGACAGGACCACCACATATGGTAGTATTCCTATCTGTTCCTTACATTTCCAGCACTTTCTATTATATGTTTTACAGGGGTCAAGTACCATCTACAGTACATTTTCATAAGATTTTTCCTTATAAGGAAGCAAGCCATGAATTTTATATTTTTAGTCCATGAATTTTATATTTTTAGTCCATAATTCATTTCAAATATTGGGTTTGATCGTATGTCCCAGGTCCCTCTCCCATTTTACTGTAATTTCTTTGATATCCTCCTCCTCTCTTTGCCAATTCAAAAATAGTTTGTAAATTTTTGAAAGTGTCTTTTGATTATTATATAATATATCCTTCTCCAGGTTAAAACTTAATGTTCTTTAAACTTTAAACAGAGAGTGTCCTGCGTAGTTCTTATAGTTCTTAAAGGAGGGAAAAAGAGAATTAATTTAGGTGTAAAATTTTCCAGAATAATTGAGGACATGACTTGTGCACCTATTGTCCATCAATTGCTATATAAATGTTTTTCACCTTGTACCCGTGGCATCAATATGCAAATTGATTCTCTTGATAAACATATCAGGAAATAACCAATATACCAATGGGATTTTTTTCTTTTTTGAAAAACACAAAGGGTAAGTAATTTGCAATACTAAGAAATTTTAATTTTCTTAATTAAATAGCATTCATTATTATTGAATTGTGATAAGGATTTCCTATTAGTCCTCACAAAAGGATTCATAAATAAGGTTTAGCAGGTGAAAAATGAACAGTGGTAAGGATGGCAGATATTTTAAATTATAATTTGGTGTTCTAATTTCCAAAACAATAGCTTTTAAAGAACTACTTTCCAGAGTCATGTATCCTGGCTTTATTGCTACCATGCTAGCTATCAATTGCAAAAACCAAAAAGATAGTTAAGGAATGAGGTGTCATGTTAAGCCTTTGTAGTCAGGTGCTCCTTTGTATTCAGACTAGGCCTTAGTACAATAATGTAGCACTTGGGAAGGAAGATGCAGCCCAGAAGCCCAGCACTGGAGGCCAAAATAGAGAAGATCTGCACGGCCACCATGTACTTCCCCTTTTTGCTCAGGTAGGTGGGCACAAAGGACACCCAAACACTGCAGAAGATCAGCATGCTGAAGGTGATCAGCTTGGCTTCATTGAAGGCCCCAGGCAGCTTCCTGGCCAGGAAAGCCACCGTGAAGCAGATGGCAGCCAGGAAACCCATGTAGCCAAGGACTGTGTAAAACATGGCAACAGATTCTTCACTGCATTGCAGGATGATCTCTCCAGCCTGGGAGTGCATGTCAGACTCTGGGAATGAAGGAAAGCTACCCAGCCAGATGACACAGATGAGAATTTGGATACTGGAACAGGAAATGACAATGGAATTAGCCAGACTCTTACCCAGCCATCTCCTCACCCTGTTTCCTGGCTTAGTGGCCAGGAAGGCCAGCACAACGGTAATAGTTTTTGCCAACAAAGAAGAGACAGCAACTGAGAAGATGATGCCAAAGGCTGTCTGCCTGAGAAGGCAGGTCACTTTCCTTGGCCGGCCTATAAACAGAAAGGAGGACAAAAAGGAAAGGAGGAGGGAGACAAGGAGGATGTAGGAAAGGTCCCTGTTGTTGGCTTTGACTATGGGAGTGTCAAGATATTTAATGAATATTCCTAAAACAAGGCCTGTGATTAAGGCCAAAAACAGGGCAGTGGAAGCCAAGAGGGTCCCCAGATATTCATCATAGGACAGGAAGATGATAATTTTGGGGATGCATTGATCTCTGTCCTTGTTAGGGTGTTGATCTTCTGGACACTTGATGCAGTGGTCTGCATCTGGAAAAAAAAAAGAGCATCTGCATGAACATTTTCCTGCAGACTAGCAAAAAAAAAGCTGGTCAATTTTTAATCCAGCCAATTCCCACAAATGGAAACAGTGATAGGGCTTGATGTTTCTGCTAATCTACACAGAGAGTTGGCCCTTTCCATGTAGGTCCCTAGTGCAGATACCCCCTTATTCATCTCCCAAGGAGGAGCTTGGAGTGTTCTAGAAGCTCCAGGTTATTAACTGCAGCTACATCTGATCTCACCCCAACACCAGGTGTTGTCAGATGGGTGTAATTTACAGAAAAAAAATCCTCGGAGGAGAATGGACAGGAATTCTGGTCTTCCCAGTACAAACCAAACACCCCAGCTACTTTGCCACACTGACTGGTTTAAGGGAGCCTACCAGATGCAGCAACACTGCCTAATTCTTACATACTCAAGGCTGTCTCAGTGGTACCTGGAAAGCTTTATTAATATTATGTAAATCACTGTTGAAACTTTATTAAGTTCAGCCATAAGATTATACTTGAATATTCCACAACCAAGGACATATATTATTGTTCTTTTTGCTACACATTCCTCTGAAGTCTCCTACCTTCCTGAGTGGAGATCATCCCTTCCGCGCATGGAGCACAACCATGGCAGCAAATGGGTTCCCCTTCCTGAACCTTTTTGGCATATCCAGGGTGACAGCTTTTGGTACACCTGGCATGAGGAAGGGTCTGACCAAAAAGAGAAAAAAGCATCAATGAAAGACTGTTAGCAAGTAACTTCTGGGCCAGTGTACAGTCTCGGTCTATGTGGAATAAACACGGCTTTGTTGTGGATGCTTTTTTTGATCCATGGGACAAAACAGAGAGTCATAGTCCTTGGGACACAGTTGGGGCAAAAAGAGATAATCAAGAAGAAAGAATTACATGGAAACTTTATTGCCCTTGGATTTAGGAGTCAGAGCCATCTGCCATTATTACAAAGGTCTGGTAGAATCATAGAATCATAGAGTTGGAAGAGACCACAAGGGCCATCGAGTCCAACCCCCTGCCAAGCAGGAAACACCATCAGAGCACTCCTGACATATGGTTGTCAAGCCTCTGCTTAAAGACCTCCAAAAAAGGAGACTCCACCACACTCCTTGGCAGCAAATTCCACTGTCGAACAGCTCTCACTGTTAGGAAGTTCTTCCTAATGTTTAGGTGGAATCTTCTTTCTTGTAGTTTGGATCCATTGCTCCGTGTCTGCTTCTCTGGAGCAGCAGAAAACAACCTTTTCCCCTCCTCTATGTGACATCCTTTTATATATTTGAACATGGCTATCATATCACTCCTTAACCTCCTCTTCTCCAGGCTAAACATGCCCAGCTCCCTTAGCCGTTCCTCATAAGGCATCGTTTCCAGACCTTTGACAATTCTGGTTTCCCTCCTCTGGACACATTCCAGTTTGTCAGTGTCCTTCTTGAACTGTGGTGCCCAGAACTGGACACAGTACTCCAGGTGAGGTCTGACCAGAGCAGAATACAGTGGCACTATTACTTCCCTTGATCTAGATGCTATACTCCTATTGATAGTAAACACAGTACAAATCTGCAATCATGGAAACCGTTTTAAAATATCAAAATCCAGAGAAAGAAACAAGCTGAAACAGAAAGGTATTTGGAGCAGCCATGTGCTCAATTCTGAAGTCTGAAAAGGATATATCAAGAACTCTGGCCACAAGTTTCAATATAAGGAATAATTCCTACTCAAGAGTTGAAATGAAAAACGTGTATATTCTGCTAAGAATAACAGTTTGAAGCAGGTAGTTAATGATACAGACTTCCAACAGATTTATAGTCGGCAAAAAACCGAGGTATGGAACCAAATATCATGATATGTGTTAACATACTTTAGAATGTATATAATTTATTATATTTATGATCTATGGATTGAAGCACCTTGATCTATCTTGACATATTTTTTGATATTACCAGCTGAAGAAGGCGTGTACTCCGAAACAGGGCCCTGTCCTGGTCACCACTACTGAGTCGTACATCTGATTCATACTCCGGATACTCCTTTTTGGCCCTATTTGATCCTTTACTCTTTACTCTTTATTCTGATTTTATATTTGGACTCTTTTTGACTGCTATTGAGGCTTGTATAAAACAATTGTTGTGCACTGGTATTTCATGTACCTTTGTACTATATCACTGTATATTTGAAACTACATTATTTCTGTACTTAAACGTTGTATCCAAACTTACCATTACTTTAAAACTATCGTACTTACACGTTGTGTTTAAATTAACTACCTGCTTCAAACTGTTATTCTTAGCAGAATATACACGTTTTTCATTTCAACTCTTGAGTAGGAATTATTCCTTATATTGAAACTTGTGGCCAGAGTTCTTGATATATCCTTTTCAGTGTAGTTTCAACAAGAACTCCAATTTCTTTAACAATTCTGAAGTCTGGCATGCTTTCTGACTACTGCAAAAGCCATGCCCCAGTCATATTCTAACCTGCTTTTCCATTTTCATGTTTCTTATTTCGGCTTTCCTCCATTCATCTTCTCTGCTGTATAGTTTTAGCCCATTACTTAGATATACTTTTCCAAACCTGTTTGAACAGTCTGGACCACTCAAGAGCCTCTTGGTCAATGGTGAATTTTGTGCTTGAGGATCCCTGTCTGCTTATGCTCCCAAATTTCACGGAACGAAAGGATTTGTTGGGAAATGGCACCCAGTTCACAACGTCAGATTCGACTGTCAACTGCCCATTCTCGTCCAAATACACTCCTTCCATGGAAGTATTGTAAAACTGGGAGCTTCCCAGGAAAGGGTGAAGCTAGAACAGGAAAGAAAGTATGCACATTTAGAAAAGAATAGATAAAAGAAAACAATAGAAAAGAAATAATAGAATAAAATAATAATAGAATAGAATAGAATAGAATAGCCTGTGAGGAAAACAGCAATACCTGCCAAGACTGTATCTTTTGATATTTCAGCCTCTTTTTACCCTTCGCCACCATCTGATTGGATTTGGAGGAAAGCGCAGCCCTTAAGGCGCCTGCCAGAGCAAGGACAAGATTGTAAATACTGTAACTATCCAGAGACAGGGTTTTCTCAATCACTTCGTCACGCAGGGACTCCAGAGTGTCAACTTCCCTGCACCTTTTCCTTCCTTTTATAGACAACCTGTGCTTTGAATATGAACATTTAAATGATTTCTCCCCAAAGCGTAATGTAGGATTTATAAATGTTTCAAAATCGTCATAGTTTGGCCTTTTAATACGAGTTAAGAAAGAAAAAAACCCATGAATGTGCAGGGAAGAAAGAATATCATAAGACAAGGTGAAGGTGAGATCCCACAAGGCTGTTGTGATCCAGACTTTCCCCACAATGGGTCTTATATGCTTTTCAACCAATTTTTGCAAAACACGTATTGTACTAAAGAAGTAGCGCATCTCTCCATAGTAGATTAATACATTGACTTTCTTCCACATGAAAGATATTTTAGAATGCCACGGTATTTCCTGATTATGTATTGTGATTGTAACTGAGAAGGCAGCACAAATTGTGTTCCTGGTTAGCAGGGGCTTCAAGGTCCTCATGAACCTCTCTCCATTGTTGGTGTCTGGAGCAACGAGGCCAATCCAAGTCCAGTTGAAGTGCAGGAGCAGTTGAATTATCCCCAGATACTGATGCTCTTCTTTGGGGACCATTCGGTAAACAAAAGGAAACTGAGTTTTATCATTAAGAGCATCAGAAACAAAACCATAACTGACCTAGTAAAGAACAGAAGAGATTAGTGTTGTAACCCCCAACAAAATCCCCAATCTAGTACTTTGTACTTGCCTGAATTGTAACTTTTCTCTGACATGGGAAACAGAGAAAAGACACAGTTTCACGGGGGCTAAAGAGCTTTACTCCAGGGAGCTTAACAATACCCCATATTTAGTTGTTTGCTTTCAAAAAATGTGACAGAGTCTTTGGAATGGGTTGTGTTTGCTTTAGGTTATGCCCTGATTGCATTTTTTTAACCGCTTTTATTCTATCATTCTGTGATTCTAAGAGTAGCCATGTCTTCTGCGTTTGATTAAAGAGGACCATAGAGGGGAAGCATAGAGAAGCCATTAAAGCTAAGTGATCCAGTTATTTTCCATGAAACTAATTATCTTTCATGAGTCAAGGTAGTATATGAATATGTAAATAATAAGCAGGACCACATTAGGAATGTAAGTCTCTTGCCTTTACTGTAAATTGCTCTTACTTTTACAGGTTTGTCTAAGGTTTGCTTAGCCTGAGCTCACAGAGTTTGTTTCAAAGGATGACATTCCATTGCCTTGTCCTGTACTTTTTTTTGTATTTTGCCTCTTGTTTCTTTAATGTTTCTTTTTGCATATTTGTTCATTTGCATCTCATATGGCACTAGCTTTCATTACCTATTCCATTCTTCTGCCTTAATTTTGACAATTTCCAAAAATTAGAGTGGGTTTTCTGTGGGAAAGGAGTAGGGTGAGGAAGAAATGGCCTGGGTCCATGCCCACAAAGCACAGGGTAAATGGAAAGCCGCTCAGACCCATGCTTTCTAGCCATGGGATGGGAGGAAGTGTGAACAAACCCAGAATCCCCTTAGTCATCTTTGCTAAGAGGTGGTTGAGGCCAAATTCTCCTTCTGCCTTAGAATCATGAATGACATTTTCACATCTTTCCAAAGAAACTGCAATAGCGTTCTGGGATTTTTTCCTTCCCTCCTGATTTTCATACCTGTGGGGTTTTGTAGATGCTTGACATGATTGAAATATCTTTCAATTTGTCAGAATCAGCCCCTTCGATAACAGCCAATGCTTTATTCCATGGTCCACAATAATAGTTTGGGATGTTTGGCAGCCCAGGGCAGAGCAGGTCCACCATGGCACCAGAAGTCATTCTGGCATCATAATAGTTGTCATAGATGTCATAGCCCAGGGTGAGGTTGGGGGAAAGCCTGTGGTTCCGGTTGACCTCCCGAACAGCAAACAAGAAGGACAGAGTATACCAGGGTGGCAGGAATCCCATCCTGGAAAAAAGTGTGTGTTTCCTTGACATTCTTTTCACTCAGAGACCAGATGGTGTCATCCTTCGCTGTGATGGGGTAGCAGAAATCATGAGATGCGTCTGCAGCATCTGTACACCTGAGATCCATCAACCCCTTCCTGTCCAAATCTTAGAAGAATGGGCTATTCTACTGCAAATGTCTCAGTAGAGTTGGTGAAAGCACACAGTTTGCAGTAGATGACTTTTTGACATTCAGAATGAATCTGAACATTTTCCTCCAAAGGGACAAAAATAGAAGACATGATTGACCAAGCAAAAGTACCAGAAATGAGGAGACATGCCTGGCAGACAACAACATCTGGTCTCCATGAGGTCACATTCAGTTTGTATAAAGCTTTTACAACAGTAGGCACATAAGGACTTACCCATAAACTCTGGTAAAGGGAGGCTCATTGAAGACGGTTGGTTTGAAAACAGGAGATGCTGCAGATATGATCCCACTAATATGGTAGTCTCCTTGCCTGTACCAATTCAAGGGTTGATTTGGATCCCTTATCAAAGTCAATGGGCATTTTGAGCTCAGCATCTCTGGAGTTGCTTCAGATAGTAGCAATAGCAACAGCAGAAGGTGAGTTATGATGCACCTGCCTTTTACTCCAATCTCCTTCTTGAGTGCTATCAGCAACAGAGCTAGCAAATTACCAGCAGTCAAAATCTGCTTGGAAGACCCAGGCTGCAGTGACTTATCAGAGAGAACGTGCCTAGCATACATGGCTTGAGAGCCAAAGAGGATTCACTTCAGCCCCACGTGGGCAGCATAACCCCACCCCACCCTCAGTGGCAAAGTGGAGAAGTATTTATGTACCAGTCTCTTCTGGCTGAGTCTGATGAAGTTGCATCATGTTGTTGTTCAATGTTGGACGCAAATATGATTTTATTCCTCTTGAGCTTTGGCAAGAGGATGACAAAGAAATCACCATTATTTTTAATAATTACATTTGCCTTTGCACCATGTTGAACTCCGTTTATAGTGCCATTCCTGAAGGAATACATGCTCCATAGAATCATAGAGCCATAGAATTGTAGAATGGGAAGGGACCCTGAGGGTCATTTAGTCCAACCCCCGGCAATGCAGGAATCTCAGCTATTGCATCCATGAAAGATGGCCATCCAACCTCTAGTTTAAAACTTCCAAGGTAGAGGAGTCCACCACCTCCAGAAGGAGATTTACATTGTTACAAGCTTGCTTCATCTTCCATGTGACAACCCTTTAGATATCTGAAGAACTTCCCACTGCATTGTGGTTCTACTTGTGACATGGGTCAGAGAGGGGCACGGGAGGTTGGCATGACCTTTCCCAGCACTTCTGAAAGACTGGCCCATGGTCCAGCAGTGGGCCTCAGTGCCACAGCCCACCCAGTGCCTCCTAATTCACCCGTCCTGCCCCTGGGTCACACATAGCTCTTTGGTTGGACCAAGGGCATCACTGGCAGTTTAAAGGGGCATAAAGGTGTCCAGGAGACAGAGAGGCTGAAGGAGGGCAAGGGTTTAAAGAAGGAAGGGAAATCTCTCTGCTCTGAGGGAAAAGGCAAGAGGATGTGTTGTGGGAAATTAGGATGAGTGATAAAGGGTTAATATCTAGCATTACAACAACCTGGGGAAAAAGAGTAAAGGAATAAGAGAGGGGGAAAGGAAGAAAAAGTGAATATCAAATGAGCAGGGAAGAAAGATGACAGTTTTTGGAGGAATATGATACAAACTGAAAAGAAATGGGAAGACGAAACAAGAGTAGACAAGTAACATGTGAGGCATGCCGGGGGATATGAAATAAAGAGCCTTTTCCGCTTAGTGCTTTGGAATGTAGAGATTCTGCTTAACTTGGGGAGGCTGAGTCACAATGCTGGTCCCTGAGTCATTAATTGCTGCTTGACTCTGCCTTCATCTGCCACAGTTTTCTCCCTGGCTCTTCCGGCGGACCTGCCATTTTGTGACCTCATTAAGTTTCAGCCCTGTGATTTGGCTCCTACATGAAAGTCCGGAAGGATGACGGTTTCTGGAGCTAAACTGTGGAATGCTCCCCCCTCCCCAAATGTTCTTGCTGCCATCATTCTCCATTTTAGGTGGCAGGTTAAGACACTTCCATCTATACATGCCTTTGGTAATTAAGCCGGCCTTGACCGTGGTGCTGAACTTTTAACGAGATGGGGTAGGATTTCTTATTATTATTACTGTGCTCTTGGGTTGAGCATTTTAGGAATTCTTTTTTGTCACTGGCAACGGGAGCTCATCCATCGTGTGGATTTGAACCGCCAATGTTGTGATCGACAAGCCCAAGAGGCTCAGTGGTTTAGACCACAGCTCCATCAGCTGTTTCAGAATCCATTGGCCAGACTGATGACCAGGGCATGTAACACCAATTCTGTTGTGACTGCAATGGCTACCGAGTAGTTGACGGGCTCTATTCAAAGTCCTAGTTTTGACTTTAAAAGCCTTATGAGGGTCAGGAGTCCACCACCTCAAGAACTACCTCTCCTCACATGAATAGACCCAGGCCCCGGATCATCACCAGAGGGTCTTCTTCAAGTTTTCCCTTTGCTGCTATGGAATGCTCTCCTCAGCGAGTCTCACCTGGTGCCATCTTTATTTATCTTTAGCCACCAGGAAAAGACTATTCTTCTACCTGGGCTTTTGGCCTTTGATTTGAAAGGCAGCACTGAAGCACCTTTTAGTGGGGCAGGATTTCTCAGTCCCACCTTCTAATTGGATAGCTGTGTTTTTAGGCTGTAAATTGCTTTGGTTAACTCTGTGGAAAACTCTGAGAAAAGTGAATAATAATAATAATAATAATAATAATAATAAGAAGAAGAAGAAGAAGAAGAAGAAGAAGAACAGATCTCTTCTTCTTTGGCGATCACTCGTAGCCGAGTAAGATTGTCTTCCATAAACACGGTTTTAACAATGAGTCCGTAAGTGACTGTGGAGGCCAATAGCAGCCCTATAGTTAACAGAACCATTGCACCATAGTGCCACCTTCTCCCAACCCACACAGCCTTCATATGATTAACTACCAATAGGTCCTGGAGAATGAACAGGGCAGAACCCTCTCCAGAAAATCGTAATCAAAGTGACCAGGTTTTTCCCAGTCTGCTATCCAGGTCTAAAGCCAGACTGCAATGGGTCCAGACTGGGAATGGGGAACCTTTGAACTCCCAGTCTAACTGAATGTTGGGAGATTCAGAATAGATAAGAGAAAATATTTATCCGGGCATTGCTTAGCTAAACTATAGAACCTGCTCCCACAAGAGGCAGTGATGGCCATCACACCAAGATGGCTTCAAAAGAAGATTAGACAATTTCATGGAGCAGCAAGAAGCTGTTGGTGGCTCCTGGTGGGTCTTCTCTGTCTCCACAGTTGAGGCAGCAATGCCTCTGAACACCAGTTGCTGGAAACCACAGGAGGGCAGAGGCCTCTGGTGCGTGAGCCCTGCTTGTGCGTTTCCCACACTGGCTTCTGGTTGGCCACTGTGAGAACAGGATGCTGTGCTTGATGGGCCGTTGGCCTGACCAGCAGGCTCTTCTTATGTCCAGGTGTTGCTGAACTACAACTCCCATCAGCCCCAGCAAGCATGAGCAATGGCCTGGGGATGATGGGAACTGTAGTGCAGCAACAGGTGGAGGACCACAGGTTCCCCATGCCTGGTCTAGATAAATTTGCTTCATCCATTTGGCCACTGAGGAAAATGGGATGCTGGACCACATTGGCCTTTGGCCTTGAAGCAGAGCACCTCTGGTGAGTTCCTGAGAAGTTACTTTTTCATTTAGGCCTTGGTTCTGACTTTACATTATCGGTTGCAAAAGCAATCTTTGCAGAGAAATCCCTGGAGATTTGGCGAGAAGACTATAATTACATAATTAGGTACATAATTAAACATCTCCTCCTGTAATCTCCTGGACTGATCAAGGAGCAGGTGCAGAACTGGGGGGGAAACATGTTTGGGAGAAATCACAGCTGTGTCCCATAGCCTGACATTTGACGAAACTTGCTAAAGAAACAGTTTTTAGAGGATCAATAGATATATCATTTATTAATGAATATATTTGAATATATCTGCACACCATGGATGACCAGATGGGGGCTGTCCATCCTCCTCTCTTTTGTTTGTAGGTGACCCCACCTTCTCTGCCCTACCAGTGAACCTAAGATCACCAACTTTGATATTAGGGAGGGGCGGACTACGATTAACAGTCACAAAATATGGATTTGTTACACCTGTACACTTGAACATTTACACATCTAGGAAAGATAAAAAAATTCCTTCCAGTAGCACCTTAAAGACCAACTAAGTAAGTTCTTGGTATGAGCTTTCGTGTGCATGCACACTTCTTCAGATACCTGAATCGTATCTGAAGAAGTCTGCATGCACACGAAAGCTCATACCAAGAACTTACTTAGTTGGTCTTTAAGGTGCTACTGGAAGGAATTTTTTAATTTTGACTATGGCAGACCAACACGGCTACCTATCTACATCTAGGAAAGGTCAGTGGTAGAACATTGTTTTTGCATGAATAAGGTCCCAGGTTCACTCATACATGGTTCTTCTCCTCCCCAGTGTATTTTCATGGCAACCCTGTTACACTGAGAGGCAGTGACCACCCAAGGTCACCCAGTTAGCTTCATGGCTAAGCGGGGATTTGAACCCCGGTCTACCAGGTCCTAGTCCAACAGTCTAACCACTACACCATAGTGGCTCATACATCAACAAACAGCCAGATGGATGGGGGTATAAATAATATTATCATTGTTATTATTTATTGCCCTTTCACGACACTAAAAATCAGGTGTTTGAGGTGCCCAATGCTCTCTGTCTAATGACAGAAGAAGAAGAAGAAGAGTTTGGATTTGATATCCCACCTTTCACTCCCTTTAAGGAGTCTCAAAGCGGCTAACATTCTCCTTTCCCTTCCTCCCCCACAACAAACACTCTGTGAGGTGAGTGGGGCTGAGAGACTTCAGAGAACTGTGACTGGCCCAAGGTCACCCAGCAGCTGCATGTGGAGGAGCGGAGAAGCAAACCCGGTTCCCCAGATTACGTGACTACCGCTCTTAACCACTACACCATACTGACAGGGTTGGGTTTTCCCCTCCATGAATCACTTCCAGGACTTTGAGACAGAAGCTGGGCTTGTCTTGCTCCCTCCCTAACCCCCAAGGGAGCCTTCAGCAGAAATCCTATGCTTCTTGCCTGGGAATACAATTATGTCTCATGCTGCTGTTTGACAGTGGAGTGTACTTCCTGATGTGGTTGTGGAACTCTCCTTTCTCCTTCCTTGGAGGTTTTTAAGCAGGGGTTGGGTGGCCATCTGTCATGGGTGCTATAGCTGAGATCCCTGCATTGCAGGGGGTTGGACTAGATGACTCTTGAGGTCCCTTCCAACTCTACCGTTCTAAGATGCTTGAGCCATTCTCCAAGGAAATGCTCTGGGTGCAACATGTTACATGCCATGGAAGCAGAAAGGTGGATTTTAAAGGCAGGAGTGGATGATAGTACCAAGTGACTGGGGCTTTTCCTAGCAAGGAAGGCAGAATAATGTTAGGAATTGGGGAGAAACTGGAGATTGGCAGTGTTTGGGGAAGGGGAGGGCAGTGGCAGGTGGCTGGGGCAGCTGTGTTCAGAGACCAAAGTCTTCCCCTGGTTGATCTCCACCCTATGCAGTCCTTCTGCCTGCCATTGCTCTGCCCCTAAAAACCTCCCCATACATTTAAAGCGCATGGTTTTCCTTTCCCAAAGAATCCTGGGAACTGCAGTTTACCTCTCTGCACCCTTAGCAATCTAGTTCCCAGGATTCTCTGGGGACAGGTCATGCAGCTTAAATGAAGGGTTGTCATATTTCAAAAAGTAAAAAACCAGGACACCCCAAAAATTATTGGGCTTCTTTTAGGAAGATATCGAAAATTCTGAGGTTGTTTGTTTGTTTGTTTTCACAAATACACCAGAAAGCCCTGTGGTTTTTCAATTGACTTGCCTAAGATCCTGGACAAAGCGCCACCTTTCAGAAATTTCCCTTGGATGTCAATTCTGCCTTTGAAATCCTAGTAATGTCCAGCAAGATCTGGCAGGCGTATGGCAGCCCTGTTAAATGCACTGCAAATCTTCATTGTGTGTATGCAGCCATAGCACAATGACTCTGCAACAGCAGTTGCCCCCAAGAGGCCCTCTCCACACTCCTCTCCTTCCCTGCTCCTGCATCGCAGCAACGTACAACCGGAAAGGGGCTCCCTGCATCCCAACTCAAAGGGTAGGGGTGTGCAGTGCTGGGTCAAGGCTCTCCCAGGACAGGAAAGAGAAGGGAAGATGAACCACAGTGTGGGTATCACTGGAGAACCTGGTGTACTTCTTGACGTAGTGTATAGTTCAATGGTGCCAACAGGAGGCAATGAAGACCACCAACTTGGATGACTTTAAGAGAAGAAAGCCACTTCCGAGCTGGAGAGGAGGTGGGGTTGCGGGCCCACCCCCTCCCACACACGCGAGGGCTGGCTCCTAGCCCCCGCGAGAGCAGGAGAATCCTCGGGCGCGTCACCGACCCGGCCAGCCAATCGGCGGGCCGGAGAGGCGGGGCCTGGCACATTTAAGGCCAGTGCGCCCGGGGACCGCCCTTTTTGCTCCGTTCCAGCTGCTCAGGTTTCCCATCCTACCCACCTTTAAGTTTAGCTAGCCTTGACCTTGCTATGGACTACGGTTGGTCGCCGCAAGGGGCCTGGTATGAATTTTTCCACTTGGCAATTTTCTAGCCACTTGGTTTTTTCGCCTACCTCGTAGCAAACATCACAACTTTCCCGGTATTGGCGGTTAGGCATTGGCAGGGGTAATTGTTATGCAAATGAAGGGGGGAAGGAAGCGCCATCACCTTCCCCCAAGGAAAAGGGTAGTCCGGTAGAGGACTCCGGGGGGGGGGGCGTTACCCTGTCCGAAACCTAGGGACGTGAGGGCCTATGGCATGCCCCCGAGCGGTAACACCCGGGGGATCCTAGTTGTCGTACTTCAACAGGACTCCCCCGGCTGGTGATTAACCCTCCATCCCGGGTAGTCGATAGGTGCCAATGCCTAAGGCCAATACCTTTTAATTCCTGTAATCAATAAAGTTATGGCCTTTTACGCCCATTAACCTTATATAATGTGTCCTGTGTCTTCATTTCACATGGGGGAGGGGACTTGCCACGCAGTAGACAAATTCATGGAGGAGAGGGTAGCCGTATGCATCTGAATCCCAGTCGATGGGACTTTCAGGGTTCTCTTGCGCTCATGTCCAGCTTGCTAGTTTCCCACAGGGATCTAACTGCATATCCTCCAAGTCTCCCAATTTTACAGGGACAGTCCTGGAATTACAAAAAGTGACCCAGCTTCTCATTTGATCCCAGAATGTCCTTATTGCTCACACCAGTGCTGCCGCTGCTGAGCTTCTGGAGGAGGATGAGCCAGGAATGTTGGAGGCTATGTAACTGCCCGATGGTGCCGGGGGTGGTGCACTCCCCCTGCCCTCCCGTTCCCCCACCAGTGTATCTCCTTCTCCTTCCCCTCAGGGCAATTCCAAAACTCCCCATCCTGCTTTCCCTCACTTCCTCTCCCTCCCTGATGATATAAGAATTAGAGACCCCATTAAAACCTTATTTTAATCATGCTTCACTTTAATTGTATCTAACCTTTCAGAATGTATTTTGGAACATTTTAGAATGTATTAGGCTTGATTTTTGTGTGTTCTGCATTTGTGAGTCTCCCTCCTCTTCTGCTCTCTCCTCTCTCCTGATCTACCTCTGAAAGTGGCACAAATGGCAGGATGTTTTAGCACCAGAGTGTAACTCAGCTATCCCTGAAGCTACCTGAGACCCAAGAAGAGGATTTTATCATGCTCTTCCCTCACTGAAGGCTAGGTTGCCAGGATAATGCCAGACACCCAAGACATAAAATGGTCCAATGGCCTGGTCACACGAGGACCACTTCAAGGCGATGTGGGGGGTGAAGATACCAGGATGGAGCCATGTGTGCTTTACTGCTCATGACCTGTAACCTTTCCTGATCTATGTGAAGATTTTTTAATGATTATTTGCTGTGTTTGAACTACTATATGAGCTTTTCTTCTGAAGTGCCTCAGGGCAGACGTTCTCAACTGGCACGTTGAGTTGAGCGAGCTCTGTCCTATTACAATAGCTATAATAAACGCTGGGTTCCCAAATCTGGATGCTGGACTTGGAAATAGTTCCCTTGGTTCTGTGGTTTATTCAAAAGGTTCCTCACCTGGGTAACAAACAAGGTGGTGTAGAGGTGAATTTTTACAACACTGAGATTCCCTTTCAACCAAAAAAAATGTGCACACACAAGGGTATGTGTGTTAAAAGCAGACTAGAAGGGCCGTGTGTGTGTGTGTGTGTGTGTGTGTGTGTAAACAAGGAGGGTGGGTGTTAGAGAACCTGCACTTAGGTTCTGAAATGTTCTGCACTTAAGCAGGAAGGGCCAGATGCACAAATATAAGATGGGGGACACCTGGCTTACTAGCAGTTCATGTGAAAAGGATTTAGGGATCTTAGTGGGCCACAAGCTTAACATGAGTCAACAGTGTGGTGCAACAGCAAGAAAAAGCTAATGCTATTTTAGGCTGCATCAACAGGTTTATAGTGCCCTGATTAAGGGAAGTAAAAGTGCCACTCTATGCTGCATTGGTCAGACCACACCTGGAATCCTGTGTCCAGTTCTGAGCATCACAATTTAAGAAGCATGTTGACAAGTTGGAACCTGTGTAGTGGAGGGCAACCAAGGTCACCATGGGTCTGGAAACCAAGCCTTATGAAGAATGGTGGATAGAGTTGAGTATCTTTAGCCAAGAAAAGAGGAGACTGAGAGGAGATATGATAGCCATCTTCAAATACCTCAAGGGCTGTCAGATGGAGGAGGGAACAAATTAGTTTTCTCCTGCTCTGGAGCATGGGACTTGAACCCATGGCTTCAAGTTACAACAAAGGAGATTCTGACTAAGCATCGCGGGGAAACTTTGGCAGGAAGAGGTGTTAGACAATGGAACCACTTCCCTCAGGAGACTGTGGACTGTCCTTTCTTGGAGGGTTTTAAGCAGAGCTTGGGTGGCCATCTGTCATGGATACTTTGGTTGAGACGCCTGCATTGCAGGGAGTTTGACTAGATGACCCTGGAGGTTTCCAACAACTCTACAATTCTATGATTCTATATGGCCAAGATGAAGTTGTATGTAGGTGCTCTGAAACCCAGAAGGTGTCTGCTTCAGGTCAGCATCTCCAAGGACATTCAGTGACCTTAGATTGTAGCTGGAAAAGTTGGGAGCAATGCTGGTAAGGTCAAGGCGGCCTCCCCTTCCCCTCTCTGACCCATGCCACAATGTAGAAGCACATTGCAGTGGCAAGTTCCTCAAATGCCCAAAGGGCTGTTGCATAAAAGATGGAGGAAGCTTTGTTTCTCCTGCTCTAGAGGGTAGGACCTGAAACGATGGATTCAAGATACAAGAAAGATGATTCAGACTAAACACTGGGAAGAACTTTCTGATGGTAAGAACTGTTCAACAGTGGAATGAATTCCCTCAGGATGTTGTGGACACTCCGTTCTTGGAGGTATTTAAGCAGAGGTTGGATGGCTTCCTGTCATGGATGCTTAACTGAGATTCCTGAATTGCTGGGGGTTGGACTAGATGACCCTTGAGGTGCCTTCCAGTTCTACGATTCTATGGCTCTATTATGCTTTTCTTCAGCTCTACACCTGGAGCCATGAAGGCAGCAAGGTGTGAGGGAAATGCAATTATTAAAAACAGTGGTGATTTCTTTGTCATCATCTTGCCAAGGCTCAAGAGGAATAAAATCATATTTGAGTTCAACAGTGAACAACAACATGATGCAACTTCATCAGACTCAGCCAGAAGAGACTGGTACATAAATACTTCTCCACTGTGCCACTGAGGGTGGGGTGGGGTGGGGTTATGCTGCCTACATGGGGCTGAATTGAATCCTCTTTGGCTCTCAAGCCGTGTATGCCAGGCATGTTCCCTGTGATTAAGTCAATACAGCCTGGGTCTTCCAAGCAGATTTTAGCTGCTGGTAATCTGCTGGCTGTGCTGCTGATAGCACTCAAGAAGGAGGTGGGGGTTAAAGGCAAGCATATAACAAGTACGCTTCTGCTGTTCCTGTTGCTACTACCTGAAGCAACACCAGAGATGCTGAGCTCAAAATGTCCATTGACTTTGATAAGGGATCCCAATGCACCCTTGAATTGGTACAGGCGAGGAGACTACCATATTAGTGGGGTCATATCCGCAACATCTCTTGTATTGAAGCTAAACATCTTCAATGAATCTCCCTTTACCAGAATTCATGGGTAAGTCCTTATGCGCCTACTGTTGTAAAAGCTTTATGCAAACTGAATAAGACCTCATGGACACCTAAGTCCTTGTCTACCAGGCATGAATGTAGCCAGGATTTTTGTTTGAGCGGGCAGAGACTCAGATAGTTAACTATTTTTATTGATGGGGGGGCAGCTACCCTTCCTGTCTCCCCTTGGCTAGGGCATGCTACCAGACACGTCTCCTCATTTCTGGTACTTTTGTTTGGTAAATCATGTCTTCTATTTTCTTCCCTTTGGAGGAAAATGTTCAGATTCATTCTGAATGTTAGATACTCATCTACTGCAAACTGTGTGCTTTCACCCACACTATTATGACACTTGCATTAGAATACCCCATTCTTCTAATATTTGGACAGGAAGGGGGTTTATGGATCTCAGGTGTGCAGACCCATTTCATGATTTCTGCCCCCTCCCCCGCAATCACAGGTAAGGATGACACAATATTGTGTCTGTGTGGAAAGAAACAGGATGTCAATTTGACATACAGTTTTTCCCCAGGATGGGACCCCTGACATACTGGTATATCCTTTCCTTCTTGTTTGCTGTTCGGGAGGTCAACCGGAACCACAGGCTTTTCCCCAACCTCACCCTGGGCTATGACATCTATGACAACTTTTACAATGCCAGAATGACTTGTGGTGCCATGGTGGACCTGCTCTGCCCTGGGCAGGCAAACATCCCAAACTATTACTGTGGACCATGGAATAAAGTATTGGCCGTTATTGAGGGGGCTGACTCTGACACATCCAAAGATATTTCCACCATGTCAAGCATCTACAAAACCCCACAGGTATGAAAGTCAGGAAGGAAGGAAAAAATCCCAGAAAGTTATTGCAATTTCTTTGGAAAGATGTGAAAATGTCGTTCATGATTCTAAGGCAGAAGGAGAGTTTGGCCTCAATCCCCTCTTAACAAAGATGACTAAGGGGATTCTGGGTTTGTTCACACTTCCTCCCATCCCATGGCTAGAAACATGGGTCTGAGTGGCTTTCCATTTACCCTGTGCTTTGTGGGCATGGACCCAGGCCATTTCTTCCTCACCCTACTCCTTTCCCACACAATACCGACTCTAAATTGGAAAAGCAATGGGATAAGGGATGTGTCAATAAGCCCTTAGTTAAATCTCCAAGATCCCACAGGTGCAAATGCTGTGTCTTATGGAGAAGGATATTTGAGGAAATTGTCAAAATTAAGGCAGAAGAATGGAATAGGTAATGAAAGCTAGTGCCATATGAGATGCAAATGAACAAATATGCAAAAGGAAACATTAAAGAAACAAGAGGCAAAATACAAAAAAAAGTGCAGGATAAGGCAACGGAATGTCATCCATTGAAACAAATTCTGTGAGCTCAGGCTAAGCAAACCTTAGACAAACCTGTAAAAGTAAGAGCAATTTACAGTAAAGGAAAAGCTGGAGACTTACATTCCTAATGTGGTCCTACTTATTATTTACATATTCATATGCTACCTTGACTCATGAAAGATAATTAGTTTCATGGAAAATAACTGGATCACTTAGCTTTAATGGCTTCTCTTTGCTTCCCCTCTATGGTCTTCTTTAATCAAGCATAGAAGACATGGCAACTCTTAGAATCACAGAATGACAGAATATTAGAGTTGGAAGTAACTCAAGGGTCATCTAGACCAACCCCCTGCAACATGTTCCCTCTTCTATGTGACAGCCCTTAAGATATTTGAGTACAGCTATCATATCTCCTCTCAGTCTCCTCTTTTCCAGGCTAGACACACCCAGCTCCTTCAGCCATTCTTCATAAAGCTTGGCTCCTAGACCCTTGACCATCCTAGTTGACCTCTTCTGCCCACGTTCCACCTTGTCAACATGCTTCTTCAATTGTGGTGCCCAGATCTGAACAAAGTATTCCAGGTGTGGTCTGACCAAGGCAGAATAGAATGGTACTATTATTTCCCTTGACCTGGACACTATACAACATATGAACAGATAGCTTATAGATGTTGACTGTTTATGGACATATGTTATGATGTTTGGAAAGCATTCATTAAAAATAGTATGCTATCAACAATTGTATATATATTAGAATCATCATTTATATACCACTGTATATAAATGTATGTATAAAATGATAGTTTTCCCTTTTTTATGAACCTTTTAATCATTTCTGAAGGTGAGATTCTGAAGAGTACAGGGCGGGGAACAATTCTTAAACGTCTTCACAAATTTTGGCACCCAGGAGTGGGAGCTTTAAGTGTTTCTGTAGAGCCAAACACCCCTTGAAATGATCTATTCTTGTAATATGCTTTCAGTCTTAATCAGAACTCTAGCCACATAAGATTCCTGCATTTCAGGGGTTCAACAAGATGGCCCTGTGGTACCTCTCTATTTGACAATTCTGTGATTCACTAGTATTGTATCTCGGAAGGTAAAGGTAAAGGATCCCTGGATTGTTAAGTCCAGTCAAAGGTGACTATGGGGTGCAGAACTCATCTCAGTTTCAGGCTGAGGGAGCCAGTGTTTGGCACAGCCAGCTTTCTGGGTCATGTGGCCAGCAGGACTAAACCACTTTTGGCACCACGAAACATTATTTCCATGCACCTTCCCACTGCAGCAGTACCTATTTTTCTACTTGCACTGCTATGCTTTTGAACTGTTAGGTTGGCAGAAGCTGGGACAGAGGAATGGGAGCTCACTCCATAATGGAGGTTCACACCATCGACCTTCAGATCAGAAATCCAAGAGGGTTAGTGGTTTAGACCATGATGTAATACAGGGAATGTAGTATAAAAATGCAGAACCAACTAGAGGAGAAACTGTTGGAAATCAAGCCTTTATCAGGAGAAACTGGCAACTCTCCCAGGCACCCGGCTTGGTCTCCTGTTGACCTCCCTGTCTGCATTCCCCAGCAAGATCCAGGCAGAGGTCGCGATAGGCGATCCTTCTCAGCGTGAGAAGAACACCCCCCCTCTTTGTTGACCCCCCCCCGGCAGGGGAAAGAGATAGACAGAAACGTATTTACATGCCTTTATTTCTGTCTTTGCAGCGTTACAAAAAACATGACTGCTCTCTTCAAACTCCAGCAGTCGAGAGACAAACACTTCCTGTACTTCCTGTCCAGCTCATATTACACTCTGAGCTAATTCCGGTGCTTCGCACTGTGAATAGACTGTCCCTCTGTTTCCCACGGAACAGTCCCAACATTCCCATTATGTTTTGCTTTCAAGCTAGCAGTTTGCAGCTGCATTGCTTCTATATCGTAACAGAAACAACTGGGAGGAGAACACAAATGAATTCTAATATTCTAATATTCTAATAATAATAATTCTAATATTTTAAAATAGAACATAGAAATAAGTCACTACAGTGGTACCTCAGGTTACATACGCTTCAGGTTACAGACTTCGCTAACCCAGAAATATTACCTCAACTTAAAAACTTTGCTTCAGGATGAGAACAGAAATTGTGCTCCGGCGGCACGGCGGCAGCAGGAGCCCCCATTAGCTAAAGTGGTGCTTCAGGTCAAGAACAGTTTCAGGTTAACAACGGACCTCCGGAACAAATCAAGTACTTAACCCGAGGTACTACTGTAAATAGTTTTGATTTTGCATTGTGCCATCATAAACACAAAATGAAATGTGTTGTTGTTGTCAAACTATATTTATTCTCCAAAGATTGTACATTTATTTGGGATAAAGCTGCACACATTTCTCACTTAAGAAACTGACCGGATGATATTAGGAGGGGGATCAGAGTTTATTACACAAGGCAGGTTTCTTCTACTACAAATACCTCAGCAATCAATTTAGACATCTGTAGGGTTTAGAGCTTAATTTTATATAAGAAGAACTGATGGCTATTGTAGGCCTAATGTGAGCTAAAAATATTGATTGTAATTGTGTGTGAGCTTTTTCCTTTTTAAGAAAATCTGTTCTTTTTTCTTAAATGTGACATTTTAATGAATAAATAAGGATGAGATCATATACAATTAAATAAAACTGCTACAAGATACATATTCTAAAAGTGGTTAAAAAAATGCAATCAGGGCATAACCTAAAGCAAACACAACCCATTCCAAAGACTCTGTCACCGTTTTTTGAAAGCAAACAACTAAATATGGGATACTGTTAAGCTCCCTGGAGTAAAGCTCTTTAGCCCCCATGAAACTGTGTCTTTTCTCTGTTTCCCATGTCAGAGAAAAGTTACAATTCAGGCAAGTACAAAGTACTAGATTTGGGATTTTGTTGGGAGTGACAACACTAATCTCTTCTGTTCTTTACTAGGTCAGTCATGGTTTTGTTTCTGACACTCTTAATGACAAAACTCAGTTCCCTTTTATCTACCGAATGGTCCCCAAAGAAGAGCATCAGTATCTGGGGATAGTCCAACTTCTCCTGCACTTCAACTGGACTTGGATTGGCCTCGTTGCTCCAGACACCAACAATGGAGAGAGGTTCATGAGGACCTTGAAGCCCCTGCTAACCAGGAACACAATTTGTGCTGCCTTCTCTCTTAGCATCACAATACAGAGGTCGAAATTACAGTCGCTTTCTAAAATATCTTTCATGTGGAAGAAAGTCAATGTATTAGTCTACTATGGAGAGATGCGCTACTTCTTAAGTATAATACGTATTTTGCAAAATGTGGTTAAAAACTATATAAGACCCATTGTGGGGAAAGTCTGGATCACAACAGCTTTGTGGGACCTCACCTTGAATTTGTCTTATGATCTGCTTTCTCCCCTGCACATCCATGGGTTTTTCTCTTTCTTAACTCATATTAAAAGAAGGCCAAACTATGATAATTATGAAACATTTTACGATGCTATGGTGAATTTTGGACAGAAATCATTTAAGTGTTCATATTCAAAGCACATGTTGTCTGTAAAAGGAAGGAAAAGGTGCAGGGAAGTTGACACTCTGGAGTCCCTGCGTGATGAAGTGATTGAGAAAATCCTGTCTCTGGATAGCTACAGTATTTACAATCTTGTCCTTGCTCTGGCAGGCGCCTTAAGGGCTGCGCTTTCCTCCAAATCCAATCAGATGGTGGCGAAGGGTAAAAAGAGGCTGAAATATCAAAGGATACAGTCTTGGCAGGTATTGCTGTTTTCCTCACAGACTGAACAGGCATCGGTGCTGTGAATTCCATTCAGGCTTGACTTTACTTTGCCTCCATTTACTGTACTGTTACCCACATCTTAATTTTGCTGCTGAGATGAGAAAACAATCTGCCTCCACTTTACCACCTGATTCCTTAGCAAGGCTTCATGCTATTACTAGCAAAGGAAACTAATCCTTGCAGAATTCTTCCAGGGGTGCGGAATAAAGCTTATGTATCTCACGGCTTTAGTCTGTCCCAAAAGGCTGAAGCAGAAACAATGGGCTAAAGATCCCATTGTCAGTCTGTACAAAGATCTTCAGCAATTAGGCTATGTTATCTAGATAATTTTATTCTTTTCTAAATGTGCATGCTTTCTTTCCTGTTCTAGCTTCACCCTTTCCTGGGAAGCTCCCAGTTTTACAATACTTCCATGGAAGGAGTCTATTTGGATGAGAAGGGGCAGTTGACAGTCGAATCTGACGTTGTGAATTGGGTGCCATTTCCCAACAAATCCTTTGGTGCCGTGAAATTTGGGAGCATAAGCAGACAGGGATCCTCAAGCACAAAATTCACCATTGACCAAGAGGCTCTTATGTCGTCCAGAATGTTCAACCAGGTTTGGAAAACCCATTCATTGCGTTGTATTCCCTTTTAGTGATATGTTAACCTCTGAGACTCTGTTGGGGAACACAACAATAAAACTGCTGCCTCTTCAATTAATGGGCTAGCACTATACCGGGGAGGAGATGAATGGAGGAAAGTCAAAATAAGAAACATGAAAATAGAGAAGCAGGTTAGAATATGACTGGGGCATGGCTTTTGCAGTAGTCAGGAAGCATGCCAGACTTCAGAACTGAGCACAACATGGCTGCTCCAAATACCTTTCTGTTTCAGCTTGTTTCTTTCTCTGGATTTTGATATTTGTAAACAGTTTCCATGATTGCAGATTTGTACTGTGTTTACTAGACCTTTGTAATGATGGCAGACAGCTCTGACTCCTAAATCCAAGGGCAATACAGTCTCCATGTAATTCTTTCTTCTTGATTATCTCTTTCTGCCCCAACTGTGACCCAAGGTCTATGACCCTCTGTTTTGTCCCATGGATCAAAAAAAGCATCTACAACAAAGCCGTGTCTATTCCACATAGACCGAGACTGTACACTGGCCCAGAAGTTACTTGCTAACAGTCCTTCATTGACGCTGTTCTCTCTTTTTGGTCAGACCCTTCCTCATGCCAGGTGTACCAAAAGCTGTCGCCCTGGATATGCCAAAAAGGTTCAGGAAGGTGAACCCATTTGCTGCCATGCTTGTGCTCCATGCGCGGAAGGGATGATCTCCACTCAGGAAGGTAGGAGACTTCAGAGGAATGTGTAGCAAAAAGAACAATAATATATGTCCTTGGTTGAGGAATATTCAAGTATAATCTTATGGCTGAACTTAATAAAGTTTCAACAGTGATTTACATAGTCTTAATAAAGCTTTCCAGGTACCACTGAGACAGCCTTGAGTATGTAAGAATTAGGCAGTGTTGCTGCATCTGGTAGGCTCCCTTGAACCAGTCAGTGTGGCAAAGTAGCTGGGGTGTTTGGTTTGTACTGGGAAGACCAGAATTCCTGTCCATGCTCCTCCGAGGATTTTTTTCTGTAAATTACACCCATCTGACAACACCTGGTGTTGAGGTGAGATCAGATGTAGCTGCAATCAACAACTTGGAGCTTTAAGATCACTCCAAGTTCTTCCTTGGGGGGTGAATAAGGGGGTATGTGCAATAGGGAACTGCACGGAAAGGACCAACTTTGTGTTCATTAGCAAAATAGCAAGTCCCATCACTGTTTCCATTTGCATGGGGTGGCTGGATTCAAAATTGACCAGCTTTTTTTTGCTAGTCTGCAGGAAAATGTTCATGCAGATGCTCTTCTTTTTCCAGATGCAGACCACTGCACCAAGTGTCCAGAAGATCAACACCCTAACAAGGACAGAGATCAATGCATCCCCAAGATTATCATCTTCCTGTCCTATGATGAATATCTGGGGACCCTGTTGGCTTCTACTGCCCTGTTTTTGGCCTTAATCACAGGCCTTGTTTTAGGAATATTCATTAAATATCTTGACACTCCCATAGTCAAAGCCAACAACAGGGACCTTTCCTACATCCTCCTTGTCTCCCTCCTCCTTTCCTTTTTGTCCTCCTTTCTGTTTATAGGCCAGCCAAGGAAAGTGACCTGCCTTCTAAGGCAGACAGCCTTTGGCATCATCTTCTCAGTTGCTGTCTCTTCTTTGTTGGCAAAAACTATTACTGTTGTGCTGGCCTTCCTGGCCACTAAGCCAGGAAACAGGGTGAGGAGATGGCTGGGTAAGAGTCTGGCTAATTCCATTGTCATTTCCTGTTCCAGTATCCAAATTCTTATCTGTGTCATCTGGCTGGGTACCTCTCCTCCATTCTCAGACTCTGACATGCACTCCCAGCCTAAAGAGATCATCCTGCAATGCAATGAAGGATCTGTTGCCATGTTTTACACTGTCCTTGGCTACATGGGCTTCCTGGCTGCCATCTGCTTCACGGTGGCTTTCCTAGCCAGGAAATTGCCTGGGTCCTTCAATGAAGCCAAGCTGATCACCTTCAGCATGCTGGTCTTCTGCAGTGTTTGGGTGTCCTTTGTGCCC